>NC_064924.1:509577121-510205920 GCF_023897955.1 Schistocerca gregaria | reverse complement strand
ATTTTAGTAATTCACATTATTTATGTGTCAAACAAGATAATTTTTGCAGTTTACTTGAAAGTCCTAATTCAGGTACCTTTTTCAGGTGTGTTTATTTAGAAATTTTAAAAGTGATAAGAGTTTAATTTGTAGACCCCTAATTTTGAGATCCAGATGACCTCACTATCCCAGCATTGCAACAATAAATGCACCATCCACATGACAGGCTCAGTGTAATCTCTCCCAGAAATTTGGACCTCAGCTGTGTTGGTATTGCAGGAAGCTGCAGCAATATGTCAGTATAATATTAGTTCATTCTCAATATATCTGAGCAAACTAGTTCTTGGCTGCCCAAGTATCTCATCTATGGACTGATCGTTCCCTTAACATAGTATACTTCAGAATAAAATTTGTATGAAAAGTTTTCTGAGTAAATTACCTGTTCTGTACCCACATCTAATACGTGTGTAACCTAGTGTGCCATTCAGATGGGTTTACTTGTGTGTCAATACAATTGTCAGGTTTGATTCTGGAGGGTTCCGTGAAATATTTTCCTGCATCAGTTTTTAAGTATCTATTGTCGGTTGCAAAATATATTAAGCACAATCAGTGCCATTTCAGTTCACACATTATAAACCATGCTGGGAAATATAGTGATAACATAGCTCCAGTATACCGCAAAAATTTAATGTTAGTTGCTTCGACCAAAGAGAGACAGGGACTAATTCTTGAACTGCCGTCTTTTTTGTGTTAAGCCGTTGGCTGAAACAAATGTGCTGGTGGTCACAACAGAGAGCTCTACTGTGGCTTACAGTACTTTGTGCTCCAGATTCCTAAGAGCGTGCTTAACACAATGACTGTCATGCTGCTCCCACCAGCGACAGTAGAACCACACGCCTGACTTAGTGTGGGCCCTGGCAGCTCCAGCAGAGCACCAAGCTTACTGCTGTATGCCTGACCTGGCAGTGAGACACCCATCACTAACCATGTCAGTAAACTTGTTAAGTAGAAAACTAACGCCAAGTAAGCCAACAAGATAAACTCTCAGGGAATCTTATAATCTACTCGTAAAAACGTAAAATCACAAGTAAAAAGGCAATTTTGAATTATAGGCCAATCTACCAAGCAAGTAATGCTTTGGGTCAGTAATTGCTTTTGCCACAACTGAGTAGTAAACGTACATACTGGAGGACATGTAAATTCTCCTACTTTACCCGTGAAAAGCAGCAAAGCCATTATAAACAGCTTTGCACATACTCCAAGTCATGTTGAAATTATCAGCTGGGTATTTCAATAAAATTTTGTCCACTATAGATAACAGGATAAATTAATCAAAAGAAATAGACAAACACTGGATTAATTTCTTTATTAACAATGCACGGATCTCCACATCAGCATTGAGGTACCAAGCTTAATGTGTTACTCGTTTTTTTACGTAACGAGGTTCTCCAGTAGGCCAACAAACCATGAGAAATACAAAAAGCTACTTCTCGCTGTATTCTATTCTTTGGACTTTCATTTCAGAAAGTCTGAAAAATCCATTATAAAAGTAGATTACACGACTCGCAAGTCTCGTTTTTGTCACTGCAGTTCATAGATAATTTACCGTAAAAAGTACTGACAACGGTCACTGACGTAATTTTCAAGATTCGCAAGTTTTCATGTGTGCAGGAACATGTCAACGAAAGCAAATATTTGGGGAGGGGGTTGACTGGGGAAGGATACCAAACAGCGAGGTCATCGGTCTCATCGAGTTAGGAAAGGACGGGGAAGGAAGTCGGCCGTGCCCTTTCAAAGGAAACATTCCGGCATTTGCCTGGAGAGATTTAGGGAAATCACAGAAAACCTGAATCAGAATGGCCGGACGCGGAATTCTACCGTCGTCCTCCTGAACACGAATGATAACCACTGCGCCACCTCACTCGGTGCAAACATTTGGGTGGTTCTAAAGTCAGAATACAGTTACTCCACAATTTCCGACCAACAACATGTTAAGATGACTGCGACTTATATAACGATGCCAATTCTTATGAGAATACGCCATAACCACAAATAATTTAAATAGATGAAATGAAAGAAACGTTGCAGTCTAACATTGCATCAGAATACTGTAGGCACAAAGAAAGGAATTCTATACACTTACCAGTCTCTCTATTTTTCCTGCGCATCATAATATTATTATACGGAGCTATTTACTGTGCACTGCATGGTAAATAAATTTCCCTTTCTCCGTTGCAATGGTGTGCTTTTGCTGCTCATGTGTACTCAAAGTAGCCAAGACGTTTAACAGAAAACTGCAGTCGTCCTACGGCACTTCACTTCACCATACCTTCCGTACATGGCTCTGTATCATGCAGTTTTCCTGATATGTGCAATTAAAGTTTAACGTTACTGAAGTGCTTTATCGCACACAAAACACAAAATCAGCCATTATACATACTGTCACAATGCACAAGACATCATCAAAGAATGGCATGGTTCGAAGAACAGCCCCGTTTGGAGAACTACCAGTGACCTTGGCTTGTGTGAGGGATAACGTCATTATATGACGTCATGATTGCTCGGGGCCCGCTAGGCGCACCGATTGGCAAGACTCAACGGGTCCAGGAATACCTCAGAAGAAGGCCAACCCTGAAGATTCAGCTGCAATTGAAACAACCAGTCACCAAAGTCTTCATTGCATGGAATTTCTGTCTACGAAACTTCAGGAACTCATCTCTACCACTTTCTCCTGTAAAAATGTACACATCAGTAACTTAATCTCACTGTTATCTACAGCTTCTAAATGATTTTGCTTGCCATCCCGCTATAATTTGACAGATATCAATTAACTGGCTGTCTGCCAATTTCCATGGACTTTACCGCAGAAACTGTCGAAACAATTTCCATACCACATTTGCATAAATTAATGCATTGGCATTAATCAAACGCATCCCGATAAATCGCTCTACACTCAACACTGTTTTTGTGTTTAAAAATGAAAACCATAAAAATATGAATGTAGAACAGTCATGAATATACAACATTCATATTTTTTTTAGCTATTCGTCTGTAGGTATGAACTGACTTTCCAAGCAACGACACACGATACCTACCAATCAGTTAACTGTTCCTGTGTTTGTGGAGGTCCACATTCTTAGATAGCTTTTTTTCTTATTTGTTAATGCCTAAACAGGTATCCACGCTCTAATGGAAAATTCAGGGAATGTATATAAATTTATTCTGATGGATATTGTCATAAAGATACTCGAATTTGGCCTGCTAAATGTACTGCAACTGTTTATACATTGCACCTTACATTATTACAACTTTTATGTAACATTTTCTATTTGTTATGACTGCATGTCCATTTCAGATATATAACTACTAGCAAGGGAAGTATGTCTGAGTGATCATCCAAAAGTAAAAACAATAATTTCAAAATACGGAGATGTGAGTGATCTAACGCCCAGTAATAACGTTTATCTGTAATGTTCTGTACTTTTGTGCAGTTGTGTTTCAGCGTTAACGGATCTAAAGAATGCAAAGTAATGCATCTCTGAAAAAAGTACAGAGTGTAGGTAAAAAAAGAGTGATAAACGAGGAAGTATTTGGCAAATGGCAACGGTTACTTGAAACTACATGTGTTAACACATACACTACTTACAGAGTTGTATTTCAGAGAATAGGAGCTTCTGTATTGTCATAGTTACCTTATGCGTCATGGAAGTGCAAATGTGGAGGTTCAGTGAAGTGAATACAACGCAACGGAATAGCATTCACCCTAGGCAAGCCTACCAAGTGGACATCTGTGTGACATGACCGATAAGGGAAGACTGCCCAACGCAGAAACTTTGTCGTTTCAAGTTGTAGCTGATGTACGTCAATAAGTAAGACGGGAGTATAAGAATTATTTGTCATAAATCGATCTTGGGCTGTTTCTGTTACATTACAACAGAGAAAAAGACTATTGTCTAATTATTTATATACTACTCCATGCATTGTAGTTCCTTTAATAGCCATTAATCTCGAGGCAATTACAGCTTCATTTCCTGTGATCGACTTGGTATGGAGCCTGTAAGTATACCTGGTTCGTGTACTCCAGCATCCTCCATTGTAGTAAGTACACTGAACCGCCAAAGAAACTGTTATAATCATGCGTTTTCAAATACAGAGATATTTAAACAGGCAGAATGAGGCGCTCCGGTTGGCAACACCTATATAAGGCAACAAGGGTCTGGCGCAGTTGTTAGATCGGTTAGTGCTGAGAAAATGGCAGGTTATCAAGATTTAAGTGACTCTGAACGTGGTGCTACTGTCGGTGCACGAGCGATGGGACAAAAACGTCTCCGAGGTAGTGACGAAGCGGGTATTTGAGTCATCAGTCTTCTGACTGGTTTGATGCGACCTGCAACGAATTTCTCTCCTGTGTCAAACTTCTCATCGCAGAGTAGTACTTGCAACCGATGTCCTCAATTATTTGCTGAATGTATTCAAATGTCTGGCGCCGTCTACAGTTTTTGCCCTCTACAGCCTTCTCTAGTACTATGTCTTAACAAATATCCTACCATTCTGCCCCTTCTCCTCGTCAGTGATCTGCACATATTCCTTTCCACTCCTATCCTACACAGAATCTCCTCATTCCTTACACTATCAGTTCAAATTACTTTCAGGAATATGAACTGATTCGACTCTCTTCTGTTCCGGTTTTCCCAAAGTCCATGTTTCACTACGAAACAACGCTATGCACCAAACGGACATTCTCTGAAATTTCTTCCTCAAAATAAGGCGTATGTTTGATATAAGCACATTAATCTTGGCCATGAATGCCCTAATTCTCAGTGCTAGTCTACTTTTGATTTTCTCCTTGCTGCGTCCGTCTTTGGTTATTTTGCTGCGTAGGTAGTAGAATTCCTTCATCTGTTTCGTATCAGTCCTGATAAGTTTCTCGCTTTTCTCATTTCTGCTACTTCTCATTACTTTCTCTTTTCTTCGATTTACTCTCATTCCGTATTCTGTACTCATTAAATTATTCATTCCATTCAGTAGATCATATAATTCTTTTTCACTTTAACTCAGGATGCCAATGTCACCAGCGAATCTTATCAGAGATATTGTTTGACCTTGAGTTTTTATTTCACTCCAAAACTTTGTTTTATTTCCATCATTGCACCTTCGATGTGCAGTTGAACAGTAGGAGCGAAAGAATGCATCCGTATCATACATCCTTTCTAATCCGAGCACTTCTTTTTGGACACCCACCCTTATTATTCCCTCTTGCCTCTTGTACATCTTGTGTATTACCCGCCCCTCCCTATTACTTTTCTCAGGATTTCAAACACTTTGCACCATTTTAAAATTGTCGAACGCTTTTTTCAAGTCGACAGATCCAATGAACGTGTATTGATTTTTCTTTAGTCTTGCTTCCATTATCAACCGCGACGTCAGAATTGACGCTCTGGTACCTGTACTGTTCCTGAAGCCAAACTAATCGTCTTGTAACACGTCCTCAATTTTACTTTCTGTTCTTCTGTATCTTGTCAGCAAGTTGGAAGTATCAGCCGTTAAGCTAATAGCGCGATAAGTCTAGCACTTGTCAGAACTTGGAGTATTCGGAATTGTGTGGATGATATTTTTCCGAAAGTCAAATGGTATATCGCAAGATACATACATTCTACACAGCAACGTAAATAGTTGTTTTGTATAATTTCCTCCAACGATTTTTTAAATTCTGATGGAATGTTATCTACCCCTTCTGCCATATTTGGTCTTAAATCCTCCGAAGCTCTGTTATATTCTGAGTCTAACACTGGAGCCCCTGTCTCTTCTAAATCCACTCTTTATCTTCTTCTGTCACATCAGACAAATCTTAGGCCGGCCTGTCTGACAAAGCGGTTCTAGGAGCTTCAGTTTGGAACTGAGCGACCACTACGGTCGCATGTTCGAATCCTGCCTCGGTCATAGATGTGTGTGCTGTCCTTAGGTTAGTTAGGTTTACGTAGTTAAGTTCTAGGGGACTGATGACCTCAGATGTTAAGTCCCATAGTGCTCAGAGCCATTTGAACCATTTTTTAACAAACCTTCCCCCTCATAGACGCCTTCAGTGTGCTCTTTCCATTTACCCGCTCTTCCCTCTGCGTTTGATATTGGAATTCCCATTGTACTCTTAAACACTCTTGCTTTTAGTTTCACCGAAGGTTGTTTTAACTTTCCTATATGCTGAGTCAGTCTTTCCGACAGTAATTTCTTCACATTTTTCATGCACCCATTTCGTCTTATGTTCGCTGTATTTCCTGTTTATTTCATTCATCATTGTCTTGTATTTCTGTTTTAGTGAATTTCCATGAATATTTTTGTATTTTCTTCTTCCATCTAACAACCGAAGTCTTCCTTCTGGTACCCATTGTTTCTTCGCAGTTACCTTCTTTGTACCTATGTTTTTCTTACCAACTTCTGTGATTGGCCTTTTTAGAGATGACCATTCCTCTTCAGCTGTACTGCCTTTAAGCTACTCCTCATTGCTGTATCTACAACCTGAGAGAACTTCAAGCATGTCTATTTATTTCTCAGTAACTCCGTATCTGACTTCTTTGCATATTGAGTCTTCCTGACTAATTTCTTAAACTTCAACATGGTCTTCATCACTACTGCATTGCGATCTGAGTTTGTATCTGCTACTGAGTAAGTCTTACAAT
Source organism: Schistocerca gregaria (assembly GCF_023897955.1). NCBI lineage: Eukaryota > Metazoa > Arthropoda > Insecta > Orthoptera > Acrididae > Schistocerca > Schistocerca gregaria. The sequence goes on along the minus strand of NC_064924.1, from coordinate 510,199,267 downwards.
CCAGTATCTGATTTCAGAATCTCTACCTGACCATGGTGTATCGTAATTGAAATCTTTCCATATCACCAGGCTTTTCCAAGTATATCTTCTGCTCTTGTAATTCTGAGAGCATTCGTTGTTACTAGCTGAAATTTGTTACAAGACTCAATTAATCTGTCTCCTCTCATATTCTTTATCCCAAACCCATACTCTCCTGTAACCTTTTCTTCTATTCCTTCCCCTACAACTGCTCATCAGTTTCCTACTACTATTAGATTTTCAGGTCCTTTTACTTAATGTATTCCCTTTTCAATATTCTCATATACTTCCACTATCTTTTCACCTTCAGCTTGTGAGTCGGCTTCTGTACCTGTACTATCGTTGTCGGTGCTCGTTTGCTGTCTATTCTGATAAGAACAACCCTTTAACAGAACTGTTCGCAGTGACTACCTCTCTGCCCTCCCTTGCTAGTCATAACTAATCTTACTCCCATTATAGCATTTTCTGCTGCTGTTGATATTACCCTGTACGCATGCGACATGAAAGCTTTGTCTTCTTTCCGTTTCAATTCACTGCCATCTACTATAACTCGATAGGACCTGAATGTTCGTTTTTAGATTTTCTAGCTTCCCTACCAAATTATATTTCCTGCATTGCACATCCCGAATCGTAGAAAGTTATCTTTTCGTTGATTATTCAGTCTTTTTCTCATGGTCACTTCACTTTTGGAAGTCCCTCCAGGAAGCCGAATGGGGGACTATTCCGGAACGTTTTGCCAAAGGAGAGATCATAATGACAGTTTCTCAATTACACGGCAGGTGTACTTTGGATAGACGTTATGTGCCTTTAATGAGGCGGCTTCTATTGCCTTCTGCATCCTCAGGCCGTTGATCATTGACGATTCTTCTGCGTTGAGGCATACATGGAAAAACAATAAGTAATTTCGTGCCATTACTTTATGAAAGTGAAAACTAAAAGTTAGTAACTTTCGCTCAAATGTTTGTTTCCCATTTTGAAGATAACAGCCCAAAAGCAGTAGTGGAGTGATAGTGTAGGCTTTCGAAATAAAGTCGTAGTCCTTGCACGGTATTATGGAACTAAAAACGATGTTATTGTTGTCTGTAGAAGTTTTAAATATGATTTTAGAGCATGGATAGCAATATGAATTTGTGGAGAAAATGGTTCAAATGGCTCTCAGCTCTATGGGACTTAACATCTATTGTCATCAGTCCCCTACAACTTAGAACTACTTAAACCTAACTAACCTAAGGTCATCACAAAACACCCAGCCATCACGAGGCATAGAAAATCCCTGACCCCGCCGGGAATCGAACCCGGGAACACGGGCGTGGGAAGCGAGAACGCTACCGCACGACCACGAGATGCGGGCGAATTTGAGGAGAAACTGACAGTTTCTATAGTACCAAGTAACCATTTAGAGCACAACTGGTATACATCTTGTATCTTAGACTGTATAGGCGTTTGAGGGAAACAGTGCAAGAGGTACCGCAATGAAATGATTGAAGACTTGCCTGAAGGGGAATTTAGACTTCCGGAATCTCTCTTTGTACTTTCCGAAAGATATTTTCAGCTTCATACACAAAAGGTAAGGCTAAGCTTGACGTTTCTTTAAGGCGGATTTCTTTGCAGCGGATAGATCATCATCTGTAAAGTGATATTAACGCGTGAAACTACAGCGTTATTTGGAATGTAATCTTAGGACCTCGTCCCAAAGTCTAATGTCGTATCCCAGTCGATCAGTAGCTACCATGAAACTTCCTAGCAGATTAATACTGTGTGCCAGACCGAGACTCGAACTCGGGAACTTTGCCTTTCGCGGGCAGTGCTCTACCAACTGTGGCTACCCAAGCACGACTCACGCCCCGTCCTCACAGCTTCACTTCTGCTAGTACCTCGGCTCCTACCTTCCAAACTTGGGTAGCTCAGTTGGTAGATCATTTGCCCGCGAAATGCAAAGGTCCCGCCTTCGAGTCTCGGTCCGGCACACAGTTCTAATCTGCCAGGAAGTTTCATATCAGCGCACACTTCACTGTAGAGTGAAAATTTCATTCTAGTAGCTACCACTTTGAACTATTACAATTATTACCACTTGCGTAAGATTATACTCGTACTGATCTACGTTGATAGAAACTAATGAACGTCAGTTCGGAGTCAACCCTTTCTCGTATAGTTAAAGTATTAGATTACTTGTTTAAAGTTGCGCAGTAATCAAATAAGTTGTTGTTGTTGTTGTGGTCTTCAGTCGAAAAAAAAAATGGCTCTTGGCACTATGGGACTTAACAGCTGAGGTCATCAGTCCCCTAGAACTTAGAACTAATTAAACCTAACCAACCTAAGGACATCACTCACATCCATGCCCGAGGCAGGATTGGAACCTGCGATCGTAACGGTCGTGCGGTTCCAGACTGATGCGCCTATAACCGCTCGGCCACTCCGGCCGGCGGTCTTCAGTCCAGAGACTGGTTTGATGCAGCTCTCCATGCTATTCCATCCTGTGCATGCTTCTTCATCTCTTCATCTCCCAGTACCTACTGCAACCTACATCCATCTGAATCTACTTAGTGTATTCATCTCTTTGTCTCCCTCTACGATTTTTACCCTCCACGCTGCCCTCCAATACTAAGTGTATGCAGAATAAATATTTTTAGTATATTATTTGGTGCAGTTTTGTGGCTGTGTTTGTCCAGCGGGTATACAACCAGGCTGTGGCTAAGGGAGGCCCGGGTTCAATCCCAGAAAGAGACATGTCTTTTTCTTCGTTCCACACCCATACAGCGTGCTATAAAATGAGTGCTGGGTATCTTTCCCTGGGGTGAAATGTGGCCGTGACGCAAGGCCGGCCACCCTCCCCCTCTTAACATCACTGCGCCGAAAGTTTGTACTCCAACTGTACTCAGGCCAGTAGCACAGACGTGGGCCTGTGCTACAGGATCACCTTTATTCAGTTCACATTTTGTAGATGGTTCATAAAAGATACTGAAGAGCCAAATAAATTGGTACACTCGCCTAATATCATGTAGGGCCCCCACGAGCACGCAGATGTGCCGCAACACAACGTTGCATGGACTCGAATAATGACTAAAGTGGTGCTGGAGGGAACTGGCACAAATTATCCTGCACGGCTGTCCATAGATCGTTAAGAGTATGACGCGGTAGAGATGTCTTCTGAACAGCATGTTGCAAGGCATTCCAGTTATGGTTCATACTGTTCACGTCCTAGGAGTTTGGTGGACAGCGGAAGTGTTTTAACTCAAAAGAGCGTTTTTGGAAACGCTCTGTAGCAATTCTGTATGTGTGGGGTGTCGCACTGTCCTGCTAGAATTGCCCAAGTCCGTCTGAATGCACAATGGACATGAGTAGATGCTGGTGATTAGTCAGGATGCTTCCACACGTGACACCTGTCAGAGTAGTATCTAGTCGTATCACTCCAAACGCATACGCTCTACACCATTACGAAGCCTCAAACAGATTGAACAGTCCCCTTCTGACATGCTAGGTCCATGGATTTATGAGATTGTATCCATATCCCTAGACGTCCATAAGCTCGGATACAATTTGAAACGAGCCTCCTCCGACCAGGCAACATGTTTCCTGTGATCAACAGTCCAGCGTCATTTCTTACGGACACAGACGAGAGGTAAGGCTTTGTGTTATGGAGTCATCACAGGTACACGAGTGGGCCTTCGCCTACGAAAGCACATATCGAGGATGTTTCGTTGAATTGTTCCCAGCAATTTGTGGAAGGTTCGCACTTCTGTCACGTTGAACGATTCTCTTCAGTCGTGTTTGGTCCCGTGTTTGCAGGATCTTTTTCCGGCCGCAGCGATGTCCTAGATTTGATGTTTTACCTGATCCCTGATATTCACGTGCAGTCCGCCTTGGTAGGTACGGGGTCAGCGCTGCGGTTTGCAAAGCGAAGAGGCCCGGCTTCGATATCCGGTCAAGTCGGAGGTTTTATCTTTTTAGTAACTGTATGTCGCTATGTCCTTACATTCCTTTCGTCACAACTGACATCCCAGTGTCATTCTGCCTGCATGGGCAACTAACGAATCCTGACAAATTAAAAAAGGGAAAGAACGGAGTGGCAGACCATCTTTCAGTGAGGAACGTGGAATAATTAGAGAAGCCCAGGCCTCTGCGTTCGAAGACCAACCTATCTCAGTCGAGGAGCTAGTTGAAAAATTGGAATTCGTTCATGGATCAATAATCAACACACTGCACGAGGTTTTGAACATGACATATGTGGGGGTCGAGTGGGTTCTGCCACTCCTCACACCGAATCAGAACGTCCTCCGCCCAAACGCAGCAGCTGAGATTTGCTGCTGTGCCAGGACAGTGCAGATGACGTATTCAGCTGCTTAATTACCATGAATGAAGAAGACTGCTGTTAACATTCCCCGGCCCTACATTCCAAGAAGAATCAGGCGGAATATAACTTCCAAAGACGTGCGTCTCACGGGGCTGGCAATGACTGGTATATTAGAAAAGTTAAAGGGCATATCTAAGCTTACCAACTGTCTTCTTGCGATGAAAAATTCGCGAACGGAACAGGACGTGGGAGAAAGCAAATGTTGAACAAAAATGTGGTTTGCGGAGTATAGGTGTACATAGATTGGTTCAGATTGCTCTGAGCACTGAGGTCATCAGTCCCCTAGAACTTAGAACTACATAAACCTAACTGACCTAAGGACATCACACACATCCATTCCCTAGGCAAGATTAGAACCTGCGACCGTAGCAGTCACGCGGTTCCTGACAGAAGCGCCAGAACCGCTCGGCCACCATCGCTGGCTGTACATACATATGTAGTAAACATATAAATCACGTCATTTGTAGTGCATTACTGAAGAGTCCTGTCCTCAGTTTTAGTGATAAGCACCTACATATACACTATCTCATCATAAGTATCAGGTTAATCCCTCTCAGATAAACTTAACTAGCAAGGCATTGATCGTATTATGCATAATTCATTTGAACCATAGTTAACAAATAGAATGCAAAAAGCTGTGTTAAATATTTCAAACAGTGTTGAAAGGGTAACAAATTTAACATTGGGGGGAAAATCATAAGGGGAGTCCCACAGGGTTCGATTTTTGGTTCACTCATATTCCCTATAAACATGAATGACCTTCCATGTAGTATTCAAGAAGCATAACTGGTACTTTTTGCAGGCGATAAGTGTTATAACGACTTCTATTACAGAGAGAAAGCAACAGAAGAGATTGTTCATTATGTTTTTCAAAGGATTATTAAGTGATACGAATTATTTCTGTAAAAGCTGTCTTAATTGCATGTAAGTTGTTTATTTGGTGAGTGGCTTCAATCTGTTACAAGATCACCACAAAATCATTTTAGTCTCTTAAAAAGAGTAATATACACTCTTAGAGGTCAAAGGACTTGAGTATAAGGCTAACTATAACATGATTTTACAGAGTGGCCGATATACACTTGAAGACAGTAGCAGATTGTGGATAGGTGCAGGGCACTCTTGAGACATGTTAAAAACACTGCTCAATAAAGCTTAGGCGATGACAGTTTAATAGCGAAAGCTTCGTTCATAGCTTTCTGAGAGCATACACGTCAGTTGGTAACTAAGGAAACAGTACAGGAATCGATGAGACTAGCCATCCATCAGGTAAGGTAATATGAAACTACATTTTAACATGCACCTTTTACGGGTGCTTGTACATATATTTAACATTTTGTTATTTGATAAAGTCAAATAAACTAATGTTATCGTTTAATGTAGCATAAAATGTACAAATTAAAGAAGGATGTTTTTGCAAATGTTTTATACATTTATGCATCAAGAAGTCAAATAACCTTCGATCATACTCTAATCCAAGTAAAAAAATAACAACAAAATAGATAACAACGCTATAGTAGTGTTTTTAAAGACTGTTGTAACCATTAGGTACTATACCTACAGCACATACAAAGTAATAGCAGATAAACGTCCATAATATCTGTAATAAGGAATAGTGAAATAAATAATACTTGGAAGAATTGCAAACCGTGTCACCTTCATGATGGATGACTGTATTTACCGATTTCCACATCGTTTCCTTGGTTACCAGTTGGCGTCATTTCTACCAACTGTGTTCCGCAACACCTTTGACTTATGGCGGAACACATTTCGATTGCATAGTTACCACATGCCGCCATACCAGCCCTCTTTGTTCTCTTATGCTTACGATAAGTCTCCAGAAAGGGCGTGGTACGTTTCAATAAGCCAGTGGCATTGGATGATTAGGTCTTAGATGTTTTAACTTTTTCTCTCAATACCGTGACTACTAGTGACATGCCGAAAGCGGTGGGCGGAGCATTAGCTATTAAACTACCAGCGACCGAGTCTCACTCAGCAGTGTTTTTCAAGACTTCAGAGCCTTCTGAGTCACACTATCGTCTCTTCCCGTCACTAAGGGTAAGTAAGCCAAACATTAATATTATGTTATTCTTACGATTACATTCCAGTCATATGACGTCTGAGAATGTATATTACACTTTTTCGCAAAGCAAATTGTTTGATGATGATCTTATAAAAAAACACCGAAACCTGTCACCTAATGAGCTACTCATATGTGATCAAGACCGCTTTTCTTGAAAGATATTTATCATAGTTTTATCCATCGCTGTTTTCCAACGATAATGTTCCAAAAAATTCTTAATTATTTATTGGTTTTCTGAAAATGAGCTGTCCCTAACTTTTGAGAAGAAGTACTACGTTAAGTCCTGCTCAAGAAATAGACATACCAGCAATTGATGCACCACATGAAAAGCACGAGCAATAAAACACTGAAGGTTATTATGCCGTGGCCTAAGGGATTTCACTTCAAAACTCGACGTTTCTTTCCCATCTGCAGAGACCATTTTCAAGGGGGATCGTAACTTTGTTTAACGTTCGATTCACTACTGACTGGCGGAATCGGACATTCAACAATGCTTGAGGATATCCTCCGGAGGTGGGGACGAAACGTCCAGTTTTTGAGTGAAATCCCTTAGATCAGGACATAATAGCCCGGAATATTTTAATAAATGTGACAATATTGGCAGTGAAAGTTTACATTTTACAACGTTAAAAACAGTCAGTAAATAGGATAGAATGCTCCCAGTTTTTGGGTATATACATTCATGTGACTTGAATCAGAAGAAGCACGTCATTAAGCTTCTCAAACAACTAAGTTCAGCTATATTTGTTCTTCGTGTAATTGCTGGTCTTGGAAACAAACGAATCAACCTCACCACGTATTCTGCATATTTTCTCACAGTTATATCTTATGTAATAATAATGTGGGGCAGCTTAGTAAAAAAGTTAGTAGTGATCGCAAAAAAGTGAGTAGTAAGAATAGTAATTGCTGCTCACCCGCGGTACTCTTGTAGGAAACTCTTCAAGATGCTTAACTGCACTATAAAAAGACATATATTCACTAATGAAATTGGTAATAAATAATCCATTATAATGTCTCCATAGCTACAGCACTGTTGGAGAACGTTACCTTTATTACCCACTATTGAAACTGCCAGTGTCTTTGAAAGGAGTTCAATATGCACCAATATAAATTTAGGATCATTTGCTCAAGAACGTGAAATGTCTGACAGATAGCCAAAAAAAAAGTTTTAAATCCAACCTGAAATCACTGCTCCTGCACAACTCCTTCTATTTCACGGACGACTTTCTATTTAAAAACTGGCAGCCTGTTAAAAGTTAATTGCTTTTCTTCATGGTAGCACGAGTAGGACTAAAAAATAGTATGACTATTAAACTTAACAGTAATCATGTGTACATATCCTGTAACCTGAAGCGTTCAACCTCATTTCGAGAACAGAATCGTTCAAAATTTATTTATGGCACGAGTAGCTAACTATGTATTGCGGAACTGGCCAGTAGATATCAAGAGAGATAAACACGTCAGCATAAAAGTAGTCGGGGGAGTATGGTGTTGTCAGCAGAGAAGCTAACAGCAGAATATGTCGTTAAAGAGAACTCGATGAGTTGGTGTATGGACTAGTAATTGGATGTCACATGAGCAACTATTACACCAGGATATTTCAGTCCTCCTAAAGCAATCTAACTTTACTAAATTGTAATGTGACTGTGAAGCGGGAACGGGACGGAATAGTTAGAGCTAAATGAAGACCAGGTGGCCCTCATCCTATTGAAGGACGGGGACCGCAGAGACTTTCGGAGTGTGGACGCAGATAATCGTATGCAATCAGCGGAGGGAGTCACTCGTGAACTCCAAAGAGCTACCGGTAGCTTAGCCAGCTCAATCACTGTGCGTCCAAGATGACTATAAACTTCGGTTTCGGCTGCTGAGGAAGAAAGGGTTGACAGTCTCCATACCTCCACTGACATTCAGACATCACATTCAAAATGTCTGCAGCATAGTTCAGTCCCTCATAAAGGTGAAGGGTGGGCATTCCGCATATTAATGTCCAGCAGTATATGTCCGGATAACTTTGATGAGGTAGTATAAGTTTTTTGGGTGTTCACGTTGATGACAACTTGAACTGGAAGAATCATATTACTGAGCTTCTCAATCAATTACTTTCAGCTTCTTTCGCTCTTTTCTATAATCGCTAGTCTTGGTAATAAACAGTTCATCCTCGTAAGGTACTTTGCATATTTACACTCAATAATGTCTTATGGAATAGTTTTCTGGGGTAACTCACCACTTAGACATAAAGTACTGATTGCATAAAACAGAGCATTAAGAATAATTAGTGGTGTTCACCCAACGACGTCACGTAGACACCTATTCAAGGAGTTAGATATTTTAACTGCAGCATCAGAGTACATATATTCGCTAATGAAATTCGTTAAAAATAATAAATCTCAAATCGCGGAGAACTGTGATGTTCATATGTACAACACTAGATGGAAAAATGGCCTTTACTATCCGTTATTGAAGATATCAGTTGCTCAAAAAGGACTACGTTACTCAACCACAAAAATTTTTGATCATTTGCCCAACAACATATAAGTGTCTGACAGGTAACAGATCAAGTTTTAAATATAGCTTGAAATCATTTCTTTTGGACAGTTTCTGTTTCGAGGCTGGTAAAAAAGTTGTACCTCTAAATGCAGTCGCTTGTGTAGAACTAAAAGTTTCAGTAACATGAATATTAGCACTATTCATGTGTGTATATGCTAGGTGATCAAAAAGTCAGTATAAATTTGAAAACTTAATAAACCTCAGAATAATGTAGATAGAGAGAAAAAATTGACACACATGACATGAGGATTTATTAGAACAAAAAAAAAAGTTCACAAAATGTCCGACAGATGGTGCTGGACAACGAAACGTCAGTGACTGCGCATGACAATGGTGCATAAAAGGAGCTGTAATGAGAGAGGGAATCAGATGCGTCAGCAGTCGCAGCATGTAGACGTTACCTGAAAAGGCACTTTTAGTGAAGCTTTATTACCTGAATGGGGAATATGCTAGTCCAGCGTTACGATCCTATCGCCATAGGAAGGGGATTCGAACGGGTAAAGGTCCGTTGACAAATGCAGCTCTGGCGAGAATGATTTCGAAGTTCGAAGCCACGGATTATTTAGACGATAGACCCCGTAGTGACCGACCGAGCACAAGGCGTAATGCTGCTGAGACAGTTCATGAAGAAATGGAGACTATAGCGGGTGCGTCTATGCACAGGGAAGTCAGCGCTCGTGAAGTGGCACGTCGCACCGGAATCCCTCCGACGCTATCCTTATAAAATCCATCGGCATCATGAACTGTTACCTGGCGATTTAGTGAAGCGGAGGGCATTTACGGTGTGGGCGTTTCAAAAGATGGCGCAAGATGAAGATTGGTTGAGTAACGTGTTGTGGACTGACGAAGCTCATTCCACGCTCCGTGGGTCTGTCAACGCCCACAGCTGCAGAATTTGGGCTACGGAAAATCCTGCAATTGTCGTGGAAACTCCACTGCACGACAAGAAAGTCCCGGTACGGGCTGGATTTACCACATCTACCGTTATCGGGTCTTTTTTCTTCGAGGAAATGCGTGATTCTGCTTTTGTAACTGCTACCATGACGGGTGAGAGGTACGCCGACATGTTACAGAATAGCATCGTCCCTAGCCTGGCTGATAAACACCTGCTGGAACGTACGATGTTTATTCAGGATGGCGCTTCACCCCATATTGCTAGACGAGTGAAAGATCTCTTGCGCGCGCCGTTTGGTGATGACCGTGTGCTCAGCCGCCACTTTCGTCATCCACCTCCCAGCTCCCCAGACCTCAGTCCGTTCGATTATTGGCTTTGGGGTTACCTGAAGTCGCAAGTGTATCGTGATCGACCGACATCTCTAGGGATGCTGAAAGACAACATCCGACGCCAACGCCTCATCATAACTCCGGATATGCTTTACAACGCTGTTCACAACATTATTGCTCCACTACAGCTATTGTTGGGGAACGATGGTGGATATATTGAGCATTTCCTGTAAAGAACATCATCTTCGCCTTGTCTTACTTTGTTATGCTAATTGTCGCTATTCTGATCAGATGAAGTGCAATCTGTCGGACGTTTCTTGAACTTTTGTATTTATTTTTTTTTCTAATAAAACCCCATGTCATCCCAAGCAAGTGTGTCAATTTGTACCTCTCTATCTACATTATTCCATTATTTATTCAGTTTTCAAATTTATACTGACTTTTTGATCACCGGATATATCTCGCAGTCTGGCTTGTTCCACATCAAATCGATAAAATAATAGTGGAAATGATCTACGGAAAATGACATAACTAAACTAAACGAAGTAGCCTACTCTACAGTGTTACAGCTAATCATATGATAAATCATTTCATTACACATTCCCTACGTGCTTTCGGTTGGATCAGTGACCAGCACACCCAGAGAAAGTTATTTACCTTAGTCTATCGTCACACTTCCGTGCTGGCTATTGGCTACCAGTTTCGGAACCACGTAACTTTGTCAAGCCATCCCCTGGCGTGCAGCCTTCAAATTTGCTTCCAAGGTAGTGTGCCAAACTCGGAACTTTCGACTCCTGAGCAGAAATTACTGATTTTACCGCCATTCTTTATAATTTCACTCGACATCTCCAAAAGGCACTGCGTAAGTACTGGCTACGCCCGCGTGGGTAAACCACACGACAAAGACTCAGGGCTTCGCACCAGTACTGTGGCATTGTACACCCAAACTGGAACACTGTTCAACATGTCTGGATGTGCTCGGAAAACTTATTGGCTCTGAGCACTATGGGACGTAACTTGTGAGGTCATCAGTCCCCTAGAACTTATAAGTACTTAAACCTAACAGACCTAAGGACATAACACTCATCCATGCCGGAGGAAGGATGGAAAACTTATTGTAGCTAGTGTATTGACACGCCGGATGCAGCCCTTAAGCAGTGGCCTAATTTGTCGCAGGACTTCATCTGTAACCGTATCAAATCCAGAAAAATTTACCTTTTGTCCTTTTGGCTGACGACTTACATGTATTCCTTTGTTTCACTCGCAGTTAATCAAAAATGGTTCGAATGACTCTGACTATGGGACTTAACATCTGAGGTAATCAGTCCCCTAGAACTTAGAAGTACTTAAACCTTACCAACCTTAGAACATCACACACAGCCATGCACGAGGCAGGATTCGAACCTGCGACCGTAGCAGGAATGAAGCGTCTAGAACCAATCGACCACAGCGGCCGGCTCCATTTAATCTCTGAAGAGTTCCTTTAAGCAAGTAATGGTCAGTTTCGTCCGTCGTTACTGTTCAGTTGAGTTTATAGCCAATTCCTAAAGAAGTTGCGCAAGTGACGGTAACGGTGTGACTTGCCTTTAGGGGATAGATTCTAGCGATCACAAGCGAGAGAACGTACGACTCTGTATTGCCTTCCGACCATTCTCATGTAGTAGTAATTTCTTCGAGCGTGAAGGCACGAGGAATATTAAACATACCATTACCATTCCTAGACACTGGTGAATCCATCTAGTGGTACAACTGTTTCTTACTTTTGTTCGTCTGAAGATCCCCTCATAGCAGGGAACCATGTCATCAACCTATACATTCTGGAACAGAATGTATGTAAGGATATAATTACAGTTGCCAGGCCTTTGTACCATGGCTTTCAACAGTAATGGAACACTTTTTTTTTTCTGAAAGCCGGTTCGTTATATTGAGGATCCCAATGCGCTATATTATTCTCCTCTCTTTTGGCTGGGAAACCCTATTTTTCCACACTATATCCATTCAGTGCGACGGCCATATGTCACCTTACTGGGAGGTACCACGGTATTGGCCGACGTCGAAGGGACCGTCTTGGTGCATCAATAAGCTCCCCACCATCCACGCACTGCTTCCCACCGAGTGCACACATGGTCCTTCGTTGGTCTTTATGGTCTTCCGTTAAGCTATAAAGAAAGCAGTGGACCACACCTTTGAGTTCCCCAACTGGTGGACGAGTGTGTTAGTACTACCGACAGAGACGTTCAGTTCTGCAGCATGGTGTTTGTTTGAGATACTTCGGTCGTGTTCAAACATTGTAGTATTCACAGTTGTGTAGGGCCAGCCGGCACGCCAAATACTAGGCAGATCTGCACAACCTTGTTGCAATGATGACAGGCGCGTCATCCAACGACTCACCGTGCTTTTGTTCACTACCAGGTCTCGGTAGAGATTTTGCAAGTACCTGTGAATGTCCCCGATTCTCTGCTTAGAACGCATCTCCGTTTTAGATGCTATTTTCAGGGCTACGTACAGCGCCGCCACCTACCGGAAGTTCATGAAATTACAGGAGTTGAAGAGGGAATATTCCACTGTGTCTCATAACAAATTCCACAATCTTTCAACTGAAGTGGTCTGAGAAAATATGTGCGTTACATTACTTACTTATTGGACGCCCCTCGCAATTTCTCTTTCACACACACACACACAAAGACACAACACACATTTTTTATACAACATTTATCAAATTTTACTTAAAAGGCGAAAGAACAGCAGCATCACACACAGATAAGACCAAGATATCTGTTAGAAACAGATATATGAGGTGATGGACGCTCTTCCCTGACGTCATCGACCATACGAATACATCTGTTCGTCCTCTTGCTCCTAGCTTTCAGTACTTTGGCCACACACCACCATCTGAACTTAACACTCCCATCACTACACAGGACATTAACCTCAATCCCTGGACTAAACTCAACACTGCTCCCAGCAATGATCGCATTACCTACCGTCACCTTAAACATTGCCCTCCCTCCTTCCTTGCCGTTCTTGCCACAACATAATCCTACCCCGACCTGTCGAAAACCTCCCTTGTCCTGATGTTCTCCAAACCCAACAAGTCTCCATCTGCTGCCTCTTCCTATCCCCCTATGTGTCTCACCTCGGTGTTCAGCAAACTCTTGGAATCAATCCTTACCCAACGCATCCATCACCACCTCCGCTGACACCACCTCCTCTCCAACACCCAATGTGGCTTTCGACCTTCCTTCTCTGCCGATGCCTCACTCATCTCCTCTCCCTCCAGCTTAACTCCACTCCACTCCACTCCACTCGCTCCACATTCTTTGTTTCCCTTGACCTCAGAAAGGCCTACAACCTTGTCTGGCATCCCGGTCTCCTGTTTGAACTCCAGACCTACACCCTTCCTGTCAGCTACATCCGTCTGATTGCCTCCTTCCTCTCCCACCATCCCTCCTATGTTACCATCCATGACGCCGATTCCCGCACCTTCTACCCCTCTGCAGGTGTGCCCCAGGGCTCTGTCCTCTCCCCTCTCCTCTACCTCCTGTACATGTCACATATACCCCAACCGCCCTCTTCCAGTACACCTCCTGCAGTATGCCAATGAGACCACATTCCTTGTTCTCGCTCCTACCCTCCAACAGTACCAACGCCTTCTCCAGAATCAACTTGACCTTTTTGTCACATAGTTGTAACCAGCTGCTCCTAAAAGTCAATCTTTCCAATGCCCAGGATATCATTGTTGGTCGAACCACTCGATCCTTCCTGCTCCTTGATTTCTCCCTTACCATCTGCGCCCATCCTGTCTGCCTCTCTCCCACCCTCTCCTACTTTGGCCTCACCATTGACTGTCACCTCACCTGGATTCCTCATCTTTGCTCTATCCAATTCAAAGCCCACAACCACCTCCGACTCCTCAGACTTCTCTCTGACAGGACTGGGGGGTTGAACCACTCTACCATTCTCCTCACCTACAAATTCTTATTCCGTCCTATCCTCTGTTACGCCAGACCCCCCTCGATATCTGTCTCCTCCCCGACTCTATAAGTCCCTGCAGATCCTTGAGTGCCATGCACTATGCCTTGCCTTCCGTATATGCCTCCCATCCACTGAGTCGATCTTGCATTACCTGATTGGTTTCCCCTATCTGGTCCTATTCATGGAACATATCCGCATCATCTACACCTCCTGCTGCCTTGATCCCCCTCATCCCTTGGTTGCTCCTCTCCTCTCCAACCCCCCCCCCCCCCCCTCTGCCGTGCCTTCACTGTTGTGTCCCACCTACCCTCCAAATCTACATCCTTCATCTCGTTTCCCAAGGTGTCTTCCGTCGTCGCCCCCTCCTGGATGATGCCCTCTCTCCCACCATTTATCCCTCCTATTAACACAGATCCTCACCTCCCCCTCCTTTCCTCAGTCCTTTCCCCGGGCTCCCTCTTCCCCTCCCTTCCATCCTGTTTTTTCACCATCTGCCCTCTCCCCCCCCCACTATCTTTCCCACTCCTTCTTGCATCCGCATAGCCCCCCTCCCCTTTTCTGTGTCCCCCCCTACATCAGATCTCCCTTTTTCTTTTCCGATCCTCCCCCCCTTTTCCCTGTCATAGGTCCAGGTCCTCCCTCCCTTCCATGTGCCACTGTGTCACCTGTATAGTGCTGTTATAAGTGAGTGTTCAGTCTTGCATGTCACCTATCAGTGGTGCTAACAGCCGCCATACTGTCGCTAGTTGTGTTTTTATTTCGTCCAAACAGAAACCAGACTGCCGCCGTGTTTTATAATTGTGCCTGTCTACTTCTTCATCCGCATCGTCACAACAGTGTTTTTTATTTTAAATTCCAAGCCTTACCGCCATTTTACAGTATTTTACAATGTCACCGTTTTATCGCCTGTTTTTATTGTTTGTTCCTATCCGCATTATGTTTTTTTAGCTTTTCTGTAGGCTGTAGAGCAGCATATTACGCTGCTGCCAGCTCCCCCCCCCCCTCCCGGGTGGTGAAGGGTTGGGGGAGGGGAGGTATTGAAAGCCAATAAAGAAAAAAAAAGTGATGAACGCTGAAATCAATTATGCACAACAGCTCAGTCATAGAAGACGTCAAGCGGCAGGCCATGCTAAAGAGGTACAGCAGTCCTTCACTTGCAGTACTGTATCTGCTGTTATACTTGTTCTGCAAACCAGAGAAATTGCGGTTGACACCATTGACTCCACTGCAGTAGCACAGTGGGGATGCAACCAAACCATTGTGATGTATTAGTTTTCAGCATCAGACATCGAATATCAGGCGCGGTGTAATGTTCTTGAATGTTCTGTAGCACTGATGTTCCTCGTGTGAACAATTAGTCAACAGTATAGGTTTAATGTTGGCATTCACCCTGCTTTGTAATCGGTTGATACTTGCCATCAGAGGCTTCACTTCTTAATCATCACTTGTTTCAGCTTGAACTTCCAAATAATCTCTCTGTATGGCGTAAGTGGTAACTTTGGCCAGCTTGTGTGCTGCTAAAAAAAAAAAAGGTTCAAATGGCTCTGAGCACTATGGGACTCAACTGCTGTGGTCATTACTCCCCTAGAACTCAGAACTACTTAAACCTAACGAACCTAAGGACATCACACACATCCATGCCCGAGGCAGGATTCGAACCTGCGACCGTAGCAGTCGCACGGTTCCGGACTGCGCGCCTAGAACCGCGAGACCACCGCGGCCGGCTGTGCTGCTACAGATCCAGCAGTTCCATGCCACAAGGTAGCTTTTAAGCTGTTTTTGATGATGCGGTGGATATCACTCCGTTTTCTTAATTTGCTAAAAGTGTACTGAAAATGAAAATTTCTAAATACTGCGCTTCATTCTGTACAACGCTTAAGGAAGTGTCATTCAAGTCGTACCGTTTTTTCGCCAAATGTGCGCTGAAAGATTGTTGTAGGTCCTTCTAAATGAGATACCATTGTCACGAATAAATTTCATGACGGAGGATGTGAACAGGAAAGCCAGAATTTTAAATCCGAATCACGTGAACTGTGGCCCACACGGTTGCGCGTACTGGCACCGCACAAGTGCCTGACCGCTCTTTTCTGGACTAAGAGCAGTCTCGCCGAGTGCACAAAGTGGCCCTGTTAAATGTTATGCCATAAGAAGTAATATCGTGACAGTAATCTGAATGAACAGGTTTTCACATTCCAGTGTCAGGCAAAATGTACACTCTTAAAGTGGACGTGGCAGCATTCAGTTTCTAAACAAGGCCTTCTACGTGATACTTCGAAGGAAGCTTCTCACCTACCCTCTGTCATAAGAACATACAATTGTCAACTAAACTGACTGATCACGATGGGACTATAAAATCTTATAACAAAAGTGTGTACTGCCTTTTGTTGCAATTAAGTATTAATCTCTTCTATGATAGGTATGCGCTGACGTCATTGCCTACCCTGTTACCTAGATCATTTAAATTACATTCCTCGAGTTTCACACAGTGACACTTGTTTCATCTACTGTGTTAACTTCTTTAACGATCCAGCATGATTATTGGCAGATCATTGATATACACTGACGCCAAAAAACTGCAACACAAAGAAGGAACTGTGCGACGTAAAACAAAGTTGGTAGACGTATTTCTACTTCCGCAAGATGACGCCTAACAAAACTTCACGCCAGTTGTATAAAAGTGGCCACTGTAAGTATGCCAATCAGATTTGCTTTAAATACACGCTCTGACGGTCGTGACCGTTAGTTATCTTTGAGACTGACGTGGTGAGTTGATGTTAGTCTAGAATGCCTTTAAGGTGAAAAAGACGGCGTTGTCAACAACTCACTGAGTTTGAAAGATGTAGTGCAATACGACTAGCAGGAGCTGGATGTTCCTCCTGCCATTTTTGCAAACCGAAGTCGCAGGAATGTAGCCACCGTCAATGATTGGTGGCTGCGGTGGTCATGAGAATGTTCGGTGGCAAGAAGACCGGGTTCCGGACTGCCACGTGGCACTAACGAGAGGAAAGACCATCATGTTCCTTGTACGGCCCTGGCTCATCGTACCGCTTCTGCCGCAGCAATTTGAACAGCAGTTCACGGCACGAAGACACAACGAACTTTTACAACTCGGTTACTTCAAGGACACCTCCGAGCCAGACTTACTTCAGTAGTGTCAACCGAGAACCGATTGGAGGGCAGGGTGGAGGTTTGTTGAGTTTTCTGATGAAGACTGGTTCTGCCTCGGTGTTGGTGATGGCCGTATATTGGCTAGCTGAAGGCTTGTTGAATGCTTGCAACCAACCTGCCTACTTGCTAGACACGCTGGATTTACAAGTGAAGTTAGGGTTGGGGTGCGATTCTTATGACAACAGGAGCACTCTCGTTGCTATCCCACAAACCGTGGTAGCAAATTTGTACGTCAGTCTGGTGATTCGACCTGTTGTAACGCCATTTATGAACAGCATTCCAAGAGTGTCTTCCAACAGGATAATGCTCGCCCACATATCGCACATGCTATGCGGAGTGTCGACATGTTGGTTTGACCAGCTCGATCGCCAGATCTGTCTCCAATCGAACACATATGGGAGATCATAGAACGAGGCTCCAGCATCATCCTCAAATAGCACTGACAAAGTGCAAGAATCATGGAACTCCATCTCGCAAACTGACATCCAGCACCTGTACAACACAATACATTTATGTCCCTATGCTTACATTCAACATTCTGGCGGTTACATGGGTTATTAATGCACCAGCGTTACACATTTCCAATGGCAATGATATTATCCTATAATCTTGCAATGTTGATAACATACGTATGTTACCTAGACAAATGCACGTACGAAATTTCGTTACGGTACATTAATTACTTTCTGATATTGCGATTTTTTTGTTTCGTCTGTGTATATCAAGAAATGCAACGGTACCTGGAACAGATTCCTGTGGTAGGCCACACCTTATGTGACCCCAATCAGATTCAGATATTTCCCTGTTTGTAGACGTTGGAGAACAACCTTCTGGTTTCTACTTTTCACATGGGATGCCAACCGTTTACCAGCTTTTTCGCTTTCCGTAATGTTCAAATTATGCAAACGTGTTCCATCTTGCATGGTCCTGGATGTGAAAAGCTCTGTTACATCAAAATGCCTCTTGGCCACAACTCGTTTCTTACCTCCGCTTGTGCTGCTAGCCAAGAGAGATTTGTGGTAATCGATGCCTACTGATAAGAGACCAACATCGACGAGATATCACTACACACGTTACTTATGAAGCCCTGTACGCAGGTCTGGTGGAAGAACAATTGTAGAGACCAGTTTCCTCTGCCCCCCTTCCCAAGCACTCGTCCATTAGACATTAGTTTCCATTTATTGAGTTCTTGGTAAGGCCTTTAAAGATAATCTAATTTAATGAATGTGGATATGGGTTGTCATTTACTTTCAAATGAGTACTACATAGACTTTTCCTTGTAACAGAAATAAATTTCTAAGTATTATTTTAATTTTATATATTAAAACAACATGTCCTTTGAAGCAAGATGTATGAGACAGGCGAAATACCCTCAGACTTCAAGAAGAATATAATAATTCCAATCCCAAAGAAAGCAGGTGCTGACAGATGTGAAAATCACCGAACTATCAGTTTAATAAGTCACAGCTGCTAAAAACTAACGCGAATTCTTTACAGACGAATGGAAAAACTGGAAGATGCGAACCTAGGGGAGGATCAGTTTGGATTCCTTAGAAATGTTTGAACACGTGAGGCAATACTGACCTTACGACTTATCTTAGAAGAAAGATTAAGAAAAGGGAAACCTACGTTTTTAGCATTTGTAGACTTGGAGAAAGCTTTTGACAATGTTGACTGGAATACTCTCTTTCAAATTCTGAAAGTGGCAGGGGTAAAGTACAGCGAGCGAAAGGCTATTTACAATTTGTACAGAAACCAGATGGCAGTCATAAGAGTCGAGGGGCATGAAAGGGAAGCAGTGGTTGGAAAAGGAGTGAGACAGGGTTGTAGCCTCTCCCCGATGTTATTCAATCTGTATATTGAGCAAGCAGTAACGGAAAGAAAAGAAAAATTCGGAGTAGGTATTAAAATTCATGGAGAAGAAGTGAAAACTTTGAAGTTCGCCGATGACATTGTAATTCTGTCAGAGACAGCAAAGGACTTAGAAGAGCAGCTTAACGGAATGGACAGTGTCTTGAAAGGAGGATACAAGATTAACATCAACAAAAGCAAAACGAGGATAATGGAATGTAGTCAAATTAAATTGGGTGATCCTGAGGGAATTAGATTAGGAAATGAGACACTTAAAGTAGTAAAGGAGTTTTGCTATTTAGGAAGTAAAATAACTGATGATGGTCGAAGTAGAGAGGACATAAAATGTAGACTGGCAATGGCAACGAAAGCGTTTCTGAAGAAGAGAAATTTGTTAACTTCGAGTATAGATTATGTATCAGGAAGTCGTTTCTGAAAGTATTTGTATGGAGTGTAGCCATGTATGGAAGTGAAACATGGACAATAAATAGTTTGGACAAGAAGAGAATAGAAGCTTTCGAAATGTGTTACAGAAGAATGCTGATGATAAGGTGGATAGATCATGTAACTTATGAGGAGGTATTGAATAGGATTGGGGTAAACAGAAGTTTGTGGCACAACTTGACTAGATGAAGCTGATCGGTTGGTAGGATATGTTTTGATGCATCAAGGGATCACAAATTAAGCATTGTAGGGCAGCGTGGAGGGTAAAAGTCGTAGAGGGAGACCAAGAGATGAATACACTACGCAGATTCAGAAGGATGTAGGTTGTAGTAGGTACTGGGAGATGAAGAAGCTTGCACAGGATAGAGTAGCATGGAGAGCTGCATCAAACCAGTCTCAGTACTGAAGACCACAACAACATCAACACGACCTTTGAAGATAATTTCTGAAATCTTAGAGAAAGTTTAGTAAAATCATAAAGAACAACGCCTACTACACTGATGTAGCTTCAATAAAAAATGAGCTACTTATTAAAAAGAATATGTTTTCTCGGTAGTCGAAGTTTTTAGTTCTATTGTTTACTAATAGTTTGACCTTGTCTTAGAAAATGTGGGAGGCTAAAAAAAAGAATTGTGTAATTCTATATTTACACTGTTTAACTGCGGAAGTCGTATGTTACATGGGAAGAAAACTCACCACAGCAGATAATTTTGCATTAAAGCAATGGAAAATTAACAAATAGTGTCAATTTTCCTTTATGTTTGCTACTGAAAAGGAAAACAGATCTACATGTGATTCTAGTAATAATATCATGAAAAATTTTGAAATGTGTTCATCTTATGTTCATCTTCCCTTTGATAAGATCATAGTACTGAAATCTTTCCTAAATTTCACTTTAATAAAATCTTTCAGAATACAATCTGAATCATGTACCTTCAAGGTATCGCTTTCAGTACCTGAAACCCGCACATTCCTTCATACGAAAGTGTAGAACTAAGTTGTGATTCTAAAAATGTCAGTTCTGAAAACTTATTGCAAACTAGCTCAAGATGTAGGAAAAGGAAGGTTTACTCGTCAGCTACGAATGTATTCAGAAATTAACAGTCAAATTACGTTTTTGAATAGAAGACGACGAGCAGGCAGGAATAACAGACGCTAAGGTCAAAATAGCACCGCTTAGTTTCTTCCCATTGATGTCACATTCATCAGCATCACATAAGACGGTCTTGGGGGCTTTGTAGCTTTCTGCATATCGCGAAAATCCTGTAGGAAACTGAAGCTCCCAAGTCCATAGGCTCAAATCTATTTTTAGTCAGCCAATAGCTGTATTTATAGTAATGAGGAGAAAAAAGTTACCTTCGAGGGCAATCCACTCCACCTTTATTAGTGGGATGACACTTCGAAACGTAGGTAAAGTGCTTATTCACCATTCTGAGACGAATTTTCCCTTCTTTTTTCAAGACTGAATGAGGTACAAGCTTGCCAGCAAGTTTTGCATCCGTTATCACACTGTCAAAACCCACCTCTGATCTCAGAAATCCTGCCAACACTTTCACCTAGATTCGAAGCTCTTACAAAAACTAATTGGAGACCTTTGCTGACCTGGTTGATGGTGAACGTAGTTTCATACCAGACCACAGTACAACAAAAAACAAAAGGTCTGAATTCTAGCGCCCCTTTCTACCTGACGTCCTATGCGGCTGCTTGAATCACTTGTGTCTTAAACCGGCTGTGCATGTACAGTATCAAGTGATGAAGCCACCCCTCCAATCACCACGTGGTTCGAGTTCTGTAGTCCTGTCTGACCCTCGCAGTCTCTTGAGCCCGGCACGCGTCGCTTGCCTGAAACACTGCCTGCGGGAGACTGCGGTCACAACGGGGGAGGCTGCAGAGGGCGCCTAAGAAGACGTCGCCAACGCGGCGACCGCCTCCCAACCCTCCCGCCCCCTTCCCCAACCCCCGCCACACACCCACACTCTCCTCCAGGAAAACCTGCCATTTCCGGCTCCTAATGATTTCCCAGGCCACCGAATCCTCCGCGACCCCGCGTTCCGAGCTGATGCTCTTTAATGAGAAGGGTTTTAAGTTCGTTTTCTGCTCTTCGCCTTCGAAGGGCACGAAGAGGTTTAGAAGGCTGCAGCGTTGCCAAGTAGACCCTTTAGTGGCCACTGCCGTCTCCGTTCGCCAAGACGCCATTATTCATCCGCATTCACTGTCTAATGGCTGACCATCCAGAAGGTTGTTGCCAAAAAAAATTTTTCATGGAACAGAAACTGGACGAGTATATTAAAAAAAATACGTCGTTAGTCATGAGGACAATAATTCCGAAAACACAACAGAAATTCCAATCTCAATCGGAGATCACGATATAAAGCAAAAAGGGTAGATGACATTGTGTTTGAAAGGTGCCCAAGCTACTAACGGAAAAATTAAAGTTAGACGTGCTAGCATCTCAAACTGCAGACTAGATGTGAAGGGAGTAACGGGACATCCTCCTCTAGCATTACTATCTCGCAACAGTAGTTGTCGATACCAATATTATTTTTAGAGTTTTGGACAGGTCTCAGGTGCTTTTCTGAAAACTTTCATATAATTTTATACACAATATATTACATTTCAAACTAAAATTTATGAAAAGGAAGTATTATACTTTTCGATATTACAATCAATAAGTACTATCTCTGAATGTACAGTTAAGATTAGTTTCTTAGAAACATTTGAAATTACAAATTATTTGGAAGACTTAAAATTTCTCTCATTAATTACCCAATCTAATAATGTTTACTGTGTATATTTCTGGATTCATTTATGAAATAATATTCGAAAATAATATATATTCATTTGTCAAGAAAAATTGTGAACTGTGTGGAATATGGTTATTACCGCCGAGTGAAGTACTAGTTTGCATGCCTCTGATGGACTGTGGCGTATTTTTGAATTTTGGGCGAAAAATGTAATTTCAGCTTTGAAAATTCAAGAGACTGTAAGATATACTAAAATGAGACAAAATATATTAACGTAACAACGAATTCAACTGTGAGGACCTAAAATGTGAGAATTTCAGCTTCAAGAATCTGACAACTAGACAAGAAAACCTGGAGCCAACTCGACACGAAAAGCCGAGTAAACTAGAAAATGTATTGTAATCTTCGCTTCTCTCAAATTATTCATAAAAGACTTTGCTTAATGTGGGCAATAACATGAATTAGGGAGGATGGCGGAGCTTACAAGGTAGGAGGCGAGCAACAAGTAGTGTCACTTATAATAAGGATAGACCAGTTGCCATTAGTTTCTATGACTAGCTTAAAGCTTGAAATACTTGAATGGGCATCCTCAAATTGCTAACCATTTACTAATAGATCAGAAGCACATTTGTAAATGACAGAGCCTGTGTAACTCACAATATAATTGCCGAACGTGGTGAAATATTGTGATTTCGACTTACACGGAGCAGATTCAAATCCCCGTTCGTTCCTCATGGGATAGTTCTGCGTTTCACCAAATCAGGCAAATACCAAAAGCACATTCAGTCTCCTAGAACACTGTTGTTCTTCTGAGTTAGTGCTTCAACTTCAGAGACCCCATTTTGACCCAACTCCAGTCTCTAAAACTTAGTTCTTTGTGGAATAACTAATAAAAAGAAATGAAAAACTCGGTTTGTGTCAGACATACTTTTTATTATTAAATTTACTACTTTAATGAAAATTTGTTTTTGTCATATCTAAAATTTTGAATTGTCTTTTGTTCTGAGTTGTCTATCACCGACGGATTTATACATACCCAGGAGAGTTCTTCCATTCTCGTTCTGCTTCTGATTAATGGTGTTGCCTTTCTATTAACTCCATTTTTTTCCAATTTTTTTGCAAGTGACCCTCTTTTCAATTGTTCTTAAGAATTGCGTTCTTCCTACTTCACCTTTTTCTAATGTAACATGAAGATACATACATACAAAGATACATACATGACACAAAATTAGTTGATGACAACTACAAAATAGCTTTGAAGAACTTGTAATGAAAGGAAAAATTATCATAGAACCACATACATTATTTGATCAAAAGTATCCGGATACCCCACTGAAAATGATTTACAAGCTCATGGCGCCCTCCATCGGTAATGCTGGAATTCAAAGTGGTGTTGGCCCAACCTTAGCCTTGATGATAGTTTCCACTCTCGCAGGCATTCGTTCAATCAGCTGCTCGAAGGTTTCTTGAGAAATTACAGCCCATTCCTTACGCAGTGCTGCACTGAGGAAAGGTATCGATGTCGGTCGGTGAAGCCTGGCACGAAGTCGGCGTTCCAAAACACCCACAGGTGTCCTGTAGGATACAGGTCAGGACTCTATGCAGGCTAGTCTACTACAGGGATGTCATTGTCGTGCAACCACTCCGCTACAGACCGTGCATTATGAACAGGTGCTCGATCGTGTTGAAAGATGCATTCGCCATTGCCGAATTGCTCTTCAACAGTGGGAAGCAAGAAAGCGCTTAAAACATGAATGTAAGCACGTGTTGTGATAGTGCCTCGCGAAACAAGGGGTGCAAGCCCCCTCCATGAAAAACATAACCGCACCATAACACCATCACCTCCGAATTTAACTGATGGCACCTCACACGCTGGCAGATGACGTTCACTGGGCATTCGCTGTACCCACATCCTGCCGTCGGATCGCCACATTGTGTATCGTGATTCGTCATTCCACACAACGTTTTTCCACTGTTCAATCATACAATGTTTACGTTCCCAAGCGAGGCATCGTTTGGCATTCATCGGCGTGATGTGTGGCATAGGAACAGCCGTTCAACCATGAAATCCAAGTTTTTTAACCTCCCGCTTAACTGTCATAGAACTTGCACTGGATCCTGATGCAGTCTGGAAGTCTTGTGCGATGGTCTGGATAGATGTCTGCCTATTACACATTACAATCCTCTTCAACTGTCAGCGGTTTCTGACAGTAAGCAGACGGGATCGGCCTGTACGCTTTTGTGTTGCACGTATCCCTTCATGTTTCCACCTCACTGTCACATCGGACCTAGGGATGTTTAGGAGTGTAGAAATCTCGCGTACAGACGTATGATTCAAGTGATACCCAGTGACTTCACCACTTTCGAAGTCGGTGAGTTCCGTAGAGCGCCCCATTCTCCTCTCTCACGACGTCTAATGACTACTGAGGTCGCTGATATAGAGTATGTGGCAGTAGGTGGCAGCACAATGCGCCGAATATGAAAACGTATGTTTTTGGGGGTGCCCTGATATTTTTGATCACATAGTATATATACTCTTACCTGCATTTAAATCTTCATATGTGCTCCCAAAGAATTTCATTCACGAGAGATTTCTGTTCACTCATGTTACGTTCCATAAAGAAAACTTGTTCCCCATGAACACCGTGAAGACTTGGATGGAAATCTATCCCCATGTGGTCCATCGAAGTTTTGATGCTGAACAAAGAACTAACTCTGTTCAAACGAAGTATTGTTCAAAAGTATCTCGTGAGAGAAATAGAAGTAATGGACAATTACGAAAAAGCAGTGCAATCTAACAACCATCTAGCTGGAGTCGTGGATGATGTCGCTTCGCCGGCCGGTGTGGCCTAGCTGTTCTAGGCGCTTCAGTCTGGAACCTCGCTACTGCTAAAGTCGCAGGTTCGAATCCTGCCTCAGGTATGGATGTGTGTGATGTCATTAGGTTGGTTAGGTTTAAGTAGTTGTAAGTTCTAGGGGACTGATGACCACAGAAGTTCAGTCCCATAGTGCTCAGAGCCATTTGAAACATTTTGATGTCGCTTCCGTGTATTCATCTCAGCATCACAAGACATATATCTGTGCTAATTAGTTGGGCACATCCAACAAGCAGGAAAACAGAGCGTGTTCACAGCAGCAGGTAGTAATAAGGTGGGCCCACACTACCCAATCTATGCAGCAAGCAGTGTTACTGTTCATCCGAACTCAGAGATTATGTAGCATACTTGAGGCAAGCCATGGGGATCTCAAGTGAAGATAAGCTGCTCTGACAGACGGAAAGCTGACTGTATGTTCTTCGATACATTAGCATACGCCATTAGCAGGTGCCTTCAGTATGTCATGTCAGAGACGCGTGAACATCGACAGCAAAAAGGGCAAAGGAAAATCACTGAAGCATGTCGGAGAAAATAAACCCGTTATAGCAAATATCCACAATAAATGTGATTGGATAGGTCGTACAATGAATTATCATGGGCCTCCACATCATGTTACGAACGACAAGACAGCAGGAAAATGCGAAGTGGGAAGAAAAAAGAATCAGTTGACGATGAAGTCAGTGGCTGTTGAAATAAGAAGGAAAACCCTCTAAGCGGAACCAGAGAGAGAATGGATCACCTCTCGTGGTTGTAAATGAATCTGTCAGTGATCAGAACACTGTTCTCATTGTCGTTCGTTCTGAAAAGAGACGGTCTACATTTACAATTTCTTTTTATTTTATTTATCTTTCGTTCTTTGTCAAATGTTTTGATTTACAATCTCATTTTGAAGTATCCATTCCCCCAATCAGGCAGGTTGTGCAGCTCCTATAGTTCAGAAATGTATGTGGGTACATGTCTGACATTGAGGGTTGCGTATGTCGAACATCAAGGTGCCCCTGTTGCGTCATTGCGATACCGGCTTCCATTCACTGTAGTTCTGCAAGTATGAAGAGTTTGAGAACGGAGGCGCTGCAGTCGGTTATTACTAGTCAGCTCGTTCCCTCTCACTTTTGTCTGAAAGAGAGTAGACTAGTTGTGACTTCATAGGGATGTCGAGTGCATAAACATGATGAAATGATCGAGTATCAGAATCGGATGGTCTCTAAGAAATTTCTGTCTTGTGAGATTGTGGAGGGTGTAAGACTAAAATAAGTGATGCAATGTATACAATTGTAAATGTGCTCCATCAGAGGAAGAGCAATGTTTATACAACGTTCGATGCTAAAGCAGTCCTCTCTTCAGGTGTGAAACATACGAGTACAATGTTCATTCAGGGCAAACAAAGTATTTATATTCACAGCTACTGGTCAGTCATTGTATTGACACATCTTCATGATCAATTGTTGGACATGTAGCAGCAATAATATGAGTCCTCAGCTATATTTGTGAACTCTGACGAGTTTATGGCGAGTTTCATGCCAAAACCAGCACTTCTCTTACGTGAGAACAATACGGTGGCAGCAAGAGGTAAAGTCGTAAAAATTAGTGAGGGACCACTGAATGCTCAGTTAAATATACTTTTCAGCTCTAATTTATAACTATGGAATGAATTGCTTCTGTTTGATTTTGTGAAGGACTGTTCTAAATTCTAGTGATACAGGGGTGTTATATTACAGTGGGAGAAACATATTGTACCTCATTCTAGAACACTGTCCACAACAATGCAGTCAAGTGCACGTAGGCTACTACTGAATCAGGAGTGACTCCTACAAAGTCATAAGAAAAAGAGCCAATGTCTCAAGCAGACTTAAATTAATAGCTATTAAGGATTGTGAGTTTGAAACACGCATCTACCACTTCCCAACCAACATGTGTCAGTGTGCGTTAATGGTAAATTTAGTGTGGTCGTTCTCTTTAGCATATTTCCCACATCATGTTCTAAGTGTTTTGGTAATTAATCATAGGACTGCTGTGGAATAAGGCAAAACACTCTAATTTACAGGATACTTGAGGCACGAGAGCTGTGCAAGTTCAAAACATAGTTATTAGTCCTTTTCCACATCAGCCCTGGTCACAAAATGTCATATTTCATAATCAATTTGTTTCGCATGCTTTGAATTCTGACTATGTTATATTCAAATCTCTTAGGCTACGTATACCGCATTGTATTGATTTTCTTATGCACACAGTTATACAGAGACCTAATTCGACATCATCATCACAAGCTTTAGCTCCCAGTGCACACAACATCAGTCAGATTAACGTTTATATTTTAGATCACTATATCGGTGTTCCCCAGTAGTCCATTTGGTTTATGTTGTTTACGACTATTTTCCATATGAGGAAATTGTGGACAGAATGTTCTTATTACTGCATATGTAACCAGTAGAGAGGCTGTAGTGGAGGCCAAGGAGAACAAGGAGAGAAACGGATTGGAGGCCATAAATTATGAGAGCAGCAACTAGTGTGTGTGAGTGATTTTGGCAAGCAGGACGCAGTGGATCGTACCTCAAGGACTTCTGGCCGTAGCACTTTTCTCCTCCTTTTTAGGGTTTGACAAGGGGACGCTGATTTGCAAAACATTTTACTTGGGCCAGGTGGCAGTCCATCACGAAAGCAACCAGTTGGCGGAAAGTGGGAGGAGGAAGCAATTTAAGACGGACTGCTGTAAACTGAGCCTTTGCGCAGATGGTGGGCAGATCATAAAACTCCATGCATTCTCATGTTAGAAGCTCGGACAATACGAACAGAGTGGCTGGGGCAAGTGTTTAGTGGAAGCCAACCTGTAACTCCTCTGATTCCAAAAATTCTCCAAGTTCTTTTAGCGAAATGAAAAAACACATATTTCATGGCCACGAGCGTCTGAAAGGCTTAACAGCTTTTCTTCAAAAATTTGATCTGATCAGCCCAGAAAGATAAAACCTCTCCGTAAACGAGGGACTGTGGTCCCATCTAGGTAGATGTTTCTTGCCAAAACATAGCCATGCTTACTGTGAGAACGACGTGTCCCTACTCTAAAATCTTTTTTTCAGACAAGAGAGATTTGGAGACACTGGTTGCCTCCTCTCAGGATATGCAAAGCAGAGGCTTGCTCCCCCATCTTGGAAACCCCGGTGCTTTGTCTGTATTGGCTACCAGCCCAACAGAACAGTCAGTATGGCAGATTCAATGAGTAGGGGTTAGTTCGATTGATTTGTGCAAAGTGGAGGTGACCTCGTGTTTGCTAATTCGGTCCCCGCACCGAGACTTGGCGGCAAATGGCAATCATTTTTTGTCTTCTCGCCCTCCCCTGTTGGAAAACTTCAGGTCTTTCCCTAGTGGGTGGGACTTGTGGTGTGCGATATCCGGTGGACTAAGAGCCACTGGCATTTTCCAGCTGTACCGGCAGTGGAATTGCATATTATCTTGACATACTGCGAGTCACGAAGGTGAACTTATTCGTCCTGAGTGGGCCGTCTGACGTTCGACAATCCAATCATTGTCGTACCTGTGAGTCAAACTGATTTGGCCAGACCAGCAAACGTGTAGCCCTCCAACTGAAATTATCCCTTGTTGTGATAATCAGAACACCAGACCGCGTAATTTGCACATCTTCTTTGACGCCTCAGAACATCACAGCTGCCGCAGCACGCCACTCCTCGCCCACGGTGCGCCGTTTTCTGCTGTCGCCTTAATAAAGATGAAAGGTGAAATACTGCTACACTGGCGTAGGCTTGTTAAAAGATATTCGCATCTCCCTGTTCTCTCGAGAATATATACTTAGTTTTAGTTGATTCCATTTCAATAGAATTGGGGCTCCCAGTGGATTCGTGTAAACAAAATCAGATTGCGTTGTAAAAGGGATTAATCCAGGGGAGAACTGTACCTTCTACTCCAACAAATGCTTTGCCAATCAAACACCGTCCCTTTTCTGATTTGTTTTTGTCACTTTTTGTACATTTATCAGTTCCTTCTAAAGGAACTTTTAAATGGATTAGTAAAAGTTGCCTTTTTTTTAGTAAACTTAAGTACGTCACTGTTCTCATTCATACTCCTCAGTTATTGCAAAAAAGTTTCAAATGGCTCTGAGCACAATGGGGCTTAACATCTGAGGTCATCAGTCCCCTAGAACTTAGAACTACTGAAACCTAACTAACCTAAGGACATCACACACATCCATGCCCGACGCAGGATTCGAACCTGCGACCGTAGCGGTCGTCGGTTCCGGACTGTGTAAGTAGGCTGTTTAGGTTTTTATGTTGGTAACGCCATGTAGCGCTCTGTATGAAAATCACTGACTGTGCTGTGTGCAGCCTGTGGCTGGTTTGCGTTGTTGAAATATGCTATTGTAACGTTTGGCAGTTGGCTATTAACAGCGCGTAGCGTTGCTCAGTTGGAGGTGAGCCGCCAGCAGTGGTGGATGTGGGGAGAGAGATGGCAGAATTTCAAGAGCGGACGATCTGGACGTGTGTGGGCCAGAAAGAGTAACTTTGTAATGCTGGATATCATGAACTGATATATGTATTAAGGTTAATACATTGCTTCTTCTTTAGCAAAGTCTCTCATTTGCTAACTATGCCTATCAGTAGTTAGAATCTTTTATTCAGCTGGCAGTATTGGTGCACGCTGTATTGCAGTAGTTTGAGTAACGAAGATTTTTGTGAGGTAAGTCACCTATGAAAGATATAGGTTATTGTTAGTCAGGGCCATTATTTTGTAGGGATTTTTGAAAGTCATATATGCGTTGTGCTAAAAATATTGTGTGTCAGTTTAAGCACAGTCATTTATAATTTTTCTAAGCGGTCGTTTCAACTGAAGCGCCTAGAACCGCTCGGCCACTGCGGCCGGCACTCCTCAGTTATTCACTGATTTTATTTTATTATGGTGGTACGTGGGTATACTAACAATTTAAAGTTCACTATTATTAAATTAATTAATTTGATTATTAATTTGAATCTGAAAGTGAGTACATTCAGCAGTTTCATGAATAAAAATTAAAGATGTAGCTAACAATTTGAAGTTTACAGGGAGGATAAGACTTTTCTTTATAAAAAAAATAATAAGATTTAGCATCACTCAAACATATATTAATGATTACACCAAGAGACAGCTTGCTGTATGACTTGGAATGCTGTCATTGTTAATCTGCAAATGATCTAAATACTGATGTAAAGCTGCTCAGTACAACGTTCTTTGTCACCAACAGAAATATCTGCATTTGTAGCTGTTCCACCATGTATGTTAGTTTGCTTCACAGTTAGTCCCACAGTCGAGTCTCACATTTCTGCTATCCTATTCGTTTTCTATTCTCCTATAATTTAGAACACAGTGTCAGGTGGTCTCACAACATTAACACACACTAACCCTTTGGTGGTCAAATGATTCACATTGGTGAAGAGCAACACTGTTTTGACAGCTAACTAGATGGGTGGACCAGTGGGGTCGTATAATCCCATCAGTTGCTGTCTGCAACTCATGATAGTCCCCATCTGTCTGAGGTGGTGGAGAGGGCCATCGAGTTGAAACGTCATTCCAAGGTAGGCAAGTTTGATGAGTGGAGTGATGGGAAGGGCTATTATTTTGAACATCCAGGATATAGACCTAGTTGTGGGAAAAAATTAGGTCACATATTTTCATTATTGTATATTTTCAATGTTCTTGAGTAGCCATTCACACTCTGTATGGTAATCTGGTAGCAGTATCACTACTCAAGAGAAGCAAATTACAGTTATACATTACTTGAATTGGAAGAAAAGCGATTCTCGTACTGTGACCTCTAGGGCGTATTTTTGAAAGCTAAACTTCTTAAAACGTTAGGTTAACCACTTTCTGAATGTTTTAAAAGTGTGAATGCAACATTTGTTTTATATCGCTACGGCGTACCAGCATGTACTGTCACTAATCAAGCTCTGGTTATACATACTGATGACAGTTTAACGCCCTCTCTCACAGAGCTATGTAGCATATACGTATACTGCGACATACTTAAAGTGAGACATCACAAATTAACTTTCTGTATATTGAGGCAATTAATTTACATACAGTCCAGCTCTCAATATGACATCTATTATCTTTACAGTTTCTATACATCAGTGCACAGTACCATATCACCCATGAACAAGTGTTCATTGAAATGTTGGGAATAGCACTGCAGAGAAACTCGATAATGTATTGGGCTGCATTGCATGGAAAATAGCAGTTCTAACTGACCATCGAGCAGGCACACCACATTTTCTGTAGAGAAGCAGGTGCGTGGAGCATTTTATATCCCAGTACATAATTTACACATGCAGTCTCTAACATTTTGGAAAATGATGTTTATTGAGTGAGTACTGTAACTGAGTATTTTAATTGTGATTGTATTTGATCTTCGTTAGGGTAAAGTTTAAATATTTCACCAAAAGTTAATACAAAGTGTTTCAGTTGAAGTGTACTTACTTTCTTATTCGGTTTTGTACAAGTTCACTACAATTTAAGCTTCGTTTACATATACCACACTTGTAAAAATGACGTAGCCAAAGTTTCTCCATATTTAAAAAAGAAATCCGACTTGTCACAAGGCAGACACATTATTATAGATCTTTCAGTCAGATGGGCTTCATCAATACCATCGCTAAATTCTTCCTACAAATTTTCTTGCATCCTGTGTATTTTTTGTATGTGATGAATCCAAAATCTGTCCATTGATACCTGCTATATTCATGAGAAAGTGAAAGACACACATTGCCCGTCGCCTAGTTATGCGTGAGGCAGTGCACGTATTACATAATTGATCCACAGTTGGAAAATACCATTCGCCATGTTGTAGTCAATTATTATTTCAGGCTTGTTTGTTTTATCGTCAATTATTAACAGCTCATCAAATGGTTCAAATGGCTCTGAGCACTATGGGACTTAATATCTGAGGTCATCAGTCCCCTGGAATGTAGAACCGCTTACTCCTAACTAACCTAAGGATGTAACACATCTACATGCCGGAGGCAGGATTAGAACCTGCGATCTTAGCGGTCGCGCGGTTCCAGACTGAAGCGCCTAGAACCGCTCGGTCACACCGGCCAGCATTAACAGCTCATCCATCGTTGATAGCAATAGCACTGATTTGTGTTTCTTTGTTACGTATCATATGAGAGTGACGTCTTTCTGAAATACTAAAACTGAAGACCCAACTTTTCGAATATTGCTTTTCGAATTGTGCTTTTTCAGCATGTCAGTACAAATGAGCTCCTTCTTTAGGAGAGATGTCGTCAAAGAATAATCCATGTACCAGTTATCAAATGTGACGTTCCTACTGCTGCCTTCGATGTCAGCTATCAGGATTAACACTACGTCGTTTGTCTTTTTTTAGGTCTGATATGGGCCGTCCTCTTGTTTTCCATAGTATACTTCCAAGTTACCTGTAAAAAAATGTTTTTAGTCTGTCATAGAAAAGATCATGATTCCAAATTTTGTGGGCTTATTGGTAACATACTGTATGAAACTTTGCGCCCAAGGAAAGCCTCCAATTTCTCATAAATAGTTACACAGCGCCTGAGGTTGTACGAATTTCTGCAACTGACAAGAAACGGCTGCAAGAAAGGGCAAATGGCAGCCAGTTTGTCGGTTTTTCTTCTTTCAGCTAGTGTGTCCATCAGATCGCATACATCGGAGTTAAAACAAAAATTTCTTGTAACTTAAATATTATCTTAGAACTTGCATTCCCGTTCCGTCCGAGTTCCATACCTTGAGCGCATTAGCCTGATATCCTTTCTTTATTCCACTCAGATATAAACACTCCAGTAAAGCAAGTACTTCAGTTGGTGATATCTCCTTTGCATCTCTATCATAGGGAGTACTGTGATGATTCACTTTTGTTCTAGATATTTAGATCGTAAGAGTGACAATATTATCTATCATCCTGCTGTCTTTTATGTTAATGAAAGCAGAAATTCCGGTACCCAGGTCATCTGCACTGCTTCTAGGACGAGTAAACACTTTCAATGTATTCTTACTTCTTACTTAACTCTGATTGCAGCATTCAGTTTTTCTCCACTGTTCCAATGAAAAACGCCACATTTCCACACGAATCACTATTGTCAGTTTCAGTAACAGACACTACTACGTCTTGTTCAGAATCACTCCCACGCTCACTTTCTTGAATTACTTCCACCTCCTCGTCTGATTTCCCACTGCCACCACTGCATTTTGGCTATTTCTCCTGGCGTCATTCCCATGAATATGTAACAAACTCATCAGATTCTTCAAGTATTTGTTCTGGTATAAATGTCTACTTACTTTCAGGATAAAGGCACACGGGAAACTTCGTTACACAGCAGCGTTATGCCGACAGATTCATAGAACCACAGGTACAAATAAAGCGACAGATTAAAATTAATTACAACAGTCGGCAGCCGAGACAGCAAAAGAGAAACAGCTACTGTGCCAGTAATCTCTGACAAAATGAAGTTTTTTCACCAGCAAAAAAGTAAAACTTGGTGTACTCTATACGCCTGATCGA
This sequence comes from Schistocerca gregaria, assembly GCF_023897955.1. Lineage (NCBI taxonomy): Eukaryota > Metazoa > Arthropoda > Insecta > Orthoptera > Acrididae > Schistocerca > Schistocerca gregaria. Next base: position 510,165,474 of record NC_064924.1, on the reverse strand, counting down.
GGTTTAACACATGAAACCTTCCAACTACAAATCCTTACATACTACCGTATGTCATATTACAGTGATTTATAAAAACACTCATAAAAATCTGTATACACAGGAAGCAATCGGAATTTGTAACAGAAGCTGAGGAGCATTATTTGAGTTCTACATACACTGAAGCGCCAAGACACTGGTATAGGCATGCGTATTCAAATGCAGGGATACGTAAACAGACAGAATATGGCGCTGCGGTTGGCAACGCCCAGACAAGACAACAAGTGTCTGGTGCAGTTCTTAGATCGGTTACTGCTGCTACAACGGCAGGTTATCTAGATTTAAGTGAATTTTAAGGCGTTTTAGACGGCTCACGGGCGATGGGACGTAGCATCTCCGACGTAGCGATGAAGTGGGGACTTTCCTGTACCACCATTTCGCGAGTGTACCGTGCATATCAGGAGTCCTGTCAAACACCAAACCTCCGACATCGTTGCGGTAGGAAAAAGATCCTGCAAGAACGGGACCAACGACGACTGAAAAGAATCTTTCAAGATGACAGAACTGCTACCCTTCCGAACATTGCTGCAGATTTCAGTGCTGGGCCATAAACAAGTGTCAGCGTGCGAACCATTTAACGAAATATCATCGATACTGGCTTTCGGAGCCGAAGGCCACCCCTGTCCCACGATTACTGTACGACACCAAGCTTTACCCCTCGTCTGAGCCCTTCAACACTGTCACTGGACCGTTGATGGCTGGAAACATGTTTCCTGCTCGGGCAAGTCTCGTTGCAAACTGTACTGAGCGAATGGACGTATACCAGTATGGAGACAACCTTATGGATCCATGGACACTGCATGTCAATAGGGTGCTCTTAAAGCTGGTGGAAGCTCTGTAATGGTGTGGGGCGTGTGCAGTTAGAGTGATATGGGACCCTTAATACGACTACGTACGACTCTGTCATGTGACACGTATGTATGCACCCTGTCTGATCACCTGCATCCATTCATGTGCATTCTGTATTCCGACGGACTCGCTCAGTTCCAGCACTACAATGAGACACGCCACACGTTCGAAATTGCTACAGAGTGGCTCCAGAAACACCCTTCTGAGGTTAAACACTTACGCTGGCCACCAGACTCCCCAAATATGAACATTATTGAACATATCTGAGATGCCTTGCAATGTGCTGTTCAGAAGATATCTCCATCCCCTGGTTCTCTTGCGTATTTATGGTCAGTCCTGCAGGATTTATGGTGTTAGTCGTCTCCTGCACTACTTCACACATTAGTCAAATTCATACTACGTCGTGTTTGCGGCACTTCTGTGTGCTGGGGGGGGCTTACACGATGTTAGGCAGGTGTTGCACTTTCTTTGGCTTTTCAGTTTATAATATACGTACTTTAATAGAGATATACTGAAGCATTCAAAGATATACATATGTAGTACATGGATCGAGAAAGTATGTAGGCAGATGCTGTCAAAAAGACTCTGCAGCAGTATCAGAGGGAGTGTAAGCATGGACTAGGTAAGAATTTGCTTCTCTATGGAGCCATCAGAAACTTCGTCAGGCAGTCAATGATTCCTGGGACGGGTAACAACCATTTAATATGTTGCATGTTTACTGAGGACTTTCAATATGTGTCACTTTATTGTGCAGGTTCGTAGATAATGTTGCTGTCTGTAAGAAGACAGTAATGCTGGAAAGCTGCAACCAATTGCAGAGGATGACCGAGTCCTAAAGAAGCCTTGACGGATTTAAACGTAACTACCACAGGTAAATAGGTGAAGAGACCCATGTATGCCCTGTTGTTGACAAATCTGTGATAAAATACCTTGGAGCAACATACGGAGTATCCTAGACTGCGATGCTCACACGAGGCTGACAGACCACTGTATGTGGCAGAGGGTGTTCAACATAGATTTTGGTGGTACTCTGCCCTATGTCCACACTCAACAAAGGAAAGGCGACTTTTTTCACTATCTCTAATCTTCTTATTCTGTTCCTATGACCACTACGACAGATGTGAAAATTACCGAACTATCAGTTTAATAAGTCACAGCTGCCAAATACTAACGCGAATTCTTTACATACGAATGGAAAAACTAGTAGAATCCGACATCGGGGAAGATCAGTTTGGATTCCGTAGAAATGTTGGAACACGTAAGGCAATACTGACCCTACGACTTATCTTAGAAGAAAGATTAAGGAAAGGCAAACCTACATTTCTAGCATTTGCAGACTTAGAGAAAGCTTTTGACAATGTTGACTGGAATACTCTCCTTCAAATTCTGAAGGTGGCAGGGGTAAAATACAGGGAGCGAAAGGCTATTTACAATTTGTACAGAAACCAGATGGCAGTTATAAGAGTCGTGGGGCATGAAAGGGAAGCAGTGGTTGGGATAGGAGTGATACAGGGTTGTAGCCTCTCCCCTATGTTACTGAATCTGTATATTGAGCAAGCAGCAAAGGAAACAAAAGAAAAATTTGGAGTAGGTATTAAAATCCATGGAGAAGAAATAAAAATTTTGAGGTTCGCCGATGACATCGTAATTCTGTCAGAGACAGCAAAGCACTTGGAAGAGCAGTTGAACGGAATGGATAGTGTCTTGAAAGTAGGATATAAAATGAACATCAACAAAAGCAAAACGAGGATAATGAAATGTAGTCGAATGAAGTCGGGTGATGCTGAAGGAATTAGATTAGGAAATGAGACACTTAAAGTAGTAAACGAGTTTTGCTATTTGGGGAGCAAAATAACTGATGATGGTCGAAGTAGAGAGGATATAAAATGTAGACTGGCAATGGCAAGGAAAGCGTTTCTGAAAAAGAGAAATTTGTTAACATCGAGTATAGATTTAAGTGTCAGGAAGTCATTTCTGAAAGTATTTGTATGGAGTGTAACCATGTATGGAAGTGAAACATGGACGATAAATAGTTTGGACAAGAAGAGAATAGAAGCTTTAGAAATGTGGTGCTACAGAAGAATGCTGAAGATTAAATGGGTAGATCACATAACTAATGAGGAAGTATTGAATAGGATTGGGGAGAAGAGAAGAAGGGATCGGTTGGTAGGACATGTTCTGAGGCATCAAGGGATCACCAATTTAGTATTGGAGGGCAGCGTGGAGGGTAAAAATCGTAGGGGGAGACCAAGAGATGAATACAGTAAGCAGATTCAGAAGGACATAGGTTGCAGTAGGTACTGGGAGATGAAGAAGCTTGCACAGGATAGAGTAGCATGGAGAGCTGCATCAAACCAGTCTCAGGACTGAAAACCACAACAACAAGAACAATGACCACTATATGCAGTTTCTGATTGTGATGAAACAAAAATTATGACACCCCCTTTTCTTACACAGAGTGTCAAATCAAAACACCTTTTAGCCATTTCAGTTTCAAAGCTGGTATTTTATCGGAGTGCTAGTTTCAGTGATTTGTTACACCATCTTCAGGTCCCTGCGTACAGACAACAATGGTAACACAGTAAAATAGATAACAAAATGAGGCGGTGCAAGTCTGCACAGTGTAGCAGTATAAACTAGGAACACAATTTCTATGTCATATAATCATAAAAAATAACCTAACAAATGGAGTTCAGTATTGTATGTGATGCATTGATAATGGTGTAATGCTAGTGCAATACCCATGAAACAACTGGAGTAAAATAGTATAGTCATACACTGATGAGTAAAGACTGGAGGTCAACATTTGATTACATGTCATACACCAGTAAAACGTAAACCACTTGCTGCAGGTCAACCCCGTAACTATCTACATCATCGTCATTTCCTATATACTAATAATAACCAATAAAATTAAAACACAAAGCTACAACAATGCAATTTATCAGTCATTGGATCATAAGATGCATGTTCCTTAATAAAACTTTTTTAATGAACCGAACTATTAATCTAATGGATTACACTGTAATGAATTCAAACTAAGCAGTAAAAACTGAAATATGTGGAAAAGGGATTAACCAACATTATCATGAAAGTGATAAGTCTGCTGATATATGGGAATGTTGCTGGGTGATATACCGAACAATGTGCTGTGAATTAAGTCTAAAGAAGAGTACTGCAAATACATACACACTCATTTTAATCAGAACAACCATAGACACGTACCTTTATATGTCATCTAGGCCTCCAACAGGTGAAGACAAAGAATAGTATGACCTACGACAGAAAAACCACCAGAAAACATGCTAAGGGTACAAAATACAATGTGTAATGTGTCAGTTGGTACCGTTGTGACCAGCTGGTTAGTTGAGAATGAGAATGTCAAGTAATATACCAGAACACTGTGTGGGGCTTCAAGGCCTTATAGTTACAGGTGTGTAATCTGAATATACACCCATGTCAATTGAAAAGGAATGTTGCTTGGCGAGGGCCTCCCGGCGGGTGGACCTGATTGCCTAGTGCAAGTCTTTTGAGACGACGCCACTTGACCTATTAGCTACCAATAATCAGGGACAAATAGTGAGTATCGTGACGAATACAATGATTAGCCACCACAAGGCAGTTGCTGCTAGGCTGAATACTGTAACACCTACAACCATCAAAATGAAACGCAAAGTATATGTATTTAACAAAAGGTGATAAAAATGCTCTTAACACCTTGTTAAGAGACAGACTTCACTCCTTCCGATCCAATCATGTAAGCATAAAAAAGTTGTTGAGTAATTTCAAAGTGATAGTATCGACAGCAATTGCGAAATATGTACCACATAAATTAATAATGACTAGTAATGATCCCCCATGTTACACAAGACGGGTCAGATCGCTGTTGCAGAAGCAGCGAAAAGAGCATGCCAAATTTGAAGGAATGCAAAATCCAAAACACAGGAAAAGTTTTGCAGAAGTTCGAAACATAGCATTTTCTTCTTTGAAAGATGCTTTTAGTAATTTCCACAACGAAATTCTATCTCGAAATCTGACAGAAAACCCAAAGAGATTCTGGTGATATGTAAAGCAGACCAGTGGCAAGACGCAATCAATATCTTCACTGCGCGATAACAACGGTGAAGTCACTGATGACAGTGCCACTAAAGCAGAGTTATTAAGCACGCTTTTCCGAAGAAGACGAAGTAAATATTCCTGAGTTTCAATCAAGAACAACTGCCAAGATGTGAAACATGGAACTAGATATCATCGGTGTTACAAAGGAGCTTAAATTACTTAATAAAGCCAAGGCCTCCGGTCCAGAATGTGTACCAGTCAGGTTCCTCTCGGAGTATCCTGATACAACAGCTCTAAATTTAGAAATTGTACACAACCACCTGCTTACAGAAACATTCGTACCTCAAGATTGGAAAATTGCTCAAGTCACATCAATACCCAAAAAGGGAAGTAGGAGTAATCCGCTGAATTACAGGCCCATATCTCTAACGTCGATTTGCAATAGGGTTTGGGAACATATTCTGTATTCGAACATTATGAAGTACCCCGAAGAAAACGATTTATTGACCCATAGTCACCACGGATTCCGAAAACATCGCTCTTGCGAAACACATTAAGTAATGAGTGCTATCGATAGGGGATGTCAAATTGATTCCATATCTTAGATTTCCAGAAAGCTTTCCACACCGTTCCTCACCGTTTCTAACCAAACTGCGTGGCTATGCAATATCGCCTCAGTTGTGCGACTGGATTCGTGATTTCCTGTCACAAAGGTCGCAGTTCGTAGAAATCGATGGAAATTCATCGAGCAAATGTCCGCCAGTCCCCATGGAAGTGTTATAGGCCCTCTATTGTTCCTGATCAACATTAACGACCAAGGAGACAACCTGAGCAGCCATCTTAGATTGCTTGCAGATGATGCTGTCATTTACCGTATTGTACAGTTATCAGATGACCAAAACGAATTGAGAAATGATTTAGATATGATACCCGTATGGTGCGAGAAATGGCAATTGACCCTGAATAAAGAAAAGTGTGAAGGTATTCACATGAGTACTAAAACAATTCCGCTAAATTTCTATTACGTGGTAAGTTACACAAATCTGAAGGCTGTAAATTCAACTAAATACTTCAGGGTTACAATCATAAGTAACCTAAAATGGAACGATCACATAGATAATATAGCGTGTAGAGTAAACCCAGGACTGCTGGCAGAACACTTAGAAGGTGCAACAAGTCTACCAAACTGACTGTTTACACCACGCTTGTCCACCCTATTCTGGAGTATTGTTGTGCGGTGTGTGTTCCGCATCAGGTGGGACTGACGGATGATATCGAAAAAATACAAAGAAGGGTAGATCGTGTTGTGTTTCGCGAAATAGGTAAGATAGTGCCACAGACATGATATGCGAGTTGGAGTGGCAATCATTAAAACAAAGGCGTTTTCCGTTGCGGCAGGATCTTCTCATGAAACTGCAATCACCAGGTTTCCCCTACGATTTCGAAAACATTCTGTTGCCACCCACCTACATAGGGAGAAATTATCATAACGATAAAATAAGAGAAATCACTGCTCGCGAAGATAAATTTAAGTACTCGTTTTTGCAGCGCGCCATTCGAGAGCGGAATATTAGAGAGACAGCTTGAAGTTAGTTAACTGAAACTTCTGCCAGGAACTTTGTTGTGAACAGCAGACTAATCACCTAGATGTAGATGTAGAACCCAGCTGGGAACCGAACCCAGGCTCCCCGTCATGACAAACCGGCGCGGTGTCCACTGAGCTCCGGTGGCGGGCAAGTAATAAAAGTAGTAGTCGAATGAAATCGAAGCGGCATATTAAAACGAAAGCTCATCAAATACCACGAAAACAAACTAAAGAGGGAAGAACTGACAACGGTAACACCATAATGCCAACAAAAGTAGTTTAGCAACCACCGTGGTTACATGTCGAAGAACAAAGTTGAGCAAATAAGTAGATCAAGGAAACGTTAACCCACTTCATACAGGACTTGTGAAAAAATTAAGAAGGTGCAAAAGAATTAATAACATCGGCACTATTCCAAGGATAGTAATTGCAAGATTGTAGTGCAGTCTAGAAACATTATGCTACGGGCCAACTAAGGAATATGTGTAAAGAAATATTCCTGTACATGTTGAAGACCAGTAAAACAATAACGTTTGTTGTTACACGTTTATTGTCCGAAATTCTTAGCTAGTAGCACAACAACCACAAACTACAATTACGTCTTCCTCGTAGAGTGGCTTCTCGTATATACATTACACATGACAGCGTTGAACTCAGTCACATCCAGGAAAATATCATAGTGTATTCTAATATACCGGCAAACACAAATGTAAATTAGAACTCCATTTTAATTATCAGTAAACAAAATGAGCAGGAATTTAAAACTTCTAGTTTGTTGTACATTAGTCTACAACCATACTTGGAAACCAGTCCCTCGTATTTCAAGTGGATCAGTCCTAAAAGAAAAGAAACTTCGCACAAGCTATCGACAGTGACCCTGGTATAGGAAAACCTTTTGTGAATGATTGATTAACATAATGGCGTGAACTAAACAGGGTTGGCGGGGGGATTCTGGACAAAGCATATCCATATCAGATTTACAACAACGATTGTTATTACCACGTTAGAAACCATGACTAATATACCGTTGCAATTTGGAAGCATTTGAAAGCATTAAACTAAGAAATGAGACTCATGTCATCGACACACGAATGGATAAAGATACCGTAATGTTGTGTAAACGGCAAAAGCTAAGTCACCCAAATCTGTGTAAACCCTGGTGATGACTAACCTCTATAAATATTGAGGGAGCATACGACATGACAGATGAAGTTGTGTTTGGGTTTACAGTGCAGAACTGAAGGAGAGAAACAACGTAATAAACTAGTGGAGATTATGAAGTGGGTAAGACTGTTTCCATTACGTCATGTGAAATAACGTCATGGAACTGATATAATCTGTAGAAAATACTCAAAACCTAGCACGCCCAATGATCTGAGAATCAAGTGGTAACATAGGCCCCCCCTGTTACATGTACCTTATAATACCCATAGAGGTACCATAGCCATACAAATCCAAAATATACAGGACCACTAATACTTAAACCACACCGAAGTACATAACCTATATTCTTATAAAAAGGGGACATAGTTGTATATATCTTAGGTGCGAAATGTACAAGCATGAATGTTCACAGCAAAGAACTGACCATTGAAAAATCAGAAATATGGCATACTCATACCCAGAAACTAAACCTGCTAGAAACTCAACACGATCATTTATGGAGCAAAGATATGGAAAAGAACGTATTAGTAAAACGTAAGCAGTTTCAGTGCTCCTATCCAAATCAACAAATTTGTCAGTACCAGTAGGTCAGGTTTGTTGTAAAGTAGTGGAATCTAGCGGAATAGTGTTAGATGTAACAAGCCCCATAGGATCGTCACAACCTTAAGGAACCAGTAACGGCTGGGGACATGTCATTACTAATCACATTTAGTGCACAAAGGAAGGTGTAACAACTCGTCAAAGCAGTATGGGCAATCAAGGTAAGGCATGAAAGGTTAATGAAAGAAGCACATGCATTAACGATAATTACTTTAGGTAAGTTACAAACGAATTAACGCTATCACACTGTATCTGTGGGAACACAACAATAAGTGAGTAACTGAATGACAATGTATATATGATAGAGGCAAGGACCTTGAAGTACAAAAACCACAAAAAGGACCACACAGTGAAAGATAGCGCCAAATGCGTATGTACGGTCGGGACATAAGATTGTTGCAAGGGGAATATGTACTCAAGTATGAAAACATTGCTCCACCCCTAAGTACATGAAATGAGAATTCGAATGCTGTTATCTAATCGTCTATCATCCTTATTTATAACCTCACACGTCATACTTCTACAGAAGATGGAAGAAGGAAAATCGAAAAACTCAAAATTACGAAAGTACATACTGTCAATAAATCTGCATTCGTCATACTTCTAACGAAGAAAGTAAACATTAACAAAGAGAAAAAATACAAAATCCAGATACTATGAAGGTGCATAGTGTCAAGAAAATTAGTGATAGCTGCGCAAGACAACCACAACAGCTTTTGATCAGGTATCTCATTTCTTGGTTTAACTGTTCCACATTCCAGCGATTTGTTATTCATGGTTTTCAACACGGGAATCCTGATAACACATGTTGCTCTCAATCTGACATGGATTTACTTTCCTTTTCTGATTCTTCCCCCCTTGTTTAGCTCATATCAGTGTTTTAAACAGTCATTCTCATGCGGTGTTTCTCTACTATGAGCACAGTCGATGGCTTGTGCAACAAGTTCTTTTCTCTTTTCTTTTTTGTAGGATTGATCTACTTGAAAATACAAGGGCTTGGTTTCCCAAGTATGGCTGTAGACTAATGTGGAACGGATTGGAAATTTCTGACCTTTTTTTAATTGATAATAGAAATGGGGTACTACATTATAATTGTGTTTGCTTGCCAATTAATATACATTAAAAAAGATTCCTGGTAATGACTCAGTACTGAGTGCAACGCTTTCATGTATACTGTATATACGAGAGACCACGCTAAGATGCATTTATAACTGTAGTTGGCGATTGCTGTGTGTCTCACTAAAAATTTCGTACAATAAACGTGTAACGACGTATGACATTGTCTTACTTGTCTTCAACATGTACAGTAATATTACTTTACACACATCCCTTACTTGGCTTGTAGCATCATGTTGTAGGCTGCACTACATCGTGCAGTTAGTATTATTGAAATACCATAGACGTTGTTAATTTTCTGTATCTTCCTAATTTTCTCACAAGTCCTGTATGACGTGACTTAACGTTGCCCTTACCTACTTATTTGCTTAACTTTGTTCTTCGACAAGCAAGCACAACGGTTGCTACACTGCAATTGTTGGCACTGCGGTGTTTGTGTTGTGAGTTCTTCCCCCTTTACTTTGTTTCCGTGATACATGACGGGCGTTCGTTTTCACGAGACTACTGCTTTTCTTAGTTGAGATGTGTGTTTATACAGATTTCACATCTGTAACTCTAATGCCTTGAAAATACCTGACACTATGTTCTGGTATATACCATAACGTCCGCATTCTGGATTAACCATCTACTCATAATGGTACAGCTGACATATTACACACTGTGTTGTATGCCCTGAAACATGTTTTCTGGTGGTTTTTCTGTCGTAGGTCATACTATCCTTTGCCTTCGTCTGCTTAAGGACTACATGTCATATAGAGATACGTGTCTTTTGTTATTCTGATTGAAATGAGTTTCTTTCTAATATTCCACGTATGGACTGCAGTACTCTCCTTTAGGCTTATTTCGTAGCTTATCGTTCGGTATATCACCCAGTTACACACCAACTTACCAGCAGACTGATCACTTTCAGGGTAATGTTGATTATGCCCATTTCCGGAATTTCAATTTTTACTGCATAATGGGAATTCGTTACGGTATATTACATTAGATTAATAGTTCGGTTCATTAAAATATTTTATTAAATAACTTGTATCTTATAAGCTTGTGATTTGTAAATAGCATTGATGTAGCTATTTATTTTCGTTTTATTAGCTATTATTAGTGTATGGAACATGATGATACAGGTGGTTATGGGGTTGGCCTCACAGCATATGGCAACATGTAATCAAATGTTTACCTTTAGTCTGTAATCAACAGTAAATGACATTTTCTGGCAGATTAAAACTGTGTGCCAGACCGGGAATCGAACTCGGGACCTTCGCAGGAGAGCTTCTGTAAAGTTTGGAAGCTAAAAGACGAGGTGCTGGCAGAAGTAAAGCGGTGAGATCGGGCCGTGAGTCGTACTTGGGTAGCTTAGATGATAGAGCACTTGCACGCGAAAGGCAAAGGTCCAGAGTTCGAGTCTCCGCACACAGTTTTAATCTGCCTGAAAGTTTCATATCAGCGCACACTCCGCTGCAGAGTGAAAATCTCATTCCAGTAAATGACATAATGGTTTTATTACAGTTGTTTCACTGGAATTACGTTAGCGTTACACCGTGATTATCTATGCATAACATGAAATACTGTCCTCCGTTTATTAGGTTCTTTTTACGATTATATGAAATATAAATTTTGCTCCCTAGTTTTTGCTAATTACAGCGTGCAACTGTTCTATTATTTTATTCCATAATTTAACTGTAACTTTGATGTAACTTCCTGTACAGTTTGGTATTGTTATGTATTACCACTGTACATACGACTTGTACCATCACCTTTTGTAAACTATTTCATATTTTTACCATTGTTGTCGGCACACAGTGGCCGGAAGATGGAGTAACGAATCGCCGAAACTGGTAGACCAACAAAATAACAGTTTGGACACTGAGGCGGCTGAAGGGTGTTTGATTTTACATTTTGTACTGAACTGCTGAGGTCCAGCAAGCATATGGCCGTACAGAGACTTTTCTTATTCTGTTGATTTCTGGATAATCTTTGTGTTTTTAATGCCCCTCGTAACACATACTGCTTAAAATAATATCAGACCAGTCTAATTTGAAACTGCGCTATCGAATAACTATGTAAAATCATTTTGTTTGTAATGGTAAACAAAATGACTCTTGAAAGGTGTAAATAAAACATACACCGAAAAATCTGAGAAAATACATTTGTCGACTATTTCACGGGATTTGCTGTATTTCAGATCACCAAGATAGTGGTAGCATTATTAGTAGATGTACAGATATTTGATCAGATGCCATATGCAAAATGTAGATTTCACATCGATATACCGTTCGTAATGAAACAGACGAACGGTACCCGGGGTCTAGTGGAACCGGCAGAGTATCTCAGCATGTTAGGTCAGAGGGCTAGCTGTCACTTGTAACAAAAACAATAAAAAGGGGTTCCATGTCTGATGAGTAGTCAAAACGTCCTTGGTAGTGGTTTCGAGCATCAACACCTATTAAATTTTGAATAAAAATCAACAGAAATGGTGATCAAGGACTTCAAGCGTAAGAAGCCACCCTGGTGAAGCGAACGGACTTATCCAACAGGGTAGAGGAATGGACGCAGGTTCAAGGCACTCTCTTGCCCTTGCGGGTGGGAAACTACCCCTAAGAGCGGAAGATTTAGCAGTGATCGTGAGGATTCAGAATTCAATAGAAACCACTGCATTAAATACGCACAATGTGTAACTGCATGACATGTCGCCCGTGATTCAAAAAGTGTGTTGTTCCAGACTAGTCCCCCATTCGGATCTCCGGGAGCGGATTGCCGATGGGGAGGTCACCATGAGCAAAAGAGCGAATAACCAACGAAAGGATAACGTGCTACGAATCGGAGTCTGGAATGTCAAGAGTTTGCAGAGGTAAATGCTAATGCTCACCATAGGTAACATGGAAGAGGTCAGTGAAGTGAAACGGAAAGAAGACATGGATCTCTGGTCAGATCAGTATATGGTAATATCAACAGCAACAGAGCATTTTATATATGGAGTAGGACTCAAATGAATACTAAGGTAGTGCAGAGGGTGAGTTACTGGGAGCAGTCCAGTAATAGGTTTACTCACATCTGAACTGACAGCAAACCAACACCGACAACGATAGTTCAGTTCCACGTACCGACTTCATAAGGCGAAAATGAACACAGACAGAAAATAAATGTGCGTATTGAAGGGGTAATACAGTACATGAAGGGAGACGAAAATCTAAAAGCCATGGGAGATTGGAATGCGGCCCTAGGAGAAGGAGTAGAAGAACGATTTACAGGAATATATGGCACTAATTAAGTTCTGCAACAAATTTCAGCTGGTAATAGCGAATACTCCCTTCAAAAATCACAAGAGGAGGGAGTATGCTTGGAAAGCCCGTTAGATACAGGAAGGCTGCTGCTAGATTACTTCATGGTCAGGCAGGCATTCCGAAATCAGATCTTGATTGTAAGGCGTACTCAGGAACAGATATAGGCTCAGGTCACCCTTTAGTAGTGATGAAGAGTAGGGTGAAGCTCAAGAGACTAATCAGGGATATGAAGATGCACTTGGAGTTCTCCGAAGATAAAGGTACTGCGATAAGAAATAACTCACTAGGCGGTTAAGTTGAAGAGGAACGGAAATCTTTAAAAAGTGCGATCACAGAAGCTGGAAAGAAAAACGTAGGTACAAAGAAGATAATTGCCAAAAGACCATGGGTAACAGAAGAAATTCTTCATTTGATCCATGGACGTAAGAAGAACAAAAATGATGAGGGAGATTCGGGAATACAGAAATACACATCACTTAGGAATTAAATAAATGGGATGTGCAAGGAAACTAAGGCGAAATGGTTGCACGAAGAGCATAAAGGAATTGGAAAAGAAATGAATATCAGAAAGACTGACTCAGCACAAACAGAAGTGAAAACAACTATCGATGACTATAAAAGCATGGGTGGTAACATTACGAGTGGAATGAAAATTTCACTATTAAATACAGAGGAGAGTGTGAACAGGTGGAAAGAGTACTTTGAAGGCCTCTGTGAGGGAGGAGACTTGTCTGTTGATGTGACGAAATAAAAAACAGGGTCGAGATAGGGGATCCAGTATTATAATAAAAACTTAAAAAAACTTTTGGAAGACTTAAAATCGAATAAGGCAAAAGAGATAACATTCCAACTGAATTTCTAACGTCATGGAGCGATCAGGAACAAATCGGCTGTTCACTTTGGTGTGGAAAGTATTAAATGGTTCAAATGGCTCTGAGCACTATGGGACTTAACATCTGTGGTCATTAGTCCCCTAGAACTTAGAACTACTTAAACTTAACTAACTTAAGGACATCACACACAGATTAGATTAGATTAGATTAGATTAATACTTGTTCCATAGATCATGAATACGACACTTCGTAATGATGTGGAACGTGTCAGGTTAATAAAATATGTCTGTACAAGAAATTACATTACACAAAATATTGCATGACACTAATGATTAAGGTTTTTTTTTTACTTAGTTTATATCTAACAATTCAGCCAACGAGTAGAAGGAGTTGTTATCTAGAAATTCTTTTAATTTATTTTTAAATGTTAGTTGGCTATCTGTCAGGCTTTTGATGCTGTTTGGTAGGTGCCCAAAGACTTTTGTGGCAGCATAATTTACCCCTTTCTGTGCCAAAGTCAGATTTAACCCTCCATAGTGAAGATCATCCTTTCTCCTGGTGTTATAGGTATGCACACTGCTATTACTTTTGAATTGGGTTGGATTATTATCAACAAATTTCATAAGGGAATATATATACTGTGAGGTTACTGTGAGGATCCCTAGACCCTTAAATAGATGTCTGCAGGATGACCGAGGGTGGGCTCCAGCAATTATTCTGACTACACGTTTTTGTGCAATGAATACTTTTCTACTCAACGATGAATTACCCCAGAATATGATGCCATACGAAAGCAGTGAATGAAAGTAGGCATAGTAAGCTAATTTACTGAGATTCTTATCACCAAAATTTGCAATAACCCTAATAGCATACGTAGCTGAACTCAGACGTTTCAGCAGACCATCAATGTGTTGCTTCCAGTTTAACCTCTCATCAATGGACACACCTAAAAATTTTGAAAATTCTACCTTAGCTACAGACTTCTGTTCAAATTCTATATTTATTACTGGAGTTGTGCCATTTACTGTACGGAACTGTATATACTGTGTTTTATCAAAATTTAAAGAGAGTCCGTTTGCTGAGAACCACTTAATAATTTAGTGAAAAACATCATTTACAATTACATCACTTAGTTCTTGGTTTTTGGATGTTATTACTATACTTGTATCATCAGCAAAAAGGAACTAACTTTGCATCTTCATCAATGTGGAATGGTAAGTCATATCAAGAGGCAGGATTCGAACCTGCGACCGTAGCGGTCACGTGGTTCCAAACTGAAGCGCCTAGAACCGCACTGCCTCACCGGCCAGCGAAAGTATTAAACTGACTTTCGGGAAAAGATCATCCACACAATTCCGAAGACTGCACGAGCAGAAGAGTGTGAGAATTATCGAACTATCAGCTTAACAGCTCATTCATCTAAGTTGCTGACAAGACTGGAATACAGAACAATGGACAAGAAAACTGAGGATGTGTTAAACTACGATATGTTTGGCTTGAAGAAGAATAATAGGCACCAGAGAGACAGTTCTGACGTTGCGGCTGATAATGGAAGCAAGTCAAAAGAAAAATCAAGACACTTTCATCGGATTTGTCGACCTGTAAAAGCGTTCGACAATGTAAAATGGTGCACGATGTGCGACATTCTGAGAATAGTTCCACTAAACAGTAGAAAAGGGCACACAAAATGAAATACGTACAGGAGCCAAGAGTGAATAATAAGAGAGAAAGACCAACATCGAAATGTGTAAGTAGGCTGTTTAGGTTCTTATATTCGTAACGTCACCGCCACGTAGCGCTCTGTATGAAAATCACTGGAAGTGCTGTATGCAGCCTGTGGCTCGGTGGCATTGTTGGAATTTGCTATTGTAGTGTTGGGCAGTTGGCTGTTAACAGCGCGTAGTTTTCTCTGAAATATGTAATTCTTGTATTACCTGTGTCAACAGATCTTGTACGTCCCGGATTTCTCTTTGGTATTGTGCATTAATTTGAATCTGATTTAGTTTGAATTTCTTAATTTGTTCGTACTCTTCTGTATCATTAACTACTACCGGTCTTGTGTCATTCAGATTGTCATCTACTTTTGTAGATAAATTATTTAGCTGATCCGAATGTTCGACTACTTTCTCTGATAATGAACTAATTTCCTCCATGGGTCTTTCTGAACCAATTTTCAAAACATCTACTGTGTCCTTTAAGTTTTCCTGAGTTTTTGCAAGTAGCGTAACCGAATCGGTAGATGCAACTGAGTCAATTTTAGCCCGCAAGGTCTCGGGATTTTCATGAACAATAGATTACAGTTCTTTTATGGCTGCTTCGTGATTCTGTAACGCATTTTCATGCCGCAAAAAGAATAGGTTGAAAATGCTCAGAAATTTGTGTTTTTACATCATTACATACTTTTTGACATTTCGATTCGATGTGGTTAAATCCTTCACGTGTCTGTTCAAGCGTGGTGTCTAACTTTTGAAGAATTTGTTCCATTGTGTCTAACTTTTGAATATTTTGTTCCATTGAGTCTAACTTTTGCTGTGTTTGTCTCTGATTTTGTTCCCTTGTGTCTGACTTTTAAAGATTTTGTTCCATTGTGTCTGACTTTTGAAGATTTTGTTCCATTGTGTCTAACTTTTTAGGAAGAGATTTGTGAGAGTGTACGTTTGGAGCACACCATTGTATGATAGCGAAACATGGACAGTGGGAAACCGGGGAAGAAGAGAATCTAAGCATTTGAGATGTGGTGCCACAGGAGAATGTTGAAGATTAGGTGCGCTGATAAGATAAGGAATCGGCGAGTAAAAGAATATGTGGAAAACGCTGAAAAGACGAAGCAGAAAGATAATGGGACTTTTATTAAGAAAAAACTTAATAACTTCCATTGCACTAGATGCAGCTGTAGAGGGTAAAAACTGCAGAGGATGGCGGAGATTGTAATACATCCAGTAAATAATTGAGGATGTAGCATGCAAGTGCTACTCCGAGAGGAAGATGTAGGCACAGGAGAGAAAAAAAAAGTAGACCTGGTGCAAGGAACAACAATAATGCTCTCACTGAAGGCAGAGGCACAAGGCATGACCGGAGGTGAGGTCTCGTGGTAATGGCGCCAATTAGCAGTAACTGAGCTGTATAAGCACAGCAGCCGGATACGAGTTGCCTACACGGCTAGTGCCGCTGTGCAGACAGGAAAACAGTGCTGCACTGAGAGGTGGTGCGTCACTGTTCTACCTGTGCTGGAGCAGTCCACGGTGTGGTGCTTGTTTAAATAAAGACGTTATTTTTACACGGCAGTTCATAAGCAAACTGACACGCAACTTATTTCATAATGTGGTATGCACATCACAATAGTCAGTATAGTCGATTCTTCAATGTTCCATGGGAAGTGCAGAGAATGTGCAGAGAATGTGCACTACTGCCACTTTCCTTCTCGTTTTATTATGCTGAGGAGCATCTGGTATTTTCTGCGGTCTTGGGAGCTTTGTTGAGCTGACTCAACACGGAACAATTGATTTAAAAGACTATTGTCATACACGTGTTCAGCGCTGAAAACTTGAGAGGTTCCATGCCCTCTTTTGCATGTCTCCTCTCATTTTCATAAATTTCATTAATGTTCTATGTCATTACACGGTAGTAACAGACCGAATAAGGTTACTGTAATGAGAGTATTTGTACTGACAGCTCCAAAACTACTTTTCACTTGATTCCCATGAACGTTGGTTTACTTCTGTAGGTGGCCTGTGCGAGGCGAGCATCGTAGGACGGCGGCACACTGCGTTTCTGGTTCGGAGCTGCACTTCCCTGAAATCTGAGGGGTTCGTACAATAGGAATAAGCACCTGACGGAACAACTGACGTCGGTCGAGTTTCGCCTGTTGTATGCAGGGCAAAACGACCTGCGAGACGTCTGAGTGTCGCCGCAGTTTATGTGTTTACCGTTCCGGCGCGTCCGGAATGAAGATTCCTGGCACCAACTGACAGCAGTCTCCTCTTGATTCTGAGAATACTTGTGGAAAACTTGACACAGAGTTGCTGCACGGCAGAAGTCGGCGCTTATATCAACAGGACGCTGCCTACCGACGACGTGCTGCGCATTTCAGTACTGGTACAGTATTTAGCGACTTCTTCATTGTAGGACCTTATCAGTTTTATACTGAATCCCTCAGCAGCACGCGCGCTCGCTTTGCTACAGGTCCACCTTCATTGTTTCTCCATGTGACCCCATTTGAGTTCTCACTTCTAATTGCGATAATGCTGTATAGTCGGTAGATTGATATTTGATTCATTAGGACCTCCAGTCATTATCGTCAATCTATTGCATCACAGAGAGTAGGAGCCCCTTGTTCTTGAGCCAACTCTTCTTCTCATAATATTTCAGTATATCCTGTCCTTTAACTTACTGTGTGTGTAGACAATCATGTGCATTTATGTCCTGATGTACAATAAATCTCATTGTAATATTTATCCGCATATCATTTCGTAAATGTAGGCAGAATTCCATTTCCTATTGTTTATTGTGTAAAGTTCTCTTTTTTTGAGTAGATTACGATTTTTATTAAATTATAGTGAGTGTGCACTCCTTATTTTACCAACTAGAAGGGTCCACCATCATTTCCTTCCGTTACCGTTGTACTCATAATTAATTAGCTGGTAGATAAGGAGGGGGTGGAGTGCATGTCTCGTTCTCATGCCAAATTCGTCGCAAACTGTCCCCCGGCAGTTACAGGACAGGAAAATCATTGTCTGGTGTGTCCGCCCAGAATGTGCACAGGAGGTGGGCCTGTGTGCTGCAGAAACTGCGTTGTGTGAGACCCTACATTAAATCCTTTCGGCAAAGTAATATCTGAAAGCGTTATGAAGCATGCAGATCTTGAAACCGTGGGGTCGAACGCTATCTGCCTCCATCAAGATGGAACGTATGTTAAAATTCCAGTAACAGGGAATATTCCTCTCCTGTGCCAAACTCTCCATCTCACAAAGCACTTGCAACCTACGCACTCAATTATTTGCTGGATGTAGTCAAATCTCTGTCTTCCTCTACAGTTTTGCCCTTTACAGCTCCCTCTAGCACCATGGAAGTTATTCGCTGATGTCTTAACCGATGACCTGCCACCCTGCCCCTTCTCCTTGTCAGTGTTTTCCACATATTCCTTTCCTCTCCGATTCTCTGTACTACCGCTTCATTCATAATCTTTTTTTTTTGCCAAAGTCCACGTCTTCCTGCCATACAGTGCTGTGCTCCAAACGTACATTCTCACACATTTCGTCCTTAAATTAAGGCCAACGTTTGATATTACTTGACTTCTCTTGACCAGGAATACGCTATTTGACAGCACTACTCTCCTTTTGATGACCTCCTTGCTCTGTCGGTCAACGGTAGCTTTGCTGCCTAGGTAGTAAAATACCTTACCTCCATCTACTTCGTCATCATCAATCCTGGTCTTACGTTTCTCACTGTTCTCATTTCTGCTACTTCTCATTGCTTTTGTGTTTCTTCGATTTATTCTCAGTCCATATTCTATACTCAGACCGCTCATTCCCTTCATCAGATCATGTAATTCTTCTTCACTTTCACTCAGGATAGCAATGTTATCAGAGAATCGTATTCCAGATATCCTTTCACCTTGAATTTTAATTCCATTCCTAAGCCTTTCTTTTATTTCCATTATTCTTCCTTCGACCTACAGATTGAACAGCAGGACCTAAAGATTGTATCTCGGTCTTACACCCTTCTTAAGCCGAGCACTTCGTCCTTGATCGTCCACTCTCGTTACTCCCTCTAGGCTGTTGTACATATTGTATATTACCCGTCTCTCCCTAAAGCTTACCCCTGTTTTTCCCAGTGTTTTGAACATCTTGTACCATTTTACGTTGTCGAAGACTTTTTCCAGGCCGACAAATCCTATGAACGTGTCTTGGTTTTTCTTTAACCTTGCTTCCATTATCAGCCGCATCAGAATTGCGTCTCTGGTACCTTTACCTTTCATGAAGCCTAACGAATAGTCATCTAACACATCCTCAATATTTTTCTTTTCCATTCTTCTGCATATTATTCTTGTTAGCAACTTGGAATCCTCAGCAGTTAAGCTGATTGTCCTATAATTCTCGCACTTGTCAGATTTTGCACTCTTCGGAACAGTATGAATTACATTTGTCCGAAAGTCAGGTGATATGTCACCCGGGTCCCCCAATGATTTCAGAAACTGTGACGGAATGTTATCTATCCCTTGTGCCTTATTTCATCTTCAGACCTCCAAAGTACTCTTAATCTCTGATTTTAATACTGAATCCCTTACCTTTTATAAATCGACTGCTGTTTCTTCTCGTATCACGGCAGAAAATCTTCCCACGCATAGATGCCTTCAATATACTCTTTCCACCTATCCGCTCTCTCCTCTGCGTTTAAGAGTGGAATTCCCGTTACACTTTTTCCTTCTTAGATTTGTTCACATTTCTCATGCAGCCATTTCGTTTTAGCTTCCCTGCACTTCCTATTCATTTAATTCCTCAGCGACTTGTAACCCTGTATACCTGAATTTCTCTGAACATTTTTGTATTGCCACCCTATTCATAACGAATCCAACTCGTTTCCCTTTTCTACTGCTGTTGATAATTACCCTTTACTCATCTGACCAGAAATCCATGTCTTTTTTCCCATTTCACTTCACTGCCCCTACTATAGGAAGATTGAGCCTTTGCATTTTGCTCTTATAATTTTCTAGCTTCTCTACACATTCAAACTTTAGATATTCCACCCCTCAACTTCTAGAGAATTACCCTTTCGTTGGTCATTCAATCTTTTTCTAATGGACATCTATCTGGGCAGTTCTGTCCCAGATAGCCAAATGGGGGACTATTCCAGATTCTTTTGCCAATGGAAAGATCATCATGACACTTCTTCAACTGCAGGTCACATGTGTCTTTAGTGCAGTGGTCTCCATTGCCGTCTGTTGCCTGTTGCCGTTGATCGTTTGTGATTCTTCCGTCTTTAGGGGCAATTTACCACTCCAAGGACAAGAGAGTGCCCTCAACCTCTGTCCGCTCCTCCGCCCTCTTTGACAGGTCCGCTGGCAGAATGAGGGTGACTTTTTATGCCGGAGGTCCTCGGCTGCCAGTGCTGATTATTAATGAAAATTTAAGCGGTGGTAGGTTTCGAAGTTTCAGACCTGGGACCGAGGGTGTTTTAGATTACTAATCACAGGCGCTACACCTAAACCGCGGGTGCAGACATTATTGACTCATAAAAATTATTTTTACGATGGTGCGTTTTACTGCACGTGTCTGTGTGTAAGCTTTTTCGTTCCTCAGAGTTGGGTACCTGTGTTGTGGGAGAGCCCTAAATCACGGAAAACAGTCATTTGTTAACCTTCTTTTTAAAATTATTATACGTCGGAACTCACAAGGTCTTCTGCAGTTGGCCGGTGATGTATCTACGCCGGCAGGTACAGCTAAGTCATGGGAAATAAAGCCAGCGGGTACTTTTTACAGGCAGATCGGAAGGAAACACTTGCTGGCGGGAGATCTAAGCAAGCTCTTGTGACAAGGAGATGAATGGATTATTTTGGACATCCGCAGGGAAGGTGGTCTGTTAGACTACATGGGTGGAGCTAGGTTCATAACGCCCGATCTTTACTGCTGATGTCTTCCACATGCACACCGTTTAAAAGCGACAAGCATGTTGGTGCAGTGAAGGCTTGCGTGGAGCTAATTAGTTTAAATCAAGGTGTAATTGCGCATTATCACATTTGCACTCAGCTAGTGGCTAGTAACGTGCACTTTTGTCCATCTATTTAGTGTTCGTACTTACGTTTCCGTAGTTCTTTCTTCACATCACTAACAACTTGGACAGTCACTACCCGTATCTATGATATAGTTTCATATTATGCTTTCTTATACACTGCCACCTAGTCTAAGGCTGTAGTTGATAATTACAACCCTTTGTTGACTTGTTAATTGTTAATGAATTTGATTCATTGGAAAAATTATTTGGATGATGTTTTATAGTAATAAATCAAATTCTGAGACTGTTAATTTCCTTTTGTAGTTAAATGAGCCTCTTCAATAATATATATGTGTGAAATTTTATACCCCTACCTCCATGCTTAATTGGACCACCGCCAGTAATTTTCATTCAATAAGACGTTTCTGTTGCACAACACTGTTTTTTATTAAATCTGCGTGATATTATGGACAAATTCCTCTGCCTGTACCTCACCAGGGATCGGATGTACAGCAGCTTAAGGAGATGCTAAATGTCTCAGTCGACACCTCACACTGTCCTGCCCCAGTAGCAGTGGCAGTCATCTAAACAATAAATATAGCACTCACCAGAGCTAATAGCGTCGTTTGCTGCGATTAAAAGTTCCTTACACTTTTAAAAATAATTCCTCCTACATCGCTAAATAGTGGGTAGCTGGATGACCTTGGAAAACAGCTAAAACTTGTGTTTAGATGTAAACTGTTCACAGACGATGCTGTTCTATATAGGAAGGTAGGAATACCATTAGGCTGTAGCGATTTAAGGAAAGACCTGCAGAGGATAGACGATCGCTACTGCAATAATATTGGAATAACCAGCATTACTCCTTTCGGCAAAGTACAGGTGGTGTAAATCGTGACTACTGTACTCATCTTGCTACGGAAAAACAAATATGTCAGTATGATGGAATGTTATTGACCCCTCATTCCTGCAAAATCTTGGGTCATAATATTCTTAGAGTTCAAGACTGCTGACATAGGTGAAATGTCCACCGAGCTCGTCTTAATCTCTTTACAGTTCTCACTAGCGAGTAGCGACATGTGTTACCAGGAAGGGGGGCGTAGTAACACAATTGGTTCATTGTTTCAGCGGTTGCTCACGTGAGGTACAAGCCTTCGATCATTCCTCCACCCCCAACATGATTCTGCTGCTTGACATTGGACATTCTGTGGAGAAGATAATTTTACATTTGATCTCCAGCGAAGCTGGGAGGCAACGGCGGCAGTGGTAGGCCTGATCCTGAAATGTGAAATGGCACATCATATCCTCGGGATCTAGCTTGAATGTGGAATATTAGTGTAACTTAGAGATGAAAAAACATGTCTGTAGGAATGTTCCTACTTGAAATGCTCATCGTTATTTACAAGTCCAGTGTAAACTTACAGTGTCAGAGTCTTGTATTACAGTGTGACAGTGGCGTAATATTGTGTTGTTTTTTAACACACGTAAGTTCCAGGTTAGTTCACATCTAGTCAATGCTAAGTGTTAAACTTCAAGACAGCTGCAGGCTGTCAGTTGTTTAAAGGTAGGATATAAGTGTAATTTGTCTAAATAATACAATGAGGTAATTGTTAAACACGACAGTCTCATGTTTCGAAACTTAACAAGTGTGTATTTTGGAAAAAAGGATACAGTCAGCAAAATTATAACGAATAACCCCAATAGTTGCAAACAAGATCATATACTGCTGTGTTTGCAGAAATGCCTTTCGGCATAAGACTGTGGCGCACGGATATTAATGTATATATAAAGTTGATCGATGGAGTTAAAGAGAGCGCAGAAGTTTTCGGGAAAGTGGAAGGTAGAGACAGCGATTTTTTTCTGGTCGTAAGAATGTATTGAAGGTTAATGCACATGTCAAGTGTGCAGATAGGGTGCTAGGCGGAATATAAGTGAGAACGAGTCCTAAACATTTGAAGTGCCGTATCTGTTGTCTTTAAATGTCTATTTTGCAAAATTGTAACAAATATTCCTAACACTGCTGATAGCAATGTGCAGGAAGGTGGTGGAGTGTTTTCAGGAATTTTGCTGGTCACAATACTCTAATGCAAATTATAAAAAAAAGAAAAAATGGCGTAATAGGGTGAGGCTCATGTCAGGTGTTCAGGCAGACAGAACCTGAGTAAATAGACTCTTGGACCACTACCCGTCAACCTTTCGCTATGGTGAACAGAACACGCGACTCACACAACTGGCCTAAAATCATAGGTATGGATTTCAGGAACATAAATCGTTATAATTAACTAATAAATGGTACTGATAAACGCAACAGATAATTAATTTACTAAATGGACAATAAATTATAACATGTCAAGTAATAAGTCAAGTATCTGACTTGTGCAACACGCCTCAGAGGGGATCTTGATTGATGATTTTGTAGATAAGTGACACAACTGCCTCAGAAGGGAGGGCGTTGACCCCAGAGAACATTGACTCCTGTCGTGACCTTTAGCCCAGGTGATGAGGGGAGCAGTGGCCCCTTTGCGCCAGAAATGGTCCTTTTCTGATGGTAAGACGAATTTTCTTTCATCCACAATTTAATCTTGGGGAATTTTTGTTCAGGATCTTGCTAAAGTTCGATAAATCGGTTGGCTGATTTGGGGGAAGAGATCAAACAGCGAGGTTATCGATCTCATCGGATTCGGGAAGAATGCGAAAGCAAGTCGGCCGTGCCCTGTCAAAGGAAACATCCCGGCATTTGTCTGAAGCGATTTAGGGAAATCACGGAAAACCTAAATCAGGATGGCCGGACTCGGGACTGAACCGTCGTCCTCCCGAATGCGTGTCCAGTGTGCTAACCACTGCGCCACCTCGCTCGGTGTTCGATAAGTGATCTGATAATCAGCAGCAGATTTGCAAACGGAAAATCCCTCCTTTTTCTTGCGTCATTACTGCAAACATGACGTCTGTAGCAACTTCTCCTTGGTTATAATTTTTTTATTGTTCTCAGTGTCCTTATCTGAAACAATCGAAGAATAAGTACATATACCAGTTGGGAGAGGTTATCATATGTGACAACTATTCCCATAGTTTTTGTGCTAACGAACCTCAAACACACAGCTCAGACAGAAATCTAGCTGCAATCTTGAACCTAGCCTCCATGTTGATACAGAATAACTCTTTGCAACTCTTATAAAATAATACAAAATTCCAGAATAAGATTTTCACTCTGCAGCGGAGTGTGCGCTGATATGAAACTTCCTGGCAGATTAAAACTGTGTGCCCGACCGAGACGGTTCGCAGGAGAGCTTCTGTAAAGATTGGAAGGTAGGAGACGAGATACTGGCAGAAGTAAAGCTGTGAGTAGCGGGCGTGATTCGTGTTTCGGTAGCTCAGATGGTAGAGCACTTTCCCGCGAAAGGCAAAGGTCCCGAGTTCGAGTCTCGGTCGGGCACACAGTTTTAATCTTCCAGGAAGTGTCAGTTTAATACAAAATTGTTGAGATATAGACTTCAGTGAATACAGAGAGAATAATGTAAGTTAATTATCTCAATAAATGAATGCTCACAGCAATAAAAACACAAAAACAACACAAATATCCAGACAACCCTTACTAGGTAGTAGAAACTCTGAACATTCTACTCAGAATTTTGAGATCATGTTCTGATTTTTGTACGAACCGTTAGGATCAGTTGCCGCTGAGAACTGAGAAATATCACAACCATCCCTGCCCCCTACCACCTACTGAAAGAGTGTTTCAGTCCACGCCGAAAACCAACTTTATTAAGAAGAAACAAAGATGATAGGAAAGTGATTTAGTGTAGCTGACAATCGAGCAGACGCTTTCGGAGCATCAAAACTGGGAATAACACAGTACTAGAAGAAGCGCAAACATTATTCCGCCTCGGAAAGAGGTGTAGTATGTACTTACGATAGATATTTTATATAGAGTGCCTCCGGCAAAGAAAGCTTTCGTCAGGAAAAGTGCGTCGTTTTGCAAAAAGAGAGAAATTACAAGAAGTGTTGTGACACTCAGAATTATGAGAAGATGAAGCGTGGGACATGGGAATTGGAAGATGAAGAAGCTGCAGTCAATAATTGATACATGACGATATCAAAGGACGTTAAGAATTTAGTGAATAGGTAAGGTAGGAACTGAAGAGGATCTAGAAGAATAAGTGAGGAAAAAAGAATGTGTTAAATTAACAGAAGAAGGAACAAGTTAATAAGACAGATGTTTATGACGTCCAGGTGCAAAGGTGGGGCAATGCTTGAGGTCAAAGGTAGGGAGAGAAAAGCAAGAGGGCTTGTAGAAGAGATTTTAGAGGACGTTGAACCAAATAGAAGCATTAGGGTTTAACTTTCCATCGTCGACCAAGTCACTGGAACACAAGGGGAAACGAAAGGGAAGGAAATTTGTATCTTTTTCGACGGATTTATTCTAGTGTTTGCCTTAAGAAAAGATTGAGTAAAACTGCAGAAATTTAAGAAAGATAGGTAAATGTTAAAAATGCGTACACATACACAAGAAAACAGAAAAGGAAGATCGTCCACTGGGACCCCTTAGAAGAAGGAGAACTTGTATTTGAGAGAAATATGTACCAACGCACCCAATCCAGGACCAATTACTTTGGCTATACGGATAGGGTAACAACTGTTGGGGAACACAAGAACACTCCCGCACACATCATTAGTGACGCTAGGGGCAGAAAATTGCAGAAATGAGAAAAATGAGACCAATCAGAAGTTCGTTGAGTACAAAAAAGTTGACAGAGGTAAATCGCCCCTTACTTGTAACTTTATAGGCTAGAAAGTAAACAAAAGGGCTTAGATGTGAAATAATTGGTAAATCGAAGACGAATGTCCTGCTCATCGTAAAGGTACTGCCTTCACGTGGAGGATTTTAATGCCAGCATCCAACAGTAAATTATGTTTAACGGGGAAGGGACCAGAGTGCTAAACGCGGACGGTTTGAGTTTTATTGGGCCGTGCCGTGGATTTATTTAGCGGATTTCAATATCCGCAGGCATTTGTCACCAGCCAGACGTTCTCGAGGCCGTGTGTGTGTGCGTGTGTGTGTGGGTGTGTGTTTGTGTGTTGGGGAGCCGGGTCGAGAAATGAGAATGTTTGAAGGGAGTGGAAGACCACTGCGATTCTCTCATACGCGCGGACAAATAAAATCAATAGCCCTTGGCAAAATGTCACATATCTGCTGTTTATTTTCTCCCCAAAAATATCTTTCGGTAAGTTTCATTTCGCGTGACAGGTAATCTATAAATCATCTCCACTCTGCGTGGAAATTACTTTTCGAAAATGAAAACTGCGTGGCTGCATGAGGTAGTACCAGACCATGTGTATTTGTGGGCGAGCGTTTGTGTCCTTGGGCAACTTGCACATGAAAGCGGCAGGAAACGAGTAGCAAGAAAGTAAAGGTAAAATACCGCCTGACGGTTGAGTATAGTTTTTTTCAGTGTTCCTGTATAGCAATTCATTGTCGTTCGTATTTAATTTCTGTCTCCTCCTTTCTGTTATTTGAATTAGTACATGAAGGCTGCAGATCCATTGCACAATACTCTACTCTTCCGAATTAGGAACGAGCAAGGCACCAAACGATCAGAAAGAAGATCTACGAATCTTCCCTGTTGTGTTTATGTACATTTGCATAGTTGTTCTGCTTTCACACTCTGAAATGAATGAAGTTTTCAGTTGCATAACGCCAACCGGTCTTGCATTATTTATGTACATTAACTCACTTTGTATTTTCCACTTACCACGTACTGCTCCAAACAGTGGATACACAAGAAATCTTATAACACGAAACCTATTAGTGTTCATTATGCATATCTAGTAGAATAACATTTAAAAATTACATTTTCATAAGACTAAAATTATTTGCACACGTTAATGCACTAACCATACACAATGTGCCTCATATTGCAAAGTTTGAGTTCCATTTCAGACTCAACGGAAGGCGATGTTATTGTAAAGACTTAAACACACGCAGAACAGTTTGGCTCTGTGTCGGAGCACAACCCTGGTTTAGACACTTCTTACTTGCAAAGTATTTCACCTAGAAAAGTATATAGTTTACGCACGAAGTAGCAACACATTCTGGTACAGAAGTCAGTACACGTACTGTTACGTATTTCATCTGAAAAAAAATTATATTTTCCGAAATCTAAAGAAATCTTGGCAGTGGTAATCTATACCGTACTTGGACAGAAACTCCTTGCTTGAAAGTGTTATAAGATTGAAATAATGAAGCAGAAGCATTACTGATAACTCTTAACTGATTTCAGATGTTTGTTGCACATCCTAATTTTTTTTTTTTTGAGACGTCAGGCTTCTGACTGGTTTGTTGTAGCCCACCATGAGTTCCTCTCCTGCACTAACTTTTTCATCTCAGAGTAGTAATTGCACCTCACGTCCTCATTCATTTGCTGGATGTATTCCAGTCTCTGTCATCCCCAACTATTTGTACCCGCTACAGCAGCCTGCAGGGTCCTGATGTCCTAACAGATGTCCTGTCATACTGCCCTTCGTCACGCCAGTGTTTCTCATATGTTCCTTTCTTCCTTCAAGCCTTGTCTTATCAGTCCACCCAATTTTTGAACATATTTCTCTTGCACCACAACTCAAACGCTTCGATCCTCTTGTGTTCCGGCTTTTCCACAGTCAATCATGGACTACCATCAAATGCTGTGCTCCAAATGTACATTCTCAGAAATATCTTATTCAATTTAAGGCCTATGTTTGACAGCAATAAACGTCTCTTGGCCAGGCTGCCTTTTATGTCATCCTTGCTTCGTCCTTCGTCCTTCGTCCTTCATGGGTTATTTTCTTTCCAAGGTAGCAGAGTTCCTTAATTTGCCAGTTTCCTTATCACCAGTTCCAACGTTAAGTTTCTCGGTATTCTCATTTCTGCTACTTCGCTTTGTTTTTGTCTTTTCCGGATTACTGTGACTCCATATTCTGTACTCACTCCACTCAGGAGTTTTTGTAATTCTTCTTCACTTTCATTGTCTCATCAGCGAATCTTATCATTGATATCACTTCATCCTGAAATTTAATACACATCTTAAAATGTCACTATCATCGTAGTCGCTTGCGTCCTGATGAATTTCCGCCTGTACAGATTATACATCAAAATCTCTATGGGTTTCAATGAACTTCATTCTAGGTTCATCGTCTTCATTTTCGCCTTCGAAAGTCACCTACTTTTTGACTGTCTGCTCTAACGGTGGTTCGTGTTTCGGGAATGGGATCATCTTAACAGAATCTATTTGGGCATATAAGGGTGCGCAAAGCTTTCTCCTTTCCCCACTTCTACGATTTCATCTACCTCCCTAGCGACCGTTTCTTCTCCAACTGCTGGAGTCTGTATCCCCTTTACTGTCTCGGTTGTGGAACGTGTTTCCGACCCGACCATATCTTTACCAAAATGTTTCAAATGGCTTTGAGCACTATGCGACTTAACTTCTGAGGTCAAAAGTCGCCTATAACTTTGAACTAATTAACCCTAACTAAACTAAGGACATCACACACATCCATGTCCGAGGCAGGATTCGAACCTGCGACCGTAGCAGTCGGCATATCTTTACACTTATAGTAATTTGGCTGTGGTTTTTTCTGGGGACAGTTTCGTTTTTCCGTGAGCGACAGACCGGAAATATGAGCAGACATTAGTTTTCCTCATTTCCGTACCCCCAACAATTGTTTAAGTTACCTCTACCACGATTACCAAAACCATCTCCACCACATCCTCTCTCTATATTTATTTGGAGCCCATTGCGGATTTCTCCTTTCGGAACATTTTGGTTCCTGAAGGATCTTTGGTCGGATCTTTCACACCACAGATCTTCTCCTTCGACTTTTTGCAAAGAAATCGTCGACTGTCTTTTCATTTCTGCCGACGTAAGATTTCGAATCATCTGGCAGTAACGTTATCTCTCATCTAAGTGCCTATCTTTCAAATATTCTAACCTTCTAAACCTGGTCTCTCAGTAGTCCTTCAGGATACTATGTCATGATTCTGTGACATTTTTGCGACAGCAAACCCTCGCCACAACTTATCATGTTTTTGCACAGACCATAACACTTATAAAAGACTTGCCCTTCAACTCCGAGAACGTCATGTTTGATTTCTGTAAGATCAAACCCGTGTCTTAACACTACTCGACATAGCGTCAATAAGACAAATTAATACTCTCTTGATCCTTCGTGTCCTTTGATAGTACTCGGTCGCAGTTCTATATGAAATCCTCCGAATGCCAGCCTCCCTGTTTCGTTTGAGGGTGGTACTTCTCCTCTTTGCCCAATTCATCAGCTTTCTTCACACCCAGAGGAGTACTACTCGCCTTAGCTTGCAGCTCTATGCGTAATGACTATATTTCATTACGAATTTGTCTAGTCAGATCACCGATACTGTTTTGCTCTTTCCTAAAATCGGATTGTACATTCGTGACTATATCTCGGAGTGCCGCAACTTCAACTTGCGTTTCGTCTTAACTACCGCAATGAGGACCCATAATTGATTCCATACCATCTGTTCTACGCTTCATGCTATTCTCTGTAATTGAGTGTCAAGTCTTTCGTTACTTGTTACTTGGTTCTGGACTTAGGTTAAGCCAACTTTCACTGAAGAAATGGACGTACTGAGTACAGCAATTCTTTGCTGCGTGTAGTTGGTGCTGCCAAATTCGTTTCTATCTTATTCGTTAAGATCTCATCTAAATCACAGAGTTTGGTCTTGATTTTCGTCTCCTATTTCTGGTTCTCAGTTTTATTATCGGTTTGGATCTGAGTCGTGATTGGAGTTTCCTACTTCTGAATTTCAGTTTTTGCATGAGTTGTAATATTAACTTGTAGCATCCCATATTACGGTTAATTGCAGTCATACTCGTGCCCATATTTTCCGACATTTCCATGATTTCGGAGTTAGGAGGTTGCTGTTCTACTCACGTGGGTCGATTCTATTCATGTATTTTTGTTTCCTTCATTGCTGGAGTGGATTTGCAAAACAGGCACGTAATTTCAAACACGGTGACAATAGCAGATGGTGGTTCTATCTGTTGGCTATTATTTTCACTCTGTTTACTTGCTAACCTGCCATTTGGAAGCAATTCGTCATTGCTGACACTTTCTGGTTCCTTCTTGATATTTTGTTGTCCCTGATTATTATTGAGATCGCCACATTTCTTAACTCCCTTTTTTTCTCTACTTCCTCAAACATTCTAACGCAAACTGTCGTGTGGTCCTGAAATGCTTTCGTTTCACTACATTCCAAGTTTTCGATAAAATGCACTTTAACGAATTGTGGTATTTCGTTCTTACATGAACAGCACTGAAGCCATTTTTCGTCAGGGAAGTATTAAAGATCCTGTCACAGTCACCACGTGTAACCGAAACCGCTGATTCTACATGCGACCGATTCGTCTTTTATTTTTAAAGTACAAGAATCGCCAGTTATCGAAATTTTTAACGTTTTAGTGGCAGGGGAAATATTTCTTTTTAACTTCGAAACTAGTAATTTTTAGCTACTATATGGTACGGTAAAGTGTTTTAAGTTAATAGAAGAAAAATGCTTTGGCGCTTACGGAGCCATGAAAAAACAAATCGCTGTATCGGACTGGTTTGACTGTTTTATGGCAGCGCATCTTTCGACATAACCGCTGCCCATTGCATCGTCCAAAAAACGGTCTCATTTGGCACTGTTTCTCTTCCCAGGAAACTAACGCCTTTTGTTCACTCAGGTGAGCATTGACACGTAATCTACACTATATAACTGTTACTACTTTTGCTGACTCTAACATTATTTAGCTACTGATCTGACCACATGTAACCTAACGGAATACTTTAATTTTTGGTTATTAGTTTCTATTGGAACTCTCTCCAAAGCGCGATAAGCATAATGGGACTCCGGTTTCGATGATTTCGGCACAAAACAGAGAATATTACTCTTCCTACCTTACACTTCTATACTCATTACAGTAACATACCGATTGTGGACTAGTATAATCTTACTGTAACACAAACCTTCTGAAAAAAGATATAAATTCTCTAAGACTTGCGGTCGCCAGCTCTGAAGGAGCAATTTAACTTTATTCTTTTAGAAGTTATGTAACTGTTACTGAAATGAATTTAAGTTAATACGTTATTAAAATTAATATTCAGTGTCCTACTTGCAATGAAGACAGCTGTGAGATTCTGACATTGCTCACAGGCTACTATCTTTAAGGTCTGCAGTTATGTATTAATGGAATTGAATGACTCAAGATTAAGTGTAAGTAATCTCAAAATTTCTAGTATTAAGGAAATTTGCAGGGCGACCAAGAAACCACACAAATTAAGCTAAAACTATTTTCCAGCCAAACACACCTGCGACAGGGTTGCATTGTCGTAATCCTGAATTGGTTTTATCGACCTATTAGTTTTATTCCAAATTGTTTGAACACAATGACGAGGAAGTCAGGATTCAATATTGGACTTTAGGATAATGACCTTAACAGCGACGAACTGAAATGCGTGTCTTGCAACCTCCGCCACGAGCAGCTGCAACGAACGAAAACGAACAAAATGACGTTTAAAAATAAAATAAAAGGGGTCAGCGTGACGGATTGCCGTCCTACGAGCCCGGGTTCGATTCCCGACTGAGCCGGAGGTTTTCTTCGCTCACGGACTGGGTGTTGTGTTGTCTTCATCATCATTTCGTCCCCATCCGGCACGCAGTTAGCCCAATGTGGCGTCGAATATAGTAAGGACCTACCGGACAATGATGCCAAACGCTCATTTCCATTCTCCGTTTTTCTTGCTACCACGTTGCTTATAATAACAATGTTCCTAGAAGTTGCGATAGCTCCAGAGTCCATCTTAGATTAATATTGGATATTATTGCTGCCAAAAAACTACAATTGCTGGAGACGGATTTATGAAGCAGTTGCTGCAGCCACACCAATTTTCACTCGATGATGCTCAGTTTCAGCACCCACAATATTTTGATGTCGCCAGACGGGTCACAGCTAATTGCACACACCAGCCTATCTTTCTGCGCCACTTAGCGTCAAAGTCATCCACACAACTGTGGACAGATAATCCAAAGTGGATTCCTGACTGTCTTATTTGCTTTGTCAAAAGGTATATACATTTTCAATTAACCTACGAAAATTACAGCACTCATTGTTATGCTTTTCGTTTCTTCAAACAATGACTTCTATTACTTTTAACAGATTGTCAAAGACGCTTAACATAGTTATAAATCATTTATGCATTTAACACAGTTTGAAAACATCTATACTTTTATATGTCGATTTTTGGAGTTACACTTTAATCG
The DNA here is from genome assembly GCF_023897955.1 of Schistocerca gregaria. NCBI lineage: Eukaryota > Metazoa > Arthropoda > Insecta > Orthoptera > Acrididae > Schistocerca > Schistocerca gregaria. The sequence goes on along the minus strand of NC_064924.1, from coordinate 510,132,933 downwards.
AAAAATTGGAATAATTTTTTTAGTCAAATGTAAGTTGTCACGTTACACACGGCATTCTTGGTCTTCAGTTGTTACTGCTCCTTTCTCATTCTCATACAAATTGTGTATTACCCTTCTTTCTCTGCAGCTTGAAAGTCCTCCGTCACCCGTTTGCAACTTTTTCTGCTAAATTATTTCGTGTGCTGTAACTTGTAGGTTCAACGCAAAACTTCATTCTCTACAAATCTGTCGATTGCTGCAAGTATAGTTGTCTTTGGTATATCCGTAAGGTGGGCGGAAGAACCCCCTGAGGCCCGTCCCTTGGGCCAACCGGGTGGCGAACTGTGGGAAGGTGGGTCTGCAAGAGACAATGGCGTGTCTAGTCTAGTTTCGTGTTCCTGCTGCCTGCGTCGGTCGCTCAATGGGAAACCACAGTTTTGCTAAGATGCTACATGACGGAGCAGAAGTGGAGCACTTTTACAATCCAGGTGCGTTACTCACCCACAGATATACTGATTATTCTCGTTCGTTATGCGAGGTTTAATGCGGAGAATTTATGCAAATGGTTTATGATTTCAAAGTGTATCTTCGGTGTGGAGATGTTAAATTGTCCCTATGGAAGACTGTGGTCTTTAGTGTACGGTACGTGATCGGTATGCTATCAATCCATACGAACGGTAGAGCATTTAAATTTGTCACCTTCGCAACCAAAAAGTACAGTATATCAATATAATCATCTTGGGGTTGGAGCACTTTTTTGCGTGTTTGCTTTAACAATGCATATGTTTTTGGATAGGGTCAGCCTTTAGCAAAACACAATCTTGTTTTCTAAGCCAAACATGTTTCACTGCAGTTGCAGCATCATCAGTGGGTTTTTATTTTATGGCTGTTAAAGATATAGAATTTTCTTTACTGTTTGTATACTTGTCTCATGTTTGTCTGTGCCTGGCTCAGTCAAACACAGCACGTCTGGTATTTACCAACTAACATGACAAGACTGCAAATCAGTTAATATAAGACAAAGAAGCAGAAACTTTAATACCAGACACACAGAACACAGAAGAGCATTGAGAAATAACAGCTGTCATTCCACATTTGCTGAACATCTTATGGAACAAGGAACATAACCCAACAAACATTAATATTGATTTGAAAAGTCTGAAATGCAGCAACAGCCACCCCCCCCCTCCCACACAGACACACAAAACCAATAATTGAAGAAAATTGTTAGATACAAAAAGCCAAAGCGGAAGGCAAACAAGTGCTAACGAATACACAGCTCTCTACAATGGAACTTGTTCTCTGCCCTCAAAGAATTATTAGACAAGACCTACCTATGGAGCTCTCACCCCCTCCTCCCCACATCCCGCCCGCAAACCCCCCACCCCACACAAAAAGAATCCTCAAACCGTCACTCTCTCCTCCTCTCTCTCTCTCTCTCTCTCTCTCTCGCTCTCTCTCTCTCTCTCTCTCTCTCTCTCTCCCTTTTCACACACACACACACACACACACACACAAAAGTACTTACACACAAACACACACACACACACACACACACACACACATACACATACGAAATGCACAGACACCTCTGAAACATTCAGAACGACCACCAGGAACACTTTCCACTATTCCACGTTCAGCCATTTTGTTTTTACACCTTCAACTATTCCACTGTCCGCCATGTTTGTTTTTACAGCTGGTAAACAGTGAAACAGTGACAGTGAAAGTGACTGCTCAATATATAGAGGTTGACAGTGATGAAGATGAGGGAAAAGGAAACATAAGTGAAACATAATGTAGATAAGTATATGTCCGCATCTCGTGGTCGTGCGGTAGCGTTTTCGTTTCCCATGCCCTGGTTCCCGGGTTCGATTCCCGGCGGGGTCAGGGATTTTCTCTGCCTCGTGATGGCTGGGTGTTGCGTGATGACCTTAGGTCCTAAGCAAAGCAGCAACTCCTTGTACAAAGGCCTGCTCGCGTACACTAAAAACGTTGTTATGCATCTGGTAGAATAGCAACGGTATGGTGTACTGTGAATTGCTTCCCCGAGGTTTAACCATCACTGCAAACATGTACTGACAACAACTGAGACGTTTTACAGACGCGATTCACGAACAACGACTAGGGAGACTGTGCAAAGTGACGCTACACCACGACAACAACCGCCTTCAGTCCGCTAGACTGACGAAAACGATGATACAGGAGTTGGGTTAGGACGTTGTGCCGCACCCATCTTGTTCGCCTGATCTTGGACCCTCGGATTTTAATTTTTTCCACTCTGTATCGAACAACCTTCAAGGAACTTCCTTTCCGGGTGAAAATGCGCTCCGAACATGGTTCGACGAGTTCTTCGCCTCAAAACCACATCGTTGGCAGGGTTTTGTAAATAATAAATGAGAATATACGTGGTGTATTCGGAACGTAAGGCTCAATTAGGAGCGAAACGGAAACCACTGTGAAAATGTGATGGAATTTTGCACAGATGTGTTGGACAGTATCTTTGGTGTGCCTTACACACGCTTCACGTCGCTTTTCAGTTCAGATCGCAGTGATCATGTAGAAATACCTAAAACAGCAGTGTCTCCCGCCAAGTATATACATCAAGTGAGAGGCTTCGTCCGAAGCTATGCAGCCCACATAACACAGATGTCATGCGTTTCTTTCTTCACAACAATTCTCAGCCTCATTCTGCAGGGGCAATGAAGACGTTCCTGCATTGTTTTCGATTGGAAGTGTTTGATCACCCACAATACAGCTCTTAATTGGCTCCCCCCGTTGTTAATCTCTGCTCACGTGAACCGCTAGCTACGAAGACAACATTTTGGCACGAACATCGAAAGGCAGGAAGTGTTGATTAACCGCTGCGAATAAAAATTCGTTTATTTTCACTGTAGTTTTCATTTGGCCACCGATCGGACCTTACTTTGCGAACAGCGGTAGTAGTATTATAACTAAAGTCTCTGTTACGTGTACCTTTTGTGTTTATTAAGCTTGTGGAAAAACGCTATGCACTGGTGCACAAATCCAATAACACTTTTGGAAAGTGGTTTCTCTAGTCTTAAGATGAATTCGGGCAAAGACAGAGACAAATGGCGCAAATGTCGAGATACTGGCGAGCTGAGTCGACGAGTACGAGTGGCTGGTTTGCGAGTCCCGAAGAAGTCGCGGCGGTTGAGCGCCGCTATTGTTCGTTGTCGAGTCTGGGGGGTACCCTGCGGGGACGGATATTAAGTCTGGCGCGGCCCGCGCGGCTAAGCAGTTTGATTACTGGCGGGGCCCGGGGAATTGCTCAGCGCCGCCCCGCCGCCCACGCCGCCGACGCTAATACCCTCGGGATCAGACCCGCGAGCCCGGATTAACCCGCGCTCCCAGACGTCGGGCGGATTGTCCCGAAGAGGGACTGCGTTTCGGTCCGGACGGTAACGGCTGACCGAACAACTACGCCGCCACCGTGTCCGCCGCCATTTCTCCTGGGTCAGAATCCTGCACCCTTAATGCAGGTCTGTGCTGCCACAGTGCGAGATAAAACCGCTGCGGTCCTGATCGATGACCGGAGGCTATGTGAAGTTAACCAAAGCTGTAACGCTCCTTACCTCACAGCTTAATTTGTAAGGAGTGTGTCCGAACTCTCCATTACATTGAAAAAAATGTAGCCAACTTAACGCTTTCCTTTGCAGTGTGTAAAATTGAAAATAAATAACCACTCAGATATTGACAGTAACAATCTAAGGGCGAAACATGATAGCGCGATTCTGAGCATCGTTTTGATACGAGGTCTGTCTGCGAGAGTGGAAGTAGTAGTGTCGGTCGAGAGCTCAGCGACAGAGAACGTGTCACGCTGCCCTCACGTCGGTGATGGCAGATGTTACCACATTCGGCGCCTGATTTCACTTACATATCCAGGAGAGATTTAGGTGGCTTAACTACTCTTGACCTCCGCGTGGACTACCACGTTAACGTTGGTGGGGAGGTTTGTGTGTATCAGTGATCCACTGAGCTATGCTAGCGGGAGCTGTGCTCTCAGTAGGGTCACCTATGCCAGACAGGTCAGCTGATGAGATTCCAGACAAAGAGTAGCCCCCCAGGGGGCTCCTGTCTTGGGAGTATGTGGGTAGCAACAACATGGGCCCTTAGCTTAGTGTGACATTACTTCCACTTACGTGTGTCAGGTTTCTTCTGTTTCCTTTCCTATCTTCCTCATTTGAGCAAGTTTTGAGGCTTGAGGGCGTCTTTCATTTTTCTCTTATATTCTCCAACAAACAAAGGTTGGCAAAGGACCCTGGCCTCTGCTCAGGCTGCCGATACTTCTTTGCAGAAACGATACACCGGGAAATGTCTACTGTAATTTGAGAAATCAATCAGACCTCAAGAATTTCAATGCCAACAAATCCTACTCCCACATCCTAGAAGGCATGAGTCGTGAGACCCGCAGACAATGTGTGACACACATTGGGTACAGGCTACAAAGCCAATGGTAGAGCATCAAAGGCGAAATTATTTCCGTCGCCTTTAAATAACCGGAACATATCGGCTAAGGGAGATAAACTCAAAAGAAAATCTTGGTCCTCCTAAATATAGGTTGAGGTGATGGCTGGTAACCAACTCACAGGAAACACAGACTACTCCCAGTACCCAAACGAGCCTTGGAAACGGGATGGTCTCAAAGGTAAATGACAAGGCTATGAAAAAGGGCAAACTAAAATGGATAAATCAACACGTCAAAGTATCAACCTGAAATCATACGTAAGTGAAAGAATATTTACAGTCACGGTGAAACTGATAAGAGGTAACGCCACATTTATAACTGTATATGCACCTGAAGAAGGGAAGAAAGCTTCTATGAAGAACTACAGAAGACTCTGAGTCAATACAGTACTACTGATCAGATTATTATGACTGGTGATTTCAATGCCACAATAGGAAATATTCTAGTAACAAAAGTTATAGGTCCATTTGGAGAAGCAATATGTAATGAAAATGGAAAATTACAAAGAGATTTTGAAATTTAAAACAATTTACAAATCACAAATAAACTTTTTAAGAAAAAGGATATGTACAAGTATACTTCGGCCAGCAGAGGTCTTAGATCAATAATTGACTACATCTTACTAAATGATAAGCTAGAGGGCCAAGTAAGGGATACAAGAGTTGGACAAGATGTAGGATCAGAGCATATCTTACTAATCTCCAGAATAGATCCTTTTACAGAATGGAAGAAAATAATTAAACAAGTAACAGACGAACAAGATCAAAGCGTTTATAAGGTACACTTGCTTGAAGATAACAGTATCAGACACCTGTACCAAAGGAGATGAAATGAATAACTAGAAAACATACAAACTAAAGTCAATATAGAAGAGGAATGGCAAACTCTGAAAAATAGTGTACGCAGAGTAGCAGGAGATGCTCTCAGTAAAAAGAAGAGAATATGGAAAAGAAAAGGCTTAAAAATTAGGAATGAGGATATAATGAAAGCTGTCAAAGAAAAACAGGATGCATATATAAAGCAAACTCCACTATTGAGAACAAACGACACAATAAAGAGAAAGGAATAACGCTAAATGCGTAGTAAGGAAAGCACACTGGGATAGGTTTATTTCTAATATCGAACATGATATCCACGGAAGACCACAAATGGCATATAAGGTTTCAAAAACCTTAAACACAATAGAAAATGAGAAGATACAAATGTATAATATTGAAGAAGGACAGTGGATAGTTAATTACAGCGAATTGTGGTATGATCATACAGCACAAGAAACTGAAATTGAACAACTAGACGAGAAAGGATTAGATGAAATGTAGTCTGACGAATTAACATCTGCACTAACAACACTTAAGAACATAAAAGAAACAGAGAAAGACGGCATTTATGCTGAACTATTAAAATATGGAGCAATCATGCTACACCAACGACTGCTACATCTTTTTAACGAATGTTGGAAGAAGAAGAGTATTCCCAAGGCTGGAAAGCAGCTACAGTGATATCAATTTTTAAAAAAGGAGATGAAAGCCTATGTAGTAATTATAGGCGAATAAGTCTACTGGACTCAGAATACAAGGTGTGTGCTAAGATTTTAAATACAAAACTTAAAAACATAGCAGAAATACAACTTCATGAGAAACAAATGGGTATCAGGAAAGGACGCTATATAATAGATGTAGTTCTTGTTCTACAGCAAATAATAGAAAAACGGAGAGAGTATATCAAAGAAATGCACATTGCTCTTATTGACTTTAGTAAGGCTTTGACAATGTAAATAGACAGAAACTTTAGGAAATAATGACGAATCACAGATATCCAAAGCATCTAGTTAATTTGTTAAAAATTTATATTAAGACACAAACATCACTCTAGATCTCAATGGTAAAACAACTGATGAGGTACTAACTATCAATGGGGTACGACAAGGCTGCTGCATCTCTCCAACTTTGTTAAATATCTACATTAATGAAATAATAGATACATGGAAATCAGAATATGAAGAAGGCATCTACCTAGGCAGGAATCTTCTTTCAAATAATTTACTACATGCTGATGATACAGTAATCCTAGCAGATAACGGTGACGACCTTCATAAAGGAATCTACTTGCTAAAACAAACCAGTGCTAAATTCAACACGGAAATTTCAGAAGAAAGAACTATGAGAATGGCCTTCATGGGAAAAGAACCCAATCAGGACCAAAATAGTGATTCATCAGAAGATTTTAGAACAATTAAACCATTTCAGTTACCTAAGATGTGAAATGACATGTGGCTACATCAGAGTTATTGAAATTAAGCTTAGTAAGTTCAGTCGGGTATGTGGAACAATCAAAAGGAACCTAAAAATGAAACCAGGAAAGACACAAAATAAATTTTAAAAAACTATTGCAGTTCCCACACTGCTCTATGGAAATGAGACTTGAGTGATTACCAAGAAATAGGAAAGACGGATTCAGGCACAAGAAATGAAATTCCTTAGAGGTATTAAAGGTTACACAAGACCAGACAGGCTAAGAAATCAAGGTATTAGAGAAGAACTGCAAATCTTTAGCCTCGATAATAAAATTCGAAATTACAGAAGTAAATAGAATGAACATCTACAAAGAATGGAAAGTGAGAGACTTCCCTTAAAGGCAATTATAAGTGCTATGGGAGAAAAGACAGAGGAAGACCACGACAGAGATGGGTACCGTAACAGGCAATTACTGCCTAATACCTGAAGAGAAGATGAAGGTGAAGATGAACAACGCCTGAAGATGGAATTCAAGGTCAAATTCGAAAACAGTGCAAAAGCATTTGCAGTGTTAGGCTTGTCATTGTTGCTCCGAATTTGTAATAATTTCATGTTCGCCTTGTCAGCTAAAGAAACCCCCTTACCCCCGAAATAATAATAATTGTCCTTCATATCCCATTCAATAATATGCAGAGGTTACTAAATGTTGATGTAACTGTGAAATTGAAATAATTTGTTAATCCGATAATTGATACCTACGTCATTGTAACTGTCATTGTCTATTATTGGTTGTGGGTTTTGATGATTATGAAGTTTTTAAATAGACTTAATTTATGAAATACCATCTCACAAGTTATTTAGCAGTTAACAGGGCCCAAGCAAACTCCTTTCTATTAAATTCATTCTTAGTACAGTAAGTTTTAGCTGCTGTATGTTTGTAGCATATACGTTACAATTCAAAGAAAACTGGGATCACTTTCAGTACATAGTATTCATTCATCAGGAGCACAGTCATAACCATAATCAGCAGCACGTCTTACATGATATGCTGTGAAATACTGATGTAGAGCAATAGTTAGGTTCCATATTTCTAGACTTCGGAAAAACATTTCACACGGTAACAATCTGCAGGCTGTTAACGAAGGTACGAGCCTACGGAAAAGGTTCACTGATATGCGAGTGGCTTGAAGACTTCTTAAGTGATAGAACCCAGTATGCTGTCCTCGACGGCGAGTGTTCACCAGACACATGGGTATCGTCAGGAGCCGGCCCAAGTGGGCGAGCGGTTCTAGGCGCTACAGTCTGGAATCGCGCGACCACTATGGTCGCAGGTTCAAATCCTGCCTCTGGCATGGATGTGTGTGATGTCCTTAGGTTAGCTAGGTTTAAGTAGTTCTAAGTTCTAGGGGACTGATGACCTCAGAAGTTAAGTCGCATAGTGCTCAGAGCCATTTGAACCATATCGTCAGGAGTGCTCCAAGGAAGTGTGATAGGACCGCTGTTGTTATCTGTGTACCTTGTTTTTTGCTGATGATGCTCTGGTGTGAGGGGAGGTGTCGAAGATGAGTGACCTCAAGATGATGCAAAATAGACAAAATTTATAGTAGGTGAGATGAATAGCAGCTGGCTCTAAATACAGAAGAATGTAATTTAATGCTGATGAGTATGAAATACAAACCCATGATGTTCAGATACTCCCTTAATTGTGTCCTTTTTGAATCAGTCATGTCGTTAAACTCTCTGAACATAACGTTGCGAATGAAATTAGCGAGCATGTAGGTGTTGTGACAGGGAAGGCGAATGGTCATCTTCAGATTATTGCGAGAATAGAAAGTGTGGTTGATCTGCAGAGAAGACCGCATATACTAAGCTACTGTGACCTATTCTTGGGTACTGTTCGAGTGTTTGGGAGTCGCTCCAGGTCAGATTAAAGGGAGACATCGACGCAGTTCAGAGGAGGGCAGCTAAATTTTTTACCGATAGGTTCGAGCAACACGTAAGTATTACGGAAATGCTACGGGAAGTCAAATGGGAATTCCTGGAGGGAAGGTAATGTACTTGTCGAGGATCGGTATTGAGAAAATTTAGAGAACCGGCATCTGAAGCTGACTGAAGAACGATCCTACTTCCATCTATACATATTACCACCATACTATACATACATATACTATACATATTACTACCATGAAGGTAATATACCACTCATACGAAGACGTACAGAGAATTGTTTCTTCCTAGCTCTGTCTGCGAATGGAACAGGAATGGAAACGACAGGCAGTGGTACGGACACGAACCTTACTGTCACTTGTGAAGCATGTATATAGATCTACGAGGTAGAAGTTCACTGGTCATACCGTCTTAGTACACTGGTCCTTTTGGAGCACTGTACAAGGTGTACAACCCGTGCCAGACGCTCGTTGGTCTTGGTCATGGTAGTGAAGCTGTAAGGTGGAGCCAATCGGTCGTATGGAATCAACACAGGAAGACGTCACGTTGTGGAGATGTGCCAAAGTGCCAGAACAGGTGTACAGTGTTTCGACGTCCCAATGACCACGCCCTGAACGACGTTCCCTTCATCTACAGGTGTAGCCAAATATGACTACAAGGATTCGTGTAGCACTCGCAGTTATGCAGTCGTAGCAAGATCGTAACCAAACTGGGATAGAGTCCGCTGTGACGCATTGTCTAACAGCCGTCCAGAAATTGTTTTCGCCAGTGAATGAAGATCCGTCTCAGACGGATTCAATGAGAACATTGTCGGATTCAATGGAAACATTGAAAAAGGAACTGCTTGAAACTGACATATGGTTTTGGATGTCTCCCAAGAGCTCTTTGGTCACAGCGCTTCTAATTTACGTAAGTGCTGTATGGCATCGGAAGGTAATCCCGTATTTTTAGTATCGTATCATAACCTTACAGCGTACGATATTATTGTGTAATATAACATATCTTTCTATTATTTACGGTATTGATGTTTTTATTACGAAGTGCCATTACATTGTTGAATTTTTATTGTGCTGATTGATCCGTGTAGAAAAGAGTGTGTGAGATAAATGACCGTGTGATGCGCCGAAGTCACTCATCTCTGTTTATCGAAAGGCTTGAATACAGTGGACGCTCAAACAGAATTACGTATCTGGTACTTTTTTCCAAAAATCTTTAAATCGAACAAAGAGGCAATCCTACATGTTATCTCGATGATGATTAGCGACACATAAACGAAAAGAGGGAGAACTCCATATCTGTCTTCACTTCCACGGATTGAAGTCGCTGTTGTTTAAGTTTCCTTGTTCATGTCGAAGCAATTTAGCCACTTAACCTCCTGCTGGCAGTCAATTTTTTAGGCCCAATGAATAGGCGGGACTATCTTGGGTTCCAAATTATTCTGACCACAAGATTCACGGACTTAATTCATAGACATTAAATATTCTTCTAGAGTATTGGGTGTTGTGGTTTTCAGTCACATAACAGAGCCTCCTCCAAAAAACAGTCTACGTAATTTTGCAATTACCCAACATCCCTGTTCAGGCACGTGGATCAGAAAAATGCCGTTAAATATACATTTTAGGACCCAAAACCTAGGGAACCCGTAATAGTAGTACATCTAACACCTTACAGTGGCTGCATAGCGAAGCGATGAGAATGTTCCTTGCACAACGACATCTAAATAATCCTTACCGTGAGTTGCGGAGGAAATTTCTGGCACGACCTGCAGTTACACTTTTCCCCGTTCCCTTCACGAATGGTATAATGCACGAACACCTGGCAATAAATCTCTGCATGAACGTTAATATCCCACGTTGTCTCGTCATAATCACATCGATAGAAGTACACTAGACTCTCGCTAATCCTGCCACCCTTTGCACATATACGTGACGGTTTAGAAGAAGTGTTGGATTATTGAGACTGTCTGAAACTTATTTTAAAACATAGGGTATACACTTCATTATACCCAAAGACCTGCCTGAGGTATAGCGTAACGCGTTTCCCTTGGAAGAGATGATGCTGAACTGTAAAGAGTGACACTATTTCCAATATGTATAGCACCGTCTAACACGGCAATTCACTAACAACTTTGTTGCGCAGGAATATCATTGTTGTGCGCCATTTAGGATGTGGGATAGATCACCGAAATGCCACAATTCTGAGGCCCGGATTAGCGAGAGGTTACTGTACGTGCGAGAATTTTACACGTTGCCCACTTCATCTTGCAACATTATCTCTGTGAATGTGAAGAATGAATGTTTCCGTGGTGCGCAACAAAGCTCCTACAGAGCTTTCGCGCCAACTAAATGATACCATGACGAAACGTGTCGCTCTTTGTTTGATCTTCCCTATATATTTTATTAATTCCACTCTGTAAGGTTCACAGACTAAAGAACAAAACCAGGAACAGCCCGAATAAGTGATTTGTTAGCCACTTCTCTCATAGATAAAGTATATTTTCTTCAGTGTATCTCTCTTTACGTCACTGTGGCTAGCTAATTAAACTTATTTTACTGCAGTTACTGGTCTATGAAGAGAGAGAAATGATATTATTCCTTTAATTCTGGTTACACACTCGAACTCCACATGAAATTCCGAGTAAACTGATACCTAACTGAGACAAGTCGAATAATTAACTAACAATTCACCAAACTTGGTCATTGAATTAATACCATTTTCGCAAGTCCACAGACACCACTGAGGTCTACTACAGGACCTTCGGTTGTAGCGGGCAGGATAATTTGCGCATTAATTTTAATTTATGTAGAGAACGCTCAAGATGGCGTAATCTAGCTTACTGTTCTGGCCGTTGTTTTAAGTCTTCGTCGGAGCCACACGGTGGCGGAGGCACAAACGGTTCTCTCGCCTTCTGGGAATTCTCGCCAGTTCAGAGCACCCAACGTCAGGGACGGCAGTGTACTTCTCCAGGTGGCCAGAAGAGCAGGGACGGTTCCACCTCTGACCCCTCTTTGGTTGGCTACAAGGACCTTCTCGCATACCACCGAGGCACACTGTAGCTTATCGACCGCGCTTTTAAATAACCTGAAGAGCAACTCTCCAGCCTCATGCCGTGGCAGTTTCTAGAGGAGTCAACATCGCGAAGTTCAGTGTACAGCGGTTACCACCATTTAATGGCTAGTGCTTCGCACTGCCTTTGAAAATGCTCAGGTTTAGTCACCCGGAGACCACTCGTGATGTTTCTAAAGCACTCCGCAGCACTCCCCTGTTGTTGTTAGCGTAACCTATGGTTAGATTCTCTGGTTATAGTAATAACCGCTTTTTCATTTTGTGCTATCTCTGGGGACTTGTCTTCGTACTGAAGATGGGTTTGTGAGTGATCTTGCATACTTTCAACTTGTCCTACAGCACTGTGCTCGCCCAGTGGCTACATTCTGTGTGTAACAATTTATGAGTATTAGTACTACCTCTGTATTTGTATGGTCATTCCTGAATACATGCTACATCAGATTACCCTGACTGTCATTGTCTGTGACAACCCTACTGTCTGTTTTTTTAGATCTATTTCTTAGTAGGCTACGAAACGCCTACAAAAGAGAAGAGCTCCGACGCCTGGGACAGAAGATCCACAGGCGAGCGACCTGCTAGGGAACATTGCCCTCGGATCCCCACTGCTAATCTTCTGCAGTTACTTCCACCAAACACCGAAACGCTGCATATGTCCCGAGTTCGAACCCAGCCATTGCTTAAATTCTGAATACGAATCATCCCCAACGTCGGCCACAGGCTTCTGGCATAAGGGATGATAAAAGGGATCGCCGTCTCTATGGATACGACTGAATGCTGGCCTCTAGTTTGACTGGACGAGAGGTGAGATTCCTCCTACACGTGGTCAGGGGGTCTGAAGATGGCGTAATGTAGCCCTGAAGCTAGTCGCCAAAATAAAGTAACAACTGGAAATTTAGACCACTGAAGGTATTTTGATTTGACATTTTACACTGAACAGCAGAGGTCCTGCCACCATCTGTATAAAGATGGACCTACAGAGATCGAGCATAAGAAGTCATGTTCGTCCTGCCAACAGCATTTGCAGGTGGGCAAGTCATTTTGATTTTTGTAAGTTATCGATGTACACGCCAGAGAAATAGAGAGCTAGTTATGTTACTGTTAAACAAGCTTTGGTCATGTTGTGGAGCAGTTTCTGGGTGTGTGCAGCCTGATACATTCTTAGCTGAAATCTGGTAGGTGATGAAGGTATTCAGCAGTGCTGTGTTGATTTGTGATTTTATCTGTTGGATGAAGAAAGATTTGTTGTAAAGGACAGCAAGGATGAATATGAAGTGTATATTGAAGGCGAAAAGTATATAAATTTTGAATAATGTTATTATTTTTTGAAGAGAACAACTTTGAGGTAAGACTGTAGCATTGCGCAGCTAGTTAGAATGATCGTCATAGAGGTAAAGGGCTGAAACGTGAAGAAATCGTGAAATAATGATCGTCAGGAGTACTCACTCAGCATTTGGAGAAACAGCCTTCTGTGAAATTGAAACAAAAACTGGTAACATTGAGAGTGCAATGGGAATTGTGCCAACAAACACAGAGGAGAGAAGCGTATAGGTGGAAACAGTATACTGAAGGCCTCTATAGAGGAAAGGAACTGTCTGACGATGTGATAGCAAGGCAAATTGGAGTCGATATAGAAGACATAGAGGACGAAGTATTATAATTAGAATTTAAAAGATCTCTGGAAGGCCTCAGATCAAATAAGGTAGAAGGCATGCATAACATTCCATCAGAATTTCTAAAATGGTTGGGGGAAGTGGCATCCAAACGGGTGTTCACTTTCGTTTGTAGAATGTGTGAGACTGGTGACGTACCATCAGACTTTCGCTAACAAATCATCCACAAAAAAATTCTGAAGAGAGCAAGGGCCTATAAGCGCGATTACTATCACACAATCAGCTTAATACCTCTTACATCAGAGCAACAGACAACAATAATATACAGAAGAATGGAAAAGAAAATTACGAATTTGTTAGATGATGATTATTTTGGCTTTATAAAAGGTGAAGCCACCAGAGAGACAGTTATGACGTTGCACTCGATGACGGTAGCAAGACTGAAACAAATTAAAGATGCACTTACAGGACCTGTCAACTTAGAAGAAGAGTTTGACAACTGGTAAGAAAAATAAGAGTAAGCTCTTGGGGAATACGAGTAATACACACCCTGCGCAAGAACCATGAAGGGAGAAAAAGATTGTAAGACGAGAAACTAAGTACTAGGATTAAGAAAACTGAGATTGGGATGCAGTCTTTCGTCCAAGTTGTTCATGGAAGAAGCAATGACGGAAAGAAAACAACGGCTCAAGACTGGAATTAAAATTCAAGGTCAAATGATATAAGTGATTGAGTTTTCTGATACACTGCTGTCCTCAGTGAATGTGAGAAAGAATTCCAGGATATGTTGAATGAAATAAACGGTGCAATTAGTACAGAATATGGACTGGAGTAAACCGGAAAAAGATAAAAGTAATGAGAGGTAGCAGAAATGAGCACAACGTATTTGGGGATCACGAAGTAGATGAAATTCAAATTTCTGCTACCCAGGCAACAAAAACTTCCATCACAGATGGAGCAAGGAGGACAGAAATATAGACCAGCACTGCAAAGACGGCATCCAGGCCAAGAGAAGTCTTGTTCCAAATATACTCCTTAAACTTAAGAGGAAAGCCCTGCAACGCACGTTGGCAGCAGAGCACTGCATGGTAGTGAATCATCGACAATAGTAAAACTGGATCGGAACAGGACCGAAGTGTTTGAGATGTGGCGCTAGAGAATGAAGTTAAAAAGTAGATGTGACGAACGAGGAGGTTCCCCGCAGAATCGGAAAGAAAGGAATATATGGAAAGCAATCATAAGAACAAAGGACAGGGTGATAAGATCTATGGTAAGACATCAGGGAATAACGTACATGGTACTGGAGGGAGCCGTGGAGGATAGAAACTGTAGGGGAAGGCAGAGATTGGAGTGCATATGGTAAATAATTGAGGATGTAGAGTGCAAGTACTACTCTGAGTGAGATGAAGAATTTGGTGCACGACAGTAATTTGTGATTTGTAGCGAGCCACATCAAACCAGTCAGAAGACTGATGGAAATAAGAGACGGAAAGATAGAAAGAGAGAAAGAAAGAGAAACAGCCTCCAACATTAACCACTTTATCAGTAAAATAAATTGCAAACAGTAAATATCTGTCCATGTCTCGACTTTATTCCAATCCTAACCGAAACTGTACCACATAATCATCTTCATACGAGTATATGAACATCGGACAGAGATGAAGTACTCACGATGCAGATGAAAATGTAAGACAGCGTATTGGTCGATATAACAAACTGATATAAAATAACTGCAGTTATTCACGTAGTTTGAAACACTTTGACAGTGCCTTCAGTGTACAGTCCCGCTTGAGAATGTTCAGACTTCCGGGATGAGTACTTTTGTGAGCAGACGAGGCTACTTCCATTTGGCCACAATTGTGGGTTCTGTGATTTCTCTGGTAGAAGACTCATCAAAGTAGAACATATGGAATATTACTTCATTTTATTATATACATTAATACAAGGTTTACTTAACTTTCACACACTTCCTTAGAGATGGGGCCCCTCCACGCCCGCACCAACGTGGTGACCAGACCAAAAGTTCTACTGTCACCTCCGTCAACATGTTAGTTATCTAGTTAGTGAATCACAGGACGCTGGGCTATGATGTTATCCGTGCGTCTGGGTAAGACTACGTATTAACACGGTCCATCAGGTGATAGATAGTGGACGAAACGCGAGTGAGGGTAGCGATTTGAAGAGCAGAGGAAAATGTGCCAATTCTCGTGCCGTGGGAAAAAAAACCTCAGCGACAGTGGGTTGGGCAGTAAGAGCAGTAGTGGCTTATTAGCTGCGATAGTTCATGCAAGTTTGGATATGTTAGTATGGGTATCATGCATCGTTACCGTGGCAAGCGATGGCGATGTATCCCTATTGCTGCAGCCGCTACATTCCTGGAACAATCAAGATCGTTATACAGTAGTGGGAGATCGACCGTAGATCATCTCACTTTGTGTGTGTGTGTGTGGGGGGGGGGGGGGGAGGTGGAGTTGAGCTTGTCTGCATGCAGTG
The DNA here is from genome assembly GCF_023897955.1 of Schistocerca gregaria. NCBI lineage: Eukaryota > Metazoa > Arthropoda > Insecta > Orthoptera > Acrididae > Schistocerca > Schistocerca gregaria. The sequence continues at coordinate 510,117,115 of NC_064924.1, read as the reverse complement.
TACGGTACGTCTTCCCTGCATGGTGCCAGTTATTCGGTAGTGTGTTCCAGCCTGGCCATAGGTGTTAGATCATTACAAGTATTTCGTTTGGTCTTTTATTTTTCCGTCTATTGTTGTGTTCGTAGTTCACCAGTTTCAGAATAAACGGGTTCTGCGAATGTCTGGAGTTTCTGTATAGTCTTGTTGTGAATTTGTGCATTACCTCCGTGAGAGTCTCAAGTCGGTATTCTCGGTGAAGTCCGCGATGCGTATGTATCGTGGAGCAATGCTTATGATTTTGAGTACTTTGTTTTGTATAAGCTGCAGGCGGCGCAGGCGTGTGGGCGCAGCGTATCCCCAGACAGGAGCTGCGTACGTCATCAGGGGTCGGGTAAGTGTCATGGACTTCGACACCCTTCTGTTCAGTGTGCTACGCCTTATTACATCCCAGGACTTTCTGCACCAAATTATAACATTTCACTTCAATTTGTTTGTACTTATAGCGTTCCAGAAGTGTGCATTAAACGTTCATTTACAGACTTTCTCTTTAGCTGGTGAGTTTTTAAAAGTATCTTGTCCATATTATACGAAATAATTTAGCTCAAAACTGATAATTTATACAATTAATCAGAGCTACAGCAAACAGTGGGTCTTTCTTTTACAAAATGAAATATAATTACAAAATTGAATGAAAATAGGTTACTAACACTAATATATATTTACATTAATTCTATTTTTGTTCTTTCTGTGCAAAATGTCCTAATATTGACACAGTACAATATTTAAACATCACCAAAGTTTCCCTTTACATTTTACATATCTGTATCGACATTCCCTAAAAGTCTACAGTATCGAATACTTCAATATGTCCCAATATGTCCTGTAATGTTACACAACCCCCCCATCAGCACTTCCACGTGAAACACGGAAGGGTTGATGTCCTTATATTACAAAACAGAAAAGTTTTACACATATCTTTGGTGTCTTCTTTCTTGAAGACCGGTGATCTTCTTTCTCGAAGGCCGGTGATCTTCTTCCTTAAAGGTCGGTATACCTCAATGCCACACACTGTATTTCAGTCTCATCTTCACAGTCCGTATGGTTTCCATATACACTGCAGGCTATCACAGGCTGCAATAGCACAGTCCGCTATGAATATACAGCATACAGTGGTCAAACCCAGTTAAACATTAGCAAAAGCATTTAATTGTCGGTGGACCGGTTTTTAAGGACACAGAAATTTGAATTCTCTAAAGTCTAATTACTCAAGAAAATTTACTCTAAATAATTTCTTAAAGCTAAGAGAGGATAGACTGACAGATGGAGAAAAATTGATTATACAGGATCACAAAATAAGTGTAAGATGCAATGCCAGAATACGAAAATGAAATATGACAATTGCATAGCTAGGGGACCTAGTGCTCGCCAAACACTTAGCACACAAAGAATGTATGCTCCCCTGAGGAATCAGATAAATACAACATAACAAAATATAAAAAAATATCCTGGTAAGATTACATATAAAAGTCTATAAACATCTATTATCTAAAATACTTTATTTATACAATTTCAGTTCGGTCACGTTTCGTAGGCCAAACAGTCTGCCAGAATTTGGGTAGACTAGGACGGTAAGCATTCGGATGAGGATTGTCCTGAATCTTGAAAGGTCCAATGTATATGTCAAAACACTTTTTTAATTCACCACTGATGGCTTTAGACTTCTCTTGTGTTTTAACAAGGACCAAGTCTTCAATTTTAAATTGAGTAGGCTTCAATCTTTTGTCATGTCTACATTTCCTCTTATCACCTTGAGATTTCATGGTCTTTCTCACTATTTCCTCTCTCTCTTGAGTACTTAATGGTTTGCAGACTGGAAAATCAATGAAATCACTAATTGGATGTGGTGGTTTGCTATTATACTGTATTTCATAAGGCGAAAACCCTGTTGAGGAATGCTGTAGGCTGTTCACAACATCTTCGAATTTCTCAACATAGTCAATCCAACTAGCATGATCAGTATTGCAGTAGGTTCTAAAGAATCGCCCAATTTCCCTCATGTATCTCTCCGAAGGGTTTCCTGCCGGATGATAAGCTGAAATAAGAATGTGACTTATATTTTCATCTTCAACAAAAGCTATCCATACTCCAGAAGTAAATTGAGTAAATACACTATAAGATTTTATAAAGAATGGCTCATGTGGTTTTAATCTGAGTTTACATTGATAATTCTTTACTCTGCCAGGTCTATCATCAAAAACATCACAGTAATTCCACAATAATCTTTCTAACTCTACCTTCTGTTCTTGGTTCAAATTATCTGATTCCCGTAATTTTTCTTGAACTATATCCCCATATTCTCCATCATCATAATCCTCAGTAATTTCCTCTACGCAATAACCACTGTCTTTAGAAAATGTAACGTCCCTAATTTCAATTCCCTTATCAGCACAGTTTTGAACCGACATGTCAGTACTGGAACATACTCTCGTCTTAGGATCAATAAAGGTAAACAAACTCTTTTCCCAATCAAATGCTGCATTAGCTTTTAATATCAAGTCCATACCCAACAGTACATTCTCATTTAGGTCACTTATTACAAGACATCCTTGAGTAAACTGTACATTATTTTTACTGAAGGACAACAGCACCTGTCTATTAACAATTTGCCGGTAATGCCTCTAATTTTTATTCCAACAACTGGTAATTCAACAAAGTCAGGATCATGCTTAATTATATCTCTTAATTTGCTTGAAATGGCACTAATTGGACTCCCTGTGTCAATCAAACAATACCCTTCCCAACCTGCAGCTTTAATTTTTATGTATAGACTACCAATAGTGGTGTTTTCCCTTTCTTCCTGTTCTTCATACAAAAGATCTTCTGCTATCTCATCATACCTCTGTTCCATATTTAGGTCTTCTTTATTAGGCAATACTTTCTTCAAACTTCTAGGTCTACTGGAATTTACTGGAATGTCTGGATTACTATTTACCTCACACACATCCTGGCTAGTACCCCGTTTGATGATTTCATTAGGCTTAAAAGCAGAAACTGGTTCACAAATTTCCCTTAATTTGATCTTAACATCATTGTCATCACTGTAATCTTTAAATTTGTCCCAAACAGATTTCAAAATAATCTTAGATGCATCAGCACAATCAACCCCCCTGTCTCCTGATGTATTACTAAGCTGAACTGGCACAATCTGATTCTCATGTGGAATGTAGTTAGAGTTCCTGGCACAACTATTCTCAACACTATTGCTTATACCATCCTCCTTAACTTCAACATAAACTATCCCATCCAATTCACCATCAAAATCTTCTAGTACATAATCACCATTAGCCTTAACATCAACATTATCATCATCACTGCCTGAGCTTACACTACAAACACTACTAGTATCACCAACATTACTCATAACACCATCTTCACCAACCACATCCACATGATTATCAGACTTTCCAGAAACTTCAGTACAAACATCATTATGACAACTTACATCTAAAACATCACCACACATAAGTTTGTACAATCCAAAATTATCAAAGTTATCCTTACCTTTCATTTCAGCATTAGGTGCTTCTTCTTGATTATATAAATTTGCAATTATATCATCTTCTAAGCCTACTTCATCAAAGGAAGCCTGGTTCCTATTACAGTTGTTTCTAGTATTTTCTCTGATGACATTCCAAAATTTCCTGTCAAATTTAATTTTTTCATTACCTCTATCTACAGATCGATCATAAGCATACTGTCTATACTGGTTAGGTCTCTGATTATAGTGCTGTCTGTTCCGGGTGAAATTAGCCTGATTTTGAAAATTCCTTGCCCCAAACTGACAGACTCCCAATGGAGCATTTAGTCGTTTAAAGGCCTATGTCTGTCGTTTCCCTGCCTCGGGTTACGTTCTCTCGTGTCATTACCCTAGGACCTGTTTCGATTTTCCCATTCTCTGTTTGAATTAAAGTGCTGATCATTCCTACCAAAATTTCTTCTGTCATTGCTATTATAATTATCCCTGTTGTTGTTAAAGTTTCTTCGTTCACTATTATTGTTATTATTTCAACGGTTCGGTTCCCACCCTCTGTGTGATGAACCTACAAAGTCGTTAAATCTGTTGTTTTGTTCAAAGGCTCTATCAAGTTTGTCCACATATTTCAAGAATTGTTCTATGGACTCGTCTGGACCATATACTAAACCCCATTGTACTCTTTTCGGAAGTCTCCGTTTTAGTGCATCAATTTAAGTAAGCTCATCCAATGGCTTATCCAGATGCACTAATTTTTGCAACTGTTTCTCACAATAGGCTTTCATTGACCCATCCGATTCTCTGTAACTAGGACCATTCAAGAATTCACTTTTGATTCGAGCTTGCTCAGTTTCAGTCCAAAATTTGGTTAGAAAACATTTTTCGAAATCTTCAAAGGACATTTCCGTTGAACAATTCTGATTGGCCCATGAAAGCGCCTCACCATCAAGTAATTTCTTTACAAATTTTATCTTAACACTATCTGTCATTATGGACGTGAACTGCTCCTTGCAGAATTGCATGAAGTCTTTTGGGTGTATCTTCTTGTCACCGGGATAAGTTTTAATGGGAAAATTTCCCCATACCCCATTACAACTATTACTAAAACCTTTTTGCAACATAGTTTCTTGTATTTCTACAAATTTTCTGTCTACAGTTTTTTCGACATTACCTACTCTACTACAAATTTCTGTGACCTTTTTGTCAGAATCAGATTTGAAAGATTCAATTTCGCTTTCAAAAAATCGTTTTGTCTGGTCAAATTCATTTCTCAATTGAGAATTTTCCTCATTTACAAAATCAACAACTTTTTTTAAGTTTTGACTGGTTATTTGAAATTTCGTTACTTAAATCAGTTTCAAGGACAGAAATTTTGCTCTCAATCGTGTCCACAGGGCAACTCAGATCTTTTTGGTTTGACTCAAAAGTAATTCGCCATTCTTCGAGAACCTGATTAGTGTGAGCAATCTGTTCTGTATTTGAATTTATTTCTGATTTTAAATCACACACAGCCTTCGAAATCGACCTGTCCATCTGTTGTTGTGTCTGTTCATTTTGTTGACGTAATTCGGCACGAGAATCGTCCATCTTCGAGTTTAACTCTGAAAACATTTGTTTTAACATTTCCAACATTCCTACACTGTCAGAAGCACTTTCTCTAATAGGTGTACTCGCTACACCGCTGTCAGTACTGAAATCTGCGTCTTTTTCCATTATTTTAGGAAGCAGGTACTTATCTTAGTGTCCGTCGGCGGTTGTTGGTGTCCGTATTTTGCGAAATTTCTTCAACTCCAGGATGGTTTCGCTCGGTTGATTCACTCCTCTTCTTGTGACCCCAAAATCGACGTATTTACTTCTGAAGAATGACTGGTCCGTCGTATATCCTCTTCTTGTGGTCCCAAAACAGACGTATTTTCTTCTTGTGATCCCAGAAGAGACGTATTTTATTTTGAAGAATTACTGGGTGGTCGTCATATCCTCTGCTTCCTCCACCAAATGATAACATCCCAGGACTTTCTGCACCAAATTATAACATTTCACTTCAATTTGTTTGCACTTATAGAGATCCCAGCTTCCTCAACACCAAATTAAAACGTTGCATGAAGAGGTGTCTGCTTCGTGCAAAAGGTCTTGAGTTCATATTGACGACAATAAGTAATTCTTCATTACAGACGTTTATTTACAAACAGAACTGACAGACTTCACAGACTCAACAACTGACTCTTCCGAGCTAACCGCACTGCATATCCGAACTGAACTGAACTGGCAACTGACAACTCCTAGGTGCTTTAATATCTTTCCAAACAATGAGAGTCTTTGACAATGTTTTGTTTACAATACTATAGCAATTCACGACTCAAACTAAATTAGACATTACAGAATTTTTGTACAGATTAAAGCAAGTAAAAGGATCAGTACATATAAATTCTTACAAGCATAATTTCCAAATAGATTTTATAACATTTTTCTACCAGCTTCTGGATAACCTTCACCAGATTTGTACCGATGTTTCCAGAAATATCTTGACATTTGATTCTGGATATTTCTTGAGTGATTTAGAACAACTATTTATGTGTAAAATGATTTAAATCGTGTTTCAAAACGTAAATAAATCTTTTTAGCAATATTTCTTGATACAAATCGTCTTTCGAAATTAGGTTATGAAACAGTTTTCACTAGTTTTCCTATTTTTGCGATCATAATATAGAATATCTCCATAGAAACATCCAGAAGTGTGCATTAGACGTTCATTTACAGACTTTCTCTTTAGCTGGTGAGTTATTAAAAGTATCTTGTCCATATTATACGAAATAATTTAGCTCAAAACTGATAATTTATACAATTAATCAGAGCTACAGCAAACAGTGAGTCTTTCTTTTACAAAATGAAATATAATTCCAAAATTGAATGAAAATAGGTTACAAACACTAATATATATTTACATTAATTCTATTTTTGTTCTTTCTGTGCAAAATGTCCTAATATTGACACAGTACAATATTTAAACCTCACCAAAGTTTCCCTTTACATTTTACATATCTGTATCGACATTCCCTAAAAGTCTACAGTATCGAATACTTCAATATGTCCCAATATGTCCTGTAATGTTACAGCCTGTTGAGCATAGGTTAGAGCTGTTTGAGCCTCACGCTTCCTCGGTTGATCATGTGTTGTATGTGGTAGCCCCAGAGTAATTTCCGGTCCAGCCAGACGCCGAGATATTTGACTTTCTCATGGAAACGTATTGGGCGTGCATGTAGAGTTATGCATGCAGTATCGGTGTTTGCGCAGTTGCTTCCGTCTTCTAGTGAACAGAACGGCTTCGCACTTGTCGACGCTTACTCTAACACGTCATTTCTCCAACCAAGGCTCAGCCACTCTGAGTGCCATCTGTAAGCGTGACGTGATGTTTGATGGTTTCCAATCTTGGTCGAGGATGGCTGTGTCATCCGCGTAGGTTGCCATCGTTGTGTTGTGTGTGGTTGGGAGATCGTTTATCTAGATGTTAAACAATAGGGGCTCTAGGATGCTTCCCTGGGGTACTCCCGCATGTATACAGTGGCGTGTAGATTGTTTTCCGTGCACGTCGGTGTTGAAACTCCTGTCTGTGAGGTATGAGTGTATTAGCCGCAGCAGCCCCTCCGGGAATCCCGCGTCGCTGAGTTTGCGAATGAGGTCGTTGTGCCATACACGGTCGAAAGCCTTTTCGATGCCCAGGAACACCGCCCCAGTTGCTTTTTTTGTGTTGAAGCCATGTATTAAATGTTCAACGACCCGTAAGAGTTGTTGTGTAGTGGAGTGGGGAATCCTGAAGCCGAATTGCTCCGGTCTCAGAATGTCATTTGTTATACAGTGCCTATTGATGCGTTTGAGAATCACCTTCTCAACAATCTTACTGAGCGAGCTCAGAAGGCTGAAGGATCGGTAATTTTGTGGGAGGCTGTGGTCTTTCCCCGGCTTCCTGAACAGCAGGACCTTGGCCGTCTTCCAAAAGGCGGGGAAGTGTTGGTGTTATAGTACGGCATTCGTTATGTGTGTTAGGTATTCAGTAGCTTGATCCGTGAAGCCCTGGAGGACACGGTTTTGAATGCCTTCATGACCAGCGGCTTTCCTAGCAGCGGAATGCATTATAGCCCAGGAGACTTCGGCTGTACTAGCATGTCGAATGTCGTCGTGTGATGGTTGGGCTAAAATGCGTGTAACCTCCTGGTCAGTAGCAAGTGTGAACACCGGATCTGACGGTACCAGGTTCGGTGTGAATGACGCTGCGAGTGTGCGGGCCATTAATACTTCTTTCTCTTCCGCTGAGTATGCAGGTCCGTCAGGCCCTTGAAGCGTTAGTTTATATATTTTCTCTCTGGTGAACGGTTGCCACACGCCAGGTCGCGCGGTGTCCAGCCCTTCGAGTTTTTGCTTCCTTTGTTGTGCCCTACGTGTTTGTATTTTATCGTGTATAATGCCCTGAAGCCTGTTAATGTGCTGTTTGAAGTACTGACGCCTGGTGCGCTGCCATAGTCTCCTGAGGCGATTCCTCATTGCGATTAAGCTCCGGATTTCCTGGGCCAGGGCCTCACTGTGTTGTTGTGAGGTGCGATCAGGTATGGTGCCTGCCATTGCGTCCTGGACGGCGTTAGTGACGGTCTCTACTGCCTCGTCAATTTGTGCTGCTTCGTTAATTTCGTGTATTGGTGGGATGTGGCTATCGAGCGTTTCCTTCCTTCCTTATCACAGAATTGCTTGATAAGTTAGTACTGAATATCAAAATATCACTTAATGTGTAGATTAACATTTCTCTTGCGATACAATATTCTACATTAAAAAAAGAAAAACAAATCTATCATAAACTTCAACTATCACGTTGCTCCTATACTATGATGCGGTGAACTGCTGTAGTGTATACGCTCTGCATATGTTGGCCTCAGCACACGGGCACTGCTCTTGATGAGAGGCAGCCATTTCCATATGTCGTTTAGGACTTCAGCGAGTCCTTGCTAATGCCTGTGGTTTCCATTCGCGTTGCGACTTTCACGTAGACGATACCACTAGAAGAGTCTTACCAGTTACTTTAACGCATTTCAATCTTACACTTGCTTCTAGACCTCATGGATTACAGCTCTTGCAAGAAATGTATGGACGTGACTTCTTATAACTCGAGTTCTAACCGTACGAAACGAAGGAAAAGATAATTAGGTTGCCCTGTGCGAAATGTGAATTGCGAGTTGTAGTTGTACAGTACCCAAGAAGACACTAATGGAAAGATAGTCACGTGTAAGCTGTTTACACAGCGGCTTGATGCGGGCGTCTCAAGTCATCTGCCAACAGGTTACCAACATGAACACTGATCTACTGCAGGATAATGCTTTCTGCAGAACACGTCTCATATAAAGTTTGCCCATAGAAAGGTCAGCCAGAAACTGTAGAATGTATACGCTGGTAGACGAGGCAGCGATTTTTTAGTTTTCGAATGCTTCCTACATACACTTATGAGAAACCTGAGCCTCTAGCCCCTCTTGTCAGTTCCTAATAAGCACACAGGTTATCGCAAAAGGAACTGACTACTACATACCTGATTCCTACTACTTACCGTTCTAGCAAGGGTTCTCGTGGCACGGATAAGATGGGGTGGGTCGTAAGGAGGAGGGAGGGCATACTGAAGCACCTGATAGTGGGTCTAACAAGAACGTAGACATAGTGTCTAACGGAACCCTGGTGATCGTTTGTACAGGTTGAAACAACTTTGGTTAGATTGTTCAGATTCCACGTATATTCAGATTTATTCGGATGGAATAAACCGTTTTAATGTTTTAATTAAGGCAGGAGCAGTAGCAATAAAATGTCAATGGGACTGCGTTCCCCAATAACTACGCCCTTTCGATTTCACTTTTCACTGCGAGAAATATTCCATAAAACTGACCACTGAGAAACAGCCAAAGAAACTGAGGGTGAGGAAGAAAGAAAGGCATAGAGAGAAATCATCAAGGCACTTCCTCTGGTGAAAGTTGGTAGGTTTAGGGCTGACGGAATGGTTTCGATATTTGCAGGGCTCCTTCGCAGACAAAGTTTTAATTTACCAATTCCACCGAACAAACACTCTTCCTTTGGCTACGGCACCTCTTAGAGATGCTTTATACTACTTGTGACACAAAGATAAGCGCAATTCTATGTCTCTTGTCGTAATCGTATATCAATTGGATACGTGTAGTGGAACTTACATTTTGGCAAAATCTTCAGATAAACGTTACAAAAACTACTATGAAAGAAATATTCAGTTACAGATTAACGTTTCTGTTGTTATTCCTGTTCTCTTTCAAACAGCTAACAGGAATGCAGCCATGTGACCTCTTACATAAAGGCTGATTTTTCGTCAGATGCACACGTCATCGTTTTGTGGGTACAAATGTGGAATGACATGAACAAAGTCACGACCGAACAGCATCTAAATTCTCTATGACATACGTGTACACTTTATCTGGAGTAAAATTCCAAGATTTTTTGTTGTTATATGAGAAGTCTTCCTGTATTACGATCCACCATAACAAACAAACATAAATTTCAATCCGAAAAGAATTTTTAATTCGAATCTTTCAACTAAGGTAACCGCTGTCGTGTATTACAGAACAACATTACATAGCATAAGAGGCTATACGGCGTAGTTTCTAGCACTCAACTCACACACACAGTTACATTTCTCAGAGCAGTGAACGAAATACTTAATCCTTGTCTCAAGATATTGCAGTTCACCAGACACACAAAGCTGAAACTAAAATATTTTAAACTAGAATCCTAATGTCCAACATCAGAAAGTCTGTCATTTAAATCTGCCCTTGGAATTAACGAACAAAACATTTGATATCAGTAATTTTAGGAATATATTTACTTAAGCAATGATATCTAAATAGCAAACTCTATACAAAATGCCTCAGCATAATAAAGATCGCAGGTACGATTGATGATCCATCGCTTTTAGTACAGGAAAGTCATATCAAGTTGTGCTATAGAAACATAATTATGCACAGGTATATTTAAGGAAACGTGAATAGAATTGTAATTGATTTGCACCATGAAGTCTCCTAAATCACACGTGTTCCATTCTGATAAATATTACAAAATAGGAAACACGTTACAAAACGAAAAAAAAATATTACTATTGGACTCACATAAATATGCGATCATAAATCTGAACGAATCTGCAAACGCAAGAAATAGCCGATATAACAAATATAGCCCACTACATTTGTACCGATCAGCGTAATTACCAAGCCAGAGAACCACATGTGCACGGTAGCTGCACTCACCAATTTCAATTCAATTTATTGCCTCTAATTTTTGACCAGTTATATGGAAACTTTAAACAAGCTGTACATATTCAATATTAACGGTGACACAATGTTGTGTATTATCACCAGTTTGCACATAAATCAGATGGCACTTACAAGAGTCCTGGGTCACGAAAGGGAAGCAGTGGCTGATAACGGAGTGAGACGGAGTTGTAGCCTATCCCTGATAATATTCAGTCTGTATACTGAGCAAGCAGTAAAGGAAACAAATCAAAAATTGCGAGTAGGAATTAAAGTCCTGAGAGAAGAAATTAAAACATTAATGTTTGCCGATGACATTATAATTCTATCAGAGACAGCAAGGGACTTGGAAGAGCAGCTGCGTGGAATGGGCAGTGTCTTGAAAGGAAGATATAAGATGAACATTAACAACAGTAAAACGCAGATAAAGGAATGTAGTCGAATTAAATAATGTGATGCTGATGGAATTAGACTAGGAAATGAGACACTCAAAGCAGTAAATGAGTTTTGATATTTGAGAAGCAAAGTAACTAATGATGGTCGAAGTAGGGAGGATATAAGATGTAGACTGGCAATAGCAAGAAGAACATTTCTGAAGAAGATGAGTGTAGCCATGTCTGGAAGTGAAACATGGACTATAAACGGTTTAGTCAAGAAGAGATAGACGCTTTTGAAATGTGAAGCTACAGAAGACTGATGAAGATAGGTAGATCACGTAACTACGAGGTGGTACTGATCAGAATTGTGGGGGAAAGAAATTTGTGGTACAACCTGACTAGAACAAGGGATCGGTTAGTAGGACACATTCCGAGGCATCAAGGGATCATCAATTTAGTACGGGGGGGGGGGGGGGGGGCGTAGGGGGTAACAATCGCAGAGGCATAGCAAAAGATAAATACAGTAAGCATATTCAAAAGGATACAAGTTGCAGTAGTTACTCGGAGATGAAGAGGCTTGCACACGATAGAGTCCATCAGACCAGTCTTTGGACTGAAGACCACAACAACAACGTTGTTTTGTAGCTGCGTAGTATCAGGCGATGCGCCCAGACGCTGGCAGCGAGGCCCACAATGGCTTTGAAGATAACTTCGTGATACGATCGCATCACATGCAACGGTAATTTATAGACATCTGTGCCATCACGAGCATTCGTATGTATAATTTTAGCTGCTTTATGAGTAACGGATTTTACATGTTCTAGGAAGTTTCCTTTCTCGTCTATAATAATGCCTAAATATCTCCCATCAGTGTTGCGTTTTACAGGTATTCCATAAAGCCTCAGCGAAGGATTTTTAGAAAGAGAAAGTCTTCCCTTGAGATGTGGCTTTACGATACAGACTATAGTTCCGTGCGTCTCTGTCTCTCTCTCTCTCTCTCTCTCTCTCTCTCTCTTTGCCCCGGCGGAAGTCTCAAAGGTAACGTTGCGACACACTGAGTCCCCGCTGGTCAAGGACGGCCAAGTTACTCGATTTTCCTTTTCTTTCCTTTTTTTTAAAAACCGGCCGCACTACGCTGTTGAAAGTTCTTGTTTCATTAATCTGTAACTTGTGTCGAAAAACGGTCAACTTCAGGCAGAACATCAAAATTTAAAAACAGTGCCTCATATTTATAATTTCTGAAAGTAATCCATGCTTCATTATCTCTATGCATATACATGGCCCTACAAAAATCCATAGGCTAACCTTATAGGATCACATATTTGCACTGTGGCAAGCAATCGAAGAATGCTTTCAAAAATTATGAACATGTGGTACTTTCTTTTAATTTGAAAAGTTCTACCTGAAGGTGATCGTTCGTCTAATCTAGTTGCAGATCAATAAAAGAAAAAGTTAAACAGCTCTTAATAGCTATTTTGCAAGAAAATGCGTCTTTATTTCGTTTTCCTTCGAATTGTAGGAAAATTTTACGCTATGCAGTTCCGGTATAGGAAGGAGAATGTTTTCTTTTAAATGCATAGGAAAAGTGAAAAAGCAGACTCTTTTTAAATGTACTGTAGATACTCCATTCACCTCCACTAGATTCTCCTGGACGACTGCCTCCTCCTTCTGAATTAAGGCGATGGGATTTAATCCTCCGGGAAGCTAAACGTATGCGAAAGACAAATGGCTAGGTCGTGCTCACTACTGCGGTTGACAGCCAGAGCAACAGTTTTTATCACTTGTCCGTCTCTGTACATCGATACTTGGCTCGCTTGCTCACCTAGCGACACAGACCCACTCTCTGCACATGTCCTCAACGTGTTCTTGTAGCCCATCGCCGTTGGATGCTATCGCATAACTAACCAATGGGTCTCTTCGTTTCCATTGGTCGTCCAGGTGACTTCGCATCCTCTTCTCTTAGTGTAACGTTCCGTTTCCTTTCTGAAACGATTAAAAATTTTTCTACCTGTCATCATACTACACTGTCCGCACATTTACATGGGAGTATCCTCTTGGACTCCTCCCTCTGAACTTACCTGACTGAAGTGTCATGGCTCTGAGAACTATGGGACTTAACAACTGTGGTCATCAGTCCCCTAGAACTTAGAACTACTTAAACCTAACTAACCTAAGGACATCACACACATCCATGCCCGAGGCAGGATTCGAACCTGCGACCGTAGCAGTCTCGCGGTTTCGGACTGCGCGTCTAGAACCGCTAGACCACCGCGGCCGGCACTGAATTGTCATGTTCTGCAGTGAACATACTAGCAGTGTTGTGTCACGTGCGAACATACTGCGTGGCATCGCATATTGCTATGCTTATGCTTATGTCTGTTAATCTGTAATGGTCCATACCATCAGATAGGATCTACAAAAACCACTGAAATAATCGGTATGTAGTTCTGAGGTGAGGATCCTCATTGGTACTCACGCGGTCACTATCTGGATTACATTCAATTAACGGCTAATGTCCCTCACATATCATTTAACTGTACGACTTGTCACCATTATAGAGCATCATACGTAACAGATAAACAGGAACTACAAAGGGAAGACTGGGTAAAATAACGTAAGTCGTTACTATGTCAAGGAAAGTGTTAATGGGACATCATTTGCAGCGTTCTAGAATAATGAATTTGATACAAGCTGAAAAGCAGAAGATGCGAATGGTTCAAGAAGAAAGTAGGCGGCTTATCTTAAAAACAGACTGTAACGGACGTTTAATGAAATAACGTTAATGGGAATGACACATTTAATACAATATAGGTAGAGATATGTGACGAGGGGAAAGACTAGTTATTACAGAAAAGGCAACACTACAGAGCCGCCCGAAGTGGCCGAGCGGTTCTAGGGGCTACAGTCTGGAACGGTGTGACAGCTACGGTCGCAGGTGCGAATCCAGCTGCGGGCATGGATGTGTGTGATGTCCTTAGGTTAGTTAGGTTTAAGTAGTTCTAAGTTCTAGGGGACTGATGACCACTGCAGTAAAGTCCCATAGTGCTCAGGGCCATTTGAACCATTTTTTGAACACTATAGAGTTCTTCAAAGACAAATAGAATTATGTATATTCACAGTCCATGTCAGAACTATGAAACAAACCAGAAAGAAAGACGTAAGGTGCTGCGCAAGTCTCACATTAATCTATATGTATTTGTAGAAAGGGGGAACAGAATAATGCTTAAGATCTTAAACCTAATAAATATGCAAGATGGTTAAGCTGCTTTGCAATTCGATGAATCCAGTACAATTTGCGGATTCTTATGTGTAGTGTTCCCTCGCTCGCCAGTCAGTCAGTCATACTCGAAACGTCTCCGTTCCTTGCGCCCTAAAAGACGAATGGCTGTGAGTGTGGGACCTTGGGCGCACTGTTTGTCTGAACCATGTTGTGACACTTCACATCCATAAAATGGGCTACAGACCGTTTGCTTTTATTGACGCCGGCTGAAAGCGGGTACCGGGAAGCGCAAAACATGAACTGCGGAACTTCATCGGAAAGTAGGTCATTCCCTCCGGCTTTCCCTTCACAAGGGACCCTAAAGTTTATTACCCTCATCCAGCTCAGAGGACGCGCAGGGTATTCGTGCGGTACTTTTGTTATTCTTGGAACTTTTACGACGTTGCTACTTTGCATTTTTTATGCCAATCCCTTTCTGCGCCCTGTGTTCCTGTGCACTGCCCTAGCGACTGCTGGGCTTAGCATTCCCAGTAGTTAAGCAGAATGACATAAATGACACCAACTATTGGTTTCCGATCAGATTTAATTGTGCCTGTGGGTAGTGTTCTAGATCAATTCTAGCTAGACTTGCACCGAGTCATATGTGTTGCAACGATATTTCATAATCATAAGACAATAATAGCATACTGACGCTCACTAGATTCAAGAAATTAATGTGTTCACCAAGAGCGGTGTTGAAAACGGTACCGATCAAGGCAAATTATGTTAGCATGAAGATTGGCTAACAACAGTCTCCCAACGAGCAACTGTAAAACTGTGAGAGAGCTGTGACGGAGCAGGGAGTAGTTTTCGCAGTGAGGAAGAACGTACTTCTAATTCCTATGAAACCAACATTACGGATACTCTTCGCCATCCTTTCGGTATCTCATAATTCATCTCTTGTCACCGTCTTATACATTAACGTTCCTCCCTTCCTAATTTTCTTTCAGTTCTATTGGTAATAATTACGGTTCCTAAGGAAATTACTTTGCGGAAGGCTGTAAGAGTCTTTCCTGACTGCAGTTCACCTCTCCAAAGCATCTCAGACTGTAGGATTCAAATTGGAAGCATTTCTTGCCAACACCAGTATCGATATCTCCCTACCACTAAGCAATCACAGACCAAAGCAAAGCTATACGTAAGTGTATTATAGTATATTATCAAATTCTGGTTTCACAGTTCACCTCTTACAAGGAAGTACTATACTGCAACTTCCTATGGAATCATGAAGTAGGGCTAATTTTCAGTGCGTGGTTATCATCCAATTTCAACATATATGAAGTCGAAACAGTCGACATCAGTAGCAGAAAAATAAAGAATTGTTGTTTTTTTTGTTGTTGTAGATAAAAACATCTGGTATCCAATCTATGGAGTACATCTCAAATAAGAATAATTCGTACAGTGTACATCTATATACCGTATCGTATTTTAAACTCTGCCAGATAATGACGTAATAGTTGATATTAATTAGACCCAAAGTGAAGTTTTATAGGAGCTACATAGTGGCATTTAAAAAACCAGAAATTATCTGAAGTACCTGACACAAAACGTCTGGACGTTGTAAGTATTAGAGAAGTGAAGGAAGCTCTAAAAGTTACAAACAGTGGGAAATTTGATGGATTATTACTACTGTACACGAAGGACTGTTTCACTTTTTTTTGTAAATATTGGAGAAGTCAGAAATTACCGAAGGACTCGCTAAAAGGGTGCAAAAATAATCGTAATAGCTATAGAAGTACAAGCTTCCAGGATTCAGTCTATAAATTATATGACAAAATCTTAAATGTAAAACAAAAAAATATAACGGAAAAACTAATATCAGAAGAACAATCAGGTTTTAGAATGTTCGTCAATGTTTTTACAAGCTAATGAAAAGGCAAGAATGCAGCTGGTACTGCCTTCTTGCTTCTGTAGAATCTGAAAAGACGTTTGGTAATGTGAACAGAGAAATGCTATGGAATGAAGCACCTGAAAGAGGTTACCTATCACATCTTGTAAGTGCTATAAGAGTATACATACAGCTACCGAAATACTCATAGATGTAGCAAACATAATCACAAAGCCAATGAACACAGACAAATGGATATGACAACGATAGTTTATTTCCCAAATATTTTTCAGTTTGTACATGGATGAACTAATCAGAAAATGGAAAATTTTGAATAGAAGACGAGTACTTTTGGATCGTAACATTATAATAAATGTAGTCCAGTTTGCAGGTATCCTAAGGCTAATTGCAGAGAATGAATCTGAGGTTTTAATCATAGGCTGTTAGTTAGAGCAGATAGCCCCAGAACACAACCTAATATATTCTATAAATGAAACGAAAATGGTGGCATTTCAAGGCATACAACCCAGAATAATATAATCGTGCAGAAGATTAAACATTTTAAATATCCAGGATTCAACTTCACATCTGAACACAAACCTTGACGGACACCGAGATTTACATAAACTTATTTCCTCATGTAGAACGACTGCAAAAATTTACAGGTTATAACCAGGAACGAAAACCAACTGAAGTATTACAGTATTACAGAAGTACCGACCCCGGGTCAGGGAAGAGAGAATAATGGAGAAAACAGATAAAATGTACAAGAGAAGATTGTAAAACAAATGTGGATGTGAAAAAGATTTAAGAGGGTATAAAAGAAAAGCGGAGAAAACAAGTGTAATATGAAGGCCGTATGTGTGGAGAAAGACACCTAGTAAAGGCTCTCGATTGAAATTCCACCTGAAAAAGAAAGGCAGGAAGACCATACAAGAAACGGAGTGCCGCCAGAGGCAAAATCTCCCGCGATTTTGTCAATGGTGTACACGCTGCTAAAGTCTGGTCCGTAGTGATCTCTGACGATGGCGCCTATATCTGTACCATTAATCTCTGTCGCCAAAGGTTGTGGCGCGCCTGGGAACCATGGAAACTGAACGTGAACCATCTTACTTCACCCAACTGCTGGCAGCTGATTGAGACCACGTGGACACTAGTCATCTACGCCGAAATCCGTATCAGTCTGCACTGTCATGTGAGTGCTCTGCATAAAGCTCGCCGTCCGCAAGGCCGTGATTGGTTGTGGAAGGAAGGTCACGGCGTGGCGTCGACCAAACTAGGATTCCGATTTCACCGTTCTCCGGGTGTATACTATGCTGCCGTATTCGCCAGAGCACCAGGCGATAGTGAATCCTATCGTGGCATGGCTCACATTACTCTCTCGCCATCACCTTGAAGGATCTACGGTCAGGGCACGTACACACGACGGGTTAGTACTGGTGCCTCCGTCTGTTTATCATGTGATAGCGGAACGGCGCCACCGTTGCAGGACTTTGATTAATGTTGTTATGACATGATGGGCGGAGCTTTGTTATCCAGTGCGATATAGAGTGTGCTCCCCCTCCCGGGTACAGTATGTTATGCTGTACTCTGCACTGGTAACATTATGGCGGTCTCCCGACTCTCCTTTGGGTTGGTTTCTGGCGATGCAATGATGAATCTCTTTGCCGACGTCACGGAGGACAATCGGCTCCCCCTAACGGCCTTCCATTGGAGATTTGTCGGACACTTTGTTCCGTAATGGTGCCAAGTGGACGGAATTAACGGGTTCTTATATCCGTCTCCCTTGTAGATCTCCGAATGTTTCCCATCCACAAGCCTACAAATATACGATTACCTCGCCTTTACGTTGCTCAACAACAACACAAACATCTTTACGCTGTTGTTGGCTGAACGGCTTAAACGGATGGCCCCGTACGTGATTTCTTGTGATCAAACTTCCTTGGAAGGTGCCAATAAGATCAGCATGGCCCTCTGTCGCTATTGCTCTTGCCCACGCTCATCTTGCGTCTGGTCTTATGCAATTCTTGACTTCAGCCAAGCGTTCGATCGGGTCGATCACGACTTCCTGAAAGGGATGCTTCGCAGTATGGGATACCTTGATACTTCATTTGGCGTTTCTCTCGTGGAGCTACGTCAAGTACACTCTGCTGTGGCTGTCTCATTCCTCCCATCTTGATCAGCCGTTTAGTGCATCGAGGCTGCCCACTCTCTGCACTGATGTATGTAAAAAAAAAAAAATGTTCAAATGTGTATGAAATCTTATGGGACTTAACTGCTAAGGTCATCCGTCCCTAAGATTAAACACTACATAACCCATATTATCCTAAGGACAAACACACACACCCACGCACAAACACACACGCATGCCCGAGGAAGGACTCGAACCTCCGCCGGGAAGAGCCGTACAGTCCATGACTGTAGCGCCCAAGACCACTCGGCTAATCCCGCGCAGCCACAGATGTATGCTTTCGCTGTCTAACCGTTGCTCACCGTGTACGACTGCTCTCAGCTACCGGCGCCCACTGTCCCAACAACTGGGCTCCAAACCAACTGTTTGCAAGCCGTGGACCTTCTGCAGTGAGCTCAACGACTAAAGGTATATATGGTGTCCCCCGCGTGGCACAGACATTTCCTATTCCGCCATCCACAGCCGCATTCTGTGGATATTGGGTTCATATGTTTTCCACGGTTTGCTGTTCAAGGTAAGGCACGAGACCCTTACCCTTTCACGATGCAGGGGGCGGTTTAGGTCTTGTAAGGTTACTGTAATTTCGCACCTTACAAGCATTCATCTACACGATTTGTCGTGATTTACAGCCGGAATTTGGTATCATTTAATAGGTTGTACATCGTATATATGAATATTAAAAGAAGACTGACATTGTCACATACATCTTGTAAAAAGTTGTTAACGCTTATTTATTATCAAAACGGCGTAATGAATGATTGCCTATACTAGTAGAGGTTGGAACACGAGTGGAAATGAAATGGCAGGCGTAACTCAAGCCCTGGGTGAAAAAGCCCGCACAGGTGTGTTGGTCCTGCCTGACACAGGAAGTAGCACTAGAGCCTTACCCTTTCACGATGCAGGGGGCGGTTTAGGTCTTGTATGGTGGCTGTAATTTCGCACATGACAAGCATTCATCTACACGATTTGTCGTGATTTACAGCCGGAATTAGGTATCATTTGACAGGTTGTACATCGTATATATGAATATTTAAAGAAGGCTGACATTGTCACATACACCTTGTAAAAAGTTGTTAACGCTTATTTATTATCAAAATGGCGTAATGAATGATTGCCTATACTAGTAGAGGTTGGAACACGAGTGGAAATGAAATGGCAGGCGTAACTCAAGCCCTGGGTGAAAAAGCCCTCACAGGTGTGTTGGCCCTGCCTGACACAGGAAGTAGCACTAGAGCCTTACCCTTTCACGATGCAGGGGGCGGTTTAGGTCTTGTATGGTGGCTGTAATTTCGCACCTTACAAGCATTCATCTACACGATTTGTCGTGACTTACAGCCGGAATTAGGTATCATTTGACAGGTTGTACATCGTATATATGAATATTTAAAGAAGACTGATATTGTCACATACACCTTGTAAAAAGTTGTTAACGCTTATTTATTATCAAAACGGCGTAATGAATGATTGCCTATACTAGTAGAGGTTGGAACACGAGTGGAAATGAAATGGCAGGCGTAACTCAAGCCCTGGGTGAAAAAGCCCGCACAGGTGTGTTGGCCCTGCCTGACACAGGAAGTAGCACTAGAGCCTTACCCTTTCACGATGCAGGGGGCGGTTTAGGTCTTGTATGGTGGCTGTAATTTCGCACCTTACAAGCATTCATCTACACGATTTGTCGTGATTTACAGCCGGAATTAGGTATCATTTGACAGGTTGTACATCGTATATATGAATATTTAAAGAAGACTGACATTGTCACATAGACCTTGTAAAAAGTTGTTAACGCTTATTTATTATCAAAACGGCGTAATGAAAGATTGCCTATACTAGTAGAGGTTGGAACACGAGTGGAAATGAAATGGCAGGCGTAACTCAAGCCCTGGGTGAAAAAGCCCGCACAGGTGTGTTGGCCCTGCCTGACACAGGAAGTAGCACTAGAGCCTTACCCTTTCACGATGCAGGGGGCGGTTTAGGTCTTGTATGGTGGTTGTAATTTCGCACCTTACAAGCATTCATCTACACGATTTGTCGTGATTTACAGCCGGAATTAGGTATCATTTGACAGGTTGTACATCGTATATATGAATATTTAAAGAAGACTGACATTGTCACATAGACCTTGTAAAAAGTTGTTAACGCTTATTTATTATGAAAACGCCGTAATGAATGATTGTCTATACTAGTAGAGGTTGGAACACGAGTGGAAATGAAATGGCAGGCGTAACTCAAGCCCTGGGTGAAAAAGCCCGCACAGGTGTGTTGGCTCTGCCTGACACAGGAAGTAGCACTAGAGCCTTACCCTTTCACGATGCAGGGGGCGGTTTAGGTCTTGTATGGTGGCTGTAATTTCGCACCTTACAAGCATTCATCTACACGATTTGTCGTGATTTACAGCCGGAATTAGGTATCATTTGACAGGTTGTACATCGTATATATGAATATTTAAAGAAGACTGACATTGTCACATACATCTTGTAAAAAGTTGTTAACGCTTATTTATTATCAAAACGGCGTAATGAATGATTGCCTATACTAGTAGAGGTTGGAACACGAGTGGAAATGAAATGGCAGGCGTAACTCAAGCCCTGGGTGAAAAAGCCCGCACAGGTGTGTTGGCCCTGCCTGACACAGGAAGTAGCACTAGAGCCTTACCCTTTCACGATGCAGGGGGCGGTTTAGGTCTTGTATGGTGGCTGTAATTTCGCACCTTACAAGCATTCATCTACACGATTTGTCGTGATTTACAGCCGGAATTAGGTATCATTTGACAGGTTGTACATCGTATATATGAATATTTAAAGAAGACTGACATTGTCACTTAGACCTTGTAAAAAGTTGTTACCGCTTATTTATTATGAAAACGCCGTAATGAATGATTGCCTATACTAGTAGAGGTTGGAACACGAGTGGAAATGAAATGGCAGGTGTAACTCAAGCCCTGGGTGAAAAAGCCCGCACAGGTGTGTTGGCCCTGCCTGACACAGGAAGTAGCACTAGAGCCTTACCCTTTCACGATGCAGGGGGCGGTTTAGGTCTTGTATGGTGGCTGTAATTTCGCACCTTACAAGCATTCATCTACACGATTTGTCGTGATTTACAGCCGGAATTAGGTATCATTTGACAGGTTGTACATCGTATATATGAATATTTAAAGAAGACTGACATTGTCACATACACCTTGTACAAAATTTTTAACGCTTATTTATTATGAAAACGCCGTAATGAATGATTGCCTATACTAGTAGAGGTTGGAACACGAGTGGAAATGAAATGGCAGGCGTAACTCAAGCCCTGGGTGAAAAAGCCCGCACAGGTGTGTTGGCCCTGCCTGACACAGGAAGTAGCACTAGAGCCTTACCCTTTCACGATGCAGGGGGCGGTTTAGGTCTTGTATGGTGGCTGTAATTTCGCACCTTACAAGCATTCATCTACACGATTTGTCGTGATTTACAGCCGGAATTAGGTATCATTTGACAGGTTGTACATCGTATATATGAATATTTAAAGAAGACTGACATTGTCACATACACCTTGTAAAAAGTTGTTAACGCTTATTTATTATCAAAACGGCGTAATGAATGATTGCCTAAACTAGTAGAGGTTGGAACACGAGTGGAAATGAAATGGCAGGCGTAACTCAAGCGCTGGGTGAAAAAGCCCGCACAGGTGTGTTGGCCCTGCCTGACACAGGAAGTAGCACTAGAGCCTTACCCTTTCACGATGCAGGAGGCGGTTTAGGTCTTGTATGGTGGCTGTAATTTCGCACCTTACAAGCATTCATCTACACGATTTGTCGTGATTTACAGCCGGAATTAGATATCATTTGACAGGTTGTACATCGTATATATGAATATTTAAAGAAGACTCACATTGTCACATACACCTTGTAAAAAGTTGTTAACGCTTATTTATTATCAAAACGGCGTAATGAATGATTGCCTATACTAGTAGAGGTTGGAACACGAGTGGAAATGAAATGGCAGGCGTAACTCAAGCCCTGGGTGAAAAAGCCCGCACAGGTGTGTTGGCCCTGCCTGACACAGGAAGTAGCACTAGAGCCTTACCCTTTCACGATGCAGGGGGCGGTTTAGGTCTTGTATGGTGGCTGTAATTTCGCACCTTACAAGCATTCATCTACACGATTTGTCGTGACTTACAGCCGGAATTAGGTATCATTTGACAGGTTGTACATCGTATATATGAATATTTAAAGAAGACTGATATTGTCACATACACCTTGTAAAAAGTTGTTAACGCTTATTTATTATCAAAACGGCGTAATGAATGATTGCCTATACTAGTAGAGGTTGGAACACGAGTGGAGATGAAATGGCAGGCGTAACTCAAGCCCTGGGTGAAAAAGCCCGCACAGGTGTGTTGGCCCTGCCTGACACAGGAAGTACCTCTAGAGCCTTACCCTTTCACGATGCAGGGGGCGGTTTAGGTCTTGTATGGTGGCTGTAATTTCGCACCTTACAAGAATTCGTCTACACGATTTGTCGTGATTTACAGCCGGAATTAGGTATCATTTGACAGGTTGTACATCGTATATATGAATATTTAAAGAAGACTGACATTGTCACATAGACCTTGTAAAAAGTTGTTAACGCTTATTTATTATGAAAACGCCGTAATGAATGATTGCCTATACTAGTAGAGGTTGGAACACGAGTGGAAATGAAATGGCAGGTGTAACTCAAGCCCTGGGTGAAAAAGCCCGCACAGGTGTGTTGGCCCTGCCTGACACAGGAAGTAGCACTAGAGCCTTACCCTTTCACGATGCAGGGGCGGTTTAGGTCTTGTATGGTGGCTGTAATTTCGCACCTTACAAGCATTCATCTACACGATTTGTCGTGATTTACAGCCGGAATTAGGTATCAATTGACAGGTTGTACATCGTATATATGAATATTTAAAGAAGACTGATATTGTCACATACACCTTGTAAAAAGTTGTTAACGCTTATTTATTATCAAAACGGCGTAATGAATGATTGCTTATACTAGTAGAGGTTGGAACACGAGTGGAAATGAAATGGCAGGCGTAACTCAAGCCCTGGGTGAAAAAGCCCGCACAGGTGTGTTGGCCCTGCTTGACACAGGAAGTAGCACTAGAGCCTTACCCTTTCACGATGCAGGGGGCGGTTTAGGTCTTGATTGGTGGCTGTAATTTCGCACCTAACAAGCATTCATCTACACGATTTGTCGTGATTTACAGCCGGAACTAGGTATCATTTGATAGGTTGTACATCGTATATATGAATATTTAAAGAAGACTGACATTGTCACATACACCTTGTAAAAAGTTGTTAACACTTATTTATTATCAAAACGGCGTAATGAATGATTGCCTATACTAGTAGAGGTTGGAACACGAGTGGAAATGAAATGGCAGGCGTAACTCAAGCCCTGGGTGAAAAAGCCCGCACAGGTGTGTTGGCCCTGCCTGACACAGGAAGTAGCACTAGAGCCTTACCCTTTCACGATGCAGGGGGCGGTTTAGGTCTTGTATGGTGGCTGTAATTTCGCACCTTACAAGCATTCATCTACACGATTTGTCGTGACTTACAGCCGGAATTAGGTATCATTTGACAGGTTGTACATCGTATATATGAATATTTAAAGAAGACTGATATTGTCACATACACCTTGTAAAAAGTTGTTAACGCTTATTTATTATCAAAACGGCGTAATGAATGATTGCCTATACTAGTAGAGATTGGAACACGAGTGGAAATGAAATGGCAGGCGTAACTCAAGCCCTGGGTGAAAAAGCCCGCACAGGTGTGTTTGCCCTGCCTGACACAGGAAGTAGCACTAGAGCCTTACCCTTTCACGATGCAGGGGGCGGTTTAGGTCTTGTATGGTGGCTGTAATTTCGCACCTTACAAGCATTCATCTACACGATTTGTCGTGATTTACAGCCGGAATTAGGTATCATTTGACAGGTTGTACATCGTATATATGAATATTTAAAGAAGACTGACATTGTCACATACACCTTGAAAAAAGTTGTTAACGCTTATTTATTATGAAAACGGCGTAATGAATTATTGCCTATACTAGTAGAGGTTGGAACACGAGTGGAAATGAAATGGCAGGCGTAACTCAAGCCCTGGGTGAAAAAGCCCGCACAGGTGTGTTGGCTCTGCCTGACACAGGAAGTACCACTAGAGCCTTACCCTTTCACGATGCAGGGGGCGGTTTAGGTCTTGTATGGTGGCTGTAATTTCGCACCTTACAAGCATTCATCTACACGATTTGTCGTGATTTACAGCCGGAATTAGGTATCATTTGACAGGTTGTACATCGTATATATGAATATTTAAAGAAGACTGACGTTGTCACATAGACCTTGTAAAAAGTTGTTAACGCTTATTTAATATGAAAACGCCGTAATGAATGATTGCCTATACTAGTAGAGGTTGGAACACGAGTGGAAATGAAATGGCAGGTGTAACTCAAGCCCTGGGTGAAAAAGCCCGCACAGGTGTGTTGGCCCTGCCTGACACAGGAAGTAGCACTAGAGCCTTACCCTTTCACGATGCAGGGGGCGGTTTAGGTCTTGTATGGTGGCTGTAATTTCGCACCTTACAAGCATTCGTCTACACGATTTGTCGTGATTTACAGCCGGAATTAGGTATCATTTGACAGGTTGTACATCGTATATATGAATATTTAAAGAAGACTGACATTGTCACATAGACCTTGTACAAAATTGTTAACGCTTATTTATTATGAAAACGCCGTAATGAATGATTGCCTATACTAGTAGAGGTTGGAACACGAGTGGAAATGAAATGGCAGGTGTAACTCAAGCCCTGGGTGGAAAAGCCCGCACAGGTGTGTTGGCCCTGCCTGACACAGGAAGTAGCACTAGAGCCTTACCCTTTCACGATGCAGGGGGCGGTTTAGGTCTTGTATGGTGGCTGTAATTTCGCACCTTACAAGAATTCGTCTACACGATTTGTCGTGATTTACAGCCGGAATTAGGTATCATTTGACAGGTTGTACATCGTATATATGAATATTTAAAGAAGACTGATATTGTCACATACACCTTGTAAAAAGTTGTTAACGCTTATTTATTATCAAAACGGCGTAATGAATGATTGCCTATACTAGTAGAGGTTGGAACACGAGTGGAAATGAAATGGCAGGCGTAACTCAAGCCCTGGGTGAAAAAGCCCGCACAGGTGTGTTTGCCCTGCCTGACACAGGAAGTAGCACTAGAGCCTTACCCTTTCACGATGCAGGGGGCGGTTTAGGTCTTGTATGGTGGCTGTAATTTCGCACCTTACAAGCATTCATCTACACGATTTGTCGTGATTTACAGCCGGAATTAGGTATCATTTGACAGGTTGGACATCGTATATATGAATATTTAAAGAAGACTGACATTGTCACATACACCTTGAAAAAAGTTGTTAACGCCTATTTATTATGAAAACGGCGTAATGAATGATTGCCTATACTAGTAGAGGTTGGAACACGAGTGGAAATGAAATGGCAGGCGTAACTCAAGCCCTGGGTGAAAAAGCCCGCACAGGTGTGTTGGCTCTGCCTGACACAGGAAGTAGCACTAGAGCCTTACCCTTTCACGATGCAGGGGGCGGTTTAGGTCTTGTATGGTGGCTGTAATTTCGCACCTTACAAGCATTCATCTACACGATTTGTCGTGATTTACAGCCGGAATTAGGTATCATTTGACAGGTTGTACATCGTATATATGAATATTTAAAGAAGACTGACGTTGTCACATATACCTTGTAAAAGTTGTTAACGCTTATTTATTATGAAAACGCCGTAATGAATGATTGCCTATACTAGTAGAGGTTGGAACACGAGTGGAAATGAAATGGCAGGTGTAACTCAAGCCCTGGGTGAAAAAGCCCGCACAGGTGTGTTGGCCCTGCCTGACACAGGAAGTAGCACTAGAGCCTTACCCTTTCACGATGCAGGGGGCGGTTTAGGTCTTGTATGGTGGCTGTAATTTCGCACCTTACAAGCATTCGTCTACACGATTTGTCGTGATTTACATCCGGAATTAGGTATCATTTGACAGGTTGTACATCGTATATATGAATATTTAAAGAAGACTGACATTGTCACATAGACCTTGTACAAAATTGTTAACGCTTATTTATTATCAAAACGCCGTAATGAATGATTGCCTATACTAGTAGAGGTTGGAACACGAGTGGAAATGAAATGGCAGGCGTAACTCAAGCCCTGGGTGAAAAAGCCCGCACAGGTGTGTTGGCCCTGCCTGACACAGGAAGTAGCACTAGAGCCTTACCCTTTCACGATGCAGGGGGCGGTTTAGGTCTTGTATGGTGGCTGTAATTTCGCACCTTACAAGCATTCATCTACACGATTTGTCGTGATTTACAGCCGGAATTAGGTATCATTTGACAGGTTGTACATCGTATATATGAATATTTAAAGAAGACTGACATTGTCACATAGACCTTGTAAAAAGTTGTTAACGCTTATTTATTATGAAAGCGCCGTAATGAATGATTGCCTATACTAGTAGAGGTTGGAACACGAGTGGAAATGAAATTTCAGGCGTAACTCAAGCCCTGGGTGAAAAAGCCCACACAGGTGTGTTTGCCCTGCCTGACACAGGAAGTAGCACTAGAGCCTTACCCTTTCACGATGCAGGGGGCGGTTTAGGTCTTGTATGGTGGCTGTAATTTCGCACCTTACAAGCATTCATCTACACGATTTGTCGTGATTTACAGCCGGAATTAGGTATCATTTGACAGGTTGTACATCGTATATATTAATATTTAAAGAAGGTTGACATTGTCACATACACCTTGTAAAAAGTTGTTAACGCTTATTTATTATGAAAACGGCGTAATGAATGATTGCCTATACTAGTAGAGGTGGGAACACGAGTGGAAATGAAATGGCAGGCGTAACTCAAGCCCTGGGTGAAAAAGCCCGCACAGGTGTGTTGGCCCTGCCTGACACAGAAAGTAGCACTAGAGCTTTACCCTTTCACGATGCAGGGGGCGGTTTAGGTCTTGTATGGTGGCTGTAATTTCGCACCTTACAAGCATTCATCTACACGATTTGTCGTTATTTACAGCCGGAATTAGGTATCATTTGACAGGTTGTACATCGTATATATGAATATTTAAAGAAGACTGACATTGTCACATACACCTTGTACCAAATTGTTAACGCTTATTTATTATGAAAACGCCGTAATGAATGATTGCGTATTCTAGTAGAGGTTGGAACACGATTGGAAATGAAATGGCAGGCGTAACTCAAGCCCTGGGTGAAAAAGCCCGCACAGGTGTGTTGGCCCTGCCTGACACAGGAAGTAGCACTAGAGCCTTACCCTTTCACGATGCAGGGGGCGGTTTAGGTTTTGTATGGTGGCTGTAATTTCGCACCTTACAAGCATTCATCTACACGATTTGTCGTGATTTACAGCCGGAATTAGGTATCATTTGACAGGTTGTACATCGTATATATGAATATTTAAAGAAGACTGACATTGTCACATAGACCTTGTAAAAAGTTGTTAACGCTTATTTATTATGAAAACGCCGTAATGAATGATTGCCTATTCTAGTAGAGGTTTTAACACGAGTGGAAATGAAATGGCAGGCGTAACTCAAGCCCTGGGTGAAAAAGCCCGCACAGGTGTGTTGGCCCTGCCTGACACAGGAAGTAGCACTAGAGCCTTACCCTTTCACGATGCAGGGGGCGGTTTAGGTTTTGTATGGTGGCTGTAATTTCGCACCTTACAAGCATTCATCTACACGATTTGTCGTGATTTACAGCCGGAATTAGGTATCATTTGACAGGTTGTGCATCGTATATATGAATATTTAAAGAAGACTGACATTGTCACATACACCTTGTAAAAAGTTGTTAACGCTTATTTATTATCAAAACGGCGTAATGAATGATTGCCTATACTAGTAGAGGTTGGAACACGAGAGGAAATGATATGGCAGGCGTAACTCAAGCCCTGGGTGAAAAAGCCCGCACAGGTGTGTTGGCCCTGCCTGACACAGGAAGTAGCACTAGAGCCTTACCCTTTCACGATGCAGGGGGCGGTTTAGGTCTTGTATGGTGGCTGTAATTTCGCACCTTACAAGCATTCATCTACACGATTTGTCGTGATTTACAGCCGGAATTAGGTATCATTTGACAGGTTGTACATCGTATATATGAATATTAAAAGAAGACTGACATTGTCTCATACACCTTGTAAAAAGTTGTTAACGCTTAGTTATTATGAAAACGGCGTAAAGAATGATTGCCTATTCTAGTAGAGGTTGGAACACGAGTGGAAATGAAATGGCAGGCGTAACTCAAGCCCTGGGTGAAAAAGCCCGCACAGGTGTGTTGGCACTGCCTGACACAGGAAGTAGCACTAGAGCCTTACCCTTTCACGATGCAGGGGGCGGTTTAGGTCTTGTATGGTGGCTGTAATTTCGCACCTTACCAGCATTCATCTACACGATTTGTCGTGATTTACAGCCGGAACTAGGTATCATTTGACAGGTTGTACATCGTATATATGAATATTTAAAGAAGACTGATATTGTCACATACACCTTGTAAAAAGTTGTTAACGCTTAGTTATTATGAAAACGCCGTAATGAATGATTGCCTATACTAGTAGAGGTTGGAACACGAGTGGACATGAAATGGCAGGCGTAATTCAAGCGCTGGGTGAAAAAGCCCGCACAGGTGTGTTGGCCCTGCCTGACACAGGAAGTAGCACTAGAGCCTTACCCTTTCACGATGCAGGGGGCGGTTTAGGTCTTGTATGGTGGCTGTAATTTCGCATCTTACAAGCATTCATCTACACGAATTGTCGTGATTTACACCCGGAATTAGGTATCATTTGACAGGTTGTACATCGTATATATGAATATTTAAAGAAGACTGACATTGTCACATAGACCTTGTAAAAAGTTGTTAACGCTTATTTATTATGAAAACGCCGTAATGAATGATTGCCTATACTAGTAGAGGTTGGAACACGAGTGGAAATGAAATTGCAGGCGTAACTCAAGCCCTGGGTGAAAAAGCCCGCACAGGTGTGTTGGCCCTGCCTGACACAGGAAGTAGCACTAGAGCCTTACCCTTTCACGATGCAGGGGGCGGTTTAGGTCTTGTATGGTGGCTGTAATTTCGCACCTTACAAGCATTCATCTACACGATTTGTCGTGATTTACAGCCGGAATTAGGTAGCATTTGACAGGTTGGACATCGTATATATGAATAATTACAGAAGACTGACATTGTCACATACACCTTGTAAAAAGTTGTTAACGCTTATTTATTATCAAAACGGCGTAATGAATGATTGCCTATACTAGTAGAGGTTGGAACACGAGTGGAAATGAAATGGCAGGCGTAACTCAAGCCCTGGGTGAAAAAGCCTGCACAGGTGTGTTGGCCCTGCCTGACACAGGAAGTAGCACTAGAGCCTTACCCTTTCACGATGCAGGGGGCGGTTTAGGTCTTGTATGGTGGCTGTAATTTCGCACCTTACAAGCATTCATCTACACGATTTGTCGTGATTTACAGCCGGAATTAGGTATCATTTGACAGGTTGTACATCGTATATATGAATATTTACAGAAGACTGACATTGTCACATACACCTTGTAAAAAGTTGTTAACGCTTATTTATTATCAAAACGGCGTAATGAATGATTGCCTATACTAGTAGAGGTTGGAACACGAGTGGAAATGAAATGGCAGGCGTAACTCAAGCCCTGGGTGAAAAAGCCCGCACAGGTGTGTTGGCCCTGCCTGACACAGGAAGTAGCACTAGAGCCTTACCCTTTCACGATGCAGGGGGCGGTTTAGGTCTTGTATGGTCGCTGTAATTTCGCACCTTACAAGCAATCATCTACACGATTTGTCGTGATTTACAGCCGGAATTAGGTATCATTTGACAGGTTGTACATCGTTTGTATGACTATTTAAAGAAGACTGACATTGTCACATAGACCTTGTAAAAAGTTGTTAACGCTTATTTATTATCAAAACGGCGTAATGAATGATTGCCTATACTAGTAGAGGTTGGAACACGAGTGGAAATGAAATGGCAGGCGTAACTCAAGCCCTGGGTGAAAAAGCCCGCACAGGTGTGTTGGCCCTGCCTGACACAGGAAGTAGCACTAGAGCCTTACCCTTTCACGATGCAGGGGCGGTTTAGGTCTTGTATGGTGGCTGTAATTTCGCACCTTACAAGCATTCATCTACACGATTTGTCGTGATTTACAGCCGGAATTAGGTATCATTTGACAGGTTGTACATCGTATATATGAATATTTAAAGAAGACTGACATTGTCACATACACCTTGTAAAAAGTTGTTAACGCTTATTTATTATCAAAACGGCGTAATGAATGATTGCCTATACTAGTAGAGGTTGGAACACGAGTGGAAATGAAATGGCAGGCGTAACTCAAGCCCTGGGTGAAAAAGCCCGCACAGGTGTGTTATCCCTGCCTGACACAGGAAGTAGCACTAGAGCCTTACCCTTTCACGATGCAGGGGGCGGTTTAGGTCTTGTATGGTGGCTGTAATTTCGCACCTTACAAGCATTCATCTACACGATTTGTCGTGATTTACAGCCGGAATTAGGTAGCATTTGACAGGTTGTACATCGTATATATTAATATTTAAAGAAGGTTGACATTGTCACATACACCTTGTAAAAAGTTGTTAACGCTTATTTATTATGAAAACGGCGTAATGAATGATTGCCTATACTAGTAGAGGTGGGAACACGAGTGGAAATGAAATGGCAGGCGTATCTCAAGCCCTGGGTGAAAAAGCCCGCACAGGTGTGTTGGCCCTGCCTGACACAGGAAGTAGCACTAGAGCCTTACCCTTTCACGATGCAGGGGGCGGTTTAGGTCTTGTATGGTGGCTGTAATTTCGCACCTTACAAGCATTCATCTACACGATTTGTCGTTATTTACAGCCGGAATTAGGTATCATTTGACAGGTTGTACATCGTATATATGAATATTTAAAGAAGACTGACATTGTCACATACACCTTGTACCAAATTGTTAACGCTTATTTATTATGAAAACGCCGTAATGAATCATTGCGTATTCTAGTAGAGGTTGGAACACGATTGGAAATGAAATGGCAGGCGTAACTCAAGCCCTGGGTGAAAAAGCCCGCACAGGTGTGTTGGCCCTGCCTGACACAGGAAGTAGCACTAGAGCCTTACCCTTTCACGATGCAGGGGGCGGTTTAGGTTTTGTATGGTGGCTGTAATTTCGCACCTTACAAGCATTCATCTACACGATTTGTCGTGATTTACAGCCGGAATTAGGTATCATTTGACAGGTTGTACATCGTATATATGAATATTTAAAGAAGACTGACATTGTCACATAGACCTTGTAAAAAGTTGTTAACGCTTATTTATTATGAAAACGCCGTAATGAATGATTGCCTATACTAGTAGAGGTTTTAACACGAGTGGAAATGAAATGGCAGGCGTAACTCAAGCCCTGGGTGAAAAAGCCCGCACAGGTGTGTTGGCCCTGCCTGACACAGGAAGTAGCACTAGAGCCTTACCCTTTCACGATGCAGGGGGCGGTTTAGGTTTTGTATGGTGGCTGTAATTTCGCACCTTACAAGCATTCATCTACACGATTTGTCGTGATTTACAGCCGGAATTAGGTATCATTTGACAGGTTGTACATCGTATATATGAATATTAAAAGAAGACTGACATTGTCACATACACCTTGTAAAAAGTTGTTAACGCTTATTTATTATCAAAACGGCGTAATGAATGATTGCCTATACTAGTAGAGGTTGGAACACGAGAGGAAATGATATGGCAGGCGTAACTCAAGCCCTGGGTGAAAAAGCCCGCACAGGTGTGTTGGCCCTGCCTGACACAGGAAGTAGCACTAGAGCCTTACCCTTTCACGATGCAGGGGGCGGTTTAGGTCTTGTATGGTGGCTGTAATTTCGCACCTTACAAGCATTCATCTACACGATTTGTCGTGATTTACAGCCGGAATTAGGTATCATTTGACAGGTTGTACATCGTATATATGAATATTAAAAGAAGACTGACATTGTCTCATACACCTTGTAAAAAGTTGTTAACGCTTAGTTATTATGAAAACGGCGTAAAGAATGATTGCCTATACTAGTAGAGGTTGGAACACGAGTGGAAATGAAATGGCAGGCGTAACTCAAGCCCTGGGTGAAAAAGCCCGCACAGGTGTGTTGGCCCTGCCTGACACAGGAAGTAGCACTAGAGCCTTACCCTTTCACGATGCAGGGGGCGGTTTAGGTCTTGTATGGTGGCTGTAATTTCGCACCTTACCAGCATTCATCTACACGATTTGTCGTGATTTACAGCCGGAATTAGGTATCATTTGACAGGTTGTACATCGTATATATGAATATTTAAAGAAGACTGATATTGTCACATACACCTTGTAAAAAGTTGTTAACGCTTAGTTATTATGAAAACGCCGTAATGAATGATTGCCTATACTAGTAGAGGTTGGAACACGAGTGGACATGAAATGGCAGGCGTAATTCAAGCGCTGGGTGAAAAAGCCCGCACAGGTGTGTTGGCCCTGCCTGACACAGGAATTAGCACTAGAGCCTTACCCTTTCACGATGCAGGGGGCGGTTTAGGTCTTGTATGGTGGCTGTAATTTCGCATCTTACAAGCATTCATCTACACGAATTGTCGTGATTTACACCCGGAATTAGGTATCATTTGACAGGTTGTACATCGTATATATGAATATTTAAAGAAGACTGACATTGTCACATAGACCTTGTAAAAAGTTGTTAACGCTTATTTATTATGAAAACGCCGTAATGAATGATTGCCTATACTAGTAGAGGTTGGAACACGAGTGGAAATGAAATTGCAGGCGTAACTCAAGCCCTGGGTGAAAAAGCCCGCACAGGTGTGTTGGCCCTGCCTGACACAGGAAGTAGCACTAGAGCCTTACCCTTTCACGATGCAGGGGGCGGTTTAGGTCTTGTATGGTGGCTGTAATTTCGCACCTTACAAGCATTCATCTACACGATTTGTCGTGATTTACAGCCGGAATTAGGTAGCATTTGACAGGTTGGACATCGTATATATGAATAATTACAGAAGACTGACATTGTCACATACACCTTGTAAAAAGTTGTTAACGCTTATTTATTATCAAAACGGCGTAATGAATGATTGCCTATACTAGTAGAGGTTGGAACACGAGTGGAAATGAAATGGCAGGCGTAACTCAAGCCCTGGGTGAAAAAGCCTGCACAGGTGTGTTGGCCCTGCCTGACACAGGAAGTAGCACTAGAGCCTTACCCTTTCACGATGCAGGGGGCGGTTTAGGTCTTGTATGGTGGCTGTAATTTCGCACCTTACAAGCATTCATCTACACGATTTGTCGTGATTTACAGCCGGAATTAGGTATCATTTGACAGGTTGTACATCGTATATATGAATATTTAAAGAAGACTGACATTGTCACATAGACCTTGTAAAAAGTTGTTAACGCTTATTTATTATGAAAACGCCGTAATGAATGATTGCCTATACTAGTAGAGGTTGGAACACGAGTGGAAATGAAATGGCAGGTGTAACTCAAGCCCTGGGTGAAAAAGCCCGCACAGGTGTGTTGGCCCTGCCTGACACAGGAAGTAGCACTAGAGCCTTACCCTTTCACGATGCAGGGGGCGGTTTAGGTCTTGTATGGTGGCTGTAATTTCGCACCTTACAAGCATTCATCTACACGATTTGTCGTGATTTACAGCCGGAATTAGGTATCATTTGACAGGTTGTACATCGTATATATGAATATTTAAAGAAGACTGACATTGTCACATAGACCTTGTAAAAAGTTGTTAACGCTTATTTATTATCAAAACGGCGTAATGAATGATTGCCTATACTAGTAGAGGTTGGAACACGAGTGGAAATGAAATGGCAGGCGTAACTCAAGCCCTGGGTGAAAAAGCCCGCACAGGTGTGTTGGCCCTGCCTGACACAGGAAGTAGCACTAGAGCCTTACCCTTTCACGATGCAGGGGGCGGTTTAGGTCTTGTATGGTGGCTGTAATTTCGCACCTTACCAGCATTCATCTACACGATTTGTCGTGATTTACAGCCGGAATTAGGTATCATTTGACAGGTTGTACATCGTATATATGAATATTTAAAGAAGACTGATATTGTCACATACACCTTGTAAAAAGTTGTTAACGCTTAGTTATTATGAAAACGCCGTAATGAATGATTGCCAATACTAGTAGAGGTTGGAACACGAGTGGACATGAAATGGCAGGCGTAACTCAAGCGCTGGGTGAAAAAGCCCGCACAGGTGTGTTGGCCCTGCCTGACACAGGAAGTAGCACTAGAGCCTTACCCTTTCACGATGCAGGGGGCGGTTTAGGTCTTGTATGGTGGCTGTAATTTCGCATCTTACAAGCATTCATCTACACGAATTGTCGTGATTTACAGCCGGAATTAGGTATCATTTGACAGGTTGTACATCGTATATATGAATATTTAAAGAAGACTGACATTGTCACATAGACCTTGTAAAAAGTTGTTAACGCTTATTTATTATGAAAACGCCGTAATGAATGATTGCCTATACTAGTAGAGGTTGGAACACGAGTGGAAATGAAATTGCAGGCGTAACTCAAGCCCTGGGTGAAAAAGCCCGCACAGGTGTGTTGGCCCTGCCTGACACAGGAAGTAGCACTAGAGCCTTACCCTTTCACGATGCAGGGGGCGGTTTAGGTCTTGTATGGTGGCTGTAATTTCGCACCTTACAAGCATTCATCTACACGATTTGTCGTGATTTACAGCCGGAATTAGGTAGCATTTGACAGGTTGTACATCGTATATATGAATAATTACAGAAGACTGACATTGTCACATACACCTTGTAAAAAGTTGTTAACGCTTATTTATTATCAAAACGGCGTAATGAATGATTGCCTATACTAGTAGAGGTTGGAACACGAGTGGAAATGAAATGGCAGGCGTAACTCAAGCCCTGGGTGAAAAAGCCCGCACAGGTGTGTTGGCCCTGCCTGACACAGGAAGTAGCACTAGAGCCTTACCCTTTCACGATGCAGGGGGCGGTTTAGGTCTTGTATGGTGGCTGTAATTTCGCACCTTACAAGCATTCATCTACACGATTTGTCGTGATTTACAGCCGGAATTAGGTATCATTTGACAGGTTGTACATCGTATATATGAATATTTAAAGAAGACTGACATTGTCACATAGACCTTGTAAAAAGTTGTTAACGCTTATTTATTATGAAAACGCCGTAATGAATGATTGCCTATACTAGTAGAGGTTGGAACACGAGTGGAAATGAAATGGCAGGTGTAACTCAAGCCCTGGGTGAAAAAGCCCGCACAGGTGTGTTGGCCCTGCCTGACACAGGAAGTAGCACTAGAGCCTTACCCTTTCACGATGCAGGGGGCGGTTTAGGTCTTGTATGGTGGCTGTAATTTCGTACCTTACAAGCATTCATCTACACGATTTGTCGTGATTTACAGCCGGAATTAGGTATCATTTGACAGGTTGTACATTGTATATATGAATATTAAAAGAAGACTGACATTGTCACATACACCTTGTAAAAAGTTGTTAACGCTTATTTATTATGAAAACGGCGTAATGAATGATTGCCTATTCTAGTAGAGGTTGGAACACGAGTGGAAATGAAATGGCAGGCGTAACTCAAGCCCTGGGTGAAAAAGCCCGCACAGGTGTGTTGGCACTGCCTGACACAGGAAGTAGCACTAGAGCCTTACCCTTTCACGATGCAGGGGGCGGTTTAGGTCTTGTATGGTGGCTGTAATTTCGCACCTTACAAGCATTCATCTACACGATTTGTCGTTATTTACAGCCGGAATTAGGTATCATTTGACAGGTTGTACATCGTATATATGAATATTTAAAGAAGACTGGTATTGTCACATACACCTTGTAAAAAGTTGTTAACGCTTATTTATTATGAAAACGGCGTAATGAATGATTGCCTATACTAGTAGAGGTTGGAACACGAGTGGAAATGAAATGGCAGGCGTAACTCAAGCCCTGGGTGAAAAAGCCCGCACAGGTGTGTTGGCCCTGCCTGACACAGGAAGTAGCACTAGAGCCTTACCCTTTCACGATGCAGGGGGCGGTTTAGGTCTTGTATGGTGGCTGTAATTTCGCACCTTACAAGCATTCATCTACACGATTTGTCGTGATTTACAGCCGGAATTAGGTATCATTTGACAGGTTGTACATCGTATATATGAATATTTACAGAAGACTGACATTGTCACATACACCTTGTAAAAAGTTGTTAACGCTTATTTATTATCAAAACGGCGTAATGAATGATTGCCTATACTAGTAGAGGTTGGAACACGAGTGGAAATGAAATGGCAGGCGTAACTCAAGCCCTGGGTGAAAAAGCCCGCACAGGTGTGTTGGCCCTGCCTGACACAGGAAGTAGCACTAGAGCCTTACCCTTTCACGATGCAGGGGGCGGTTTAGGTCTTGTATGGTGGCTGTAATTTCGCACCTTACAAGCATTCATCTACACGATTTGTCGTGATTTACAGCCGGAATTAGGTATCATTTGACAGGTTGTACATCGTATATATGAATATTTAAAGAAGACTGACATTGTCACATAGACCTTGTAAAAAGTTGTTAACGCTTATTTATTATGAAAACGCCGTAATGAATGATTGCCTATACTAGTAGAGGTTGGAACACGAGTGGAAATG
Organism: Schistocerca gregaria; assembly: GCF_023897955.1. Taxonomy (NCBI): domain Eukaryota; kingdom Metazoa; phylum Arthropoda; class Insecta; order Orthoptera; family Acrididae; genus Schistocerca; species Schistocerca gregaria. The sequence goes on along the minus strand of NC_064924.1, from coordinate 510,079,854 downwards.
AAATGGCAGGTGTAACTCAAGCCCTGGGTGAAAAAGCCCGCACAGGTGTGTTGGCCCTGCCTGACACAGGAAGTAGCACTAGAGCCTTACCCTTTCACGATGCAGGGGGCGGTTTAGGTCTTGTATGGTGGCTGTAATTTCGTACCTTACAAGCATTCATCTACACGATTTGTCGTGATTTACAGCCGGAATTAGGTATCATTTGACAGGTTGTACATCGTATATATGAATATTAAAAGAAGACTGACATTGTCACATACACCTTGTAAAAAGTTGTTATCGCTTATTTATTATGAAAACGGCGTAATGAATGATTGCCTATTCTAGTAGAGGTTGGAACACGAGTGGAAATGAAATGGCAGGCGTAACTCAAGCCCTGGGTGAAAAAGCCCGCACAGGTGTGTTGGCACTGCCTGACACAGGAAGTAGCACTAGAGCCTTACCCTTTCACGATGCAGGGGGCGGTTTAGGTCTTGTATGGTGGCTGTAATTTCGCACCTTACAAGCATTCATCTACACGATTTGTCGTTATTTACAGCCGGAATTAGGTATCATTTGACAGGTTGTACATCGTATATATGAATATTTAAAGAAGACTGGTATTGTCACATACACCTTGTAAAAAGTTGTTAACGCTTATTTATTATGAAAACGGCGTAATGAATGATTGCCTATACTAGTAGAGGTTGGAACACGAGTGGAAATGAAATGGCAGGCGTAACTCAAGCCCTGGGTGAAAAAGCCTGCACAGGTGTGTTGGCCCTGCCTGACACAGGAAGTAGCACTAGAGCCTTACCCTTTCACGATGCAGGGGGCGGTTTAGGTCTTGTATGGTGGCTGTAATTTCGCACCTTACAAGCATTCATCTACACGATTTGTCGTGATTTACAGCCGGAATTAGGTATCATTTGACAGGTTGTACATCGTATATATGAATATTTACAGAAGACTGACATTGTCACATACACCTTGTAAAAAGTTGTTAACGCTTATTTATTATCAAAACGGCGTAATGAATGATTGCCTATACTAGTAGAGGTTGGAACACGAGTGGAAATGAAATGGCAGGCGTAACTCAAGCCCTGGGTGAAAAAGCCCGCACAGGTGTGTTGGCCCTGCCTGACACAGGAAGTAGCACTAGAGCCTTACCCTTTCACGATGCAGGGGGCGGTTTAGGTCTTGTATGGTGGCTGTAATTTCGCACCTTACAAGCATTCATCTACACGATTTGTCGTGATTTACAGCCGGAATTAGGTATCATTTGACAGGTTGTACATCGTATATATGAATATTTAAAGAAGACTGACATTGTCACATACACCTTGTAAAAAGTTGTTAACGCTTATTTATTATCAAAACGGCGTAATGAATGATTGCCTATACTAGTAGAGGTTGGAACACGAGTGGAAATGAAATGGCAGGCGTAACTCAAGCCCTGGGTGAAAAAGCCCGCACAGGTGTGTTATCCCTGCCTGACACAGGAAGTAGCACTAGAGCCTTACCCTTTCACGATGCAGGGGGCGGTTTAGGTCTTGTATGGTGGCTGTAATTTCGCACCTTACAAGCATTCATCTACACGATTTGTCGTGATTTACAGCCGGAATTAGGTATCATTTGACAGGTTGTACATCGTATATATGAATATTTAAAGAAGACTGACATTGTCACATAGACCTTGTAAAAAGTTGTTAACGCTTATTTATTATGAAAACGGCGTAATGAATGATTGCCTATACTAGTAGAGGTTGGAACACGAGTGGAAATGAAATGGCAGGCGTAACTCAAGCCCTGGGTGAAAAAGCCCGCACAGGTGTGTTGGCCCTGCCTGACACAGGAAGTAGCACTAGAGCCTTACCCTTTCACAATGCAGGGGGCGGTTTAGGTCTTGTATGGTGGCTGTAATTTCGCACCTTACAAGCATTCATCTACACGATTTGTCGTGATTTACAGCCGGAATTAGGTATCATTTGACAGGTTGTACATCGTATATATGAATATTTAAAGAAGACTGACATTGTCACATACACCTTGTAAAAAGTTGTTAACGATTAGTTATTATGAAAACGCCGTAATGAGTGATTGCCTATACTAGTAGAAGTTGGAACACGAGTGGACATGAAATGGCAGGCGTAACTCAAGCCCTGGGTGAAAAAGCCCGCACAGGTGTGTTGGCCCTGGCTGACACTGGAAGTAGCACTAGAGCCTTACCCTTTCACGATGCAGGGGGCGGTTTAAGTCTTGTATGGTGGCTGTAATTTCGCATCTTACAAGCATTCATCTACACGATTTGTCGTGATTTACAGCCGGAATTAGGTATCATTTGACAGGTTGTACATCGTATATATGAATATTTAAAGAAGACTGACATTGTCACATAGACCTTCTAAAAAGTTGTTAACGCTTATTTATTATGAAAACGCCGTAATGAATGATTGCCTATACTAGTAGAGGTTGGAACACGAGTGGAAATGAAATGGCAGGCGTAACTCAAGCCCTGGGTGAAAAAGCCCGCACAGGTGTGTTGGCCCTGCCTGACACAGGAAGTAGCACTAGAGCCTTATCCTTTCACGATGCAGGGGGCGGTTTAGGTCTTGTATGGTGGCTGTAATTTCGCACCTTACAAGCATTCATCTACACGATTTGTCGTGATTTACAGCCTGAATTAGGTAGCATTTGACAGGTTGTACATCGTATATATGAATATTTAAAGAAGACTGACATTGTCACATACACCTTGTAAAAAGTTGTTAACGCTTATTTATTATCAAAACGGCGTAATGAATGATTGCCTATACTAGTAGAGCTTGGAGCACGAGTGGAAATGAAATGGCAGGCGTAACTCAAGCCCTGGGTGAAAAAGCCCGCACAGGTGTGTTGGCCCTGCCTGACACAGGAAGTAGCACTAGAGCCTTACCCTTTCACGATGCAGGGGGCGGTTTAGGCCTTGTATGGTGGCTGTAATTTCGCACCTTACCAGCATTCATCTACACGATTTGTCGTGATTTACAGCCGGAATTAGGTATCATTTGACAGGTTGTACATCGTATATATGAATATTTAAAGAAGACTGATATTGTCACATACACCTTGTAAAAAGTTGTTAACGCTTAGTTATTATGAAAACGCCGTAATGAATGATTGCCAATACTAGTAGAGGTTGGAACACGAGTGGACATGAAATGGCAGGCGTAACTCAAGCGCTGGGTGAAAAAGCCCGCACAGGTGTGTTGGCCCTGCCTGACACAGGAAGTAGCACTAGAGCCTTACCCTTTCACGATGCAGGGGGCGGTTTAGGTCTTGTATGGTGGCTGTAATTTCGCATCTTACAAGCATTCATCTACACGAATTGTCGTGATTTACAGCCGGAATTAGGTATCATTTGACAGGTTGTACATCGTATATATGAATATTTAAAGAAGACTGACATTGTCACATAGAAATTGTAAAAAGTTGTTAACGCTTATTTATTATGAAAACGCCGTAATGAATGATTGCCTATACTAGTAGAGGTTGGAACACGAGTGGAAATGAAATTGCAGGCGTAACTCAAGCCCTGGGTGAAAAAGCCCGCACAGGTGTGTTGGCCCTGCCTGACACAGGAAGTAGCACTAGAGCCTTACCCTTTCACGATGCAGGGGGCGGTTTAGGTCTTGTATGGTGGCTGTAATTTCGCACCTTACAAGCATTCATCTACACGATTTGTCGTGATTTACAGCCGGAATTAGGTAGCATTTGACAGGTTGTACATCGTATATATGAATAATTACAGAAGACTGACATTGTCACATACACCTTGTAAAAAGTTGTTAACGCTTATTTATTATCAAAACGGCGTAATGAATGATTGCCTATACTAGTAGAGGTTGGAACACGAGTGGAAATGAAATGGCAGGCGTAACTCAAGCCCTGGGTGAAAAAGCCCGCACAGGTGTGTTGGCCCTGCCTGACACAGGAAGTAGCACTAGAGCCTTACCCTTTCACGATGCAGGGGGCGGTTTAGGTCTTGTATGGTGGCTGTAATTTCGCACCTTACAAGCATTCATCTACACGATTTGTCGTGATTTACAGCCGGAATTAGGTATCATTTGACAGGTTGTACATCGTATATATGAATATTTAAAGAAGACTGACATTGTCACATAGACCTTGTAAAAAGTTGTTAACGCTTATTTATTATGAAAACGCCGTAATGAATGATTGCCTATACTAGTAGAGGTTGGAACACGAGTGGAAATGAAATGGCAGGTGTAACTCAAGCCCTGGGTGAAAAAGCCCGCACAGGTGTGTTGGCCCTGCCTGACACAGGAAGTAGCACTAGAGCCTTACCCTTTCACGATGCAGGGGGCGGTTTAGGTCTTGTATGGTGGCTGTAATTTCGTACCTTACAAGCATTCATCTACACGATTTGTCGTGATTTACAGCCGGAATTAGGTATCATTTGACAGGTTGTACATCGTATATATGAATATTAAAAGAAGACTGACATTGTCACATACACCTTGTAAAAAGTTGTTAACGCTTATTTATTATGAAAACGGCGTAATGAATGATTGCCTATTCTAGTAGAGGTTGGAACACGAGTGGAAATGAAATGGCAGGCGTAACTCAAGCCCTGGGTGAAAAAGCCCGCACAGGTGTGTTGGCACTGCCTGACACAGGAAGTAGCACTAGAGCCTTACCCTTTCACGATGCAGGGGGCGGTTTAGGTCTTGTATGGTGGCTGTAATTTCGCACCTTACAAGCATTCATCTACACGATTTGTCGTTATTTACAGCCGGAATTAGGTATCATTTGACAGGTTGTACATCGTATATATGAATATTTAAAGAAGACTGGTATTGTCACATACACCTTGTAAAAAGTTGTTAACGCTTATTTATTATGAAAACGGCGTAATGAATGATTGCCTATACTAGTAGAGGTTGGAACACGAGTGGAAATGAAATGGCAGGCGTAACTCAAGCCCTGGGTGAAAAAGCCCGCACAGGTGTGTTGGCCCTGCCTGACACAGGAAGTAGCACTAGAGCCTTACCCTTTCACGATGCAGGGGGCGGTTTAGGTCTTGTATGGTGGCTGTAATTTCGCACCTTACAAGCATTCATCTACACGATTTGTCGTGATTTACAGCCGGAATTAGGTATCATTTGACAGGTTGTACATCGTATATATGAATATTTACAGAAGACTGACATTGTCACATACACCTTGTAAAAAGTTGTTAACGCTTATTTATTATCAAAACGGCGTAATGAATGATTGCCTATACTAGTAGAGGTTGGAACACGAGTGGAAATGAAATGGCAGGCGTAACTCAAGCCCTGGGTGAAAAAGCCCGCACAGGTGTGTTGGCCCTGCCTGACACAGGAAGTAGCACTAGAGCCTTACCCTTTCACGATGCAGGGGGCGGTTTAGGTCTTGTATGGTGGCTGTAATTTCGCACCTTACAAGCATTCATCTACACGATTTGTCGTGATTTACAGCCGGAATTAGGTATCATTTGACAGGTTGTACATCGTATATATGAATATTTAAAGAAGACTGACATTGTCACATACACCTTGTAAAAAGTTGTTAACGCTTATTTATTATCAAAACGGCGTAATGAATGATTGCCTATACTAGTAGAGGTTGGAACACGAGTGGAAATGAAATGGCAGGCGTAACTCAAGCCCTGGGTGAAAAAGCCCGCACAGGTGTGTTATCCCTGCCTGACACAGGAAGTAGCACTAGAGCCTTACCCTTTCACGATGCAGGGGGCGGTTTAGGTCTTGTATGGTGGCTGTAATTTCGCACCTTACAAGCATTCATCTACACGATTTGTCGTGATTTACAGCCGGAATTAGGTATCATTTGACAGGTTGTACATCGTATATATGAATATTTAAAGAAGACTGACATTGTCACATAGACCTTGTAAAAAGTTGTTAACGCTTATTTATTATGAAAACGGCGTAATGAATGATTGCCTATACTAGTAGAGGTTGGAACACGAGTGGAAATGAAATGGCAGGCGTAACTCAAGCCCTGGGTGAAAAAGCCCGCACAGGTGTGTTGGCCCTGCCTGACACAGGAAGTAGCACTAGAGCCTTACCCTTTCACAATGCAGGGGGCGGTTTAGGTCTTGTATGGTGGCTGTAATTTCGCACCTTACAAGCATTCATCTACACGATTTGTCGTGATTTACAGCCGGAATTAGGTATCATTTGACAGGTTGTACATCGTATATATGAATATTTAAAGAAGACTGACATTGTCACATACACCTTGTAAAAAGTTGTTAACGATTAGTTATTATGAAAACGCCGTAATGAGTCATTGCCTATACTAGTAGAAGTTGGAACACGAGTGGACATGAAATGGCAGGCGTAACTCAAGCCCTGGGTGAAAAAGCCCGCACAGGTGTGTTGGCCCTGGCTGACACTGGAAGTAGCACTAGAGCCTTACCCTTTCACGATGCAGGGGGCGGTTTAAGTCTTGTATGGTGGCTGTAATTTCGCATCTTACAAGCATTCATCTACACGATTTGTCGTGATTTACAGCCGGAATTAGGTATCATTTGACAGGTTGTACATCGTATATATGAATATTTAAAGAAGACTGACATTGTCACATAGACCTTCTAAAAAGTTGTTAACGCTTATTTATTATGAAAACGCCGTAATGAATGATTGCCTATACTAGTAGAGGTTGGAACACGAGTGGAAATGAAATGGCAGGCGTAACTCAAGCCCTGGGTGAAAAAGCCCGCACAGGTGTGTTGGCCCTGCCTGACACAGGAAGTAGCACTAGAGCCTTACCCTTTCACGATGCAGGGGGCGGTTTAGGTCTTGTATGGTGGCTGTAATTTCGCACCTTACAAGCATTCATCTACACGATTTGTCGTGATTTACAGCCGGAATTAGGTATCATTTGACAGGTTGTACATCGTATATATGAATATTTAAAGAAGACTGACATTGTCACATAGACCTTGTAAAACGTTGTTAACGCTTATTTATTATGAAAACGCCGTAATGAATGATTGCCTATACTAGTAGAGGTTGGAACACGAGTGGAAATGAAATGGCAGGTGTAACTCAAGCGCTGGGTGAAAAAGCCCGCACAGGTGTGTTGGCCCTGCCTGACACAGGAAGTAGCACTAGAGCCTTACCCTTTCACGATGCAGGGGGCGGTTTAGGTCGTGTATGGTGGCTGTAATTTCGCACCTTACAAGCATTCATCTACACGATTTGTCGTGATTTACAGCCGGAATTAGGTATCATTTGACAGGTTGTACATCGTATGTATGAATATTTAAAGAAGACTGACATTGTCACATACACCTTGTAAAAAGTTGTTAACGCTTATTTATTATGAAAGCGGCGTAATGAATGATTGCCTATACTAGTAGAGGTTGGAACACGAGTGGAAATGAAATGGCAGGCGTAACTCAAGCCCTGGGAGAAAAAGCCCGCACAGGTGTGTTGGCCCTGCCTGACTCAGGAAGTAGCACTAGAGCCTTACCCTTTCACGATGCAGGGGGCGGTTTAGGTCTTGTATGGTGGCTGTAATTTCGCACCTTACAAGCATTCATCTACACGATTTGTCGTGATTTACAGCCGGAATTAGGTATCATTTGACAGGTTGTACATCGTATATATGAATATTAAAAGAAGACTGACATTGTCACATACACCTTGTAAAAAGTTGTTAACGCTTATTTATTATGAAAACGGCGTAATGAATGATTCCCTATTCTAGTAGAGGTTGGAACACGAGTGGAAATGAAATGGCAGGCGTAACTCAAGCCCTGGGTGAAAAAGCCCGCACAGGTGTGTTGGCACTGCCTGACACAGGAAGTAGCACTAGAGCCTTACCCTTTCACGATGCAGGGGGCGGTTTAGGTCTTGTATGGTGGCTGTAATTTCGCACCTTACAAGCATTCATCTACACGATTTGTCGTGATTTACAGCCGGAATTAGGTATCATTTGACAGGTTGTACATCGTATATATGAATATTTAAAGAAGACTGATATTGTCACATACACCTTGTAAAAAGTTGTTAACGCTTATTTATTATCAAAACGGCGTAATGAATGATTGCCTATACTAGTAGAGGTTGGAACACGAGTGGAAATGAAATGGCATGCGTAACTCAAGCCCTGGGTGAAAAAGCCCGCACAGGTGTGTTGGCCCTGCCTGACACAGGAAGTAGCACTAGAGCCTTACCCTTTCACGATGCAGGGGGCGGTTTAGGTCTTGTATGGTGGCTGTAATTTCGCACCTCACAAGCATTCATCTACACGATTTGTCGTGATTTACAGCCGGAATTAGGTATCATTTGACAGGTTGTACATTGTATATATGAATATTTACAGAAGACTGACATTGTCACATACACCTTGTAAAAAGTTGTTAACGCTTATTTATTATCAAAACGGCGTAATGAATGATTGCCTATACTAGTAGAGGTTGGAACACGAGTGGAAATGAAATGGCAGGCGTAACTCAAGCCCTGGGTGAAAAAGCCCGCACAGGTGTGTTGGCCCTGCCTGACACAGGAAGTAGCACTAGAGCCTTACCCTTTCACGATGCAGGGGCGGTTTAGGTCTTGTATGGTGGCTGTAATTTCGCACCTTACAAGCATTCATCTACACGATTTGTCGTGATTTACAGCCGGAATTAGGTATCATTTGACAGGTTGTACATCGTATGTATGACTATTTAAAGAAGACTGACATTGTCACATAGACCTTGTAAAAAGTTGTTAACGCTTATTTATTATCAAAACGGCGTAATGAATGATTGCCTATACTAGTAGAGGTTGGAACACGAGTGGAAATGAAATGGCAGGCGTAACTCAAGCCCTGGGTGAAAAAGCCCGCACAGGTGTGTTGGCCCTGCCTGACACAGGAAGTAGCACTAGAGCCTTACCCTTTCACGATGCAGGGGGCGGTTTAGGTCTTGTATGGTGGCTGTAATTTCGCACCTTACAAGCATTCATCTACACGATTTGTCGTGACTTACAGCCGGAATTAGGTATCATTTGACAGGTTGTACATCGTATATATGAATATTTAAAGAAGACTGATATTGTCACATACACCTTGTAAAAAGTTGTTAACGCTTATTTATAATCAAAACGGCGTAATGAATTATTGCCTATACTAGTAGAGGTTGGAACATGAGTGGAAATGAAATGGCAGGCGTAACTCAAGCCCTGGGTGAAAAAGCCCGCACAGGTGTGTTGGCCCTGGCTGACACAGGAAGTAGCACTAGAGCCTTACCCTTTCACGATGCAGGGGGCGGTTTAGGTCTTGTATGGTAGCTGTAATTTCGCACCTTACAAGCATTCATCTACACGATTTGTCGTTATTTACAGCCGGAATTAGGTATCATTTGACAGGTTGTACATCGTATATATGAATATTTAAAGAAGACTGACATTGTCACATACACCTTGTAAAAAGTTGTTAACGCTTATTTATTATGAAAACGCCGTAATGAATGATTGCCTATACTAGTAGAGGTTGGAACACGAGTGGAAATGAAATGGCAGGCGTAACTCAAGCCCTGGGTGAAAAAGCCCGCACAGGTGTGTTGGCCCTGCCTGACACAGGAAGTAGCACTAGAGCCTTACCCTTTCACGATGCAGGGGGCGGTTTAGGTCTTGTATGGTGGCTGTAATTTCGCACCTTACAAGCATTCATCTACACGATTTGTCGTGATTTACAGCCGGAATTAGGTATCATTTGACAGGTTGTACATCGTATATATGAATATTAAAAGAAGACTGACATTGTCACATACACCTTGTAAAAAGTTGTTAACGCTTATTTATTATCAAAACGGCGTAATGAATGATTGCCTATACTAGTACAGGGTGGAACACGAGTGGAAATGAAATGGCAGGCGTAACTCAAGCCCTGGGTGAAAAAGCCCGCACAGGTGTGTTGGCCCTGCCTGACACAGGAAGTAGCACTAGAGCCTTACCCTTTCACGATGCAGGGGGCGGTTTAGGTCTTGTATGGTGGCTGTAATTTCGCACCTTACAAGCATTCATCTACATGATTTGTCGTGACTTACAGCTGGAATTAGGTATCATTTGACAGGTTGTACATCGTATATATGAATATTAAAAGAATACTGACATTGTCACATAGACCTTGTAAAAAGTTGTTAACGCTTATTTATTATGAAAGCGCCGTAATGAATGATTGCCTATACTAGTAGAGGTTGGAACACGAGTGGAAATGAAATGGCAGGCGTAAGTCAAGCCCTGGGTGAAAAAGCCCGCACAGGTGTGTTGGCCCTGCCTGACACAGGAAGTAGCACTAGAGCCTTACCCTTTCACGATGCAGGGGACGGTTTAGGTCTTGTATGGTGGCTGTAATTTCGCACCTTACAAGCATTCATCTACACGATTTGTCGTGATTTACAGCCGGAATTAGGTATCATTTGACAGGTTGTACACCGTATATATGAATATTTAAAGAAGACTGACATTGTCACATAGACCTTGTAAAAAGTTGTTAACGCTTATTTATTATCAAAACGGCGTAATGAATGATTGCCTATTGGAACACAAGTGGAAATGAAATGGCAGGTAAGCCCTGGGTGATAAGGCCCGCACAGGTGTGTTGGCCCTGCCTGACACAGGAAGTAGCACTAGAGCCTTACCCTTTCACGATGCAGGGGGCGGTTTAGGTCTTGTATGGTGGCTGTAATTTCGCACCTTACAAGCATTCATCTACACGATTTTCGTGATTTACAGCCGGAATTAGGTATCATTTGACAGGTTGTACATCGTATATATGAATATTTAAAGAAGATTGACATTGTCACATACACCTTGTAAAATGTTGTTAACGCTTATTTATTATCAAAACGGCGTAATAAATGATTGCCTATACTAGTAGAGGTTGGAACACGAGTGGAAATGAAATGGCAGGCGTAACTCAAGCCCTGGGTGAAAAAGCCCACACAGGTGTGTTGGCCCTGCCTGACACAGGAAGTAGCACTAGAGCCTTACCCTTTCACGATGCAGGGGGCGGTTTAGGTCTTGTAAGGTGGCTGTAATTTCGCACCTTACAAGCATTCATCTACACGATTTGTCGTGATTTACAGCCGGAATTAGGTATCATTTGACAGGTTGTACATCGTATATATGAATATTTAAAGAAGATTGACATTGTCACATACACCTTGTAAAATGTTGTTAACGCTTATTTATTATCAAAACGGCGTAATGAATGATTGCCTATACTAGTAGAGGTTGGAACACGAGTGGAAAAGAAATGGCAGGTAAGCCCTGGGTGAAAAGGCCCGCACAGGTGTGTTGGCCCTGCCTGACACAGGAAGTAGCACTAGAGCCTTACCCTTTCACGATGCAGGGGGCGGTTTAGGTCTTGTATGGTGGCTGTAATTTCGCACCTTACAAGCATTCATCTACACGATTTGTCGTGATTTACAGCCGGAATTAGGTATCATTTGACAGTTTGTACATCGTATATATGAATATTAAAAGAAGACTGACATTGTCACATACACCTTGTAAAAAGTTGTTAACGCTTATTTATTATCAAAACGGCGTAATGAATGATAGCCTATACTAGTAGAGGTTGGAACACGAGTGGAAATGAAATGGCAGGCGTAACTCAAGCCCTGGGTGAAAAAGCCCCCCAGGTGTGTTGGCCCTGCCTGACACATGAAGTAGCACTAGAGCCTTACCCTGTCACGATGCAGGGGGCGGTTTAGGTCTTGTATGGTGGCTGTAATTTCGCACCTTACAAGCATTCATCTACACGATTTCTCGTGATTTACAGCCGGAATTAGGTATCATTTGACAGGTTGTACATCGTATATATGAATATTTATAGAAGACTGACATTGTCACATACACCTTGTAAAAAGTTGTTAACGCTTATTTATTATCAAAACGGCGTAATGAATGATTGCCTATACTAGTAGAGGTTGGAACACGAGTGGAAATGAAATGGCAGGCGTAACTCAAGCCCTGGGTGAAAAAGCCCGCACAGGTGTGTTGGCCCTGCCTGACACAGGAAGTAGCACTAGAGCCTTACCCTTTCACGATGCAGGGTGCGGTTTAGGTCTTGTATGGTGGCTGTAATTTCGCACCTTACAAGCATTCATCTACACGATTTGTCGTGATTTACAGCCGGAATTAGGTATCATTTGACAGGTTGTACATCGTATATATGAATATTTAAAGAAGACTGACATTGTCACATACACCTTGTAAAAAGTTGTTAACGCTTATTTATTATCAAAACGGCGTAATGAATGATTGCCTATACTAGTAGAGGTTGGAACACGAGTGGAAATGAAATGGCAGGCGTAACTCAAGCCCTGGGTGAAAAAGCCCGCACAGGTGTGTTGGCCCTGCCTGACACAGGAAGTAGCACTAGAGCCTTACCCTTTCACGATGCAGGGGGCGGTTTAGGTCTTGTATGGTGGCTGTAATTTCGCACCTTACAAGCATTCATCTACACGATTTGTCGTGATTTACAGCCGGAATTAGGTATCATTTGACAGGTTGTACATCGTATATATGAATATTTAAAGAAGACTGACATTGTCACATACACCTTGTAAAAAGTTGTTAACGCTTATTTATTATCAAAACGGCGTAATGAATGATTGCCTATACTAGTAGAGGTTGGAACACAAGTGGAAATGAAATGGTAGGCGTAACTAAAGCCCTGGGTGAAAAAGCCCGCACAGGTGTGTTGGCCGTGCCTGACACAGGAAGTAGCACTAGAGCCTTACCCTTTCACGATGCAGGGGGCGGTTTAGGTCTTGTATGGTGGCTGTAATTTCGCACCTTACAAGCATTCATCTACACGATTTGTCGTGATTTACAGCTGGAATTAGGTATCATTTGACAGGTTGTACATCGTATATATGAATATTTACAGAAGACTGACATTGTCACATACACCTTGTAAAAAGTTGTTAACGCTTATTTATTATCAAAACGGCGTAATGAATGATTGCCTATACTAGTAGAGGTTGGAACACGAGTGGAAATGAAATGGCAGGCGTAACTCAAGCCCTGGGTGAAAAAGCCCACACAGGTGTGTTGGCCCTGCCTGACACAGGAAGTAGCACTAGAGCCTTACCCTTTCACGATGCAGGGGACGGTTTAGGTCTTGTATGGTGGCTGTAATTTCGCACCTTACAAGCATTCATCTACACGATTTGTCGTGATTTACAGCCGGAATTAGGTATCATTAGACAGGTTGTACACCGTATATATGAATATTTAAAGAAGACTGACATTGTCACATAGACCTTGTAAAAAGTTGTTAACGCTTATTTATTATGAAAACGCCGTAATGAATGATTGCCTATACTAGTAGAGGTTGGAACACGAGTGGAAATGAAATGGCAGGTAAGCCCTGGGTGATAAGGCCCGCACAGGTGTGTTGGCCCTGCCTGACACAGGAAGTAGCACTAGAGCCTTACCCTTTCACGATGCAGGGGGCGGTTTAGGTCTTGTATGGTGGCTGTAATTTCGCACCTTACAAGCATTCATCTACACGATTTGTCGTGATTTACAGCTGGAATTAGGTATCAATTGACCGGTTGTACATCGTATATTTGAATATTAAAAGAAGACTGACATTGTCACATACACCTTGTAAAAAGTTGTTAACGCTTATTTATTATCAAAACGGCGTAATGAATGATTGCCTATACTAGTAGAGGTTGGAACACGAGTGGAAATGAAATGGCAGGCGTAACTCAAGCCCTTGGTGAAAAAGCCCGCACAGGTGTGTTCGCCCTGCCTGACACAGGAAGTAGCACTAGAGCCTTACCCTTTCACGATGCAGGGGGCGGTTTAGGTCTTGTATGGTGGCTGTAATTTGGCACCTTACAAGCATTCATCTACACGATTTGTCGTGATTTACAGCCGGAATTAGGTATCATTTGACAGGTTGTACATCGTATATATGAATATTAAAAGAAGACTGACATTGTCACATACACCTTGTAAAAAGTTGTTAACGCTTATTTATTATCAAAACGGCGTAATGAATTATTGCCTATACTAGTAGAGGTTGGAACACGAGTGGAAATGAAATGGCAGGCGTAACTCAAGCGCTGGGTGAAAAAGCCCGCACCGGTGTGTTGGCCCTGCCTGACACAGGAAGTAGCACTAGAGCCTTACCCTTTCACGATGCAGGGGGCGGTTTAGGTCTTGTATGGTGGCTGTAATTTCGCACCTTACAAGCATTCATCTACACGATTTGTCGTGATTTACAGCCGGAATTAGGTATCATTTGACAGGTTGTACATCGTATATATGAATATTAAAAGAAGACTGACATTGTCACATACACCTTGTAAAAAGTTGTTAACGCTTATTTATTATGAAAACGGCGTAATGAATGATTGCCTATACTAGTAGAGGTTGGAACACGAGTGGAAATGAAATGGCAGGCGTAACTCAAGCCCTGGGTGAAAAAGCCCGCACAGGTGTGTTGGCCCTGCCTGACACAGGAAGTAGCACTAGAGCCTTACCCTTTCACGATGCAGGGGGCGGTTTAGGTCTTGTATGGTGGCTGTAATTTCGCACCTTACAAGCATTCATCTACACGATTTGTCGTGATTTACAGCCGGAATTAGGTATCATTTGACAGGTTGTACATCGTATATATGAATATTTAAAGAAGACAGATATTGTCACATAGACCTTGTAAAAAGTTGTTAACGCTTATTTATTATCAAAACGGCGTAATGAATGATTGCCTATACTAGTAGAGGTTGGAACACGAGTGGAAATGAAATGGCAGGCGTAACTCAAGCCCTGGGTGAAAAAGCCCGCACAGGTGTGTTGGCCCTGCCTGACACCGGAAGTAGCACTAGAGCCTTACCCTTTCACGATGCAGGGGGCGGTTTAGGTCTTGTATGGTGGCTGTAATTTCGCACCTTACAAGCATTCATCTACACGATTTGTCGTGATTTACAGCCGGAATTAGGTATCATTTGACAGGTTGTATATCGTATATATGAATATTTAAAGAAAACTGACATTGTCACATACACCTTGTAAAAAGTTGTTAACGCTTATTTATTATAAAACGGCGTAATGAATGATTGCCTATACTGGTAGAGGTTGGAACACGAGTGGAAATGAAATGGCAGGCGTAACTCAAGCCCTGGGTGAAAAAGCCCGCACAGGTGTGTTGGCCCTGCCTGACACAGGAAGTAGCACTAGAGCCTTACCCTTTCACGATGCAGGGTGCGGTTTAGGTCTTGTATGGTGGCTGTAATTTCGCACCTTACAAGCATTCATCTACACGATTTGTCGTGATTTACATCCGGAATTAGGTATCATTTGACAGGTTGTACATCGTATATATGAATATTTAAAGAAGACTGACATTGTCACATACACCTTGTAAAAAGTTGTTAACGCTTATTTATTATGAAAACGCCGTAATGAATGATTGCCTATACTAGTAGAGGTTGGAACACGAGTGGAAATGAAATGGCAGGCGTAACTCAAGCCCAGGGTGAAAAAGCCCACACAGGTGTGTTGGCCCTGCCTGACACAGGAAGTAGCACTAGAGCCTTACCCTTTCACGATGCAGGGTGCGGTTTAGGTCTTGTATGGTGGCTGTAATTTCGCACCTTACAAGCATTCATCTACACGATTTGTCGTGATTTACAGCCGGAATTAGGTATCATTTGACAGGTTGTACATCGTATATATGAATATTTAAAGAAGACTGACATTGTCACATAGACCTTGTAAAAAGTTGTTAACGCTTATTTAATATGAAAACGGCGTAATGAATGATTGCCTATACTAGTAGAGGTTGGAACACGAGTGGAAATGAAATGGCAGGCGTAACTCAAGCCCTGGGTGAAAAAGCCCACACAGGTGTGTTGGCCCTGCCTGACACAGGAAGTAGCACTAGAGCCTTACCCTTTCACGATGCAGGGGGCTGTTTAGGTCTTGTATGGTGGCTGTAATTTCGCACCTTACAAGCATTCATCTACACGATTTGTCGTGATTTACAGCCGGAATTAGGTAACATTTGACAGGTTGTACATCGTATATATGAATATTAAAAGAAGACTGACATTGTCACATACACCTTGTAAAAAGTTGTTAACGCTTATTTATTATCAAAACGGCGTAATGAATTATTGCCTATACTAGTAGAGGTTGGAACACGAGTGGAAATGAAATGGCAGGCGTAACTCAAGCGCTGGGTGAAAAAGCCCGCACCGGTGTGTTGGCCCTGCCTGACACAGGAAGTAGCACTAGAGCCTTACCCTTTCACGATGCAGGGGGCGGTTTAGGTCTTGTATGGTGGCTGTAATTTCGCACCTTACAAGCATTCATCTACACGATTTGTCGTGATTTACAGCCGGAATTAGGTATCATTTGACAGGTTGTACATCGTATATATGAATATTAAAAGAAGACTGACATTGTCACATACACCTTGTAAAAAGTTGTTAACGCTTATTTATTATGAAAACGGCGTAATGAATGATTGCCTATACTAGTAGAGGTTGGAACACGAGTGGAAATGAAATGGCAGGCGTAACTCAAGCCCTGGGTGAAAAAGCCCGCACAGGTGTGTTGGCCCTGCCTGACACAGGAAGTAGCACTAGAGCCTTACCCTTTCACGATGCAGGGGGCGGTTTAGGTCTTGTATGGTGGCTGTAATTTCGCACCTTACAAGCATTCATCTACACGATTTGTCGTGATTTACAGCCGGAATTAGGTATCATTTGACAGGTTGTACATCGTATATATGAATATTTAAAGAAGACAGATATTGTCACATAGACCTTGTAAAAAGTTGTTAACGCTTATTTATTATCAAAACGGCGTAATGAATGATTGCCTATACTAGTAGAGGTTGGAACACGAGTGGAAATGAAATGGCAGGCGTAACTCAAGCCCTGGGTGAAAAAGCCCGCACAGGTGTGTTGGCCCTGCCTGACACCGGAAGTAGCACTAGAGCCTTACCCTTTCACGATGCAGGGGGCGGTTTAGGTCTTGTATGGTGGCTGTAATTTCGCACCTTACAAGCATTCATCTACACGATTTGTCGTGATTTACAGCCGGAATTAGGTATCATTTGACAGGTTGTACATCGTATATATGAATATTTAAAGAAAACTGACATTGTCACATACACCTTGTAAAAAGTTGTTAACGCTTATTTATTATAAAACGGCGTAATGAATGATTGCCTATACTAGTAGAGGTTGGAACACGAGTGGAAATGAAATGGCAGGCGTAACTCAAGCCCTGGGTGAAAAAGCCCGCACAGGTGTGTTGGCCCTGCCTGACACAGGAAGTAGCACTAGAGCCTTACCCTTTCACGATGCAGGGTGCGGTTTAGGTCTTGTATGGTGGCTGTAATTTCGCACCTTACAAGCATTCATCTACACGATTTGTCGTGATTTACATCCGGAATTAGGTATCATTTGACAGGTTGTACATCGTATATATGAATATTTAAAGAAGACTGACATTGTCACATACACCTTGTAAAAAGTTGTTAACGCTTATTTATTATGAAAACGCCGTAATGAATGATTGCCTATACTAGTAGAGGTTGGAACACGAGTGGAAATGAAATGGCAGGCGTAACTCAAGCCCAGGGTGAAAAAGCCCACACAGGTGTGTTGGCCCTGCCTGACACAGGAAGTAGCACTAGAGCCTTACCCTTTCACGATGCAGGGTGCGGTTTAGGTCTTGTATGGTGGCTGTAATTTCGCACCTTACAAGCATTCATCTACACGATTTGTCGTGATTTACAGCCGGAATTAGGTATCATTTGACAGGTTGTACATCGTATATATGAATATTTAAAGAAGACTGACATTGTCACATAGACCTTGTAAAAAGTTGTTAACGCTTATTTATTATGAAAACGGCGTAATGAATGATTGCCTATACTAGTAGAGGTTGGAACACGAGTGGAAATGAAATGGCAGGCGTAACTCAAGCCCTGGGTGAAAAAGCCCACACAGGTGTGTTGGCCCTGCCTGACACAGGAAGTAGCACTAGAGCCTTACCCTTTCACGATGCAGGGGGCTGTTTAGGTCTTGTATGGTGGCTGTAATTTCGCACCTTACAAGCATTCATCTACACGATTTGTCGTGATTTACAGCCGGAATTAGGTATCATTTGACAGGTTGTACATCGTATATATGAATATTTAAAGAAGACTGACATTGTCACATACACCTTGTAAAAAGTTGTTAACGCTTATTTATTATCAAAACGGCGTAATGAATGATTGCCTATACTAGTAGATGTTGGAACACGAGTAGAAACGAAATGGCAGGCGTAACTCAAGCCCTGGGTGAAAAAGCCCGCACAGGTGTGTTGGCCCTGCCTGACACAGGAAGTAGCACTAGAGCCTTACCCTTTCACGATGCAGGGGGCGGTTTAGGTCTTGTATGGTGGCTGTAATTTCGCACCTTACAAGCATTCATCTACACGATTTGTCGTGATTTACAGCCGGAATTAGGTATCATTTGACAGGTTGTACATCGTATATATGAATATTAAAAGAAGACTGACATTGTCACATACACCTTGTAAAGAGTTGTTAACGCTTATTTATTATGAAAACGGCGTAATGAATGATTGCCTATACTAGTAGAGGTTGGAACACGAGTGGAAATGAAATGGCAGGCTTAACTCAAGCCCTGGGTGAAAAAGCCCGCACAGGTGTGTTGGCCCTGCCTGACACAGGAAGTAGCACTAGAGCCTTACCCTTTCACGAAGCAGGGGGCGGTTTAGGTCTTGTATGGTGGCTGTAATTTCGCACCTTACAAGCATTCATCTACACGATTTGTCGTGATTTACAGCCGGAATTAGGTATCATTTGACAGGTTGTACATCGTATATATGAATATTTAAAGAAGACTGACATTGTCACATACACCTTGTAAAAAGTTGTTAACGCTTATTTATTATCAAAACGGCGTAATGAATGATTGCCTATACTAGTAGAGGTTGGAACACGAGTGGAAATGAAATGGAAGGCGTAACTCAAGCCCTGGGTGAAAAAGCCATCACAGGTGTGTTGGCCCTGCCTGACACAGGAAGTAGCACTAGAGCCTTACCCTTTCACGATGCAGGGTGCGGTTTAGGTCTTGTATGGTGGCTGTAATTTCGCACCTTACAAGCATTCATCTACACGATTTGTCGTGATTTACAGCCGGAATTAGGTATCATTTGACAGGTTGTACATCGTATATATGAATATTTAAAAAAGTCTGACATTGTCACATACACCTTGTAAAAAGTTGTTAACGCTTATTTATTATCAAAACGGCGTAATGAATGATTGCCTATACTAGTAGAGGTTGGAACACGAGAGGAAATGAAATGGCAGGCGTAACTCAAGCCCTGGGTGAAAAAGCCCGCACAGGTGTGTTGGCCCTGCCTGACACAGGAAGTAGCACTAGAGCCTTACCCTTTCACGATGCAGGGGGCGGTTTAGGTCTTGTATGGTGGCTGTAATTTCGCACCTTACAAGCATTCATCTACACGATTTGTCGTGATTTACAGCCGGAATTAGGTATCATTTGACCGGTTGTACATCGTATATTTGAATATTTAAAGAAGACTGACATTGTCACATACACCTTGTAAAAAGTTGTTAACGCTTATTTATTATCAAAACGGCGTAATGAATGATTGCCTATACTAGTAGAGGTTGGAACACGAGTGGAAATGAAATGGCAGGCGTAACTCAAGCCCTGGGTGAAAAAGCCCGCACAGGTGTGTTGGCCCTGCCTGACACAGGAAGTAGCACTAGAGCCTTACCCTTTCACGATGCAGGGGGCGGTTTAGGTCTTGTATGGTGGCTGTAATTTCGCACCTTACAAGCATTCATCTACACGATTTGTCGTGTTTTACAGCCGGAATTAGGTATCATTTGACAGGTTGTACATCGTATATATGAATATTTAAAGAAGATTGACATTGTCACATACACCTTGTAAAATGTTGTTAACGCTTATTTATTATCAAAACGGCGTAATGAATGATTGCCTATACTAGTAGAGGTTGGAACACGAGTGGAAATGAAATGGCAGGTAAGCCCTGGGTGAAAAGGCCCGCACAGGTGTGTTGGCCCTGCCTGACACAGGAAGTAGCACTAGAGCCTTACCCTTTCACGATGCAGGGGGCGGTTTAGGTCTTGTATGGTGGCTGTAATTTCGCACCTTACAAGCATTCATCTACACGATTTGTCGTGATTTACAGCCGGAATTAGGTATCATTTGACAGGTTGTACATCGTATATATGAATATTTAAAGAAGACTGACATTGTCACATACACCTTGTAAAAAGTTGTTAACGCTTATTTATTATCAAAACGGCGTAATGAATGATTGCCTATACTAGTAGAGGTTGGAACACGAGTGGAAATGAAATGGAAGGCGTAACTCAAGCCCTGGGTGGAAAAGCCCGCACAGGTGTGTTGGCCCTGCCTGACACAGGAAGTAGCACTAGAGCCTTACCCTTTCACGATGCAGGGTGCGGTTTAGGTCTTGTATGGTGGCTGTAATTTCGCACCTTACAAGCATTCATCTACACGATTTGTCGTGATTTACAGCCGGAATTAGGTATCATTTGACAGGTTGTACATCGTATATATGAATATTTAAAAAAGGCTGACATTGTCACATACACCTTGTAAAAAGTTGTTAACGCTTATTTATTATCAAAACGGCGTAATGAATGATTGCCTATACTAGTAGAGGTTGGAACACGAGTGGAAATGAAATGGCAGGCGTAACTCAAGCCCTGGGTGAAAAAGCCCGCACAGGTGTGTTGGCCCTGCCTGACACAGGAAGTAGCACTAGAGCCTTACCCTTTCACGATGCAGGGGGCGGTTTAGGTCTTGTATGGTGGCTGTAATTTCGCACCTTACAAGCATTCATCTACACGATTTGTCGTGATTTACAGCCGGAATTAGGTATCATTTGACAGGTTGTACATCGTATATATGAATATTTATAGAAGATTGACATTGTCACATACACCTTGTAAAATGTTGTTAACGCTTATTTATTATCAAAACGGCGTAATGAATGATTGCCTATACTAGTAGAGGTTGGAACACGAGTGGAAATGAAATGGCAGGTAAGCCCTGGGTGAAAAGGCCCGCACAGGTGTGTTGGCCCTGCCTGACACAGGAAGTAGCACTAGAGCCTTACCCTTTCACGATGCAGGGGGCGGTTTAGGTCTTGTATGGTGGCTGTAATTTCGCACCTTACAAGCATTCATCTACACGATTTGTCGTGATTTACAGCCGGAATTAGGTATCATTTGACAGGTTGTACATCGTATATATGAATATTAAAAGAAGACTGACATTGTCACATACACCTTGTAAAAAGTTGTTAACGCTTATTTATTATCAAAACGGCGTAATGAATGATAGCCTATACTAGTAGAGGTTGGAACACGAGTGGAAATGAAATGGCAGGCGTAACTCAAGCCCTGGGTGAAAAAGCCCGCACAGGTGTGTTGGCCCTGCCTGACACAGGAAGTAGCACTAGAGCCTTACCCTTTCACGAAGCAGGGGGCGGTTTAGGTCTTGTATGGTGGCTGTAATTTCGCACCTTACAAGCATTCATCTACACGATTTGTCGTGATTTACAGCCGGAATTAGGTATCATTTGACAGGTTGTACATCGTATATATGAATATTTAAAGAAGACTGATATTGTCACATAGACCTTGTAAAAAGTTGTTAACGCTTATTTATTATCAAAACGGCGTAATGAATGATTGCCTATACTAGTAGAGGTTGGAACACGAGTGGAAATGAAATGGCAGGCGTAACTCAAGCCCTGGGTGAAAAAGCCCGCACAGGTGTGTTGGCCCTGCCTGACACAGGAAGTAGCACTAGAGCCTTACCCTTTCACGATGCAGGGGGCGGTTTAGGTCTTGTATGGTGGCTGTAATTTCGCACCTTACAAGCATTCATCTACACGATTTGTCGTGATTTACAGCCGGAATTAGGTATCATTTGACCGGTTGTACATCGTATATTTGAATATTTAAAGAAGACTGACATTGTCACATACACCTTGTAAAAATTTGTTAACGCTTATTTATTATCAAAACGGCGTAATGAATGATTGCCTATACTAGTAGAGGTTGGAACACGAGTGGAAATGAAATGGCAGGCGTAACTCAAGCCCTGGGTGAAAAAGCCCGCACAGGTGTGTTGGCCCTGCCTGACACAGGAAGTAGCACTAGAGCCTTACCCTTTCACGATGCAGGGGGCGGTTTAGGTCTTGTATGGTGGCTGTAATTTCGCACCTTACAAGCATTCATCTACACGATTTGTCGTGATTTACAGCCGGAATTAGGTATCATTTGACAGGTTGTACATCGTATATATGAATATTTAAAGAAGATTGACATTGTCACATACACCTTGTAAAATGTTGTTAACGCTTATTTATTATCAAAACGGCGTAATGAATGATTGCCTATACTAGTAGAGGTTGGAACACGAGTGGAAATGAAATGGCAGGTAAGCCCTGGGTGAAAAGGCCCGCACAGGTGTGTTGGCCCTGCCTGACACAGGAAGTAGCACTAGAGCCTTACCCTTTCACGATGCAGGGGGCGGTTTAGGTCTTGTATGGTGGCTGTAATTTCGCACCTTACAAGCATTCATCTACACGATTTGTCATGATTTACAGCCGGAATTAGGTATCATTTGACAGGTTGTACATCGTATATATGAATATTAAAAGAAGACTGACATTGTCACATACACCTTGTAAAAAGTTGTTAACGCTTATTTATAATCAAAACGGCGTAATGAATGATAGCCTATACTAGTAGAGGTTGGAACACGAGTGGAAATGAAATGGCAGGCGTAACTCAAGCCCTGGGTGAAAAAGCCCGCACAGGTGTGTTGGCCCTGCCTGACACAGGAAGTAGCACTGGAGCCTTACCCTTTCACGATGCAGGGGGCGGTTAAGGTCTTGTATGGTGGCTGTAATTTCGCACCTTACAAGCATTCATCTACACGATTTGTCGTGATTTACAGCCGGAATTAGGTAGCATTTGACAGGTTGTACATCGTATATATGAATAATTACAGAAGACTGACATTGTCACATACACCTTGTAAAAAGTTGTTAACGCTTATTTATTATGAAAACGGCGTAATGAATGATTGCCTATACTAGTAGAGGTTGGAACACGAGTGGAAATGAAATGGCAGGCGTAACTCAAGCCCTGGGTGAAAAAGCCCGCACAGGTGTGTTGGCCCTGCCTGACACAGGAAGTAGCACTAGAGCCTTACCCTTTCACGTTGCATCGGGCGGTTTAGGTCTTGTATGGTGGCTGTAATTTCGCACCTTACAAGCATTCATCTACACGATTTGTCGTGATTTACAGCCGGAATTAGGTATCATTTGACCGGTTGTACATCGTATATTTGAATATTTAAAGAAGACTGACATTGTCACATACACCTTGTAAAAATTTGTTAACGCTTATTTATTATCAAAACGGCGTAATGAATGATTGCCTATACTAGTAGAGGTTGGAACACGAGTGGAAATGAAATGGCAGGCGTAACTCAAGCCCTGGGTGAAAAAGCCCGCACAGGTGTGTTGGCCCTGCCTGACACAGGAAGTAGCACTAGAGCCTTACCCTTTCACGATGCAGGGGGCGGTTTAGGTCTTGTATGGTGGCTGTAATTTCGCACCTTACAAGCATTCATCTACACGATTTGTCGTGATTTACAGCCGGAATTAGGTATCATTTGACAGGTTGTACATCGTATATATGAATATTTAAAGAAGATTGACATTGTCACATACACCTTGTAAAATGTTGTTAACGCTTATTTATTATCAAAACGGCGTAATGAATGATTGCCTATACTAGTAGAGGTTGGAACACGAGTGGAAATGAAATGGCAGGTAAGCCCTGGGTGAAAAGGCCCGCACAGGTGTGTTGGCCCTGCCTGACACAGGAAGTAGCACTAGAGCCTTACCCTTTCACGATGCAGGGGGCGGTTTAGGTCTTGTATGGTGGCTGTAATTTCGCACCTTACAAGCATTCATCTACACGATTTGCCATGATTTACAGCCGGAATTAGGTATCATTTGACAGGTTGTACATCGTATATATGAATATTAAAAGAAGACTGACATTGTCACATACACCTTGTAAAAAGTTGTTAACGCTTATTTATAATCAAAACGGCGTAATGAATGATAGCCTATACTAGTAGAGGTTGGAACACGAGTGGAAATGAAATGGCAGGCGTAACTCAAGCCCTTGGTGAAAAAGCCCGCACAGGTGTGTTGGCCCTGCCTGACACAGGAAGTAGCACTAGAGCCTTACCCTTTCACGATGCAGGGGGCGGTTTAGGTCTTGTATGGTGGCTGTAATTTCGCACCTTACAAGCATTCATCTACACGATTTGTCGTGATTTACAGCCGGAATTAGGTATCATTTGACAGGTTGTACATCGTATATATGAATATTTAAAGAAGACTGATATTGTCACATAGACCTTGTAAAAAGTTGTTAACGCTTATTTATTATGAAAACGGCGTAATGAATGATTGCCTATACTAGTAGAGGTTGGAACACGAGTGGAAATGAAATGGCAGGCGTAACTCAAGCCCTGGGTGAAAAAGCCCGCACAGGTGTGTTGGCCCTGCCTGACACAGGAAGTAGCACTAGAGCCTTACCCTTTCACGTTGCATCGGGCGGTTTAGGTCTTGTATGGTGGCTGTAATTTCGCACATTACAAGCATTCATCTACACGATTTGTCGTGATTTACAGCCGGAATTAGGTATCATTTGACAGGTTGTACATCGTATATATGAATATTTAAAGAAGACAGATATTGTCACATAGACCTTGTAAAAAGTTGTTAACGCTTATTTATTATCAAAACGGCGTAATGAATGATTGCCTATACTAGTAGAGGTTGGAACACGAGTGGAAATGAAATGGCAGGCGTAACTCAAGCCCTGGGTGAAAAAGCCCGCACAGGTGTGTTGGCCCTGCCTGACACAGGAAGTAGCACTAGAGCCTTACCCTTTCACGATGCAGGGGGCGGTTTAGGTCTTGTATGGTGGCTGTAATTTCGCACCTTACAAGCATTCATCTACACGATTTGTCGTGATTTACAGCCGGAATTAGGTATCATTTGACAGGTTGTACATCGTATATATGAATATTAAAAGAAGACTGACATTGTCACATACACCTTGTAAAAAGTTGTTAACGCTTATTTATTATAAAACGGCGTAATGAATGATTGCCTATACTAGTAGAGGTTGGAACACGAGTGGAAATGAAATGGCAGGCGTAACTCAAGCCCTGGGTGAAAAAGCCCGCACAGGTGTGTTGGCCCTGCCTGACACAGGAAGTAGCACTAGAGCCTTACCCTTTCACGATGCAGGGGGCGGTTTAGGTCTTGTATGGTGGCTGTAATTTCGCACCTTACAAGCATTCATCTACACGATTTGTCGTGATTTACGGCTGAATTAGGTATCATTTGACAGGTTGTACATCGTATATATGAATATTAAAAGAAGACTGACATTGTCACATACACCTTGTAAAGAGTTGTTAACGCTTATTTATTATGAAAACGGCGTAATGAATGATTGCCTATACTAGTAGAGGTTGGAACACGAGTGGAAATGAAATGGCAGGCGTAACTCAAGCCCTGGGTGAAAAGGCCCGCACAGGTGTGTTGGCCCTGCCTGACACAGGAAGTAGCACTAGAGCCTTACCCTTTCACGAAGCAGGGGGCGGTTTAGGTCTTGTATGGTGGCTGTAATTTCGCACCTTACAAGCATTCATCTACACGATTTGTCGTGATTTACAGCCGGAATTAGGTATCATTTGACAGGTTGTACATCGTATATATGAATATTTAAAGAAGACCGACATTGTCACATACACCTTGTAAAAAGTTGTTAACGCTTATTTATTATCAAAACGGCGTAATGAATGATTGCCTATACTAGTAGAGGTTGGAACACGAGTGGAAATGAAATTGCAGGCGTAACTGAAGCCCTGGGTGAAAAAGCCCGCACAGGTGTGTTGGCCCTGCCTGACACAGGAAGTAGCACTAGAGCCTTACCCTTTCACGATGCAGGGTGCGGTTTAGGTCTTGTATGGTGGCTGTAATTTCGCACCTTACAAGCATTCATCTACACGATTTGTCGTGATTTACAGCCGGAATTAGGTATCATTTGACAGGTTGTACATCGTATATATGAATATTTAAAAAAGTCTGACATTGTCACATACACCTTGTAAAAAGTTGTTAACGCTTATTTATTATCAAAACGGCGTAATGAATGATTGCCTATACTAGTAGAGGTTGGAACACGAGTGTAAATGAAATGGCAGGCGTAACTCAAGCCCTGGGTGAAAAAGCCCGCACAGGTGTGTTGGCCCTGCCTGACACAGGAAGTAGCACTAGAGCCTTACCCTTTCACGATGCAGGGGGCGATTTAGGTCTTGTATGGTGGCTGTAATTTCGCATCTTACAAGCATTCATCTACACGATTTGTCGTGATTTACAGCCGGAATTAGGTATCATTTGACAGGTTGTACATCGTATATATGAATATTTAAAGAAGACTGACATTGTCACATGCACCTTGTAAAAAGTTGTTAACGCTTATTTATTATCAAAACGGCGTAATGAATGATTGCCTATACTAGTAGAGGTTGGAACACAAGTGGAAATGAAATGGTAGGCGTAACTCAAGCCCTGGGTGAAAAAGTCCGCACAGGTGTGTTGGCCCTGCCTGACACAGGAAGTAGCACTAGAGCCTTACCCTTCCACGATGCAGGGGGCGATTTAGGTCTTGTATGGTGGCTGTAATTTCGCACCTTACAAGCATTCATCTACACGATTTGTCGTGATTTACAGCTGGAATTAGGTATCATTTGACAGGTTGTACATCGTATATATGAATATTTACAGAAGACTGACATTGTCACATACACCTTGTAAAAAGTTGTTAACGCTTATTTATTATCAAAACGGCGTAATGAATGATTGCCTATACTAGTAGAGGTTGGAACACGAGTGGAAATGAAATGGCAGGCGTAACTCAAGCCCTGGGTGAAAAAGCCCACACAGGTGTGTTGGCCCTGCCTGACACAGGAAGTAGCACTAGAGCCTTACCCTTTCACGATGCAGGGGACGGTTTAGGTCTTGTATGGTGGCTGTAATTTCGCACCTTACCAGCATTCATCTACACGATTTGTCGTGATTTACAGCCGGAATTACGTATCATTTGACAGGTTGTACACCGTATATATGAATATTTAAAGAAGACTGACATTGTCACATAGACCTTGTAAAAAGTTGTTAACGCTTATTTATTATGAAAACGCCGTAATGAATGATTGCCTATACTAGTAGAGGTTGGATCACGAGTGGAAATGAAATGGCAGGTAAGCCCTGGGTGATAAGGCCCGCACAGGTGTGTTGGCCCTGCCTGACACAGGAAGTAGCACTAGAGCCTTACCCTTTCACGATGCAGGGGGCGGTTTAGGTCTTGTATGGTGGCTGTAATTTTGCACCTTACAAGCATTCATCTACACGATTTGTCGTGATTTACAGCCGGAATTAGGTATCATTTGACCGGTTGTACATCGTATAATTGAATATTTAAAGAAGACTGACATTGTCACATACACCTTGTAAAAAGTTGTTAACGCTTATTTATTATCAAAACGGCGTAATGAATGATTGCCTATACTAGTAGAGGTTGGAACACGAGTGGAAATGAAATGGCAGGCGTAACTCAAGCCCTGGGTGAAAAAGCCCGCACAGGTGTGTTGGCCCTGCCTGACACAGGAAGTAGCACTAGAGCCTTACCCTTTCACGATGCAGGGGGCTGTTTAGGTCTTGTATGGTGGCTGTAATTTCGCACCTTACAAGCATTCATCTACACGATTTGTCGTGATTTACAGCCGGAATTAGGTATCATTTGACAGGTTGTACATCGTATATATGAATATTTAAAGAATACTGACATTGTCACATACACCTTGTAAAAAGTTGTTAACGCTTAGTTATTATCAAAACGGCGTAATGAATGATTGCCTATACTAGTAGATGTTGGAACACGAGTAGAAATGAAATGGCAGGCGTAACTCAAGCCCTGGGTGAAAAAGCCCGCACAGGTGTGTTGGCCCTGCCTGACACAGGAAGTAGCACTAGAGCCTTACCCTTTCACGATGCAGGGGGCGGTTTAGGTCTTGTATGGTGGCTGTAATTTCGCACCTTACAAGCATTCATCTACACGATTTGTCGTGATTTACAGCCGGAATTAGGTATCATTTGACAGGTTGTACATCGTATATATGAATATTAAAAGAAGACTGACATTGTCACATACACCTTGTAAAGAGTTGTTAACGCTTATTTATTATGAAAACGGCGTAATGAATGATTGCCTATACTAGTAGAGGTTGGAACACGAGTGGAAATGAAATGGCAGGCTTAACTCAAGCCCTGGGTGAAAAAGCCCGCACAGGTGTGTTGGCCCTGCCTGACACAGGAAGTAGCACTAGAGCCTTTCCCTTTCACGAAGCAGGGGGCGGTTTAGGTCTTGTATGGTGGCTGTAATTTCGCACCTTACAAGCATTCATCTACACGATTTGTCGTGATTTACAGCCGGAATTAGGTATCATTTGACAGGTTGTACATCGTATATATGAATATTTAAAGAAGACTGATATTGTCACATACACCTTGTAAAAAGTTGTTAACGCTTATTTATTATCAAAACGGCGTAATGAATGATTGCCTATACTAGTAGAGGTTGGAACACGAGTGGAAATGAAATGGCAGGCGTAACTCAAGCCCTGGGTGAAAGAGCCCGCACAGGTGTGTTGGCCCTGCCGTACACAGGAAGTAGCACTAGAGCCTTACCCTTTCACGATGCAGGGTGCGGTTTAGGTCTTGTATGGTGGCTGTAATTTCGCACCTTACAAGCATTGATCTACACGATTTGTCGTGATTTACAGCCGGAATTAGGTATCATTTGACAGGTTGTACATCGTATATATGAATATTTAAAAAAGTCTGACATTGTCACATACACCTTGTAAAAAGTTGTTAACGCTTATTTATTATCAAAACGGCGTAATGAATGATTGCCTATACTAGTAGAGGTTGGAACACGAGTGGAAATGAAATGGCAGGCGTAACTCAAGCCCTGGGTGAAAAAGCCCGCACAGGTGTGTTGGCCCTGCCTGACACAGGAAGTAGCACTAGAGCCTTACCCTTTCACGATGCAGGGGGCGGTTTAGGTCTTGTATGGTGGCTGTAATTTCGCACCTTACAAGCATTCATCTACACGATTTGTCGTGATTTACAGCCGGAATTAGGTATCATTTGACCGGTTGTACATCGTATATTTGAATATTTAAAGAAGACTGACATTGTCACATACACCTTGTAAAAAGTTGTTAACGCTTATTTATTATCAAAACGGCGTAATGAATGATTGCCTATACTAGTAGAGGTTGGAACACGAGTGGAAATGAAATGGCAGGCGTAACTCAAGCCCTTGGTGAAACAGCCCGCACAGGTGTGTTGGCCCTGCCTGACACAGGAAGTAGCACTAGAGCCTTACCCTTTCACGATGCAGGGGGCGGTTTAGGTCTTGTATGGTGGCTGTAATTTCGCACCTTACAAGCATTCATCTACACGATTTGTCGTGATTTACAGCCGGAATTAGGTATCATTTGACAGGTTGTACATCGTATATATGAATATTTAAAGAAGATTGACATTGTCACATACACCTTGTAAAATGTTGTTAACGCTTATTTATTATCAAAACGGCGTAATGAATGATTGCCTATACTAGTAGAGGTTGGAACACGAGTGGAAATGAAATGGCAGGTAAGCCCTGGGTGAAAAGGCCCGCACAGGTGTGTTGGCCCTGCCTCACACAGGAAGTAGCACTAGAGCCTTACCCTTTCACGATGCAGGGGGCGGTTTAGGTCTTGTATGGTGGCTGTAATTTCGCACCTTACAAGCATTCATCTACACGATTTGCCATGATTTACAGCCGGAATTAGGTATCATTTGACAGGTTGTACATCGTATATATGAATATTAAAAGAAGACTGACATTGTCACATACACCTTGTAAAAAGTTGTTAACGCTTATTTATAATCAAAACGGCGTAATGAATGATAGCCTATACTAGTAGAGGTTGGAACACGAGTGGAAATGAAATGGCAGGCGTAACTCAAGCCCTTGGTGAAAAAGCCCGCACAGGTGTGTTGGCCCTGCCTGACAGAGGAAGTAGCACTAGAGCCTTACCCTTTCACGATGCAGGGGGCGGTTTAGGTCTTGTATGGTGGCTGTAATTTCGCACCTTACAAGCATTCATCTACACGATTTGTCGTGATTTACAGCCGGAATTAGGTATCATTTGACAGGTTGTACATCGTATATATGAATATTTAAAGAAGACTGATATTGTCACATAGACCTTGTAAAAAGTTGTTAACGCTTATTTATTATCAAAACGGCGTAATGAATGATTGCCTATACTAGTAGAGGTTGGAACACGAGTGGAAATGAAATGGCAGGCGTAACTCAAGCCCTGGGTGAAAAAGCCCGCACAGGTGTGTTGGCCCTGCCTGACACAGGAAGTAGCACTAGAGCCTTACCCTTTCACGATGCATCGGGCGGTTTAGGTCTTGTATGGTGGCTGTAATTTCGCACCTTACAAGCATTCATCTACACGATTTGTCGTGATTTACAGCCGGAATTAGGTATCATTTGACAGGTTGTACATCGTATATATGAATATTTAAAGAAGACAGATATTGTCACATAGACCTTGTAAAAAGTTGTTAACGCTTATTTATTATCAAAACGGCGTAATGAATGATTGCCTATACTAGTAGAGGTTGGAACACGAGTGGAAATGAAATGGCAGGCGTAACTCAAGCCCTGGGTGAAAAAGCCCGCACAGGTGTGTTGGCCCTGCCTGACACAGGAAGTAGCACTAGAGCCTTACCCTTTCACGATGCAGGGGGCGGTTTAGGTCTTGTATGGTGGCTGTAATTTCGCACCTTACAAGCATTCATCTACACGATTTGTCGTGATTTACAGCCGGAATTAGGTATCATTTGACAGGTTGTACATCGTATATATGAATATTAAAAGAAGACTGACATTGTCACATAGACCTTGTAAAAAGTTGTTAACGCTTATTTATTATAAAACGGCGTAATGAATGATTGCCTATACTAGTAGAGGTTGGAACACGAGTGGAAATGAAATGGCAGGCGTAACTGAAGCCCTGGGTGAAAAAGCCCGCACAGGTGTGTTGGCCCTGCCTGACACAGGAAGTAGCACTAGAGCCTTACCCTTTCACGATGCAGGGGGCGGTTTAGGTCTTGTATGGTGGCTGTAATTTCGCACCTTACAAGCATTCATCTACACGATTTGTCGTGATTTACAGCCGGAATTAGGTATCATTTGACAGGTTGTACATCGTATATATGAATATTACAAGAAGACTGACATTGTCACATACACCTTGTAAAGAGTTGTTAACGCTTATTTATTATGAAAACGGCGTAATGAATGATTGCCTATACTAGTAGAGGTTGGAACACGAGTGGAAATGAAATGGCAGGCGTAACTCAAGCCCTGGGTGAAAAAGCCCGCACAGGTGTGTTGGCCCTGCCTGACACAGGAAGTAGCACTAGAGCCTTACCCTTTCACGATGCAGGGGGCGGTTTAGGTCTTGTATGGTGGCTGTAATTTCGCACCTTACAAGCATTCATCTACACGATTTGTCGTGATTTACAGCCGGAATTAGGTATCATTTGACAGGTTGTACATCGTATATATGAATATTTAAAGAAGACTGACATTGTCACATACACATTGTAAAAAGTTGTTAACGCTTATTTATTATCAAAACGGCGTAATGAATGATTGCCTATACTAGTAGAGGTTGGAACACAAGTGGAAATGAAATGGTAGGCGTAACTCAAGCCCTGGGTGAAAAAGCCCGCACAGGTGTGTTGGCCCTGCCTGACACAGGAAGTAGCACTAGAGCCTTACCCTTTCACGATGCAGGGGGCGATTTAGGTCTTGTATGGTGGCTGTAATTTCGCACCTTACCAGCATTCATCTACACGATTTGTCGTGATTTACAGCCGGAATTACGTATCATTTGACAGGTTGTACACCGTATATATGAATATTTAAAGAAGACTGACATTGTCACATAGACCTTGTAAAAAGTTGTTAACGCTTATTTATTATGAAAACGCCGTAATGAATGATTGCCTATACTAGTAGAGGTTGGATCACGAGTGGAAATGAAATGGCAGGTAAGCCCTGGGTGATAAGGCCCGCACAGGTGTGTTGGCCCTGCCTGACACAGGAAGTAGCACTAGAGCCTTACCCTTTCACGATGCAGGGGGCGGTTTAGGTCTTGTATGGTGGCTGTAATTTCGCACCTTACAAGCATTCATCTCTACGATTTGTCGTGATTTACAGCCGGAATTAGGTATCATTTGACCGGTTGTACATCGTATATTTGAATATTTAAAGAAGACTGACATTGTCACATACACCTTGTAAAAAGTTGTTAACGCTTATTTATAATCAAAACGGCGTAATGAATGATTGCCTATACTAGTAGAGGTTGGAACACGAGTGGAAATGAAATGGCAGGCGTAACTCAAGCCCTGGGTGATAAAGCCCGCACAGGTGTGTTGGCCCTGCCTGACACAGGAAGTAGCACTAGAGCCTTACCCTTTCACGATGCAGGGGGCGGTTTAGGTCTTGTATGGTGGCTGTAATTTCGCACCTTACAAGCATTCATCTACACGATTTGTCGTGATTTACAGCCGGAATTAGGTATCATTTGACAGGTTGTACATCGTATATATGAATATTTAAAGAAGATTGACATTGTCACATACACCTTGTAAAATGTTGTTAACGCTTATTTATTATCAAAACGGCGTAATGAATGATTGCCTATACTAGTAGAGGTTGGAACACGAGTGGAAATGAAATGGCAGGTAAGCCCTGGGTGAAAAGGCCCGCACAGGTGTGTTGGCCCTGCCTGACACAGGAAGTAGCACTAGAGCCTTACCCTTTCACGATGCAGGGGGCGGTTTAGGTCTTGTATGGTGGCTGTAATTTCGCACCTTACAAGCATTCATCTACACGATTTGTCGTGATTTACAGCCGGAATTAGGTATCATTTGACAGGTTGTACATCGTATATATGAATATTTACAGAAGACTGACATTGTCACATACACCTTGTAAAAAGTTGTTAACGCTTATTTATTATCAAAACGGCGTAATGAATGATAGCCTATACTAGTAGAGGTTGGAACACGAGTGGAAATGAAATGGCAGGCGTAACTCAAGCCCTGGGTGAAAAAGCCCGCACAGGTGTGTTGGCCCTGCCTGACACAGGAAGTAGCACTAGAGCCTTACCCTTTCACGATGCAGGGGGCGGTTTAGGTCTTGTATGGTGGCTGTAATTTCGCACCTTACAAGCATTCATCTACACGATTTGTCGTGATTTACAGCCGGAATTAGGTATCATTTGACAGGTTGTACATCGTATATATGAATATTTAAAGAAGACTGATATTGTCACATAGACCTTGTAAAAAGTTGTTAACGCTTATTTATTATCAAAACGGCGTAATGAATGATTGCCTATACTAGTAGAGGTTGGAACACGAGTGGAAATGAAATGGCAGGCGTAACTCAAGCCCTGGGTGAAAAAGCCCGCACAGGTGTGTTGGCCCTGCCTGACACAGGAAGTAGCACTAGAGCCTTACCCTTTCACGATGCAGGGGGCGGTTTAGGTCTTGTATGGTGGCTGTAATTTCGCACCTTACAAGCATTCATCTACACGATTTGTCGTGATTTACAGCCGGAATTAGGTATCATTTGACCGGTTGTACATCGTATATTTGAATATTTAAAGAAGACTGACATTGTCACATACACCTTGTAAAAATTTGTTAACGCTTATTTATTATGAAAACGGCGTAATGAATGATTGCCTATACTAGTAGAGGTTGGAACACGAGTGGAAATGAAATGGCAGGCGTAACTCAAGCCCTGGGTGAAAAAGCCCGCACAGGTGTGTTGGCCCTGCCTGACACAGGAAGTAGCACTAGAGCCTTACCCTTTCACGATGCAGGGGGCGGTTTAGGTCTTGTATGGTGGCTGTAATTTCGCACCTTACAAGCATTCATCTACACGATTTGTCGTGATTTACAGCCGGAATTAGGTATCATTTGACAGGTTGTACATCGTATATATGAATATTTAAAGAAGATTGACATTGTCACATACACCTTGTAAAATGTTGTTAACGCTTATTTATTATCAAAACGGCGTAATGAATGATTGCCTATACTAGTAGAGGTTGGAACACGAGTGGAAATGAAATGGCAGGTAAGCCCTGGGTGAAAAGGCCCGCACAGGTGTGTTGGCCCTGCCTGACACAGGAAGTAGCACTAGAGCCTTACCCTTTCACGATGCAGGGGGCGGTTTAGGTCTTGTATGGTGGCTGTAATTTCGCACCTTACAAGCATTCATCTACACGATTTGTCATGATTTACAGCTGGAATTAGGTATCATTTGACAGGTTGTACATCGTATATATGAATATTAAAAGAAGACTGACATTGTCACATACACCTTGTAAAAAGTTGTTAACGCTTATTTATAATCAAAACGGCGTAATGAATGATAGCCTATACTAGTAGAGGTTGGAACACGAGTGGAAATGAAATGGCAGG
Source organism: Schistocerca gregaria (assembly GCF_023897955.1). Classification (NCBI taxonomy): domain Eukaryota; kingdom Metazoa; phylum Arthropoda; class Insecta; order Orthoptera; family Acrididae; genus Schistocerca; species Schistocerca gregaria. The sequence continues at coordinate 510,045,001 of NC_064924.1, read as the reverse complement.
CGTAACTCAAGCCCTGGGTGAAAAAGCCCGCACAGGTGTGTTGGCCCTGCCTGACACAGGAAGTAGCACTAGAGCCTTACCCTTTCACGATGCAGGGGGCGGTTTAGGTCTTGTATGGTGGCTGTAATTTCGCACCTTACAAGCATTCATCTACACGATTTGTCGTGATTTACAGCCGGAATTAGGTATCATTTGACAGGTTGTACATCGTATATAAGAATATTTAAAGAAGACTGATATTGTCACATAGAAATTGTAAAAAGTTGTTAACGCTTATTTATTATCAAAACGGCGTAATGAATGATTGCCTATACTAGTAGAGGTTGGAACACGAGTGGAAATGAAATGGCAGGCGTAACTCAAGCCCTTGGTGAAAAAGCCCGCACAGGTGTGTTGGCCCTGCCTGACACAGGAAGTAGCACTAGAGCCTTACCCTTTCACGATGCAGGGGGCGGTTTAGGTCTTGTATGGTGGCTGTAATTTCGCACCTTACAAGCATTCATCTACACGAATTGTCGTGATTTACAGCCGGAATTAGGTATCATTTGACAGGTTGTACATCGTATATATGAATATTTAAAGAAGACTGATATTGTCACATAGACCTTGTAAAAAGTTGTTAACGCTTATTTATTATCAAAACGGCGTAATTAATGATTGCCTATACTAGTAGAGGTTGGAACACGAGTGGAAATGAAATGGCAGGCGTAACTCAAGCCCTGGGTGAAAAAGCCCGCACAGGTGTGTTGGCCCTGCCTGACACAGGAAGTAGCACTAGAGCCTTGCCCTGTCACGATGCAGGGGGCGGTTTAGGTCTTGTATGGTGGCCGTAATTTCGCACCTTACAAGCATTCATCTACACGTTTTTTCGTGATTTACAGCCGGAATTAGGTATCATTTGACAGGTTGTACATCGTATATATGAATATTAAAAGAAGACTGACATTGTCACATACACCTTGTAAAAAGTTGTTAACGCTTATTTATTATCAAAACGGCGTAATGAATGATTGCCTATACTAGTAGAGGTTGGAACACAAGTGGAAATGAAATGGCAGGCGTAACTCAAGCGCTGGGTGAAAAAGCCCGCACAGGTGTGTTGGCCCTGCCTGACATAGGAAGTAGCACTAGAGCCTTACCCTTTCACGATGCAGGGGGCGGTTTAGGTCTTGTATGGTGGCTGTAATTTCGCACCTTACAAGCATTCATCTACACGATTTGTCGTGATTTACAGCCGGAATTAGGTATCATTTGACAGGTTGTACATCGTATATATGAATATTAAAAGAAGACTGACATTGTCACATACACCTTGTAAAAAGTTGTTAACGCTTATTTATTATGAAAACGGCGTAATGAATGATTGCCTATACTAGTGGAGGTTGGAACACGAGTGGAAATGAAATGGCAGGCGTAACTCAAGCCCTGGGTGAAAAAGCCCGCACAGGTGTGTTGGCCCTGCCTGACACAGGAAGTAGCACTACAGCCTTACCCTTTCACGATGCAGGGGGCGGTTTAGGTCTTGTATGGTGGCTGTAATTTCGCACCTTACAAGCATTCATCTACACGATTTGTCGTGATTTACAGCCGGAATTAGGTAGCATTTGACAGGTTGTACATCGTATATATGAATATTTAAAGAAGACAGATATTGTCACATAGACCTTGTAAAAAGTTGTTAACGCTTATTTATTATCAAAACGGCGTAATGAATGATTGCCTATACTAGTAGAGGTTGGAACACGAGTGGAAATGAAATGGCAGGCGTAACTCAAGCCCTGGGTGAAAAAGCCCGCACAGGTGTGTTGGCCCTGCCTGACACAGGTAGTAGCACTAGAGCCTTACCCTTACACGATGCAGGGGGCGGTTTAGGTCTTGTATGGTGGCTGTAATTTCGCACCTTACAAGCATTCATCTACACGATTTGTCGTGATTTACAGCCGGAATTAGGTATCATTTGACAGGTTGTACATCGTATATATGAATATTTAAAGAAGACTGACATTGTCACATACACCTTGTAAAAAGTTGTTAACGCTTATTTATTATAAAACGGCGTAATGAATGATTGCCTATACTAGTAGAGGTTGGAACACGAGTGGAAATGAAACGGCAGGCGTAACTCAAGCCCTGGGTGAAAAAGCCCGCACAGGTGTGTTGGCCCTGCCTGACACAGGAAGTAGCACTAGAGCCTTACCCTTTCACGATGCAGGGTGCGGTTTAGGTCTTGTATGGTGGCTGTAATTTCGCACCTTACAAGCATTCATCTACACGATTTGTCGTGATTTACAGCCGGAATTAGGTATCATTTGACAGGTTGTACATCGTATATATGAATATTTAAAGAAGACTGACATTGTCACATACACCTTGTAAAAAGTTGTTAACGCTTATTTATTATGAAAACGCCGTAATGAATGATTGCCTATACTAGTAGAGGTTGGAACACGAGTGGAAATGAAATGGCAGGCGCAACTCAAGCCCAGGGTGAAAAAGCCCACACAGGTGTGTTGGCCCTGCCTGACACAGGAAGTAGCACTAGAGCCTTACCCTTTCACGATGCAGGGTGCGGTTTAGGTCTTGTATGGTGGCTGTAATTTCGCACCTTACAAGCATTCATCTACACGATTTGTCGTGATTTACAGCCGGAATTAGGTATCATTTGACAGGTTGTACATCGTATATATGAATATTTAAAGAAGACTGACATTGTCACATACACCTTGTAAAAAGTTGTTAACGCTTATTTATTATCAAAACGGCGTAATGAATGATTGCCTATACTAGTAGATGTTGGAACTTGAGTGGAAATGAAATGGCAGGCGTAACTCAAGCCCTGGGTGAAAGAGCCCGCACAGGTGTGTTGGCCCTGCCTGACACAGGAAGTAGCACTAGAGCCTTACCCTTTCACGATGCAGGGGGCGGTTTAGGTCTTGTATGGTGGCTGTAATTTCGCACCTTACAAGCATTCATCTACACGATTTGTCGTGATTTACAGCCGGAATTAGGTATCATTTGACAGGTTGTACATCGTATATATGAATATTCAAAGAAGACTGACATTGTCACATAGACCTTGTAAAAAGTTGTTAACGCTTATTTATTATGAAAACGGCGTAATGAATGATTGCCTATACTAGTAGAGGTTGGAACACGAGTGGAAATGAAATGGCAGGCGTAACTCAAGCCCTGGGTGAAAAAGACCACACAGGTGTGTTGGCCCTACCTGACACAGGAAGTAGCACTAGAGCCTTACCCTTTCACAAAGCAGGGGGCGCTTTAGGTCTTGTATGGTGGCTGTAATTTCGCACCTTACAAGCATTCATCTACACGATTTGTCGTGATTTACAGCCGGAATTAGGTATCATTTGACAGGTTGTACATCGTATATATGAATATTTAAGGAAGACTGATATTGTCACATAGACCCTGTAAAAAGTTGTTAACGCTTATTTATTATGAAAACGGCGTAATGAATGATTGCCTATACTAGTAGAGGTTGGAACACGAGTGGAAATGAAATGGCAGTCGTAACTCAAGCCCTGGGTGAAAAAGCCCGCACAGGTGTGTTGGCCCTGCCTGACACAGGAAGTAGCACTAGAGCCTTACCCTTTCACGATGCAGGGGGCGGTTTAGGTCTTGTATGGTGGCTGTAATTTCGCACCTTACAAGCATTCATCTACACGATTTGTCGTGATTTACAGCCGGAATTAGGTATCATTTGACAGGTTGTACATCGTATATATGAATATTTAAAGAAGTCTGACATTGTCACATACACCTTGTAAAAAGTTGTTAACGCTTATTTATTATGAAAACGGCGTAATGAATGATTGCCTATACTAGTAGAGGTTGGAACACGAGTGGAAATGAAATGGCAGGCGTAACTCAAGCCCTGGGTGAAAAAGCCCGCACAGGTGTGTTGGCCCTGCCTGACACAGGAAGTAGCACTAGAGCCTTACCCTTTCACGATGCAGGGGGCGGTTTAGGTCTTGTATGGTGGCTGTAATTTCGCACCTTACAAGCATTCATCTACACGATTTGTCGTGATTTACAGCCGGAATTAGGTATCATTTGACAGGTTGTACATCGTATGTATGAATATTTAAAGAAGACTGACATTGTCACATACACCTTGTAAAAAGTTGTTAACGCTTATTTATTATCAAAACGCCGTAATGAAGGATTGCCTATACTAGTAGAGGTTGGAGCACGAGTGGAAATGAAATGGCAGGCGTAACTCAAGGCCTGGGAGAAAAAGCCCGCACAGGTGTGTTGGCCCTTCCTGACACAGGAAGTAGCGCTAGAGCCTTACCCTTTCACGATGAAGGGGGCGGTTTAGGTCTTGTATGGTGGCTGTAATTTCGCACCTTACAAGCATTCATCTACACGATTTGTCGTGATTTACAGCCGGAATTAGGTATCATTTGACAGGTTGTACATCGTATATATGAATATTTAAAGAAGTCTGACATTGTCACATACACCTTGTAAAAAGTTGTTAACGCTTATTTATTATGAAAACGGCGTAATGAATGATTGCCTATACTAGTAGAGGTTGGAACACGAGTGGAAATGAAATGGCAGGCGTAACTCAAGCCCTGGGTGAAAAAGCCCGCACAGGTGTGTTGGCCCTGCCTGACACAGGAAGTAGCACTAGAGCCTTACCCTTTCACGATGCAGGGGGCGGTTTAGGTCTTGTATGGTGGCTGTAATTTCGCACCTTACAAGCATTCATCTACACGATTTGTCGTGATTTACAGCCGGAATTAGGTATCATTTGACAGGTTGTACATCGTATGTATGAATATTTAAAGAAGACTGACATTGTCACATACACCTTGTAAAAAGTTGTTAACGCTTATTTATTATCAAAACGCCGTAATGAAGGATTGCCTATACTAGTAGAGGTTGGAACACGAGTGGAAATGAAATGGCAGGCGTAACTCAAGCCCTGGGTGAAAAAGCCCGCACAGGTGTGTTGGCCCTTCCTGACACAGGAAGTAGCACTAGAGCCTTACCCTTTCACGATGCAGGGGGCGGTTTAGGTCTTGTATGGTGGCTGTAATTTCGCACCTTACAAGCATTCATCTACACGATTTGTCGTGATTTACAGCCGGAATTAGGTATCATTTGACAGGTTGTACATCGTATATATGAATATTTAAAGAAGACTGATATTGTCACATACACCTTGTAAAAAGTTGTTAACGCTTATTTATTATCAAAACGGCGTAATGAATGATTGCCTATACTAGTAGAGGTTGGAACACGAGTGGAAATGAAATGGCAGGCGTAACTCAAACCCTGGGTGAAAAAGCACGCAAAGGTGTGTTGGCCCTGCCTGACACAGGAAGTAGCACTAGAGCCTTACCCTTTCACGATGCAGGGGGCGGTTTAGGTCTTGTATGGTGGCTGTAATTTCGCACCTTACAAGCATTCATCTACACGATTTGTCGTGATTTACAGCCGGAATTAGGTATCATTTGACAGGTTGTACATCGTATATATGAATATTTAAAGAAGACTGACATTGTCACATACACCTTGTAAAAAGTTGTTAACGCTTATTTATTATGAAAACGCCGTAATGAATGATTGCCTATACTAGTAGAGGTTGGAACACGAGTGGAAATGAAATGGCAGGCGTAACTCAAGCCCTGGGTGAAAAAGCCCACACAGGTGTGTTGGCCCTGCCTGACACAGGAAGTAGCACTAGAGCCTTACCCTTTCACGATGCAGGGGGCGGTTTAGGTCTTGTATGGTGGCTGTAATTTCGCACCTTACAAGCATTCATCTACACGATTTGTCGTGATTTACAGCCGGAATTAGGTATCATTTGACAGGTTGTACATCGTATATATGAATATTTAAAGAAGACTGACATTGTCACATAGACCTTGTAAAATGTTGTTAACGCTTATTTATTATGAAAACGCCGTAATGAATGATTGCCTATCCTTGTAGAGGTTGGAACAGGAGTGGAAATGAAATGGCAGGCGTAACTCAAGCCCTGGGTGAAAAAGCCCGCACAGGTGTGTTGGTCCTGCCTGACACAGGAAGTAGCACTAGAGCCTTACCCTTTCACGATGCAGGGGGCGGTTTAGGTCTTGTATGGTGGCTGTAATTTCGCACCTTACAAGCATTCATCTACACGATTTGTCGTGATTTACAGCCGGAATTAGGTATCATTTGACAGGTTGTACATCGTATATATGAATATTTAAAGAAGATTGACATTGTCACATACACCTTGCAAAAAGTTGTTAACTTTTATTTATTATCAAAACGGCGTAATGAATGATTGCCTATACTAGTAGAGGTTGGAACACGAGTGGAAATGAAATGGCAGGCGTAACTCAAGCCCTGGGTGAAAAAGCCCGCACAGGTGTGTTGGCCCTGCCTGACACAGGAAGTAGCACTAGAGCCTTACCCTTTCACGATGCAGGGGGCGGTTTAGGTCTTGTATGGTGGCTGTAATTTCGCACCTTACAAGCATTCATCTACACGATTTGTCGTGATTTACAGCCGGAATTAGGTATCATTTGACAGGTTGTACATCGTATATATGAATATTTAAAGAAGACTGATATTGTCACATACACCTTGTAAAAAGTTGTTAACGCTTATTTATTATCAAAACGGCGTAATGAATGATTGCCTATACTAGTAGAGGTTGGAACACGAGTGGAAATGAAATGGCAGGCGTAACTCAAGCCCTGGGTGAAAAAGCCCGCACAGGTGTGTTGGCCCTGCCTGACACAGGAAGTAGCACTAGAGCCTTACCCTTTCACGATGCAGGGGGCGGTTTAGGTCTTGTATGGTGGCTGTAATTTCGCACCGTACAAGCATTCATCTACACGATTTGTCGTGATTTACAGCCGGAATTAGGTATCATTTAATAGGTTGTACATCGTATATATGAATATTTAAAGAAGTCTGACATTGTCACATACACCTTGTAAAAAGTTGTTAACGCTTATTTATTATGAAAACGGCGTAATGAATGATTGCCTATACTAGTAGAGGTTGGAGCACGAGTGGAAATGAAATGGCAGGCGTAACTCAAGCCCTGGGAGAAAAAGCCCGCACAGGTGTGTTGGCCCTTCCTGACACAGGAAGTAGCACTAGAGCCTTACCCTTTCACGATGCAGGGGCGGTTTAGGTCTTGTATGGTGGCTGTAATTTCGCACCTTACAAGCATTCATCTACACGATTTGTCGTGATTTACAGCCGGAATTAGGTATCATTTGACAGGTTGTACATCGTATATATGAATATTTAAAGAAGTCTAACATTGTCACATACACCTTGTAAAAAGTTGTTAACGCTTATTTATTATCAAAACGGCGTAAAGAATGATTGCCTATACTAGTAGAGGTTGGAACACGAGTGGAAATGAAATGGCAGGCGTAACTCAAGCCCTGGGTGAAAAAGCCCGCACAGGTGTGTTGGCCCTGCCTGACACAGGAAGTAGCACTAGAGCCTTACCCTTTCACGATGCAGGGGGCGGTTTAGGTCTTGTATGGTGGCTGTAATTTCGCACCTTACAAGAATTCATCTACACGATTTGTCGTGATTTACAGCCGGAATTAGGTATCATTTGACAGGTTGTACATCGTATATATGAATATTTAAAGAAGATTGACATTGTCACATACACCTTGTAAAAAGTTGTTAACGCTTATTTATTATCAAAACGGCGTAATGAATGATTGCCTATACTAGTCGAGGTAGGAACACGAGTGGAAATGAAATGGCAGGCGTAACTCAAGCCCTGGGTGAAAAAGCCCGCACAGGTGTGTTGGCCCTTCCTGACACAGGAAGTAGCACTAGAGCCTTACCCTTTCACGATGCAGGGGGCGGTTTAGGTCTTGTATGGTGGCTGTAATTTCGCACCTTACAAGCATTCATCTACACGATTTGTCGTGATTTACAGCCGGAATTAGGTATCATTTGACAGGTTGTACATCGTATATATGAATATTTAAAGAAGACTGATATTGTCACATAGACCTTGTAAAAAGTTGTTAACGCTTATTTATTATCAAAACGGCGTAATGAATGATTGCCTATACTAGTAGAGGTTGGAACACGAGTGGAAATGAAATGGCAGTCGTAACTCAAGCCCTGGGTGAAAAAGCCCGCACAGGTGTGTTGGCCCTGCCTGACTCAGGATGTAGCACTAGAGCCTTACCCTTTCACGATGCAGGGTGCGGTTTAGGTCTTGTATGGTGGCTGTAATTTCGCACCTTACAAGCATTCATCTACACGATTTGTCGTGATTTACAGCCGGAATTAGGTATCATTTGACAGGTTGTACATCGTTATATGAATATTTAAAGAAGACTGACATTGTCACATACACCTTGTAAAAAGTTGTTAACGCTTATTTATTATCAAAACGGCGTAATGAATGATTGCCAATACTAGTAGAGGTTGGAACACGAGTGGAAATGAAATGGCAGGCGTAACTCAAGCCCTGGGTGAAAAAGCCCGCACAGGTGTGTTGGCCCTGCCTGACACAGGAAGTAGCACTAGAGCCTTACCCTTACACGATGCAGGGGGCGGTTTAGGTCTTGTATGGTGGCTGTAATTTCGCACCTTACAAGCATTCATCTACACGATTTGTCGTGATTTACAGCCGGAATTAGGTATCATTTGACAGGTTGTACATCGTATATATGAATATTTAAAGAAGACTGACATTGTCACATACACCTTGTAAAAAGTTGTTAACGCTTATTTATTATCAAAACGGCGTAATGAATGATTGCCTATACTAGTAGAGGTTGGAACACGAGTGGAAATGAAATGGCAGGCGTAACTCAAGCCCTGGGTGAAAAAGCCTACACAGGAGTGTTGGCCCTGCCTGACACAGGAAGTAGCACTACAGCCTTACCCTTTCACGATGCAGGGGGCGGTTTAGGTCTTGTATGGTGGCTGTAATTTCGCACCTTACAAGCATTCATCTACACGATTTGTCGTGATTTACAGCCGGAATTAGGTATCATTTAATAGGTTGTACATCGTATATATGAATATTTAACGAAGTCTGACATTGTCACATACACCTTGTAAAAAGTTGTTAACGCTTATTTATTATGAAAACGGCGTAATGAATGATTGCCTATACTAGTAGAGGTAGGAGCACGAGTTGAAATGAAATGGCAGGCGTAACTCATGCCATGGGAGAAAAAGCCCGCACAGGTGTGTTGGCCCTTCCTGACACAGGAAGTAGCACTAGAGCCTTACCCTTTCACGATGCAGGGGCGGTTTAGGTCTTGTATGGTGGCTGTAATTTCGCACCTTACAAGCATTCATCTACACGATTTGTCGTGATTTACAGCCGGAATTAGGTATCATTTGACAGGTTGTACATCGTATATATGAATATTTAAAGAAGTCTGACATTGTCACATACACCTTGTAAAAAGTTGTTAACGCTTATTTATTATCAAAACGGCGTAATGAATGATTGCCTATACTAGTAGAGGTTGGAACACGAGTGGAAATGAAATGGCAGGCGTAACTCAAGCCCTGGGTGAAAAAGCCCGCACAGGTGTGTTGGCCCTGCCTGACACAGGAAGTAGCACTAGAGCCTTACCCTTTCACGATGCAGGGGGCGGTTTAGGTCTTGTATGGTGGCTGTAATTTCGCACCTTACAAGAATTCATCTACACGATTTGTCGTGATTTACAGCCGGAATTAGGTATCATTTGACAGGTTGTACATCGTATATATGAATATTTAAAGAAGATTGACATTGTCACATACACCTTGTAAAAAGTTGTTAACGCTTATTTATTATCAAAACGGCGTAATGAATGATTGCCTATACTAGTCGAGGTAGGAACACGAGTGGAAATGAAATGGCAGGCGTAACTCAAGCCCTGGGTGAAAAAGCCCGCACAGGTGTGTTGGCCCTTCCTGACACAGGAAGTAGCACTAGAGCCTTACCCTTTCACGATGCAGGGGGCGGTTTAGGTCTTGTATGGTGGCTGTAATTTCGCACCTTACAAGCATTCATCTACACGATTTGTCGTGATTTACAGCCGGAATTAGGTATCATTTGACAGGTTGTACATCGTATATATGAATATTTAAAGAAGACTGATATTGTCACATAGACCTTGTAAAAAGTTGTTAACGCTTATTTATTATGAAAACGGCGTAATGAATGATTGCCTATACTAGTAGAGGTTGGAACACGAGTGGAAATGAAATGGCAGGCGTAACTCAAGCCCTGGGTGAAAAAGCCCGCACAGGTGTGTTGGCCCTGCCTGACACAGGATGTAGCACTAGAGCCTTACACTTTCACGATGCAGGGTGCGGTTTAGGTCTTGTATGGTGGCTGTAATTTCGCACCTTACAAGCATTCATCTACACGATTTGTCGTGATTTACAGCCGGAATTAGGTATCATTTGATAGGTTGTACATCGTTATATGAATATTTAAAGAAGACTGACATTGTCACATACACCTTGTAAAAAGTTGTTAACGCTTATTTATTATCAAAACGGCGTAATGAATGATTGCCTATACTAGTAGAGGTTGGAACACGAGTGGAAATGAAATGGCAGGCGTAACTCAAGCCCTGGGTGAAAAAGCCCGCACAGGTGTGTTGGCCCTGCCTGACACAGGAAGTAGCACTAGAGCCTTACCCTTACACGATGCAGGGGGCGGTTTAGGTCTTGTATGGTGGCTGTAATTTCGCACCTTACAAGCATTCATCTACACGATTTGTCGTGATTTACAGCCGGAATTAGGTATCATTTGACAGGTTGTACATCGTATATATGAATACTTAAAGAAGACTGACATTGTCACATACACCTTGTAAAAAGTTGTTAACGCTTATTTATTATCAAAACGCCGTAATGAAGGATTGCCTATACTAGTAGAGGTTGGAACACGAGTGGAAATGAAATGGCAGGCGTAACTCAAGCCCTGGGTGAAAAAGCCCGCACAGGTGTGTTGGACCTGCCTGACACAGGAAGTAGCACTACAGCCTTACCCTTTCACGATGCAGGGGGCGGTTTAGGTCTTGTATGGTGGCTGTAATTTCGCACCTTACAAGCATTCATCTACACGATTTGTCGTGATTTACAGCCGGAATTAGGTATCATTTAATAGGTTGTACATCGTATATATGAATATTTAACGAAGTCTGACATTGTCACATACACCTTGTAAAAAGTTGTTAACGCTTATTTATTATGAAAACGGCGTAATGAATGATTGCCTATACTAGTAGAGGTAGGAGCACGAGTTGAAATGAAATGGCAGGCGTAACTCATGCCATGGGAGAAAAAGCCCGCACAGGTGTGTTGGCCCTTCCTGACACAGGAAGTAGCACTAGAGCCTTACCCTTTCACGATGCAGGGGCGGTTTAGGTCTTGTATGGTGGCTGTAATTTCGCACCTTACAAGCATTCATCTACACGATTTGTCGTGATTTACAGCCGGAATTAGGTATCATTTGACAGGTTGTACATCGTATATATGAATATTTAAAGAAGTCTGACATTGTCACATACACCTTGTAAAAAGTTGTTAACGCATATTTATTATCAAAACGGCGTAATGAATGATTGCCTATACTAGTAGAGGTTGGAACACGAGTGGAAATGAAATGGCAGGCGTAACTCAAGCCCTGGGTGAAAAAGCCCGCACAGGTGTGTTGGCCCTGCCTCACACAGGAAGTAGCACTAGAGCCTTACCCTTTCGCGTTGCAGGGGGCGGTTTAGGTCTTGTATGGTGGCTGTAATTTCGCACCTTACAAGAATTCATCTACACGATTTGTCGTGATTTACAGCCGGAATTAGGTATCATTTGACAGGTTGTACATCGTATATATGAATATTTAAAGAAGATTGACATTGTCACATACACCTTGTAAAAAGTTGTTAACGCTTATTTATTATCAAAACGGCGTAATGAATGATTGCCAATACTAGTAGAGGTTGGAACACGAGTGGAAATGAAATGGCAGGCGTAACTCAAGCCCTGGGTGAAAAAGCCCGCACAGGTGTGTTGGCCCTGCCTGACACAGGAAGTAGCACTAGAGCCTTACCCTTACACGATGCAGGGGGCGGTTTAGGTCTTGTATGGTGGCTGTAATTTCGCACCTTACAAGCATTCATCTACACGATTTGTCGTGATTTACAGCCGGAATTAGGTATCATTTGACAGGTTGTACATCGTATATATGAATATTTAAAGAAGACTGACATTGTCACATAGACCTTGTAAAAAGTTGTTAACGCTTATTTATTATCAAAACGCCGTAATGAAGGATTGCCTATACTAGTAGAGGTTGGAACACGAGTGGAAATGAAATGGCAGGCGTAACTCAAGCCCTGGGTGAAAAAGCCCGCACAGGTGTGTTGGCCCTGCCTGACACAGGAAGTAGCACTAGAGCCTTACCCTTTCACGATGCAGGGGGCGGTTTAGGTCTTGTATGGTGGCTGTAATTTCGCACCTTACAAGCATTCATCTACACGATTTGTCGTGATTTACAGCCGGAATTAGGTATCATTTAATAGGTTGTACATCGTATATATGAATATTTAAAGAAGTCTGACATTGTCACATACACCTTGTAAAAAGTTGTTAACGCTTATTTATTATCAAAACGGCGTAATGAATGATTGCCTATACTAGTAGAGGTAGGAGCACGAGTTGAAATGAAATGGCAGGCGTAACTCATGCCATGGGAGAAAAAGCCCGCACAGGTGTGTTGGCCCTTCCTGACACAGGAAGTAGCACTAGAGCCTTACCCTTTCACGATGGAGGGGCGGTTTAGGTCTTGTATGGTGGCTGTAATTTCGCACCTTACAAGCATTCATCTACACGATTTGTCGTGATTTACAGCCGGAATTAGGTATCATTTGACAGGTTGTACATCGTATATATGAATATTTAAAGAAGTCTGACATTGTCACATACACCTTGTAAAAAGTTGTTAACGCTTATTTATTATCAAAACTTCGTAATGAATGATTGCCTATACTAGTAGAGGTTGGAACACGAGTGGAAATGAAATGGCAGGCGTAACTCAAGCCCTGGGTGAAAAAGCCCGCACAGGTGTGTTGGCCCTGCCTGACACAGGAAGTAGCACTAGAGCCTTACCCTTTCACGATGCAGGGGGCGGTTTAGGTCTTGTATGGTGGCTGTAATTTCGCACCTTACAAGCATTCATCTACACGATTTGTCGTGATTTACAGCCGGAATTAGGTATCATTTAATAGGTTGTACATCGTATATATGAATATTTAAAGAAGTCTGACATTGTCACATACACCTTGCAAAAAGTTGTTAACTTTTATTTATTATGAAAACGGCGTAATGAATGATTGCCTATACTAGTAGAGGTTGGAACACGAGTGGAAATGAAATGGCAGGCGTAACTCAAGCCCTGGGTGAAAAAGCCCGCACAGGTGTGTTGGCCCTGCCTGACACAGGAAGTAGCACTAGAGCCTTACCCTTTCACGATGCAGGGGGCGGTTTAGGTCTTGTATGGTGGCTGTAATTTCGCACCTTACAAGAATTCATCTACACGATTTGTCGTGATTTACAGCCGGAATTAGGTATCATTTGACAGGTTGTACATCGTATATATGAATATTTAAAGAAGACTGACATTGTCACATAGACCTTGTAAAAAGTTGTTAACGCGTTTTTATTATGAAAACGCCGTAATGAATGATTGCCTATACTAGTAGAGGTTGGAACACGAGTGGAAATGAAATGGCAGGCGTAACTCAAGCCCTGGGTGATAAAGCCCACACAGGTGTGTTGGCCCTGCCTGACACAGGAAGTAGCACTAGAGCCTTACCCTTTCACGATGCAGGGGGCGGTTTAGGTCTTGTATGGTGGCTGTAATTTCGCACCTTACAAGCATTCATCTACACGATTTGTCGTGATTTACAGCCGGAATTAGGTATCATTTGACAGGTTGTACATCGTATATATGAATATTTAAAGAAGGCTGACATTGTCACATACACCTTGTAAAAAGTTGTTAACGCTTATTTATTATGAAAACGCCGTAATGAATGATTGCCTATACTAGTAGAGGTTGGAACACGAGTGGAAATGAAATGGCAGGCGTAACTCAAGCGCTGGGTGAAAAAGCCCGCACAGGTGTGTGGGCCCTGCCTGACACAGGAAGTAGCACTAGAGCCTTACCCTTTCACGATGCAGGGTGCGGTTTAGGTCTTGTATGGTGGCTGTAATTTCGCACCTTACAAGCATTCATCTACACGATTTGTCGTGATTTACAGCCGGAATTAGGTATCATTTGACAGGTTGTACATCGTATATATGAATATTTAAAGAAGACTGACATTGTCACATACACCTTGTAAAAAGTTGTTAACGCTTATTTATTATCAAAACGCCGTAATGAAGGATTGCCTATACTAGTAGAGGTTGGAACACGAGTGGAAATGAAATGGCAGGCGTAACTCAAGCCCTGGGTGAAAAAGCCCGCACAGGTGTGTTGGCCCTGCCTGACACAGGAAGTAGCACTAGAGCCTTACCCTTTCACGATGCAGGGGGCGGTTTAGGTCTTGTATGGTGGCTGTAATTTCGCACCTTACAAGCATTCATCTACACGATTTGTCGTGATTTACAGCCGGAATTAGGTATCATTTAATAGGTTGTACATCGTATATATGAATATTTAACGAAGTCTGACATTGTCACATACACCTTGTAAAAAGTTGTTAACGCTTATTTATTATGAAAACGGCGTAATGAATGATTGCCTATACTAGTAGAGGTAGGAGCACGAGTTGAAATGAAATGGCAGGCGTAACTCATGCCATGGGAGAAAAAGCCCGCACAGGTGTGTTGGCCCTTCCTGACACAGGAAGTAACACTAGAGCCTTACCCTTTCACGATGCAGGGGGCGGTTTAGGTCTTGTATGGTGGCTGTAATTTCGCACCTTACAAGCATTCATCTACACGATTTGTCGTGATTTACAGCCGGAATTAGGTATCATTTGACAGGTTGTACATCGTATATATGAATATTTAAAGAAGTCTGACATTGTCACATACACCTTGTAAAAAGTTGTTAACGCTTATTTATTATCAAAACGGCGTAATGAATGATTGCCTATACTAGTAGAGGTTGGAACACGAGTGGAAATGAAATGGCAGTCGTAACTCAAGCCCTGGGTGAAAAAGCCCGCACAGGTGTGTTGGCCCTGCCTGACACAGGAAGTAGCACTAGAGCCTTACCCTTTCACGATGCAGGGGGCGGTTTAGGTCTTGTATGGTGGCTGTAATTTCGCACCTTACAAGAATTCATCTACACGATTTGTCGTGATTTACAGCCGGAATTAGGTATCATTTGACAGGTTGTACATCGTATATATGAATATTTAAAGAAGATTGACATTGTCACATACACCTTGTAAAAAGTTGTTAACGCTTATTTATTATCAAAACGGCGTAATGAATGATTGCCTATACTAGTAGAGGTAGGAACACGAGTGGAAATGAAATGGCAGGTGTAACTCAAGCCCTGGGTGAAAAAGCCCGCACAGGTGTGTTGGCCCTTCCTGACACAGGAAGTAGCACTAGAGCCTTACCCTTTCACGATGCAGGGGGCGGTTTAGGTCTTGTATGGTGGCTGTAATTTCGCACCTTACAAGCATTCATCTACACGATTTGTCGTGATTTACAGCCGGAATTAGGTATCATTTGACAGGTTGTACATCGTATATATGAATATTTAAAGAAGACTGATATTGTCACATACACCTTGTAAAAAGTTGTTAACGCTTATTTATTATCAAAACGGCGTAATGAATGATTGCCTATACTAGTAGAGGTTGGAACACGAGTGGAAATGAAATGGCAGGCGTAACTCAAGCCCTGGGTGAAAAAGCCCGCACAGGTGTGTTGGCCCTGCCTGACACACGATGTAGCACTAGAGCCTTACCCTTTCACGATGCAGGGTGCGGTTTAGGTCTTGTATGGTGGCTGTAATTTCGCACCTTACAAGCATTCATCTACACGATTTGTCGTGATTTACAGCCGGAATTAGGTATCATTTGACAGGTTGTACATCGTTATATGAATATTTAAAGAAGACTGACATTGTCACATACACCTTGTAAAAAGTTGTTAACGCTTATTTATTATCAAAAAGGCGTAATGAATGATTGCCAATACTAGTAGAGGTTGGAACACGAGTGGAAATGAAATGGCAGGCGTAACTCAAGCCCTGGGTGAAAAAGCCCGCACAGGTGTGTTGGCCCTGCCTGACACAGGAAGTAGCACTAGAGCCTTACCCTTACACGATGCAGGGGGCGGTTTAGGTCTTGTATGGTGGCTGTAATTTCGCACCTTACAAGCATTCATCTACACGATTTGTCGTGATTTACAGCCGGAATTAGGTATCATTTGACAGTTTGTACATCGTATATATGAATATTTAAAGAAGACTGACATTGTCACATACACCTTGTAAAAAGTTGTTAACGCTTATTTATTATCAAAACGGCGTAATGAATGATTGCCTATACTAGTAGAGGTTGGAACACGAGTGGAAATGAAATGGCAGGCGTAACTCAAGCCCTGGGTGAAAAGGCCACACAGGTGTGTTGGCCCTGCCTGACACAGGAAGTAGCACTAGAGCCTTACCCTTTCACGATGCAGGGTGCGGTTTAGGTCTTGTATGGTGGATGTAATTTCGCACCTTACAAGCATTCATCTACACGATTTGTCGTGATTTACAGCCGGAATTAGGTATCATTTGACAGGTTGTACATCGTATATATGAATATTTAAAGAAGACTGACATTGTCACATAGACCTTGTAAAAAGTTGTTAACGCTTATTTATTATCAAAACGCCGTAATGAAGGATTGCCTATACTAGTAGAGGTTGGAACACGAGTGGAAATGAAATGGCAGGCGTAACTCAAGCCCTGGGTGAAAAAGCCCGCACAGGTGTGTTGGCCCTGCCTGACACAGGAAGTAGCACTAGAGCCTTACCCTTTCACGATGCAGGGGGCGGTTTAGGTCTTGTATGGTGGCTGTAATTTCGCACCTTACAAGCATTCACCTACACGATTTGTCGTGATTTACAGCCGGAATTAGGTATCATTTAATAGGTTGTACATCGTATATATGAATATTTAAAGAAGTCTGACATTGTCACATACACCTTGTAAAAAGTTGTTAACGCTTATTTATTATGAAAACGGCGTAATGAATGATTGCCTATACTAGTAGAGGTAGGAGCACGAGTTGAAATGAAATGGCAGGCGTAACTCATGCCATGGGAGAAAAAGCCCGCACAGGTGTGTTGGCCCTTCCTGACACAGGAAGTAGCACTAGAGCCTTACCCTTTCACGATGCAGGGGGCGGTTTAGGTCTTGTATGGTGGCTGTAATTTCGCACCTTACAAGCATTCATCTACACGATTTGTCGTGATTTACAGCCGGAATTAGGTATCATTTGACAGGTTGTACATCGTATATATGAATATTTAAAGAAGTCTGACATTGTCACATACACCTTGTAAAAAGTTGTTAACGCTTATTTATTATCAAAACTTCGTAATGAATGATTGCCTATACTAGTAGAGGTTGGAACACGAGTGGAAATGAAATGGCAGGCGTAACTCAAGCCCTGGGTGAAAAAGCCCGCACAGGTGTGTTGGCCCTGCCTGACACAGGAAGTAGCACTAGAGCCTTACCCTTTCACGATGCAGGGGGCGGTTTAGGTCTTGTATGGTGGCTGTAATTTCGCACCTTACAAGCATTCATCTACACGATTTGTCGTGATTTACAGCCGGAATTAGGTATCATTTAATAGGTTGTACATCGTATATATGAATATTTAAAGAAGTCTGACATTGTCACATACACCTTGCAAAAAGTTGTTAACTTTTATTTATTATGAAAACGGCGTAATGAATGATTGCCTATACTAGTAGAGGTTGGAACACGAGTGGAAATGAAATGGCAGGCGTAACTCAAGCCCTGGGTGAAAAAGCCCGCACAGGTGTGTTGGCCCTGCCTGACACAGGAAGTAGCACTAGAGCCTTACCCTTTCACGATGCAGGGGGCGGTTTAGGTCTTGTATGGTGGCTGTAATTTCGCACCTTACAAGAATTCATCTACACGATTTGTCGTGATTTACAGCCGGAATTAGGTATCATTTGACAGGTTGTACATCGTATATATGAATATTTAAAGAAGACTGACATTGTCACATAGACCTTGTAAAAAGTTGTTAACGCTTATTTATTATGAAAACGCCGTAATGAATGATTACCTATACTAGTAG
Source organism: Schistocerca gregaria (assembly GCF_023897955.1). Taxonomy (NCBI): domain Eukaryota; kingdom Metazoa; phylum Arthropoda; class Insecta; order Orthoptera; family Acrididae; genus Schistocerca; species Schistocerca gregaria. The sequence continues at coordinate 510,026,687 of NC_064924.1, read as the reverse complement.
AGTTTGGAACACGAGTGGAAATGAAATGGCAGGCGTAACTCAAGCCCTGGGTGAAAAAGCCCGCACAGGTGTGTTGGCCCTGCCTGACACAGGAAGTAGCACTAGAACCTTACCCTTTCACGATGCAGGGGGCGGTTTAGGTCTTGTATGGTGGCTGTAATTTCGCACCTTACAAGCATTCATCTACACGATTTGTCGTGATTTACAGCCGGAATTAGGTATCATTTAATAGGTTGTACATCGTATATATGAATATTTAAAGAAGTCTGACATTGTCACATACACCTTGTAAAAAGTTGTTAACGCTTATTTATTATGAAAACGGCGTAATGAATGATTGCCTATACTAGTAGAGGTAGGAGCACGAGTTGAAATGAAATGGCAGGCGTAACTCATGCCATGGGAGAAAAAGCCCGCACAGGTGTGTTGGCCCTTCCTGACACAGGAAGTAGCACTAGAGCCTTACCCTTTCACGATGCAGGGGCGGTTTAGGTCTTGTATGGTGGCTGTAATTTCGCACCTTACAAGCATTCATCTACACGATTTGTCGTGATTTACAGCCGGAATTAGGTATCATTTGACAGGTTGTACATCGTATATATGAATATTTAAAGAAGTCTGACATTGTCACATACACCTTGTAAAAAGTTGTTAACGCTTATTTATTATCAAAACTTCGTAATGAATGATTGCCTATACTAGTAGAGGTTGGAACACGAGTGGAAATGAAATGGCAGGCGTAACTCAAGCCCTGGGTGAAAAAGCCCGCACAGGTGTGTTGGCCCTGCCTGACACAGGAAGTAGCACTAGAGCCTTACCCTTTCACGATGCAGGGGGCGGTTTAGGTCTTGTATGGTGGCTGTAATTTCGCACCTTACAAGCATTCATCTACACGATTTGTCGTGATTTACAGCCGGAATTAGGTATCATTTAATAGGTTGTACATCGTATATATGAATATTTAAAGAAGTCTGACATTGTCACATACACCTTGCAAAAAGTTGTTAACTTTTATTTATTATGAAAACGGCGTAATGAATGATTGCCTATACTAGTAGAGGTTGGAACACGAGTGGAAATGAAATGGCAGGCGTAACTCAAGCCCTGGGTGAAAAAGCCCGCACAGGTGTGTTGGCCCTGCCTGACACAGGAAGTAGCACTACAGCCTTACCCTTTCACGATGCAGGGGGCGGTTTAGGTCTTGTATGGTGGCTGTAATTTCGCACCTTACAAGAATTCATCTACACGATTTGTCGTGATTTACAGCCGGAATTAGGTATCATTTGACAGGTTGTACATCGTATATATGAATATTTAAAGAAGACTGACATTGTCACATAGACCTTGTAAAAAGTTGTTAACGCTTATTTATTATGAAAACGCCGTAATGAATGATTACCTATACTAGTAGAGTTTGGAACACGAGTGGAAATGAAATGGCAGGCGTAACTCAAGCCCTGGGTGAAAAAGCCCGCACAGGTGTGTTGGCCCAGCCTGACACAGGAAGTAGCACTAGAACCTTACCCTTTCACGATGCAGGGGGCGGTTTAGGTCTTGTATGGTGGCTGTAATTTCGCACCTTACAAGCATTCATCTACACGATTTGTCGTGATTTATAGCCGGAATTAGGTATCATTTGACAGGTTGTACATCGTATATATGAATATTAAAGAAGACTGACATCGTCACATAGACCTTGTAAAAAGTTGTTAACGCGTTTTTATTATGAAAACGCCGTAATGAATGATTGCCTATACTAGTAGAGGTTGGAACACGAGTGGAAATGAAATGGCAGGCGTAACTCAAGCCCTGGGTGATAAAGCCCACACAGGTGTGTTGGCCCTGCCTGACACAGGAAGTAGCACTAGAGCCTTACCCTTTCACGATGCAGGGTGCGGTTTAGGTCTTGTATGGTGGCTGTAATTTCGCACCTTACAAGCATTCATCTACACGATTTGTCGTGATTTACAGCCGGAATTAGGTATCATTTGACAGGTTGTACATCGTATATATGAATATTTAAAGAAGGCTGACATTGTCACATACACCTTGTAAAAAGTTGTTAACGCTTATTTATTATGAAAACGCCGTAATGAATGATTGCCTATACTAGTAGAGGTTGGAACACGAGTGGAAATGAAATGGCAGGCGTAACTCAAGCGCTGGGTGAAAAAGCCCGCACAGGTGTGTGGGCCCTGCCTGACACAGGAAGTAGCACTAGAGCCTTACCCTTTAACGATGCAGGGGGCGGTTTAGGTCTTGTATGGTGGCTGTAATTTCGCACCTTACAAGCATTCATCTACACGATTTGTCGTGATTTACAGCCGGAATTAGGTATCATTTGACAGGTTGTACATCGTATATATGAATATTAAAAGAAGACTGACATTGTCACATACACCTTGTAAAAAGTTGTTAACGCTTATTTATTATGAAAACGCCGCAGGCGTAACTCAAGACCTGGGTGAAAAAGCCCGCACAGGTGTGTTGGCCCTGCCTGACACAGGAAGTAGCACTAGAGCCTTACCCTTTCACGATGCAGGGGGCGGTTTAGGTCTTGTATGGTGGCTGTAATTTCGCACCTTACAAGCATTCATCTACACGATTTGTCGTGATTTACAGCCGGAATTAGGTATCATTTGACAGGTTGTACATCGTATATATGAATATTTAAAGAAGACTGATATTGTCACATAGACCTTGTAAAAAGTTGTTAACGCTTATTTATTATCAAAACTGCGTAATGTATGATTGCCTATACTAGTAGAGGTTGGAACACGAGTGGAAATGAAATGGCAGGCGTAACTCAAGCCCTGGGTGAAAAAGCCCGCACAGGTGTGTTGGCCCTGCCTGACACAGGAAGTAGCACTGGAGCCTTACCCTTTCACGATGCAGGGTGCGGTTTAGGTCTTGTATGGTGGCTGTAATTTCGCACCTTACAAGCATTCATCTACACGATTTGTCGTGATTTACAGCCGGAATTAGGTATCATTTAATAGGTTGTACATCGTATATATGAATATTTAAAGAAGTCTGACATTGTCACATACACCTTGTAAAAAGTTGTTAACGCTTATTTATTATGAAAACGGCGTAATGAATGATTGCCTATACTAGTAGAGGTTGGAGCACGAGTGGAAATGAAATGGCAGGCGTAACTCAAGCCCTGGGAGAAAAAGCCCGCACAGGTGTGTTGGCCCTTCCTGACACAGGAAGTAGCACTAGAGCCTTACCCTTTCACGATGCAGGGGCGGTTTCGGTCTTGTATGGTGGCTGTAATTTCGCACCTTACAAGCATTCATCTACACGATTTGTCGTGATTTACAGCCGGAATTAGGTATCATTTGACAGGTTGTACATCGTATATATGAATATTTAAAGAAGTCTGACATTGTCACATACACCTTGTAAAAAGTTGTTAACGCTTATTTATTATGAAAACGGCGTAATGAATGATTGCCTATACTAGTAGAGGTTGGAACACGAGTGGAAATGAAATGGCAGGCGTAACTCAAGCCCTGGGTGAAAAAGCCCGCACAGGTGTGTTGGCCCTGCCTGACACAGGAAGTAGCACTAGAGCCTTACCCTTTCACGATGCAAGGGGCGGTTTAGGTCTTGTATGGTGGCTGTAATTTCGCACCTTACAAGCATTCATCTACACGATTTGTCGTGATTTACAGCCGGAATTAGGTATCATTTGACAGGTTGTACATCGTATATATGAATATTTAAAGAAGTCTGACATTGTCACATACACCTTGTAAAAAGTTGTTAACGCTTATTTATTATGAAAACGGCGTAATGAATGATTGCCTATACTAGTAGAGGTTGGAGCACGAGTGGAAATGAAATGGCAGGCGTAACTCAAGCCCTGGGAGAAAAAGCCCGCACAGGTGTGTTGGCCCTTCCTGACACAGGAAGTAGCACTAGAGACTTACCCTTTCACGATGCAGGGGCGGTTTAGGTCTTGTATGGTGGCTGTAATTTCGCACCTTACAAGCATTCATCTACACGATTTGTCGTGATTTACAGCCGGAATTAGGTATCATTTGACAGGTTGTACATCGTATATATGAATATTTAAAGAAGGCTGACATTGTCACATACACCTTGTAAAAAGTTGTTAACGCTTATTTATTATGAAAACGGCGTAATGAATGATTGCCTATACTAGTAGAGGTTGGAACACGAGTGGAAATGAAATGGCAGGCGTAACTCAAGCGCTGGGTGAAAAAGCCCGCACAGGTGTGTGGGCCCTGCCTGACACAGGAAGTAGCACTAGAGCCTTACCCTTTAACGATGCAGGGGGCGGTTTAGGTCTTGTATGGTGGCTGTAATTTCGCACCTTACAAGCATTCATCTACACGATTTGTCGTGATTTACAGCCGGAATTAGGTATCATTTGACAGGTTGTACATCGTATATATGAATATTAAAAGAAGACTGACATTGTCACATACACCTTGTAAAAAGTTGTTAACGCTTATTTATTATGAAAACGCCGCAGGCGTAACTCAAGACCTGGGTGAAAAAGCCCGCACAGGTGTGTTGGCCCTGCCTGACACAGGAAGTAGCACTAGAGCCTTACCCTTTCACGATGCAGGGGGCGGTTTAGGTCTTGTATGGTGGCTGTAATTTCGCACCTTACAAGCATTCATCTACACGATTTGTCGTGATTTACAGCCGGAATTAGGTATCATTTGACAGGTTGTACATCGTATATATGAATATTTAAAGAAGACTGATATTGTCACATAGACCTTGTAAAAAGTTGTTAACGCTTATTTATTATCAAAACTGCGTAATGTATGATTGCCTATACTAGTAGAGGTTGGAACACGAGTGGAAATGAAATGGCAGGCGTAACTCAAGCCCTGGGTGAAAAAGCCCGCACAGGTGTGTTGGCCCTGCCTGACACAGGAAGTAGCACTGGAGCCTTACCCTTTCACGATGCAGGGTGCGGTTTAGGTCTTGTATGGTGGCTGTAATTTCGCACCTTACAAGCATTCATCTACACGATTTGTCGTGATTTACAGCCGGAATTAGGTATCATTTAATAGGTTGTACATCGTATATATGAATATTTAAAGAAGTCTGACATTGTCACATACACCTTGTAAAAAGTTGTTAACGCTTATTTATTATGAAAACGGCGTAATGAATGATTGCCTATACTAGTAGAGGTTGGAGCACGAGTGGAAATGAAATGGCAGGCGTAACTCAAGCCCTGGGAGAAAAAGCCCGCACAGGTGTGTTGGCCCTTCCTGACACAGGAAGTAGCACTAGAGCCTTACCCTTTCACGATGCAGGGGCGGTTTCGGTCTTGTATGGTGGCTGTAATTTCGCACCTTACAAGCATTCATCTACACGATTTGTCGTGATTTACAGCCGGAATTAGGTATCATTTGACAGGTTGTACATCGTATATATGAATATTTAAAGAAGTCTAACATTGTCACATACACCTTGTAAAAAGTTGTTAACGCTTATTTATTATGAAAACGGCGTAATGAATGATTGCCTATACTAGTAGAGGTTGGAACACGAGTGGAAATGAAATGGCAGGCGTAACTCAAGCCCTGGGTGAAAAAGCCCGCACAGGTGTGTTGGCCCTGCCTGACACAGGAAGTAGCACTAGAGCCTTACCCTTTCACGATGCAGGGGGCGGTTTAGGTCTTGTATGGTGGCTGTAATTTCGCACCTTACAAGCATTCATCTACACGATTTGTCGTGATTTACAGCCGGAATTAGGTATCATTTGACAGGTTGTACATCGTATATATGAATATTAAAAGAAGACTGACATTGTCACATACACCTTGTAAAAAGTTGTTAACGCTTATTTATTATGAAAACGCCGTAATGAATGATTGCCTATACTAGTAGAGGTTGGAACACGAGTGGAAATGAAATGGCAGGCGTAACTCAAGCCCTGGGTGAAAAAGCCCGCACAGGTGTGTTGGCCCTGCCTGACACAGGAAGTAGCACTAGAGCCTTACCCTTTCACGATGCAGGGGGCGGTTTAGGTCTTGTATGGTGGCTGTAATTTCGCACCTTACAAGCATTCATCTACACGATTTGTCGTGATTTACAGCCGGAATTAGGTATCATTTGACAGGTTGTACATCGTATATATGAATATTTAAAGAAGTCTGACATTGTCACATACACCTTGTAAAAAGTTGTTAACGCTTATTTATTATGAAAACGGCGTAATGAATGATTGCCTATACTAGTAGAGGTTGGAGCACGAGTGGAAATGAAATGGCAGGCGTAACTCAAGCCCTGGGAGAAAAAGCCCGCACAGGTGTGTTGGCCCTTCCTGACACAGGAAGTAGCACTAGAGCCTTACCCTTTCACGATGCAGGGGCGGTTTAGGTCTTGTATGGTGGCTGTAATTTCGCACCTTACAAGCATTCATCTACACGATTTGTCGTGATTTACAGCCGGAATTAGGTATCATTTGACAGGTTGTACATCGTATATATGAATATTTAAAGAAGTCTGACATTGTCACATACACCTTGTAAAAAGTTGTTAACGCTTATTTATTATCAAAACGGCGTAATGAATGATTGCCTATACTAGTAGAGGTTGGAACACGAGTGGAAATGAAATGGCAGGCGTAACTCAAGCGCTGGGTGAAAAAGCCCGCACAGGTGTGTTGGCCCTGCCTGACACAGGAAGTAGCACTAGAGCCTTACCCTTTCACGATGCAGGGGGCGGTTTAGGTTTTGTATGGTGGCTGTAATTTCGCACCTTACAAGCATTCATCTACACGATTTGTCGTGATTTACAGCCGGAATTAGGTATCATTTAATAGGTTGTACATCGTATATATGAATATTTAAAGAAGTCTGACATTGTCACATACACCTTGTAAAAAGTTGTTAACTTTTATTTATTATGAAATCGGCGTAATGAATGATTGCCTATACTAGTAGAGGTTGGAACACGAGTGGAAATGAAATGGCAGGCGTAACTCAAGCCCTGGGTGAAAAAGCCCGCACAGGTGTGTTGGCCCTTCCTGACACAGGAAGTAGCACTAGAGCCTTACCCTTTCACGATGCAGGGGGCGGTTTAGGTCTTGTATGGTGGCTGTAATTTCGCACCTTACAAGCATTCATCTACACGATTTGTCGTGATTTACAGCCGGAATTAGGTATCATTTGACAGGTTGTACATCGTATATATGAATATTTAAAGAAGTCTGACATTGTCACATACACCTTGTAAAAAGTTGTTAACGCTTATTTATTATCAAAACGGCGTAATGAATGATTGCCTATACTAGTAGAGGTTGGAACACGAGTGGAAATGAAATGGCAGGCGTAACTCAAGCCCTGGGTGAAAAAGCCCGCACAGGTGTGTTGGCCCTGCCTGACACAGGAAGTAGCACTAGAGCCTTACCCTTTCACGATGCAGGGGGCGGTTTAGGTCTTGTATGGTGGCTGTAATTTCGCACCTTACAAGCATTCATCTACACGATTTGTCGTGATTTACAGCCGGAATTAGGTATCATTTAATAGGTTGTACATCGTATATATGAATATTTAAAGAAGTCTGACATTGTCACATACACCTTGTAAAAAGTTGTTAACTTTTATTTATTATGAAATCGGCGTAATGAATGATTGCCTATACTAGTAGAGGTTGGAACACGAGTGGAAATGAAATGGCAGGCGTAACTCAAGCCCTGGGTGAAAAAGCCCGCACAGGTGTGTTGGCCCTGCCTGACACAGGAAGTAGCACTAGCGCCTTACCCTTTCATGATGCAGGGGGCGGTTTAGGTCTTGTATGGTGGCTGTAATTTCGCACCTTACAAGCATTCATCTACACGATTTGTCGTGATTTACAGCCGGAATTAGGTATCATTTGACAGGTTGTACATCGTATATATGAATATTTAAAGAAGAATGACATTGTCACATACACCTTGTAAAAAGTTGTTAACGCTTATTTATTATCAAAACGGCGTAATGAATGATTGCCTATACTAGTAGAGATTGGAACACGAGTGGAAATGAAATGGCAGGCGTAACTCAAGCCCTGCGTGAAAAAGCCCGCACAGGTGTGTTGGCCCTGCCTGACACAGGAAGTAGCACTAGAGCCTTACCCTTTAACGATGCAGGGGGCGGTTTAGGTCTTGTATGGTGGCTGTAATTTCGCACCTTACAAGCATTCATCTACACGATTTGTCGTGATTTACAGCCGGAATTAGGTATCATTTGACAGGTTGTACATCGTATATATGAATATTTAAAGAAGACTGACATTGTCACATACACCTTGTAAAAAGTTGTTAACGCTTATTTATTATCAAAACGGCGTAATGAATGATTGCCTATACTAGAAGAGCTTGGAGCACGAGTGGAAATGAAATGGCAGGCGTAACTCAAGCCCTGGGTGAAAAAGCCCGCACAGGTGTGTTGGCCCTGCCTGACACAGGAAGTAGCACTAGAGCCTTACCCTTTCACGATGCAGGGGGCGGTTTAGGTCTTGTATGGTGGCTGTAATTTCGCACCTTACAAGCATTCATCTACACGATTTGTCGTGATTTACAGCCGGAATTAGTTATCATTTGACAGGTTGTACATCGTCTATATATGAATATTTAAAGAAGACTGACATTGTCACATAGACCTTGTAAAAAGTTGTTAACGCTTATTTATTATGAAAACGCCGTAATGAATGATTGCCTATACTAGTAGAGGTTGGAACACGAGTGGAAATGAATTGGCAGGCGTAACTCAAGCCCTGGGTGAAAAAGTCCGCACAGGTGTGTTGGCCCTGCCTGACACAGGAAGTAGCACTAGAGCCTTACCCTTTCACGATGCAGGGGGCGGTTTAGGTCTTGTATGGTGGCTGTAATTTCGCACCTTACAAGCATTCATCTACACGATTTGTCGTGATTTACAGCCGGAATTAGGTATCATTTGACAGGTTGTACATCGTATATATGAATATTCAAAGAAGACTGACATTGTCACATAGACCTTGTAAATAGTTGTTAACGCTTATTTATTATGAAAACGCCGTAATGAATGATTGCCTATACTAGTAGAGGTTGGAACACGAGTGGAAATGAAATGGCAGGCGTAACTCAAGTCCTGGGTGAAAAAGCTCACACAGGTGTGTTGGCCCTGCCTGACACAGGAAGTAGCACTAGAGCCTTACCCTTTCACGATGCAGGGTGCGGTTTAGGTCTTGTATGGTGGCTGTAATTTCGCACCTTACAAGCATTCATCTACACGATTTGTCGTGATTTACAGCCGGAATTTGGTATCATTTGACAGGTTGTACATCGTATATATGAATATTTAAAGAAGGCTGACATTGTCACATAGACCTTGTAAAAAGTTGTTAACGCTTATTTATTATGAAAACGCCGTAATGAATGATTGCCAATACTAGTAGAGGTTGGAACACGAGTGGAAATGAAATGGCAGGCGTAACTCAAGCCCTGGGTGAAAAAGCCCGCACAGGTGTGTTGGCCCTGCCTGACACAGGAAGTAGCACTAGAGCCTTACCCTTTCACGATGCAGGGGGCGGTTTAGGTCTTGTATGGTGGCTGTAATTTCGCACCTTACAAGCATTCATCTACACGATTTGTCGTGATTTACAGCCGGAATTAGGTATCATTTGACAGGTTGTACATCATATATATGAATATTTAAAGAAGACTGACATTGTCACATACACCTTGTAAAAAGTTGTTAACGCTTATTTATTATCAAAACGGCGTAATGAATGATTGCCTATACTAGTAGAGGTTGGAACACGAGTGGAAATGAAATGGCAGGCGTAACTCAAGCGCTGGGTGAAAAAGCCCGCACAGGTGTGTTGGCCCTGCCTGACACAGGAAGTAGCACTAGAGGCTTACCCTTTCACGATGCAGGGGGCGGTTTAGGTCTTGTATGGTGGCTGTAATTTCGCACCTTACAAGCATTCATCTACACGATTTGTCGTGATTTACGGCCGGAATTAGGTATCATTTGACAGGTTATACATCGTATATATAAATATTTAAAGAAGACTGACATTGTCACATACACCTTGTAAAAAGTTGTTAACGCTTATTTATCATCAAAGCGGCGTAATGAATGATTGCCTATACTAGTAGAGGTTGGAACACGAGTGGAAATGAAATGGCAGGCGTAACTCAAGCCCTGGGTGAAAAAGCCCACACAGGTGTGTTGGCCCTGCCTGACACAGGAAGTAGCACTAGAGCCTTACCCTTTCACGATGCAGGGGGCGGTTTAGGTCTTGTATGGTGGCTGTAATTTCGCACCTTACAAGCATTCATCTACACGATTTGTCGTGATTTACAGCCGGAATTAGGTATCATTTGACAGGTTATACATCGTATATATGAATATTTAAAGAAGACTGACATTGTCACATAGACCTTGTAAAAAGTTGTTAACGCTTATTTATTATGAAAACGGCGTAATGAATGATTGCCTATACTAGTAGAGGTTGGAACACGAGTGGAAATGAAATGGCAGGCGTAACTCAAGCCCTGGGTGAAAAAGCCCTCACAGGTGTGTTGGCCCTGCCTGACACAGGAAGTAGCCAAGACGGACGGTAGGGACACCTGAGCACTGAAGCACAATACAGCGACGGTATTACAGCGGGGCCGGAAGGAGTCGGGAACTCTGAGATCTTGGACGCCGCAGGGAGGATCGATAAGTCGTTACCTCGGAAATAATGAAGGATGGGTTATTTTTGAGGATATTTACTATGAGAACCTTATCGTTGTATGGATTCCTAATTAATGGGAACAGTTATTTCCTCGCAAACATTCTGCGCTGGATGACAAAAGCCTAAAATGTGGTTGGTCGTCGTTCGGAGGAATCTATAGAGATGGAGAATAAACCGTGATTTTGAGAAGATGATTCGCCTTCTGCAGTTACAAGGGAGGGGAGTCGAGCTTTGCTGGGAAGCCATCGATGGAGAGAAAGAAGTCTTCCATTTTGAGCGGTCGCTCAGCATCAGCTCTAGTTGGTACGGACGGACTTGCTGTCTTCGCTCTCACGAGATTTTATACTTAAAACCGTTAGGAACTGTACTGTTGTGAACTATTCTACACTTCGCCTCCGGGTAGGGAGTCGTCGATGAGTACATAGCTTTCAGTGATTGAGAGCACTTCTTCTGTCTGTACTCACGTGGAGACGTTATCTGAATTCCGTCCTTGTTGCTGGGAGTTCGCGTTTCTTGTCTGTATAACACAGAGAGGAGAAGACAGTATTAGAGTATACTAGTCAGAGGACAGCCTTCTGCCGTCAAAGTGTTTGAAAGAGTTTATTTTGTGGCTGGAGTTCTTCCATCGTCGCAGACATGTACGAGAACCATCACTCGGGTGCACCGGGCGCAGTACATATGGTGATATTGTTAATTTCTTCGGCTTATTATGGCTATAAGGCTGGACAGCTGTGATCAAGTAAGTTTTATTTCCACTGAGGTTCCACACCATTGTTGATCAACTTTGGAAGTAGTGTCTTCTAGTGTTTAGTACGTAGATGATATCAGTCATCCCATGTTATTTATATTAGATTGCGTACCCACAAAAAGGGGCAGAGTTAGGCAATTGATCAGTGACACTAGTTAGGAAATATAAACACCTGTAATATAAAGGGGCTTTTAATCTACAATAAATGTTTAAGCAGAAAAAAAATTTATCATTTAGTAGTTACCAATTCTCTTAATCATTCATTTACGTTTAGATCGTAATTTATGTGTTAAGGCGCAAGAAGGAGAAAATAATATCACAATTAAGAGATCCTAAGATCTACTTCAGGGGGTAGTCACACAGGGCCAAATCTTAATTTTCGCGTTGAGTATTTTCTGTTGCGCACATACGTTTTACACCCACCTGGAGTAGCATCTTGGAGTCTATATCATGTATCCTACAAACATTCCCCTTTTCTTCAGCTACAGCTTTAAAAAGGGCGCTGTCGCACCATTGTTCCACGTGCCTTACGAACCTGTTGCTGGATTATGTGATAAAAAGTATCCGGACACCTGACTGAAAAAGAGTTATAAGTTAGTGGAGCCCTCCATAGTCAATTTTAGAATTCAGTATGATGTTGGCCCACTCTTAGCCTTGATGACAGCTTCCACTCTTGCAGGCATACGTTCAATCATGTGCTGGAAGGTTTATTAGTGGCTCATTCTTCATGGAGTGCTGCACTGAGAAGAGGTATCGATGTCGGTCGGTGAGGCTTGGCACAAAGTCGGCGTTCCAAAATGTCCCAAAGGTGTTGTGTAGGATTCATGCCAGTACACTGTGCAGGCCATTTCTTTACAGGGATGTTATTGTCGTGCAACCACTCCGGCACAGGTCGTGCATTATGAACAGGTGCTTGATCGTGTTGAAAGATACAGTCACCATCCCAGAATTGCTCTTCAACAATGGGAAGTAAGAAGTTGCTTAAATTGTCAATGTAGGCCAGTGCTTTGATAGTGTCATGCAAAACAATAAGGGGTAAAAGCCTGCTCCATGAAAAGCACGACCACACCATAATACCACCGCCACCAAATGTTACTACTGTCTCAACATACGCTGGCAGTCGATGTTCACCGGGCATTCTCTGTACCCACATCCTGCCATCGGATCGCCACATTGTGTGCCGTGGTTCGTCATTCCACACAACGTTCTCCCACCGTTTAGTCGTACAATATTTAGGCTGCTTACACCAAACGAGGCGTCGTTTAGCATTGACCGGCGTGATGTGTGGCTTATGAGTAGCCACTAGACCATGAAATGGAAGTATTCTCACCTCGTGCCTAACTGTCACAGTACTTGCAGTGGATCGTGACGCAGTTTGGAACTCCTATGTGATGGTCTGGATAGATGTCTGCCTATTACACCTTACGACCCTCTTTAACTGTCGGCGGTCTCTGTCAGTCAACAGACGAGGTCGGCCAGCACGTTGTTTGCATTTCAGTATCACATCGGAAACAGTGGATCTAGGTATGATTAAGAGTTTGGAAATCTTGCGTACAGACGGATACTTTTTTTCACATTCTATACCTTACTGTCAATGGGAAGCAAGTATGCTGGTCGCGCCTTCACGGGATTCACACTGCAGGCACCCCTATACGTGTCGCCTGTGAAGGTTTGGCCACCGACAACCATCGCCTGGTGTGTGGATCGGCGCTAGATGTCTGGTTCTTGGTGCGACGTACTCTAGCCCTAATTAGCCGTATGACTCCTCATCAGTACCTCCTCAACTGCTCCTCTTTCTCGACCAATTTCGTGAAGTGGATTTGTGGGCACGCAGTTCGCTACTTGTTTGCTGACGGCAAGAAGAAAAATCCTTGACTTTTGGCAATTCTTTAATGAATGGCGTCGTGCTGTTGTCCGGGATACTAAATACAGACCATTTTTCCCCAATTTCCGTTGCAGAACATTCTTAACCCAGCTCAGAATTGGGATGTTACTCCAATGAGGGGTTTATCCACGCCGTTTACATTCCTAGTACCGGTTATTCTATGCTCGTCGGTATGTTCTCGGAAAAACCTTGCGTCAAGAGTCTCGTCGAGTCCGGCGACTTGTCGCTCCCTCCTCATTGCAGCACGGGTCTCCTGACTTTTGGATGGTGTTAATATTAATTAAAAAAATACAAGAAAATAAGAAATGAATAAATAAATCGTTGATGATCTTTGTACCTCTGCTTCACATTCCCCAAACTTCCGTTTGTTCTTGGGGTGAGGGAATGGGACTTGGTGGCCTGGCAACAGTTTGTGACCGCTGTCCACATCGCTCCCACACCTCCCTTTAGGTGCCGGGGAGATTCCTTAATGGGAAAAAATGGTCAGAGTTGCTGCCCAGTCAGCAAGAGACTCAAGTCCGAATCTCGAATCGGAACAAATTTTCAACTACCCCCTTCGACTTAAGTCAATAGCCACTTTCATCCAATGTATGTAATTCCTATGTGCCTTCATTCACTGAGGGTGGGTCAAAGTGGTGTCTGTTTTTTTTTCGGAAATGTTTGAAAGAACTGACACCACATGAGCATATTTATATACTGAAAGCACCTTGAAATGTTTTATTTCGTGCTTGTGTGCTACTCAGTGATACAGATGTGTGTATGTAGCACCCGTTTTTGCTGTAACAACTTTGAAACGAAGGTTAAGAGAGACATCTGACAGCTCTGAGGCCAAGATATTTCCGGTAATATTCGGTGACCCATCTGAAGATGAAAAAGGAGGTCACTCTAAATGCTCCATCAAAAAGTAAAAGTTACTGGCATATATGATTGTTTAATTTGTCTTTTACATCACAAACAGTCCTAGTTTCCAAATCAGGGACCAAAGGGGGTCAAAAACATTATTGTTAAGTGTTTAAATTGATTTTGAACTCCTGCAAATTAAATTATACATGATGGTAAGCATTAGAAATACGTAAACTGAAAAATAACGTAATACTAACCTCCAAAACGAAACATTCAAATTTATTGATTTATCCTTTCTCGCTCGTAGACAACGACAAATACAAGGTGTACACAATTAAAATACCAGTTTCGAAACGCTGTAGAAAGAGAACCACTATTTAGAATGACGTCAAATTTGAACAGCATATGTTTGACGCAGTGGAAAATGTCGTGGAACAAAAAAATTACAAAAATTAGATCAATAGATGGCTCTGTAAGTGTGATAATTTGCACATGTCTGTTCCTAAGCTGCCGTCCGAGATATCCAACGTGTCTGTCCTTGAAGGATAGCTCACTGCTGGTAAAGCTCTTCAACAAGAACCTTCACTGTGCACCAGTATTCGTACAGAAGTTTCTGACGGAAGAAGTACCAAGTGTGCTAATGTTCTGGAGAAAATGATTAGAAATTAGAAAAGAAAGGTCCGTTTGAAGTGCAGCGTGGCAGAGGGAGGCAAGCAGTGATCCGAAGTTCGTCAAAGATGTGGCCACGCCATTGCAGAGGGGGGGGGGGGGGGGCGGGATCGAGCGATGGTTTGCACACATGCAGTGCACGGTAACTTTCCAGAACGTTGGATATGCCTGCGAGCACGGTGCATAAAATCCTACGAAACACCGTACATCGCTATCCATACTAAATTACCCATGTAAAGGAAAGCTTCCTGCTGACTTCCCAGCAAGCCAGACTTTCGCTCTGGAGTTTATGGCTCAAACTGAAGAGGGCAATGAAAGGACATGGGACATTATGTTGACAGACAGAGTCTATTTTCATTTCAAAGGACATGTCAGTACGTAGAACTGCAGACTGTGGGCAAAGGACCATCAGCAGGCGCATCTACCGGTATCACTTCATTCTGCGAACGGAACTTACCTGTAACTTCACTGGTAACGCTATGGGAGTGTCTTGCTAGTAACATCATTCCAACCCTTCAACAGCGTGGCTGTGTAGATAGGATTATTTTTATGCAAGACGGCGCTCCTTTGCACATTGCACATCCAGTGAAGCGACGCCTACAGAGGCATTTCGGAAATGCTAGAACTGGCAGCCGTCATTTCTCTATAGGAAGGCCGTCCAGGTCACCTGATCTTAATCCGTATAATTCTGCTGTGAGGTTATCTGAAAGATATGTTCAGTGCTCCAATTACAAACGAAACTAATTTGAAGGGGCGCATTGTCCAACGCATTCTCAACGCGACACTAGAGACAATCTGATATGTTGTGCAACATTCTGTTTCTAGATTCCACAGAAAACGTAGGACAGCATGTAAAACACGTCTTGCACAAGAATCACGACTATTAGAAACGGATGTCATTTTGATTTTTATGTCTTTTTTGCCTGGGGACAGTTAAAAACTGTCCGACGTGGTATGGCCTTCCTGTTGTGGATGCGTTTACCTAACTAATAGTGCCTCAACTGTTGGCTGCTGAAATAGTGCGGCTATGCATAGTGCACAGTACAGATGGTGTCACGGGTCGCTCAAACCACAGGCGACGTATTACGATTCATCTGTCATTTGTAGCCGGCCCCGACGCTTAAACGTACATAGAAAAAATTTTGCGTCACCTCGGTTCCGAGAGTTCCGCGACCTGTACAGAAAATTGGAATAGAGATCAACATAAACATCGTTTCCGCCCTTTTAATGCTCATGAAAACCACTCACAGCATGTTGCACCACCATACAGCGAGATCTTCAGAGATGGTGGTCCAGATTGTTGTACACACTAATACCCAGTCGCAAGTTCTCTTGCACTGATGCATGCCTGTATTCGTCGTGGCATACTATCCACAAGTTCGTCAAGGCACTGTTGGGCCAGATGGACCACTTCTCAACGGAGTGGTTGGTGGATCATGTCGTCCATAAACAGGCGTCTTCAATCTATCCGAGGCATGTTCGATAGGGTTCATGTCTGTAGAAAATACTGGCCACTCTAGTTGACCAATGTTGCTATCCTGCAGGAAGTCATTCACAAGATGTGGATGATTGGGGCACGAATTGTCGTTCATAAAGATGAATGCCTAGCCAATATGCTGCCGATATGGTTGCACTATCGGTCTGAGAAGGGCATTCACGTGTCGTACTGCCGTACAGCACCTTCCATGACCACCAGCGGGGCACATCGGCCCCACATAATGCCACCCCAAAACAGTAGCGAACCTCCACCTTGCTGCAATCGCTGTACAGTGTGTCTAAGACGTTCAGCCTGACCGGGTTGCTGCAAAACACGTCCCTAGCGATTGTCTGGTTGAAGGCATATGCGACACTCATCGGTGAAGAGAACATGATGCCACTCTGGTGCGGTCCATTCGGCATGTTGTTGGGCCCATCTGTAGCGTGCTGCATGGTGTCATGGTTGCAAAGATGGACCTCGTTATGGACATCGGGATTGAAGTTGGGCATCATGCAGCCAATTGCGCACAGTTTGAGTGGTAGCACGACATCCTGTGGGTGCATGAAAAGCAATATTCAACATGTTGGCGTTGCTGTCATGGTTCCTCCGAGCCATAATCCATAGGTAGAGGTCATCCACTGCAGTAGTAGCCCTTGGGGGGCCTGAGCGAGGTATGTCAGCGACAGTACCTCTCTCTCTGCAACTCCTCCATGTCCGGACAACATCGCTTTGGGTCTCTTCGATACGCCTGGACATTTCCCTTCTTGAGAGTCTTTCCTATCACAAAGTATCAATACGAACGCGATCGATCCCGGTATTAACAGCCTAGGCATGGTTGAACTACAGACAAAACGAGTCGTGTACCTACTTCCTGGTGGAGTGACTGGCACTGATCGGCTGTCGTACCCCTTCCGTCTAAGGAGCGGTGCTCATGCATGGTGGTTTACATCTTTGGGCAGGTTTAGTGACATCTCTGAACAGTCAAAGGAGCTGTGTCTAGGACACAATATCCACAGACAACGTCTATCTTTAGGAGTTCTGGGAACCGGGGTGATGCAAAACTTTTTTTATTTGTGTATATTGTTAAAGATTTTCGTTTATTTTTCGACAAAATTTCCTCCCCCCCCCCCCCCCCCCATATCTGTAACACTGTGTTCAAATTTGACGTCAGTGTCGAAACTGGAACTTTCATTGTGGACACCCTGCACGTTGACAGTAGTAACAGACGAGATTGTAAGCATCGAGTGACGCAAACAAAAGCAAAAGCTACAAAAATAAATGCCCAGGTTCCCGAAATACTGAAACGTCCCCATTGAAAAATTAATGAATTACTGTGCTGATACACCTCTTACATTATTTGATTCTCAAATAGCTGAGCAGAACTGAACGTACTCAGACAATTGGCTCTCCGCCTATTCTGATCAACACTACATCAGTTTGTATGTTGGAGTGGTGAATGTTCTGTCAGACATGTCCAACAGAACAGGAAGTACTCGTGACAAGCGGCTAGTGTATACATTTACACGATACTGAGAATGGGGAAACAAAGGGTATGAGTTATAATATGACACTCATATCGGGTCTCCAGCAGGAACATCACGTTATGTGGACACAAAATCTTCAGATGAGTAAACTGTCGCACTAACTGCCCAGAGATAAATTAAATAGCAGTGGTGGCTCCTTTATACACCAGTTGTTTGTCCAAAGCGAGTGCGAGAACCATAAGTACCCTCTAGTGCAAAGAACGACAGCTCTCTGGTGGTGTCACGATAAATCGACACCGTTTGGCGACCGAAACAAAGACCGTTGTTTTTAATATCAAACAAAACAGGGTTCCAAATCTTACTTAAAAATACACATTTTCTCTGTTTATATCGTCAAATGGCCGATTTTAATAGCTTCTTCCATTACGCAGTACAAATAACGTGATGTAGGGGCAACCACTTGTGTCTCATCGCACAACATTTAAAGTCCTACAGGTAGACTGCGTTCCACCCGCTAGGGTAGCCGAGCGCACTAACGCGCTGCTTCCTGGACTCGGGTAGGTGCTCCAGCCCCTTATCGAATCCGTCCGGCGGATTAACGACGAGGGCCGGTGTGCCGACCAGCCTGAATGTGGTTTTTCGGCGGTTTTCCACATCCCGCTAGGTGAATACAGGGCTGGTGCCCACGTTCCGCCTCAGTTACCAGCGTCGCAGACATCTGAAACACGTCCGCACTATTTCACGATTTACACTAGATGCAGACAGTTGGGGTACACTGATTCCGTCCTGGGGGGTACGGGGAGGCGGCAGGAAGGGCATCCGGCCATCCCTAACACTAACACTGCCAAATCCGTTGTAAACACGCCGACCCTGCGATCACTGTGGGTCTATGGCGTAAGCAAAACAAATAAGTAAAGAAAGAAGAAAGAAGTTAGACAGTGTTCCGCAACTGCCGATTTTCTGGCTGAAATAATGGCGCCTGGGGTTGGCACTCACCCCGTGTCGATTAGCTTGAAACTTCTGCTGGTTCACATGAAGGTCCAGTCCGTCGAGCACAATGAATCTGTATGCCGGTATAACCATTCTGCTTGAACACTGCTTTTAGATGATCCAGTTGTTGTGTCAAACTGTCTGCATCTGGGATGGCATAAGGTCTTTTATCCAGCATACGTAGGATCCCTTTGTGTTGGTGACAACCTGACGCATAAAGATATTGGCCAGAACTGTGTTCTAATGTTCCATCATCACTCCTGTAGACAAGACATCTAAAAACGAAAGTTTTCCGTCCTTTTGAACTTCCATCATAAAATTTATATTAGGATGCAAAAAATTTAAATGATCTAGGAAACAATCCAAAAAAAAATGGTTTTAAGAATGGCATCTTCAGTGCCGTGTCCTCAGAATCTCACAGAAACAAATTGCCTACTGTGGGGCATAATGTACTTCCAACATGAAGGGTATGAGTGGGTGGGAATTCGTGGTAATGCACTGTGGTAATGCATTGGCGAAAGTTGAAGATGTGTCCTGGACCAGAACTTGAATCCGGATTTACCGCTTTTTATGAGCAGTTGCCTTAACCTCTTCGGCCACACACACATCGTACCTGGCTGACTCATATTTCCTATGTATCGCGTGCTGCAATGCAGCATTCCTCATCCATTATCCAAATACATATGTATGTGTAACAACGCTACTGCTCCTAGACATCTGTTTCAATACAGATGCACTTATATCGTCCGAACTCTTATGGGAATCAATAATTTGCATACAGGAGGTTAATGGACTAGGGATGCTGCATTGCAGCATGTGATAAGTTGAAAATTTGAGTCAGTCAGTGACTGTGTCCTAATAGCTGAACCAGTTAAGGAAACCACTTATCAGAAGTGGTAAATCTGTGTTCGTAGCCCTGTCTGGCAATCACAATAGCACAATGCACTGTACGGCTGGAACTCACAATACCAACCCAATCCTTCCATTTCTTTCCCCATCCTCAATTTCATATATATATATATATATATATATATATATATATATATATATATATATATATATATATACTGGATGAGGCATAAAGGATGGATGTATAAATAAAAAACAATAAATCGTTACTTTAGCTTCAACCCTAGATGCTGGTCGTTTTGAACCAATCACTTCTGAAGCCACTCTCGGAAGTTGGCTTACACTCTGTCCTTCATTGCTTTATCAATCTGCACGACTTCAACACGAATTAGCTCCTTCAGTTCTTCAAGTTTACGTGGTTTATGCTCGTATACACTTGACGTGAAGTAGCCCCATAAAAAGTAGTCGCACATGGACATGTCTGGGGAACGAGGACGCCAACTAATGTCACCAAACCGGGAAATGAAGCGACCGCAAAAAGCAGTCCGAATAGCTTCCACTGACATTCTTGCTGTGTGAGCTGTGGCCCCGTCATGCTGAAATCCAACTCTCCGGATAGGATGAAGAAAACATTTTCTTCTTAGTTCAGGTAGGAAGAATTCAGTGATCATTTGCCTATAGTCCGCTACTGCAGTTAAGTGGACAGCACTCCAGCTTGTCATGCCAAAAGTCCTGGGTTCGATTCCTGAATGGCTTGGAGATTTTCTCCGCTCAGGGAGCGGGTGTTCGTGTCGTCTTCATCTTTCTCATTTCATCCAGATCGACACGCAAGCCGCCGAAATGACGCCATCTCAAACCAGTAACAAGAGTTCTTCTGATTTACCTTGTCTTTCAAGTGAAACTGAGCTTCGTCACTTATAAACCAAATAATATTGTCATTTTGCTCATGTATGGCCTCAAATTCTCGAACAAAATTTATCCGCTGTGCATAATCTCCGACCATCAATTGTTGCACCACGGCCATTTTGTAGGATGAAATCCTAGATCATCATGGAAAAATACTCCTCACTGAACTTTTACTGAGGCGCAGTTCAGCAGAGTGTCTCTTAGCAGGACGCCCAGAACTACAGTGTATGGCTTGCCGAACTCTTTCAACATGTTCTGCACTGCCTACTGAAAGAGGATTTCCGGGCGGTTTTCTGTTCATCACTGTTCCTAGTAAACGAAATGATTCAGCCCATCGTAAAATAGTGTTACGACTGAGAATGCTTTCATGTCTCGCAAGATTGAAATGGCGACGACACTCACGCTGAACTACAATGACAGATTAGATTAGATTAGAGTTAGTTTTCGTTCCACAGGCCCAACAAGTGAGATGATTCTCGTAGGTGCGGATCATGTCAGAAAGTATAACATGAAAAACATAAAACATTTGAATATGTCCGCAGCTCGTGGTCGTGCGGTAGCGTTCTCGCTTCCCGCGCCCGGGTTCCCGGATTCGATTCCCGGTGGGGTCAGGAATTTTCTCAGCCTCGTGATGACTGGGTGTTGTGTGATGTCCTTAGGTTAGTTAGGTTTAAGTAGTTCTATCTTCTAGGGGACTGATGACCATAGATGTTAAGTCCCACAGTGCACAGAGCCTTTTGAAACATTTGAATATAATACTTACCACCCTGATCATTTGTCTGGAGATTGTCAAGGTTGATGAATACAAGACAGTAAACTGGACAGCTAAAATTAACACAATTAATACTCCATAAGAATGACACATTGTTATGCACTGTTAACAAATTAATTATACATAACATACCTAATCTTTACTGTTGTGACCAAGTGCTGTCAAAACTGAAATCAAACGGACGGTTTTACTTAAGCTGGCCGAACAGCCTCTGTTACGCCATTCATCTTTAGAGCTGCCTATCAAAAAAGTCTTTCAAACTCTGTTTAAACTGTGCTTTATCTCAAACCAAGTTGCTGACAGTTTATTGAAAATGTGTGTTTTTGTATAACGAACCCCTTTGTGGACCAAGGTAAATGATTTTAGGTCATTATGTAGATTATTCCTATTCCTGGTCAATTAAGCTTTTGGTTGGAAATATATATATATATATATATATTACTTGCAACAAATTTCATTAAGGAATAAGTATACTGAGAAGCAGTGGGTAGAATACAAAGTACCTTGAAAAGGTTTCTACAAGATGTACTTGAATGTACACCATAAATGATTCTTATTACACGCATTTGCACACTAAAAACTTTTGCTCGGTCTGATGAGTTACCCCAGAATATCATTCCGTATGATGGAACAGAATGAAAGTAAGCAAAGTACGCAAGTTTATTTTATATTTATGCTTCCTAAATCTGACGTCATTCTAACTGTAAATACAGACCCGTTTAGGCAATTGAGCAATTTTTCGGATGCCTTTCCCAATTGAATTTATTATCGAGCTGTAATCTCAGAAATTTAACACTGTCAGCCTCTCCGATCTGCATTTCTTCATATGTTATACACAAGCTGGAACGAAATCTCTTACAGGTTCTGAAGAGCATATAGTAGGTCTTTTAAAAGTTTAATGACTGTGAATTAGTTTTAAACCATTTACTAATATCAGTGAAAATTTGATTAGAAGCTATTTCTAAGTGTGTACTTGGCTTTCCACTTATTGAAATGTCTGTATCATCTGCAATCAAAACAAACTTAGCATCGTGCAACGTAATATACGAGAAGTCATTAATGTAGAGAAGAAATAGGAATGGACTCAAGAAGGAACCTTGAGGAACACCACACCGCTACGTCGCAGGTTCGAATCCCGCCTCAGGCACGGATGTGTGTGATGTCCTTAGGTTCGTTAGGTTTAAGTAGTTCTAAGTTCTAGAGGACTGATGACCTCATATGTTAAGTCTCATAGTGCTGAGCGCCACTTGAACCACTTCAGAGGGTTCACACAAGCTTGGCGCCGGTGTCGACACCTACAACGTGCTGACATGATTGGATTGGATTGTTTGGGGGAAGAGACCAAGCAGCTAGGTCTTCGGACTCATCGGATAAGGGAAGGACGGGGAAGGACGTCGGCCGTGCCCTTTCAAAGGAACCATCCCGGAATTTTCCTAGAGCGATTTAGGGAAATCACGGAAAACCTAAATCAGGATGGCCGGACGCGAGATTGAACCATCGTCCTCCCGAATGCGAGTCCGGTGTTCTAACCACTGCGCTACCTCGCTCGATCGTGCTGACATGAGGAAAGTTTCCAACCGATTTGGCATACACATACAGCAGTTGACAGGCGTTGTCTGGTGAAACGTTGTTGTGATGCCTCGTATAAGGAGGAGAAATGCGTACCGTCACGTTTCCAACTTTGATAACGGTCGGATTGTAGTCTATCGCGATTGCGGTTTATCGTATCGCGACATTGCTGCTCGCACTGGTCGAGATCCAATGACTGTTAGCAGAATATGGAATCGGTGGGATCAGGAGGGTAATACGGAAATCCGTGCTGGATCCCTCGTATAACTGGCAGTTGAGATGACAGGCATCTTATCCGCTTGTCTGTAACGGATCGTGCAGCCACGTCTCGATCCCCGAGTCAACAGATGGGGACGTTTGCAAGACAACAACCATCTGCACGAACAGTTCGACGACGTTTGCAGCAGCATTGACTATCATCTCGGAGACCGTGGCTGCGGTTACCCTTGACGCTGCACCACAGACAGGAGCGCCTGCGACGGTGTACTCGAAGATGAACCTGGGTGCACGAATGCCAAAACGTAATTTTTTCGAATGAATCCAGGTTCTGTTTACTGTATCATGATGGTCGCACCGTGGCGAATGCACATTGGAAGCGTTTATTCGTCATCGCCATACTGGCGTATTACCGGGCGCGATGGTATGGGGTACCATTGGTTACACGTCTTGGTCACCTCTCGTTCTCATTGACGGCATTTTGAACAGTAGACGTTACATTTCAGATGTGTTACGACCACGGGCTCTACCCTTCATTCGATCCCTGCGGAACCCTACATTTCAGCAGGATAATGCACGATCGAATGTTGCAGGTCCTGTACGGGCCTTTCTGGATACAGAAGATGTTAATCTGCTGCCCTGGCCAGCATATTCTCCAGATCTCTCACCAATTGAAAACGTCTGGTCAATGGTGGCCGAGCAACTGGCTCGTCACAATACGCCAGTCACTACTCTTGAAGAACTGTGGTATCGTAATGAAGCCGCATGGGCAGCTGTACCTGTACATACCATCCAAGCTCTGTTTGACTCAATGCCCGGGAATATCGAGGCCGTTATTACGACCAGAGGTGGTTGTTCTGGGTACTGATTTCTCATGATCTATGCACCCAAATCGCGTGAAAATGTAATAACACGTCAGTTCAGGTACAATATAATAGTCCAATGAATACCCGTTTATCATCTGCATTTCTTCTTGGTGTAGCAATTGTGATGGCCGGTAGTGTATTTGTTAGAAAAATGTCTGTCCCTTCTGCCTCTTCCTGGAAAATAAAGTTGGTTCTAACGACAGGGTAAAACAGGGGAGTGTTTCCCTCAGCAAAGCTCTCCTAGGAACTGTAACGCAATACGCCACCTGACACGAAAAGGCCCAAAACAGGGCACCCCAGTATTTTAGAGGTCGGGCCGTATAAGAGCGACTAGTTGTTCCTCTGTGTCGCCGTAAAAAACTGTCGCCCAGGCGCTGTGGCGCTCGGCTCCTAATTTCGCGGCGGATTCAATTACGGCCTGCAGCGGAGGAACGTCGACGGCCAGCAGACTAATTCGGCGGAAGGACTGAGGGCTGGGCGCTTCATTTGACGGCCGCAGCGGCCGCCTGCTGTCGCCGTGTGGGCCCGCCCCGCGGAACGGACTGGGGTGGGGAATGTCATGTGCGGACACGCAATAAGGGCGCGCGCAATATTCCGGCTCTGCTCTGGCCTGGTCGCGCAGGAAGGACGGACGCACGCGGACTCGTATTTCAGCGCTTGCAGCGACGGAACGGCCTCCCTCTACAGGCGGGAACCCCACGCTAGGCTAGCGGCCGTCACTATAAGAAGAAACAGAAACAAAGACAAGCTGCTTACAGTTGCGCTGCTCGGAATATGTATGGAAAACATGTGTGACAGTTTACGTTGAAAGACGTATAGGTTCTATAACGACGTAATGCATCTGAGGTGCTGGAGATCGTTTAAATCGTTATCGGCCTCTTCGTTTAATAGCGTCGCACGCTGTCGACGTATTTGAAAAGTCTGATGAAATGTTCTGTGGTGTCACCGCCAGACACCACACTTTTTTTTCCTTTATTGAGTTTCGATTCCCCCTGAAGGGGGCGGGCTGGCAGCAGCTTATTACGCCACTCTTCAGACTACAGAATTTGTTTAAAAAAGATGAAGATAATAAAAAATAACAGTTGGCGATAAAATCGGTGAATTAAAGGTAAAATGGTAGAAAATTCAGGAACTTAAAACATAAAACACAGGGTTGATGATGCAAATAAAAAACACAGGAAGCAGAAAAATAATAGACAGACACTTAAAAAACACGGAGACAGTCTGGTTTCTGTTCGCAAGAGATATAAAATGCACACCCAGCGACCGCATGGTTTATGGTTGCAACACTGTGGAAACACCCACAACACTGAACACTCACTTAAACACTGCACTAAAAAATTGGCACAAATATGACATACCACAGCCGAGAGCAGGTTAGGGGGAAACTGGACAGATGACGGGAAAAAAAGGTGGGAAGGAGAGGAAAAGTGAAGGGGGAGGGGGATAAGGAGCCAATGGAGGATGAGGATCCATAAGAGGGGTGGGGGGCACCGAGCAGATGTTCCAGGGAGTGGGGAAGGCAGAGGAGGGGAGAGAAGCGAGATAGGGAGAGGTTATGCGGGGAGAAAACGCAGGACGGAAGGGGGGAGGAAGAGGGAGCCCAGGGAAAGGACGGATTAAAGGAGGGGGTTGAAGATCAGAGTTGATAGGGGGGATAAATGGAGGGAGAGGCGGCATCATCCGGGAGGGGAGTTGATGAAAGCCACCTTGGGAATGGAGATATAGGGTGTAGAGATGGTGGGTAGGGGGGATACAACAGTGAAGACGTGGCAGGGGGTGGGGATTGGAGAGGAGAGGAGCAACTAGGGGGTGAGGGGGTTCAAGGCGGCGGGAGATGGAGAGGATGTGGATATGTTTGAGGAACAGGAGCAGATGGGAGAAAGGAATGAGGATCCACGTGGGGGATGGGAGGCGTATACAGAAGACGAGGCTGACTGCATGACGCTCAAGGATCTCGAGGGACTTATAGAATTTGGGGGGGGGGGCAGATATCCAGGCAGGACAGGCATTGCTGAGGATGGGACGGATTAAGGATTTGTAAGTGTGGAGGTTGGTAGAGGGGTGCAACCCCCTTGTCCGGCCAGAGAGGAGTTTGAGGAGTCGGAGGCAGTTGTGGACTTTGGATTGGATGGAGCGGACATGAGAGATCTAGGTGAGGTGACGGTCAATGGTGAGGCCAAGGTAGGTGAGGGTGGGGGTGAGGCGGACAAGATGGGCGCAGAGAGTAAGGGAGAAATCCAGGACCAGGAAGGAGCGAGTGGCACGACTTACAAGGATTGCCTGGGTCTTGAAAGGATTGATTTTCAGGAGCCACCGGTTACACCATGCAGCAAAAAGGTCAAGGTGATTCTGGAAAAGGCGTTGGGACCGTTGGAGGGTAGGAGCGATGGCGAGGAATGTGGTGTCATCAACATATCAAGAGGTGTACTAGAGGGGGGGGGGGGGGGGGTTGGGGCATATCTGCCGTGTACAGAAGGTAGAGGAGAGGGGAGAGGACAGAGCCCTGGGGCACACCTGCAGAGGGGTAGTAGGTGTGGGAATTGGCATTATGGATGGTAAAATAGGAGGGGCAGTGGGAGAGGAAGGAGGCCATCAGACAGATGTAATTGATAGGAAGGGCATAGGTTTGGAGTTTAAACAGGAGACCGGGATGCCAGACACGGTTGTAGGCCTTTTCGAGGTCAAGGGAGACAAAAATGGCGGAGCGACGGGAGTTAAGCTGGAGGAAGAGAAGATGAGTGAGGCGGAGGAGTGGGTCATCAGCAGAGAAGGAAGGTCGAAAGCCACATTGGGTGTTGGGGAGGAGGTGGTTTTGGCGGAGATGGTGATGGTTGCGCTGGGAAAGGATGGATTCCAAGAGCTTGCTGAACACCGATGTGAGACAGATAGGACGATACGAAGAGGCATCAGATGGAGGCCTGTTGGGTTTGGAGAACATCAGGATATGGGAGGTTTTCCACTGGTCGGGATAGAAGCCAGTGGCAAGGATGACATTGTAGAGGGTGGCGAGGATTGAAAGAAAGGAGGGAGGGCAGAGTTTGAGGTGGCGGTAGGTAATGCAGTCGTGGCTGGGAGCAGTGTTGTTCTCACACTTGCTACGTGGTAGCCTTTAAATCGGCCGCTGTCCGCTATTATACGTCGGGCCCGCGTGTCGCCACTGTCAGTGATTGCAGACCGAGCGCCGCCACACGGCAGGTCTAGTCTAGAGAGAGTCCCTAGCACTCGTCCCAGTTGTACAGCCGACTTTGCTAGCGGTGGCTCACTGCCTACATATGCTCTCATTTGCCGAGACGATAGTTTAGCATAACCTTCAGCTACGTCATTTGCTGCGACCTAGCAAGGCGCCACATTCTTCAAGAAAGTATTCTGAACAGACAATATTGTGAATCATGTGCCGTCAAGAGCGACGTTCATCACTAATGGATTAAAGTTAAGTATAGAACTACTTCTGTCCACTTTCTGAATCCTAACTCCTTCTCATGTTCCAGACATTACGTCAGTATAGCCCTTCCCTTCTCACGCCAGCCTGCGTGAGTTAAAACGCGTGCATTTCGGCCTCCTCTAGTGTTGGCTCTTCTGCCAACAAAACCTTCTCGATTTACTTTCGAAGCCCGATTACACAAATAATCGTTATCAGTGGGGCGCTGTCGCATCCAAATAAAATACCATTTGTATTTTGATACAGAGTGTTTGTGTAAGATGGTGCAAACATGTAGCAGAACATAGAGAATGCTCCACTGTACACAAATTGAGGTAGGGAACCTGGGGTCGGAAAAGCAAGCTAAGGAGATATGAAAGTAAACTTGTCTACCGCTTTGCTTAGCATTACTCTTTTCTAACGTATTTACAACTAACACTCGTTCAATTTTACAAGTACTGTTCAATTTATTTACATACGCATTCTTTATTTTTGCTATGTCCGCGGACGTAACCGCACATGCGCGGTGGTCGGCCTTAGCTTCACGTCGCGGCCGCCGGAGGTTCGTGGCGTTATTTCCGGCTGAAGACGTCGCGCCATTCAATAGTTCTTGGCTGCAGCTCCCTCTATGGCCACAAGATATAACGGGAGCATAGATCTGACGCACAGTCACTCGCTCTTGCTCGCTAGCTGTGTCAGTATCGAAGTGTTGTTGTGTAGATCTTATATGACCACCTTGGTCTTAGGACTTAGTTCCGATTTAGGTTGCAATATGGGTTTGTGGATTCTATTGTGAACTTCATTACGTAGTTACGTGCTACGAGAGCAATACACGGCGCCTGCTTCAGTGTGGATAATAAAGATAAGTAATCTTTCTGATCGCTGGCGCCTTACTTTGAGACTAATCTTTTCTCGGCCATCAAATCTTGCGTCACACCCCGCCACGTCCTGCTGCCAATTCCAACTTATGTTTGCCACTCCAGGCAGACATAAAAACTTCCTCAAAGGAACAAGGAGGGTGAATGTGATTACTAGGAAGCTATGATACTGGTTTTGTTTGCTTTACATGACATAATGTAGTTATGTTGTATCGTACTTACAGTGTCCCGTGGAGGAACGTACTATCAATCAACGACAGGCCCATTAATTACTCAGAGATATTCAGAGACATATAGTGTAATACAATGGAGCGGAACCGGTACGGTTTCGCAAAAATCAGTGACATGCACCTTGTGTGTGGGGGAATGCGTTGCAATGCCCCCGCTAATGAAAGGCATCACTCGTCACGGCTAGTGTTTATTTTTCTCGATCGACGAATGTGCTGTCCGCCGCTCGTTGATATTTGCCTTTCCTTAAGTAAGCACCGTGTTAGCAAGCTCTCGACTCAAATACGGAATCATTGTGTACAAAGCTGTATTATAGCCACTACAAGGTGAGTCAACAAGAGAAGTGAGTCGGTCACATCATGACCAATGACTAAGGCAGGAGAGGGCGCTAGGGCACGACGTATGAGGAACAGTGTCACCATCTAGGAGGAAAGAGTTGTATCCTGCCTACTCGTTGCTTAGGGGTGCCTAGTAAACCTGCTTTCTCGGATCGCTAGACAACAATTCAAGCAAATCGTAAAAATGAATTTTATTTACAGAAACCATGCATGTTGTAACTGTGGCTACACGGTACAGCACGCATTAGACTGCTGCTTCTGTATCAAAGTATGATTAAATAAATGGAATCTAGCATGGAAACCATGCATTTACGGACCTAAGTTCATTGGACCTTTTTCTTCTGTAATCTCTCATAAATCAATCCCCAGAGTTTGTAAACTGTGGAAAAAATCACCCTGTATATTCCATATCATTCCGTAATAGCAGATGTGGCAAAAGTATTTAAGTGACCCAAATGCGTGAATTGTGTCTGTTGCACTTATGCAATTGTTTCATTTATCCCAATAACGCGTTCCACGTAATTAGCTCATAAACAGACTGTAACAGCAGGGAAAAATCACAGCATAGACATAGCACGCAGTGCACCTAAGTGAAATGAGCAAATTTGGAAAACTTTGAATCTGACTTGGTTAAAAACACAGAGTGTGTAAGGTAGGCTGCCTGGGTTGTCATGTAAAACTGTCGTGGAAAACACCCTCGTCATAAGCTAATAGCTAAGGATGAGAAACCTAAAAAAAGGTGAAAAACAAAAAAAGCAAGAACATTGGAAACAACAAATAAAGGAAGTAGTGGAGGGACCGGGGGCAGCAAATAAATCAGAAAAGTAATAAAAAGACATCGTGTCAGTAATTCAAACTGGAACACAGCAGAAGCAAGAGCCAGTGTGTGGCAGTAGGTTCATGTTTACAACCATCAAAACTGAGTCAGGTGCAACTGCAGTGAGCTGGCCGACCTCTTTTCATGGTTCCCCTAGGTTAACTTTCAGTTCATGACAAGGGTGTTTTAAACTATAACCAGGCTTAATACGTAAAGCTTTGAGTGTCTTAACCAAGTGAATTTTAAAGTTCTTTAAATTTACTCAACATTTAGGCATATTGCGTTCGCTGCTCTCTAGGTTCACGTACTTGAGCTGTGATTATTTCCTTATTGTTACTGTCTGATGATGTACTATCCACCTATAATGCGTAACTGAAATTAAATTAAACAGTGAAATGTTTGCGACCGAGACTGCCCTCTGATTTGAGCTATTAGTATTTTACTTAGTTTACCTTTTCAAATTGTAACATGGAAGCATTTTTTCACAAATATTATCATCATGATTACAATTTAACATAACTTCCCAAAAAAATTAAAAGCATCAAGAGGGAAGAGATTGTCACTCGCATGATGCAGGATTTGGAGTGTGTGTAACTTAGCAAGTTATGACGACGAGATGACATTCATTGCAGTAAGGCGAGCAGCCGTTTGGTGCAGTGGCTGCAGGATGGCTACGTTTTTTTAATTTTTTTTTCGCTTTGCTCACAGCGTCGCTGACGCTACCTGCCGTGAGAACTGAATAGAGTAACGTTCAGTCGGTAAGAAAATTCATATCCTCTACGAATCTAAATAATCGACATTAGTTATTGATTTGTTCAAATTTGGCACACAGCCTTTTGTTATTAATGAAATGATGATGTCAAATTTTCAGATTTTTATTTATTATAGTTCCGGAGATAACGAAAATTACCTAAAAGTCCTAAAACCGATGCTTTTGTCTTAAAACCTCGTTAGGAAAAATAACAAATTGACATTCATTATCATTAGAAAGCCATTACAAAGTTGTCATTGTGTAAGATCAATTAATTAGAATATTCTTTTCAAAACTTTAGTTACTTTATATTACGTAATACAAAATCGCCCAAAATTGTTATTTGCTTATAATATTGCTGTGTGAGTGCGTGAGAATGGTTGAGAGACTGTATGTGGGACATACGTTAAAACTTAATATGACATTTTCTATAACACCTTGTACAAACGAACCGTGATAATGTTATGGTGCAGATGACGTATATCGGTGTGAGCTTGTTTTTGTATAAAAGCAGCCAGAAAGAAAGTTAGAAGCGGAATAAGTTTATTTGTGAATTTGGAGAATATTTTGAACATCGCTTATTTTGTTTAAACAATATACTAGAAACTTAAGTTTTTATGACATTAATTACTATCAGATTAGTCATTGGATAAGCTAAGCAAGTTTTTCCGCATGAATGATCTGGAAGGAACTTTCTGTTTGGTCGCTTAGATCAACAGTTCTGGTCCCGGCGGATGTTCGAGTCCTCCCTCAGGCATGTGTGTGTGTGTGTGTGTGTGTGTGTGTGTGTGTGTGTGTAATTTAGTTTAAGTAGTGTGTAAGCTTAGGAACTAATGACCTTAGCAGTTAAGTCCCATAACATTTCACACACATTTGAACATCAGCAGCCAGTCATAATTAAGTTGTTCCTGCGCGAATGTTGTGAGGTGGGCTCGTGACGGTCGCTTGCTAACTGCCCTACGGATTACACCATGTTAGATAGCTCCGTAAAAATAGTCCGTAAAATGAAAAACTAGTGAGATCATTTCGGTTAGAGCGTGTCGTGACTGAATCGACTGGAGTTACGAACATTTTAATAAAAGTCTGGTGTTTCTACATACAATAATTGAAGATTTATGAGCGTGAGAACATTCTGGTCGTAATAACAATTCCGCGTGGCATATTTCGTGCTCTGTACGGAATATTTTTGTGAGCACGTCTTACTAAGAAGACCAATGAAACGACCGAATGTTTAACTCGCGAAGAGTGGTGGGTCTGTGACTGTTAGATCGTGAAAATTAGTCGGGTCGGACTCAGAAAAATTCTGGCTGCTTTTCTCGTAAAAATTTGTTGTACAGACAGTGAGTTTTGAAGGATAAAGTTTACCATATTAAATACGGACTTCAAAGCCGTTTCATGAGTTTCATATGAATAAAAATCAGATTCAATCTAAATTTTAAATGCTTTCTCCGAGTAGATTGCGTCCTCCAAAAGCCAAATTTTCTTACATATGAACTTTCAGGAACTGACTTTCAACTCGAGTTGTGCAGTCTCTGTGTGGTAGGTATTAGGTAGTGGCTTCATCAACGCTATTTTACACTGCCTAGCACGATCTGCTACCATAGAGTGAAGGGACGTCGGAACGAAGTAATATAGAGGTAGATGGACTTTCGATAATTCAGAGAGAGAACGCAGACGACCGACCCCCCTCCGCAGCAAATTTACATCATTAAAACAAAGGCGTTTTCTGTTTGCGGATGAATCTTCTTACGAAATTTCAATCATCGACTTTTTCTCTGAATGCGAAAATATTTTATTAACACCAACCTACAAATGGAAAACAAGCTGTTAGTTTTTTCCACGCCCTGTTCGAGATTCGAATAATAGAGAAATATTGTGTAGGGATTCAATGAACTCTCTGCCAGGGACTTAAGTGTTAGTTGCCGCATATCCATGTAGATGTAGATGAAATATCGTTTCATGTAATCTCAAGTACGCTGAAGCGCCAAAGAAACTGGTATAGGCATGCGTATTCAAATACAGAGATACGTAAACAGGCAGAATACGGCGCTGCGCTCACCAACGCCTATCTAACACAACATAGGTCTGGCGCAGCTGTTAGATCGGTTACTGCTACTACGATGCCAGGTTATCAAGATTTTAGTAAGTTTGTACTTCCTGTTACAGTCGGTGTACGAGCGATGGGACACAGCATCTCCCATGTAGCGATGAAGTGGGGATTTTCCCGTACGACCATTTCACGAGTGTACCGTGAATATCAGGAATCCGGTAAAACATCGGATCTCTGACATCGCTGTCGACGGAAAAAGATCCTGAAAGAACGGGACCAATGACGACTGATGAGAAGCGTACAACGTGATGGAACTGCAATACTTCCGAAAATTGCTGTTGATTTCAATGCTGGGCCATCAAGAAGTGTTAGCATGCGAACCATCGATAGGGGCTTTCGGAGCCAGAACCCACTCGTGTACCCTTGATGACAGCGCGACACATACCTTTACGCCTTGCCTGGACCCGTCAACACGTTTGACATTGGACTGTTGATGACTAGAAGCATGTTGCACGGTCGGACTTTCTCGTTTCAAATCGTATCGTTCGGCTGGACGTGTACGGGTGTGGAGGCTACCTCATGAATCCTGGGACCCTGGATGTCAGCAGGGAACTGTTCAAGCTGGTTGAGACTCTGTTATGGTATGAGGTACGTGCAGTTAGAATGATATGGAACCCCTGATACGTCGATACACGATTCCGGCACGTGACACGTACGTAAACATCCTGTCTGATCACCTGCATCCATTCATTACCATTGAACAATACGACGGACTTGGGCAATTCCAGCAGGACAACGAGACACACCACAAGTCCAAAATAGCTACATCCTGGTTCCAGGAACACTCTCCTGAGTTAAAACACTTCCGCTGTCCACCAAACTCCCCAGACATGAACATTATTGAACATTAACTGGCATGCCTTGCAACGTGCTGTCAGAAGACGTCTCCATCCCCTCTTACTCTTACGGATTCATGGAGAGCCCCTGTTGATTCCCTCCAGCGCTATTTCAGACATTAGTCGAGTCCATGCCACGTCGTGTTTCGGCGCTTCTGCGTGCTCGCGGGGGCTATGCCCGATATTAGGCACGTATATCAGTTTCATTGGCTCTTCAGGGTATCTCCGTAACGTAATTTATTTGTCCTGTAGTCTTTACTCTTGTATCGACGGCGTTTTCGGTGAATTGAGTGTGGGAGTCAACAGCAGTGTGGTTAGAGCCCTGTGAATGCTAGAAACGTGCTCGCTGCCTTCAGTGGAGGGCACGGCTTTTTTTCGATACATGACGGTGCCCATGCTGGGACACCGTATTACAGCCAGCTACATGTGTACTGCGTCTGCCACACAGACAGACTCACTCGTGCAGTGTATTCCGGGAACGCAGCAACTAACGATTTCGTCTACTACTCAGGTTTCGCGGACCCCGATACAAAATAAATACATTTACTCAAACAACTTAAGTTTTTTTCTTCCAAACTCCCCTAGAAATGAATTCTATGGCCTTGCTCCAACGCGAAACAAGGGAGTGATGCCGTGTTGGTTGAAATGGCTCTGAGCACTATGGGACTCAACTGCTGTGGTCATTAGTCCCCTAGAACTTAGAACTACTTAAACCTAACTAACCTAAGGACATCACACACATCCATGCCCGAGGCAGGATTCGAACCTGCGACCGTAGCAGTCGCACGGTTCCGGACTGCGCGCCTAGAACCGCGAGACCACCGCGGCCGGCATGATGGCCTGTTGGCACCAGCCCTTGTCCTGGTGGCGGAGCTAGTGCTGCACTGTGTGAATCCCTTCTTGTTGTCCTGAATATACTCCTTCCTGTTCGTGCGATTTTCTTTCTGTCAGTTTATAACACGGTAGCTTAGTCCTTTTCTTGTCAGAATTTCTAACATCTTGCCTCATTTTACATTGCCTAACGCCTTTGTATGTCAACCTACACTAAAAACAGGTATAACTCTTTATTGCTCTGCTTTCCACGTCCCCTTTTTTGAACTAGGTTTTTTCTCTCGTCAATCAGACTTCAAAGTGACCGATTACTTTGCTTATTTCAATCGGAACAGCTCTAAACAATTCTTGGTGTATGTGACCATGCACACACAGTTTTGAGATATGCAAATATCCAAAGGTACAAACGAAGTAATTTTTTCAAAAAATGTAAGTGAAATGTATTTAAATATTTTTTCCTGTATTTCTTAGCCAATCCTGTTCATGAAAACAATTATTAATGGCCATCCACATAAAGTGTGGAATGAAAGGGTAACTCGTGCATTGAACCCACGTGCAATGTTAACATTGCCTGTCTGATGACTTCACCTTTTCGAAAGCAATACTGATCGCCGTCAGACAGAGCCTGAATTTTCTTATCCATCATTCTGTACATTGTTATTCTCAGCACCATTGATTTATGAGCTGTTATGCTGACTTCGTAGCAGTTTTAGCACTTGCTTGACATTATTGTCTCCAGTATTACACATTTGAAACTTCCTGGCAGATTAAAACTGTGTGCCCGAGCGAGACTCGAAATCGGGACCTTTGCCTTTCGCGGGCAAGTGCTCTACCATCTGAGCTACCGAAGAAGATGGTACAGCACTTGCCCGCGAAAGGCAAAGGTCCCGAGTTCGAGTCTCGGTCGGGCACACAGTTTTCATCTGCCAGGAAGTTTCATATCAGCGCACACTCCGCTGCGGAGTGAAAATCTCATTCTGGAAATTACACATTTCTTCGGAAACCCGATGGTAAGTCTCCAGAGTCATAGATTCGGTCACAGTCTCGTAGATGTAGATTCTACACAATAACTGGAATAGTGGTTTCGCTGTATCTTCATCGATTTATTTTAATAACTGCAATGAAAAATAATCCATTCCTTCTGCCTTATTTGATCTCAAGTTTTTGAGGACTATTTTAAAATCTGAAGCTCGTACTGGATTCCCTGTCTCTTTTCTTTTATCTCACGTCGTCAGTGCATACACAATGTGGACACCCCTGCTTTTAATTTCACCGAAGTGTGGCTTAATTTTTCTACATACTGAATCTGCCACTCCTATGACCATTCCCTTTTTGACTTATTCTCATTTTCCCTGTAGCCACATTGCCTTGGATTCCCTGGACTTCCTTTTTCTTTCTTTCTTGTGTGATTTATATTGCTCTATTTGCGACTGTCTCTGAATACTTTTGTGCTTTTTTCTTTTGTCGATCAGTTGAAATATTCTTTGATTAACAAAGATTTCCTAGCAATTACTTTTCTTGTACCTACGTTTGTCAGTCCAACTTCGCCTCTGTATGCAGTATATGCAGCCCCGCATTTTAAATAGAAGTTGGTAACCACGACAATGCAAAACCGGAAGTAGGATATCAGAGCCAGTTCTGGATGACCATGGGACCTTTTACCTATCTTGAACCCTTACCCTGATTCCACGTACAATTTTATTAACTGGGCTCTTCTGTAATTAAGATCCAGGTAACTGTGCTTTTTTTATCATAGTCCTCTCCATCCCTAACAAATGCTTCGTGGCAAATGGTGCTTGAATACTTTGGTGGAGTTTGCTGCTTCTCGGCGCTGAGGGCTCTATATGGAGAGCGCCAGTCACCCACCAGCATTGCCAGTAGCGGCAGCAGCACCAGTAGCAGCGTAAATTCGCAGTGCTGCAAAAGAAAGGCATTTTGAGCAGAAGCAGCAGCCAACAAATATTTGCAAATATTGGTATAGGCGACAATACAGTAGGTATTGTCAAATATATGTATAATTCTGTCCAATCAAACATTGATATTGGTGATATTATAATTTTTGTAATGGTTTTACAGTACCAGATGGCAGTGTTGCTAAATTTCCTCCAGCAGCACTGAGTTGAAGTGAACTTTGATACCTACTCACCAACATATGACGAGAAGAGTTGGGGCTCCACCAGTGAGATAACTTTAGCGCCAGCATGTTGTGGTGTGGGGAAGTATCTGAAAAAAGTTATTAATATGTCATGTTGGTCTACCTGACGTGATACGATGACATCAGCAGCAGTATCAGTATGCAGTGGTATGGGTGGATTGGGCACATGGTACGAAACATTAAGTAATATTTCCTTATGTAGGTCTACCTGTCAAGATGCAATGTGAGCAGCTATAGTATCAATATGCTGTGATGTGTGAACTAGATTGAAAAAAAAAAAATATTACCTGAAATGTCAATACACTGTGGTGTAGCTCAGTAATTGGAAATATAATTGTGCAGTGAGCTAGAGGATTAACAACGAAACGCGAGTGCAACGGCAGCAGCATTATTATTTAGTGTCCCCACTGCAATTGTGACAAGCAGCAGACTGTCTGTATGGCTGCCCCATTTAACAATACTTTGGTCGTACTAAATGTTACAATCTAGCTGGGAGGATGGAGCATGTGTGTGGGTCATCTGGAGCAGCATAGCATAGGGAGGGGATTAGGCTGGATCTATTTGTTAATAACAAATTACGTTAAGTTACTTAAATCACTTGAGTTCTGCTACATCAGGTACCAGCAGAGACCACACCCAGTCAGATCGCATCACGTCGCGTCGTTTTGACATCACGATGCTTTCAGCCATCCGCAGTGCAGCATAGAATTGATTAGTTATCACTATTTAGCCACCATTCCATCACTAGTGTGTATGTAACAGGATAGAAACAAATACATTTGTAGACAAAAATACATTTAAAATTTTGGTAATAATTTAGTTAATGGCTTCATAGAAAATTGTAAATGCACTACCAGTTTCTAGCCAAGGATAACGAATAAGAAGTACAACATGACGATAGATAAACCCCTGCCAAGTCACCACTACAGTAATAGATTTCGTGACATCAAGTACAATTATTAACCGTCGATCCAAAAAAGCTGTGTTTGCGTGAAGCTCCACGACATAACATATACAGGGTGATCCATTGTTAGTGACAGGCGCAAATATCTCACGAAATAAGCATCAAACGAAAAAACTACAAAGACCGAAACTTGTCTAGCTTGAAGGGGAAAACCAGATGGCGCTATGGTTGGCCCGCTAGATGGCACTACCGTACGTCAAACGGATATAAACTGCGTTTTCTTTAAAAATAGGAACCCCCATTTTTATTACATATTCATGTGGTACGTAAAGAAATATGAATGTTTTAGTTGGACCACCTTTTTCGCTTTGTGATAGATGGCGCTGTAATAGTCGCAAACGTATAAAGTACGTGGTATCACGTAACATTCCGCCATTCCGGTCGCTATTTGTTTCGTGCTACATTACCTCTGTTAAAATCGACCGTTTACCAAATGCGGAAAAGATCGATATCGTGTTGGTGTATGCCTATTGTGATCAAAATGCCCAACGGACAGGTGCTATGTATGCTGCTCGTTATCCTGGACTACATGAACCAAGTGTCCGTACCGTTCGCCGGATGATTGGTTATTTAATGAAACAGGTTGTGTTCAGCCACATGTGAAACGTCAACCACGACCTGCAACAAATGATGATGCCCAAGTAGGTGTTTTAGCTGCTGTTGCGGCTAATCCGCACATCAGTAGCAAACAAACTGCGCGAGAATCGGGAATCCCAAACGCGTCGGTGTTGAGAATGCTACATCAACATCGATTGTACCTGTACCATATTTCTATGCAAGAGGAATTGCATGGCGACGACTTTGAACGTTGTGTACAGTTCTGCCACTGGGCAAAAGAGAAATTACGGGGCGACGACAGATTTTTTGCACGCGTTCTATTTAGCGACGCAGCGTCATTCACCAACAGCGGTAACGGAAACCGGCATACTATGCACTATTGGCCAACGGAAAATCCACGATGGCTGCGACAAGTGGAACATCAGCGACCTTGGCGGGTTAATGTATGTTGCGGCATTATTGGAGGAAGGATAATTGGCCAACATTTTATCTATAGCAATCTAAATGGTGCAATGTATGCTGATTTCCTACGTAATGCTCTACCGATGTTACTACAAGATGTTTCACTGCGTGACAGAATGGCGATGTACTTCCAACGTGATGGATGTCCGGCACGTAGCCTGCGTGCGGTTGAAGCTGTATTGTATAGCATATATTATGACAGGTGGATTGGTCGTCGAAGCACCATACCATGGCCCGCACGTTCACCCGATCTGACGTCCCCGGATTTCCTTCTGTGCGGAAAGTTGAAGGATATTTGCTGTGGTGATCCACCGACAACGCCTGACAACATGCGTCAGCGCATTGTCTATGCATGTGCGAATATTACGAAAGACGGAAGGCGAACTACTCTCTGTTGAGAGGAATTTCGTTACACGTATTGCCAAATGCATTGAGGTTGACGGACATCATTTTGAGCATTTATTGCATTAAAGTGCCCAAAGGTACACTCGACAGCAAAAAAAAAAAAAGGTGGATCACACCTGAATTCCAACGTGTAGGCTGCACCTGAATGTATGCAACCAACATAGCATATCTGTGTCGCACACCGTCGCAACCCTCCACAGTACAGTCGTTGTAAGATACACAATGGGTACCGCTAGAGACTACAAGAGGACACCGGTCCATTCAGATGGAAAGTAACACTACGATAGTACAGAAGAGATCAGACAGTCCTTACCGCTTGTAAACTAAACTTAATTACAATGAGTGACGTTTCAAACGTTATGGGACAACTAATTTTGTCACATAAATCGTTCAATAATCATTAGGCACAATTAAATATTTGAGACAGTGTGTGGATTTATAAAGTTGTATGGCAATTGGAAACAAGTTCTTTGCTGTCTAAAAATTTACCCAACACATGTTGAAGGTCGTTCAACGTTCAACGGTGAGTGGTTTCGCATCAACTTTATGTAATACTGAGAAGTTAAAGGAAAACGTGATTAACGGCGGCAAGCACTCTACGGAAATCCCAACATTAACAACGAATCACAAGTAATATCATTGTTCACATTACTCATCAACAGTTACTTGAACAAGATGTTGTACTTTAAATGACATGACCAACGTCTTCGTTCTGTATCTCGATGCAAACCCAGAACGTAGAGCCATTTTAAACCAAGCAAAAGCTTTGTGCCTTATCGAGACTCGATCACTAGGCAGAAAGAGACGTCAGATATTGACGTTAGCACCAGTATCAGTTATCAATTCTCAACTTGAACATAGATGATGATAATGTTTGTACGAATCCAGGAACCCTAACATGACAATTACCTTCTTGGTAATTAACCTCGAAAGACGTAGTATATTGTTGCATTGTCAAGGAACAAAGGATGCACATGGCTAAAATTGAAATGCCACCATGTTATGCTGGTGACAAGGATGTGAACGCAGCACCTAATCGGATTGTTGAATAAGTACGTACAATCAGAATGTAGATATCACAGTTTGTCACCAGTAGTGAGGTTGGAACCTTAAATGACGACTGAAGTTGTATTGCCTGACCGGGATTCGAACCCGGCACCTACCACCGCTGTCGTATATCCAGGAACAGACGAGAAATGTCCAATGTTCGTCCATCATCAGCGACATGTGTGAGCGTTTAACTAGAAATAAGACGACGAAAAAGTCTATGCTCACGGAGAGTCGAACGCCGCGCACATGGTTATGAAGATACGTTAAAAATCATATTCTTAATCAGTAGTAGCTAGGAGTAGCATGTTTAGTTGCAAATTTTAAGGCCTTTCTCATTCCTAATAACGTGTTGACTAATATCTGCGATATCATGGTGTTAATTTACAAGTGGATTGACTGCCATAGCTGCGTTAGTTTACTACATACTTGGGTAGGTTAGGTGTAACTTTGATCCTTCAAGGGGTGATCGTGGACTTGCGGCCCTGGTCTGTACTAGACGCGGCTAGCGAGCTACGGGCCACCCAGGCTGGCCGAGGCGAGACGGAAATGAGCGAGCTGGCGGTGGGGTTGGTTGGTCAACAGCCCCGGACGAGCCAGCACGACTGCGCCGCATGCCTCTGCCTCTGCCACTCCGTTTGACGTAGGTATGTTTACCTCCTCTCCTGCCATCAGTAAAAGAGCGGCAAGAAGAAATACACATCAGTTCCTCTCCACCTTGGCCAGGCTCTACAATGTAGTCCTGTCCACCGGTTACTACCCCGACCTGTGGAAAACCTCCTGTATCCTGATGTTCCTTAAACCTGGTAAACCGCCGTCCGCCTTCTTCTCCTACCGTCCCATCAGCCTTACCTCGGTCTTCAGCAAGGTCCTGGAATCTATCCTCACCCGCAGCATCCACCAGCATCTCCGCCAGCGCCGCCTCCTTCCCGTTGCCCTGTGTGGCTTTCGGCCATCCTTCTCTTCCGACGACCTTCTCCTTCACCTCACTCACCTCCTTTCCGAACAGCTTAATTCCCGTCGCTCCCCAATCTTCCTCTCCCTGGACCGCGAACGTGCTTATGACCGCGTATGGGATTCCGGTCTCCTCTTCAAGCTCCAAACCTTCGCCCTTCCCATTAATTACGTCCGCTGATCGGGTCCTTCTCTCCCACCGTCCTTCCTACGTCACCATCCATAACACGGATTCCTACACCTTTTTTCCCTCCGCTGGTGTGCCCCAAGGCTCCATCCTCTCCCCCCTTCTGTACCTTTTGTATACGGCGGACATGCCGCCGCTGTCAACCCCCACCTTCTCCAGTTTGCCGATGACACCGCGTTCCTTGCCCTTGCCCCCACCCTGCAGCGCTCCCAACACCTTCTCCAATCCCATCTTGACCGGTTCACTTCTTGGTGAAACCAGTGGTTGCTCAAGGTCAATCCCCCGAAAACCCAGGCGATCATTGTAGGCAAAACCACCCCTTCCTTCCGCCTCCTTGATTTCTATCTCACTGTCTATGGCCGTCCTATCGCCCTCACTCCCATCCACAAGTACCTTGGCGTCACCCTCGACTGTCGCCTCTCCTGGACCCCCCACCTCTGGACAATCCTAGCCGAGGTACACTCCCGACTCCGTCTCCTCAAGCTCCTGTCTGGACCTCTCCACCATCCTCCACACCCATAAATCCCTCATCCGTCCTATCCTCTTCTACACCCATCTGGCCTGGATCTCTGCCCCCCCCCCCCCACCTACCTATTATAAATCCCTTCAAATCCTTGAATGCCTTGGTGCCAATGATGGTCGTATGCGTGTTTGGCGCCGTGCAGGTGAGCGCCACAATCAGGACTGCATACGACCGAGGCACACAGGGCCAACACCCGGCATCATGGTGCGGGGAGCGATCTCCTACACTGGCCGTACACCTCTGGTGATCGTCGAGGGGACACTGAATAATGCACGGTACATCCAAACCGTCATCGAACCCATCGTTCTACCATTCCTAGACCGGCAAGGGAACTTGCTGTTCCAACAGGACAATGCACGTCCGCATGCATCCCGTGCCACCCAACGTGCTCTAGAATGTGTAAGTCAACTACCCTGGCCAGCAAGATCTCCGGATCTGTCCCCCATTGAGCATGTTTGGGACTGGATGAAGCTTCGTCTCACGCGGTCTGCACGTCCTGCACGAACGCTGGT
Source organism: Schistocerca gregaria (assembly GCF_023897955.1). Classification (NCBI taxonomy): domain Eukaryota; kingdom Metazoa; phylum Arthropoda; class Insecta; order Orthoptera; family Acrididae; genus Schistocerca; species Schistocerca gregaria. The sequence continues at coordinate 509,984,732 of NC_064924.1, read as the reverse complement.
CCAACTGAGGCGCCAGGTGGAAATGGCATGGCAAGCCGACGGCTTATACATTCTATGCCAAGACGCATGATACAAGTAGAAAATAATGAAGGATTCTGGATAAAATAGTCCTTAAAATGTTTTTTTATGTCTTCTTTTTCGTAAATTTTCCTCATTGTGAGGTAGTGGAAGATCGCATGGCAACAGGAAAGATACAATATGGGTTATTTTACCTTTGAGTTGCCTTTTTAATTCAAGTGGGTTTCTTTTCAATATACAGTTTGTTAAATATTCTATTTTGATTTCATTTATACCCTGTCTAGATACTTACAAACTAATCAGCGTAGATGTACTCTGTCATAGTAGTTTTGTTATTTCAAATACATCTCTCTCTTCCCCTTCATCCATGAATACACCCTCCGTCCTCCACACAATACGCAAACGATTTCATATTATGTTTACTCGTTGTTAATATCTCCTCCCTCTCTCTCTCTCTCTCTCTCTCTCTCTCTCTCTCTCTCTCTCTCTCTCTCTCTCTCTCTCTCTCTCTGACACTATCGCCGCAAGTTGCCTTCTATTCCAATCCCCCAAAAAGTTATAAAAAATGTAGCGGTTTCCATTGACGCTCCATTTTCTCTTTTAATTGGTTGTTGTCTTTTCTCTCTGTCATTCCTTTCAACACCTATGAAACCGTATTCTTTGATCTCCCCTTCCCTGTAACCCATTCTTCGTTCTGAAAACAGTCCTTCCTTATCTCTCACTTCTAAGATAAAACGGGACTGTGGCACACATCTAAGTAAGCAATAATTTGCAAGCATTTCACGCTTATGTTTGGCACTTCTGCACTTCTATCCATTCCCAGATCCCGCCCTCCTTCCTGTTACCCGTCCCTTGACATCTGCATCTACATCTAAATAAATACTCTGCAATTCATAATTATGTGCTTGGCAGGGTGTTCTGTGGTCTGGTGGATTAATCTTGTATTGATGTGTAAAACGTGTAGGTTCACACTCACGTCAGGCGTAAATTTTTAACACACACATGTAACTCTTCTTCACCCCTAGTAATGCGAAGTGCAGAACGCCAGTAAGCTCCGTAGTTCAAAATCCGCAGTAAAGATAACATCGCTCCGCTGCCGACTAGGGCAGAGCGGCATTCGTTTGAGCTGTGACAGATGGAGAAACCCCGGAAGGCAGAAACTTTGTCACCAGCAAGCCGTCGTAAACTAGAAAACGTATTTCATTTAATGAACCAATGGCCATATAAGTTCACAAGGCTCTTACTTTATTTGAAACTGAGACGCTGAAAATTGTGGTGCTGGACTGGGTTTCAAATTCGATTTCACTGTGTTCCCCAAGATCGCAAGCTCTTATAGGTCTCCTCGAAAGGCACCTATCTGGTTTCTAATCCTGATCAGCACTAAATATTCATTATTTCATTTCAAGCCCCAGCATGTGCACTTCGAACTACTAGTGAAAAATAGTTGCATTTTCAACGTCTCTTCGTGCGTTGTCAGCTGTAACGTGTTCGTTTCAACTCACAGCCACATGAAGAACTTTTTATCACAACATTACAAGATCAAACGTTTTCTTACATATTTTCCAGTTCAAACATTCCTCTCCATCCTACTGACGAAAACGGATTTGGGTTTGACGTTGTGTTCGTTGTGATCACCAACGAAGATATGTTGTGGATTCAACTTCTAGCCAGCAGAGTATTTGACATCACATCATTGAAATTACAAACATGCTATTCCTAGCTATTATTGGAAAAGAATTTGATAGTTAAAGTGCCTTCATGAACACGTGTGCGGGGTTTGAATTCCATTCAGCACAGAAGTTTTCGTCGCCTGATGTCTAGCTAAACATGGTCACATCTCGCTACTGCTGAACCAACAATAGCCATCTATCGTCTGTTCCTGGCTAGAAAACGACGGCGCTAGATGCTGGGTTCGAATCCCAGTCAGGCAAAAACAATTGTATCGTCATTTAAGGTTCCAACATCTCGCTGTTGGTGAACACATTTGATATTTAACTTCTGATTTTACGTACTTCGTTAACAATCCGATTAGGTGCTGGGTTCGCATCCCTATCACAAGCTTTACATTATGGCATTTCAATTTTAAATTTGAGTATACCTTGTTCCTTGTGAATGACACCATATTAAACGTCGTTGGTGGTAGTTCTCAGGAAGGTAACTGTTGTGACAGGATTCCCAGTTCAGTACAAACATTTTCGTCATTTATTTTCAGGATCTGAACTGATAACTGATACTGGTGCAAACGTCTATACTTTACGTCTCTTTATGCCTCAATAAGGCAGAAATAAAGCTTAGATTATTTAGCAATGTCTATAGGTGCTGGGATTGAATACAGGTCCAGAACGACGACGTTTGTGAGGTCATTTAAAGTTCAAATTTGTGTACACGTAGCTGTTGATGTGTTACGAGAACAATGATATTACTGGTGATTCACTGTTAATGTTGAGATTTCCGTAGAGTGCTTGTTGTCGTTAATCACGTTTTTGTACTGGTTCGTCCAATATCTAGTTTCCGGAGCCACTCGCTGTTGAGCGACGTTCGGCACTTGGATGGAAAACCTTTTCGAGAGCGAAAAACTTTTTTCCAATTGCCGTACAGCTTTGTAACTTCATATATTGTCTCAATTATTTAATTTGGACTAAGGATTACTGTACGATATATGTAAAATAATCCGTTTTCTTAGAACTTTTGGCATGTCACTTGATGTAATTAAGTTTAGTTTATGAGTGTTATGGGGTGCCTCATCGCTAACAACGTGTTTTCTAATATGTTTTGTATGACGATACTAGTTGTCGCTTAGACTGACTGCCATAAAGACCTTTGGTCTCTAATGCTCTCTAGCAGTACCCATTGTGTCCAACGACTGTACCCCATGAGGTTTTGGTGTTTAGAGGACCTGCAACACAGCTATGTTATGTTGCTTTATATAGCAGTGACCCACTTTTTTTGCTGTCAACTATACATGTATCACATTGGACCACAAAGCGAAAAAAGTGGTCCAACTAAAACATTCATATTTCTTTACGTTCTACACGAATATTTAACAAAAAATGTGGGTTCCTGTTTTAAAAAACGCAGTTCATATCCGTTTGACCTATGGCAGCGCCATCTAGCGAGCCAACCACAGCGCCACCTGGTTTCCCCCTTCAAGCTAGACAAGCTTCGTTCTTTGTAGTTTCTTTCATTTTACGCTTATTTCGTGAGATATTTGGCCCGGTCACGATCAATGGACCACCCTGTATATATGTGGATGTAGATATAAAAAAATCACATGCAAGTGTTATTACGTGGTTGTGGCATGCCGAATTACTTTGCGATATTTCGCAAAGGAAGCGGCGACACCTAAAAGCAGGTACCACCCACAGCCTTAACTGTCGCCCTTACTCTACCAGCACTGCATGTACAGTGGAAATCCAAATACAGAATATCATACCGACTGCACTACATGAATAATAAAACAAGTCAATGCAAGTGGACACAGCACATATCAGCGAGTTATTATTCTTCCTATAACGCAATGTATAGAAGTTGAGTGCAGCATTATTTATTGTCTACTACCTTATATTTTAGCAGAACTCTATACCTAGGAACAGAATGGATGGGTATCTGACCGTATTCAAGACTGTATAAATTACAAGCAGTATTTACAATCAACAGAGCAGTTGGATGTCTTGATGACTTATCAGTGTGTCGCCAGAATGTTTCTTTAGACTATAAAAGCCAGTCTTCTGCGGTATTGGAAAGCGTCAACATGAATTTTTCTAAAGTGCTAAACATCCTTCAGCTATAACAGAGAAAGGCAAAATGAATGGACTAACGCTTTAGTTTGTGATTATTACAGGAGAACCTTGACAATCTTCTTACGAATTCTGACAACATAAATTACTCCGAAAATGGTATGCTCCTTAACAAAAAGAATTTAAACGTGCTTACTCCCATTACAGAAACGTTTTGTGACAACATTATGCTTCTTAAAATCTATGTTTAAGTGGGCTGCCAGCAGAAATTAGTGCAGCGGTACCACCGTTTAAGATATGAAGGTTAGATTTGGTGCAATATTTCTGAGCGCACAAGTTATAGCCGGCACGGGCTCCTTGACAGGAAGTTACACTGACCAGCAGTTTCGAAGTAGAATGGAGGCCACAGGTTCGTCGAACCACTGAAAAGAGTAACCACAGAAGTTTCCATGGTGCAAGTTACAGACACAAGGGGCCCACTAACGCAGCCTAGGTCTTGAGTATGTGACTAGGAGTGGCGTACTAGTAAAACAGTGGCGCACAGCTACATATAAATAGGTGCCATTTTTCTAACGAAGGGCATTCAAGTGTGGCAGGTCTCCTGAATGGCAGGGCGTGTCACACCATCGGCTACATGCAGCAGTAGATGGGGCGCCAGCGTTCCAGTCCACAGTGGGTCGCCAGTTCGACCCTCTGAGGCCAACAGGACGTTTGTAGCCAGCCAGCATTGGGCCACATCACATGTCAGTTCGCTACCTTGGGCAATCTTGTAGGCTCCCAACACACGCCAGAGGCGTCCCGAGGTGAGGGTCACAGAGTTGGCTGTCGGATCGCAGGTGCTTTTTGTCTCCATAAATCTCAACCACGAAGGTGAATAAGCATGCAGCTGGCCACCCTGCAGCTCCCAGCATTGAGGCAACGAGAACGAAGGCCGCTGAGTCGGCTGCCAGCGGATCCTGACACCATCAAGACTCTATGGCTGTACATGGCTGGCACGCCACATTACGTAGCACAGGTTGCTGAGGTAGCCCTTCTGTACCGAGCTGTTTTACATACAGCGAAGTGGCGTCCTCAGCATCGTGGGACCCTGGGACAGAGATAGAGGGGAATGCGGCACTGTAGCTGGGAATAATAAAATGCTTGAAGATCAAGGCCGAGTTTTAATACGACGCATCCTGACAGTTTCCATCCAACATTCCTCCACTGCACGCCAATATATAAATTTGGCAGTGACAGCTACATTAGCAAAGGTATAATCGGTAATGTTAAAGAAGCAGACTGTTGGTCATATACCTATCATGTAAGTCGTAGATTCACCAAGATCATCAGTACAAGACATGGCGCCACGGCAAAGCTGCGTTAGAAATAGAAAGTGTCGGCAAGAGGAAATTTTGAAAAAATCGACAAGCAAGCACTGGAAAGCATTTCGAAGAAATATAGAAATCCCTTTGCTACACAGTATAAAGTGTAATTAGCCAACATTAAACTGGACGATCTAATGCAAGTGTTGCCTCCAATATTGCATCAAATTTGTAGAGACAACTAGTAGCTTTTGAATTTGGACATAACGCAAGATTTAGCTGGGATTTTTAATAAAATGCAGATGTAGGAATACTTAATACCAGTACACTGCTTCTCCATGGAAGGAGACTTCCAATGAAACAGAAATGATATTCTGAAGAATGATAAGGCAGTTGGGTTTGACTCTTTAACGTTATTAAGCTCTAGATGTAAAGTAAAGATACATCACAAAACTTTTATCACGAGTTCTAGATCGTATGATCATTACAGATTTTATGAAGTGTCTACACACAAAACTGCAAGGAGCTTTCACGTCTTTGTTGGCTGTATTGCTTGGAATTACCTGACAGGAGATCACAATACACAGGTACAGAATGGCTCTTGTCTCTGACGCGGCGCAAGACTGTTTAAACGTATTAAAAACAAACAAACAGTACTTATAGTATACTCCACTCTATTCTGCGCCAATTGCTTCCATGTCGTGTCAGGTAACGAATACCCTTCACAACTGCTGCTGTGTGGTGTTTAAGAACGTTCTGCACCATGTGCACTGAGGTAATAAGAATATACGAAAACTGACTGTCGTACAAATAGATCTATCAGACACTCAAGACCGACTAAAGCTTACAAACCATGCTCTGTCAGTTTTAATTCTCTACCTGTAAACTACAGGGACATTCTTGACACTGACTCCAACAAAGCGATACAAGTACTACACAGAAGAGCTATATTAAAGCAGGGAGAATGTATTTCTCGCAAACAAAGACATCACTCTCCACAACAACATCAAATATATACATTGACGAATTAGGCCTGGTTCCCACCAAAAATGTAATTCTACAAGTCCTAAGAAAAAGAACCATTGAATTGAACAGACTTTGTCACTTTCCATTAAGTAAATTACGTCTTTAAGTGCAGTTAATACGAAAACGGGAAACGGAAGATATCGAAGCAAATAAACGAACACAGGACAATACGTATAGATCAACTGCCATAAACGACGAATATAAACTGCAGGTATTAAAACAAGGTTTACATATGGCTTTAAATATAGTGTATGGAAAAATCTTGCTACCACTGAGGAATAAAAGGCTTCAGCATTTAATGTATCCAGAAATGGCTCGTGCCTGCATATTAGAGTCCTGGTCGAAAATGGCGGATTGGATCATGTTTACTACGTTAAATGATACACGATAATTATATTCATAAAACTACACTCTCACCTGGATCTGTTTACAAAGGATGGTTACATTATGTCTTACACCTAGCAACAGAATAGACCTTAAAATCAACGGAATAATAGCATTTAATCGTAGGTCGTTTGCAAAAATTGCAAACTTAAAGTTCTAAACGGAAATGCTGCAACACTGTCCAGCAAATGAGTTGGTAACGAAGACCCAGGAAGATGTCGAGTGTTACAATAACAATGTCACTCAGGAAACAGAGGGAACATTACACTTCCTAGATGCTCTTCAGCTAAAAGATGGGAACATAACTAATTGTTAAAGCCGTAAAACAGAAAACGAATTGGGTACGTAATGCAATAGGTGCTTGTAACCTCAGAAGAGAAACTGTAGAACGTAGTTATAACACCACATTGTTGCTGTGCTGTTGAGATATTCGTCAATTGGTAGTAAATGGAAGTGAGTGCCACAGAGTACACTAATAAATGGTGTTTGCAGTGGCCTAAACACATGATCCATTCTGCTCCCAGCTATAAGATTTTACTGTAGCTTAAACGGGTGGCATCCATTAGTTTCCTAAAACCACCACTTCTATCCAGTACAACAAGTAGTCTACTATATTTATACACAATGCAAACATTCCTTTATTAAACGTTTCCATAAGTGAATGGGGCTCGTGTGTCCCGTAATCTACGTAACGGTCTCAATTCCGACATTTGTCAATTGCTGCTGAGTAGAGTTTTAATATCGTTTGTTGATGTTTGCATAAGATTGGAAACACGATCCATTCTGTTCCCAGCTATCATTTTCTGTTTGTGGCGTAATAAGAACAGCTGAACCTTCTGTTATGTCCAAATTCCAAGGGTAACAGTGGTCTACTCGAATCTACTTCCATATTACAAGCAACTCTTCCATTAGACAGTCCATTTAGACGTCGGTTATTCCCACTTTATATAGTATAGCTACAGGATGTATATATTTCTGCCATATGATTTACTGTGCTTCCATTCCACTTTTGCTGTTACGTTGCCGTTGCCACATAGGGAAAACGATAGTTTTGCCTTGACACTATGACCTGCAACGACGAATTGGGAGAATGTGCTACGTAGATGATAGTTAAATGACATAAACGTTCCCTTCTCTAATATTACATTACCGACCGTCCTTTGTTAATCGCTCCTGACAGCTCACTTGATAACAAATTATAACAAACATAATGTTATCGGAAAATGGTTCTATAATCTGTGTAAGAACATTTAGATTCTTCTTGTAAGGACCATGCCGTTTTCGGCGTAATTTATATTGGGAATATTAGTAAAGAGGTCCTCATATAATAACCACAAATCAAAGCGCTCTTCCCTTTGTCTTATCTTCCTCTGTAATAGCTGAGAGACGTTCAGCAATTTGACAGTATCGATGTGGACACCTTCCAGTACCGCTGAATACTGATAGGTTGTGCCTTTTATAAAGTACCAGTAAGTTGACAATCCGACGAGTTGCAAACACATAACAGCTGTTCTGTACGTTGCAAATACTGTTCATAATTTACAGAGTCTTCGGCAGGGTCAGACACCCAGTCTATTCTCTTCCAAGGTATAGAGTCCTACTAGGATGTCAGCTGGTAGACAAGAGTCCACTTGCTGCACTGCCACTTGCGTTCAGATATAGGGAGAACAATAACTTATCAATGTGTGCCATGTCCACTTACCTAGAGCTGTTTTATTAGCGTAGAGCGATTCATATGATGCTCTTTATTTGAATTACAAATACGTATGCACTGCATGTAAAGTTCTGGTGGCCGTTAAATGAGGCCGAGCATGACACCTATCTGCATGTGTAGCTGCCTCCTTCGAGAAATACCGCATAAGTCACGCTATCTAGTATTATGATGGTGACGTGGCAGAGGTTTATCTATCGTGATGTGGTGTTGCTCATACATTATCTTTGATTTGAAATTGGTAGTGCACACAGAATTTTCTAAGACGCCCTTAACATGATGAGACGTGGTTATATTCTACTAATGTGTTCGTTTCTAACTCTTTGACGTCACTCTACATGTATCAGGTAGAATATTAGACGTCCAGGCAGATTGTTTTAGCGGTGATAAATAAAAGTTAACACCCTGCTGAATATTGATTTGCTGAGAGCTTCCTGATGTCAACATGCAGCGATGCGACATTGGAAAATATGGATAATTATAAAAAAAATTTGGATTATGAGCGTACTAAATTATCTGCCTGGGTGTGATCTCGGCTGCTGCTCCGGAAGATTTAATAGAACTCAAGTGATTTCAGTGACTTAACGTAATTTATATTAATAAACAGACCCAGCTTGTTCCTCTCCCTTCGCTGTCCTGATGCAGAGTGACCAACATACACACAAACACCCACACACCCACACAAACATGCACCCACACACACACACAAACACACACACACACACACACACACACACACACACACACACACACACACACACACACACGAACACAGTGTCCTTTTTTTTTGTCATCAGTCTACTGACTGGTTTGATGCGGCCCGCCACGAATTAATTTCCTGTGCTAACCTCTTCATCTCATAGTAGCACTTGCAACCTACGTCCTCAGTTATTTGCTTCACGTATTCCAATCTCTGTCTTCCTCTACAGTTTTTGCCCTCTACAACTCCCTCTGTTACCATGGAAGTCATTCCCTCATGTCTTAGCAGATGTCCTATCGTCCTGTCCCTTCTCCTTATCAGTGTTTTCCACATATTCCTTTCCTCTCCGATTCTGCGTAGAACATCCTCATTCCTTACCTTATCAGTCCACCTAATTTTCAATATTCGTCTATAGCACCACATCTCAAATGCTTCTATTCTCTTCTGTTCCGGTTTTCCCACAGTCCATGTTTCACTACCATACAATGCTGTACTCCAGACGTACATCCTCAGAAATTTCTTCCTCAAATTAAGGCCGGTATTTGATATTAGTAGACTTTTCTTGGCCAGAAATGCCTTTTTGCCATAGCGAGTCTGCTTTTGATGTCCTCCTTGCTCCGTCCGTCATTGGTTATTTTACTGCCTAGGCAGCAGAATTCCCTAACTTCATTGCTTTCGTGACCATCAATCCTGATGTTAAGTTCCTCGCTGTTCTCATTTCTACTACTTCTCATTACCTTCGTCTTTCTCCGGTTTACTCTCAAACCATACTGTGTACTCATTAGACTGTTCATTCCGTTCAGCAGATCATTTAATTCTTCTTCACTTTCACCCAGGATAGCAATGTCATCAGCGAATCGTATCATTGATATCCTTTCACCTTGTATTTTAATTCCACTCCTGAACCTATCTTTTATTTCCATCATTGCTTCCTCGATGTACAGATTGAAGAGTAGGGGCGAAAGGCTACAGCCTTGTCTTACACCCTTCTTAATACGAGCACTTCGTTCTTGATCGTCCACTCTTATTATTCCCTCTTGGTTGTTGAACATATTGTATATGACCCGTCTCTCCCTATAACTTACCCCTACTTTTTTCAGAATCTCGAACAGCTTGCACCATTTTATATTGTCGAACGCTTTTTCCAGATCGACAAATCCTATGAACGTGTCTTGATTTTTCTATAGCCTTGCTTCCATTATTAGCCGTAACGTCAGAATTGCCTCTCTCGTCCCTTTACTTTTCCTAAAGCCAAACTGATCGTCACCTAGCGCATTCTCAATTTTCTTTTCCACTCTTCTGTAAGCAGCTTCGATGCATGAGTTGTTAAGCTGATTGTGCGATAATTCTCGCACTTGTCAGCTCTTGCCGTCTTTGGAATTGTGTGGATGATGCTTTTCCGAAAGTCAGATGGTATGTCGCCAGACTCATATATTCTACACACCAACGTGAATAGTCGTTTTGTTGCCACTTCCCCTAATGATTTTAGAAATTCTGATGGAATGTTATCTATCCCTTCTGCCTTATTTGACCGTAAGTCCTCCAAAGCTCTATTAAATTCCGATTCTAATACTGGATCCCCTATCTCTTCTAAATCGACTCCAGTTTCTTCTTCTATCACATCAGACAAATCTTCACCCTCATAGAGGCTTTCAATGTATTCTTTCCACCTATCTGCTCTCTCCTCTGCATTTAACAGTGGAATTCCCGTTGCACTCTTAATGTTACCACCGTTGCTTTTAATGTCACCAAAGGTTGTTTTGACTTTCCTGTATGCTGAGTCTGTCCTTCCGACAATCATATCTTTTTCGATGTCTTCAAGTTTTCCAGCAGCCATTTCGTCTTAGCTTCCCTGCACTTCCTATTTATTTCATTCCTCAGCGACTTGTATTTCTGTATTCCTGATTTTCCCGGAACATGTCTGTACTTCCTCCTTTCATCAATCAACTGAAGTATTTCTTCTGTTACCCATGGTTTCTTCGCAGCTACCTTCTTTGTACCTAGGTTTTCCTTCCCAACTTCTGTGATGGCCCTTTTTTGAGATGTCCATTCCTCTTCAACTGTGCTGCCTACTGCGCTATTCCTTATTGCTTTATCTATAGCGTTAGAGAACTTCAAACGTATCTCGTCATTCCTTAGAACTTCCGTATCCCACTTCTTTGCGTATTGATCCTTTTCGCTAGGTTGTAATAGTACTGTTGAATGGGGCTGCATTCAGACGGTCTACAAGCTAACACAATTGCCGTGCAGAACACCAAATAACAATGCTGTCGCCATTGCACTCCCTTTACTTCTTCAATGCTTTATCTCTATCACACACTTATGTTTCCAGTTACTGACCTACACTACAGTCTACCGGCGATGCTGCTACAGATACACACAGCGCTTTAAATGAATAATCAGATATACAGAAGTACTAATTTTTTTCCAGCTACCTACCCCAGATATCACTGCGTATTGTCGCTGCTGCTGCTTACGTTATTTCCCAACAGGTAGAGCAGTCGGAAATATTAATTATCTACTGACGCAAAAGCTAACTTGCTAGTTGAAGCACAGCTCCTCTTGATGTATGCCGGTGAGTACGCATTGCTGCTTGCTCCAGCACTAGCTGCTGGAAGAAATTTAGCAGCATTACTATTTACTGCTGAACAACCGTTATAAGCAATTCTAATAGCAGAGGTATCACGAATATATCTGAAAAATAGTTGCTGGCTACTTGTCAGTACCGTTATTTGAGGAATATTAATATTTGCAAGTATTTCTTGGCTGCTTACTACTGGCCTAAGTCATTTTTCGCAACATCGCATGCTGCTACTGCCGCTGCTGCTCGCAATGATGATGGACAACCGGCTGTGGTATTTCATGTGGAGTCCTCAACGCCGAAAAGGTCCACGCCATTGGCCAAAGCGTGCAATACTTAAGCAGCATGGCGACCAGGTATTTACTGGGAAGGGGGGAGATGAAGAGAGGGCGAGAGACACAAACGGCCAAGTCGGAGAGTGCAATTACTTAAAAGCCCAAATAATAATGTTGCATTCCCTGTCAGGTGAAGGGGACAAGATAGATAAAATGTTGTAACGATATAGGGCTTTGATACCCCAATACTGGAGTTGTTCCTTCAGTAACAGTCTGGCGTGAGCTGTAACATTACATTCAGCCTGAATTGTGTTATTTACTTTGTAGCGGGGTGTGTACTGATATGAGGTACTGACAGAAGCGAGGCTGGGAGAAGGGATCGTGAAGTGTGCTTGTGTAGCTCAGTTTGTAGAGCACTTGGCCGCGAAACGTAAAGGTCCCGAGATCGAGTCTCAGTCTGGTACCAAGTTTTAATCTGCCATTAAGTCTAGTATTGTGCCTGATACTTGTAGAGTCAAAGTCGACGACTCCTACGATACACATGTCTGCCACCTTCATTTCCTTTCATTAGTTTAAAGTACAGCAGTTACATGACTTCGTACTACCATCTGTTTTACTATGGGTTTTATGTGCTTGTGGTAGATACTGTCTGAGGTATGTATCTGTTCCAATATAGTGTCGACACAGATTTCGTTAAGTTCTTGATACATTTCCATGCACTGCAGGCCTGTGTTTGGTTAGCAGTTATATTACCCATCTTGTAGCGGAAAAGAATCTATCAAACACGTGTAATTTTTCCTTAAACTCTCTTTGCAGCTCGGCTCCAGAAAGCATATTTCCGTTATCGGTGGTGCATGATACACCTGTATGACTTCACACCACCCACAAGACAGCCCCTCTAGAAACACTTTTAACGTGCCTCACGTGGTGGTGGGTGTCCAACCATTATGTAGAAGCAATGCAGTGCATCACATATACAAAATGTATTATATTTATATTTGGAGTTTCAATTTTGTGTACTTTTTTGATTTGTAGCACAATTTTATGTTATCGTAGTTATAGTTCCTTGTGACTGCTTCTTAATTTGGCAACTGTTTGACCTTGTGGCCGTTGTAAATAGCAAATAATGATATTTTTTGGAGTGGAGAAGGTTGGAGGGGAGGGGGGACGGTCGGAGCGGGGAAGGGGGTTGCAGGCAAACGTAGTGAAGATCACTCTCTTTCTGACTGTATGGTATACGCCGACAGATACGCTCTGTTAGAAAATGTAGACTCTTCGACAAACTACAAACTGTTTATGGTCGTTAACACGTGCTGAATTTTTTTAGGGATTACGCCGAAGTACAAAGAACAAAATTAATTTACCAAAAGTGAAAATATGAGCCGTGTAAGCTTCAATTATTCCTAAAAAAAAACACTGATGTCTAGGAAACCAGATACACTTCGGTTCGTTGTCTTATTGTACATAATGCTCTAATATTTCCTAAATTTGTAAGTTAAAAAAATCTTTTGGAGGTTTTTATGTACTGTCACTAAACAAAATGGTAATTTTTCTGTTTTCTTGATGTGAAGATCATTGTTGGTCAGTCAAAACGTGTTATCAAGTTACTATGGGACTGGGCTGCGATCCAGACTCAAACTTTGTCTATTTCACCTCCAAATGTGTAGTTTGCAAATTCAGTAAATTATTGTCGAGAATTTCGGTAACCTGAAAGTCTTTAAATCCTTTAACAAAGTGTGAACAGGACCCAGAAGCACCATAGAACGTGTTCTATAATTATCTAACTTACTCACTTTTGTTAACCATGAACATATGCGTATCTGATCTGTTCCGTGTTGCGGATAGTTCTGTGCATATTTTTGTTTACGGTTAGTGTTTCCAGCGGTTTAACTGATTTTCCTGCTCTAAGGGAAATTCTTCTTTAAATACACTTAAAGTGTAGCCACAAGACATGCAGTCTTCCAAAAGAATTTATATGGCGGTCACTGCCTTCGCCAATACTTCAGGAAGAAAGGTAGACTAGCCGTATAAGCGGATTTGCGGATTGGGTCTGCCCAGGACGTGGATCTCCGAATGAACGTGAATGAGTGTGTCTTTCTACGAATCACAACATGAGATATTAAAATTTTGATTACTGTAGGAAAACTGAATCCTATAAAAATTCAAATGGGAAAGCTAGAGTTATTTTTGTAGCTATTAGTAAAGTGAAATATGGGTATTATATTAAGGAAAACAACATGAGTGAAACATGTGATTGGTTTTGGAATCCTTATGAAAAGAAGTAAAAGTACCGTTCAATTAGCAACTGTCTGAAATTTCAATACCAATGGAACAGTCTTAGCGTAGAATGCCTTGTCGTAAATGCTACGTCTGTCGCTGCCGGTTCAGCTATCTGATTCACATATATTACCTAATAGGTGAGAACAATATTTATTTGGGACAAGGCTTTTATAATTTAAAGAGAACACTGTTTTCTTATACTCAAGTCCTGTCTGTATCACTTGAGGAAAATATAATCTATAAATAATATATCTATAAATAATAGATGTGATAGTGGAGGTATCTACTAAGCTAGCGTATTTAGTACACTTGTCTCTAGCCAATTATTTGCATTTTGTAACAGTAGTTTTCACTGACGAGTGTGTTAAACCATTTCTGCATCAACAATGTGCTTTTAAAACATTCTGCTTTCATAATTACGATGATTTTTTAATTTATATAAAGTTTTCACATGTCCCAACGGGACGAATGAGATGTATGTATCATCAAGTCGTTAAATACGATAAAAAACAGTTAGTGTGCACGTATAAAAAAATAAAAAATAAAATTATTACAACACGTAATATTTCGTGGTATTTTGACTTGCTATATTCTGACATACATTGTATAATTACCACTATTTATGTATTTGACTTCTTGGTTTCAATATAATATTTTACGTAAATTAAGAACTTTTTATCTCTGACTCCCTACGCCAGATGGCGGTTACTGTGTTATAACAAATTCTGTTTTATTTGATGTCATGTTTTTTCTTCACTTCTAGTCTTGTAATCTAACACCATATAATTTTACCTGTTGGTTTTTATTCTTACATGTATTTTTTAAGTTGTTTGAAAATAACACGCCAGCGTATGTTGGCAAGCTGTCCATTTCCCGCTTTCTTTTTCGCTGTGCGTTTTTTAATGTACAATTTTTAAATTGAAATATTCAGTTAATAATTTTGCAAGTGTTCTTTGGTATTTTGTGGTAATCTCTTGCCAAATAAAGTATTGTTAAGTCTTCACGTGACACAAGACACATAGAGGACGTTCCCAGACACTGTCAAACCGAGGTCTGCTGTATAGGTGAATGTAAACAGCGGCTTCAGTTATTGTGATCGTTTCTCAGTTTTGGTTACAGATAACTTGATACCAGTGCCTATGAGTTTAATTTATACATCACAGGTATGTTCTTTCCAACAGTTGGTTTATACTCAGGTGTATTCGTGGTTTTTGTTTTTTTATTCACTGATCGCTATGTGGACAGAAACTGTTGCTTATGTTATAATCATTCAGAGTAACAACAATACAAACATTATTTCTAACCAAGGAAAATAGTCTATTATGAACTTACTTTACACCACGATGTGTCCTGGGGATTCTTCAGTAACACAATCACTAAATCCATCTCTTAAACCGCTGAATATATCTAAAATAACAAATTCTAGGTGTAAATAATCCACACCAAACCGAGCAAAAGGGCCATACACAAAATCCAATACTTCTCGGTACAGTTGTCGAAAAATCTACAGGAAGACCGAACGGTAACAGGTTTCAGATGCTTACAGAATAGTAACTTCGGATAAAGAACTGAAAGTTATGTCTCTTCTGAGGCTAACCTACTACACTGATCGATATGAATGACACAAACTAGGGCCCCAGGAGAGCGGTGGGCTGATCCCAAGGATCTTCGTACCGCATCCAGTCACAGCATCTACATCTACATCTACATCTATATGATTACTCTGCAGTTCACATTTAAGTGTTTGGCAGAGGGTTCATCGAACCACAATCATACTATCTCTCTACCATTCCAGTCCCGAACAGCGGGCGGGAAAAACAAACACCTAAACCTTTCTGTTCGAGCTCTGATTTCTCTTATTTTATTTTGGTGATCATTCCTACCTATGTAGGTTGGACTCAACAAAATATTTTCGCATTCGGAAGAGAAAGTTGGTGACTGAAATTTCGTAAATAGATCTCGCGCGACGAAAAACGTCTTTGCTTTAATGACTTCCATCCCAACTCGCGTATCATATCTGCCACACTCTCTCCCCTATTACATGATAATACAGAACGAACTGCCCTTTTTTGCTCCTTTCGATGTCATCCATCAATCCCACCTGGTAAGGATCCCACACCGCACAGCAATATTCTAAGAGAAGACTAACGAGTGTAGTGTAAACTGTCTCTTTAGTGGACTTGTTGCATCAACTAAGTGTCTTGTCAATGAAACGCAACCTTTGGCTCGCCTTCCCCACAATATTATCTATATGGTCTTTCCAACTGAAGTTGTTCGTAATTTTAACACCCAGGTACTTAGTTGAATTGACAGCTTTGAGAATTGTACTATTTATCGAGTAATCGAATTCCAACGGATTTCTTTTGGAACTCTTGTGGATCACCTCACACTTTTCGTTATTTAGCGTCAACTGCCACCTGCCACACCATACAGCAATCTATTCTAAATCGCTTTGCAACTGATACTGGTCTTCGGATGACCTTACTAGACGGTAAATTACAGCATCATCTACGAACAACCTAAGAGAACTGCTGAGAATGTCACCCAGGTCATTTATATAGATCAGGAACAGCAGAGCTCCCAGGACGCTTCCCTGGGGAACACCTGATATCACTTCAGTTTTACTCGATGATTTTCCCTGTATTACTACGAACTGCGACCTTCCTGAAACGAAATCACGAATCCAGTCGCACAACTGAGACGATACCCCATAGGCCCGCAGCTTGATTAGAAGTCGCTTGTGATGAACAGTGTGAAAAGCTTTCCGGGAATCTAGAAATACGGAATCAACTTGACATCCCCTGTCGATAGCGGCCATTACTTCGTGCGAATTAGCAGAGGATGACAAGGCTGTCGATCAGCTGAGATTGTCCCAGAACACAGAGTTTTGTTTTACTATTTCGTTCACAATGTCTGTCAGCTCCCCTTCAAGCGTTGTCGGATGTGCAGTGGTGTCCCACGACACCTAGGCGGACGAGGAATACCGCGAGTCAATACGTGGCCGCGGGCGCCGCGGAGTGTTATAGAGATGTAAAGCACGCGGCAGCAGCGGATGCCGCTGTCGGACGAGCAGGTATCCGTGGCCTGCTGTGTGTGGCGCCGGCCCGCCGCGCAGCGGTATGTGCGAATGAAACCCCGGGGTGACCGCGGCTATTCATCTCCCGGCCACCCTGTCACTGTTCCGCCCCCCCCCCCCCCCCCCCCAGGCCGTCTCTTTGCTTCCTCCGAGGAGAGGCACCGCCGTGTTGCGCCGGGGGCTCCCCCCGGCAGCAGCAGCAGCGGGACAGCTTTATTGTCGCTGCAGTAATGTCCGGACAGCAGCAGCGGCGGCGGCGGCGCACATATTGCCTGGCTCGTGATTCCGGAAGCTCCAATAACAAGATATTGCGATTCCTCCGCGTGCCGCTGGCCGCGCCGCCTGCTGCTCACTCTTTGTGTTCTTCAGCTGTGCCGGCCTGCTCCGCCGTCCTTTGAACCTGGCCGTGGCGATGAGGGCGGCTGTTCTGCGAATAATATTTCGGAGTAAAGGTGATGACATTTCGTTTGTAATAACTTTCTCTGGAAAATGGTCACGGAGTCAATAACCGCGTAAGGATTTTACTGTCTCTGGCGGCGTCTATATTCACAAGGACTTCCACCATTCTTTACTGCAGGGAAGAATATCAACATGACTTGAATTAAACTTAATGAACACAAACCGCTAGTAAAGGAAACAGCTTCTGGTACAACTCCACTATAACGCTGAACATTGTATCAACAAAACCGTCTACATTGCTAAATAAATTGTTTTTATTTACTACGATGTTACGGCAACTGCTGTCATCAGGCTCAAATGGTTCAAATGGCTCTGAGCACTATGCGACTTAACTTCTGAGGTCATCAGTCGCCTAGAACATAGAACTAATTAAACCTATCTAACCTAAGGACATCACACACATCCATGCCCTAGGCAGGAATCGAACCTGCCACCGTAGCTGTCGCTCGGCTCCAGACTGTAGCGCCTGGAACCTCACGGCCACTCCAGCCGGCCGGCGTCATCAATTATTAAAAATCTGTGAAGCTGCGAAACGAAGTTGAGAGTCGATACCATAATCTGTACCTAATCTGGGCGTCAACTAACACCCCATTTAGGTATAGATTTTAATCCTGATATTGTAACCTCCCAACAAAAAAATAAAAGAAAAAAGTATAACATACACTTGTGGTACACCCGCCCAACAGATAAGTTCTGTAACCTACCATTAATAAAATGTGACTAATCTGTCAATAAAATTGTGGCTTACTTCTAACCTGTCAATAATTAACTAACTGTGAACTTAAACTGGTAAATTTGGACGTCAGCAGTGCTGCCTCATGGCCCTGAAAGATCATTTTGAATAAATTGAAAATCTTCCTTCAGCAAGGTCACCGGATAACGCATATATATTTGCTCCTATATGAAATTTTTCTGCCAGAGCCCAGTGCAATACTGGCCGATAGATTCATCATGTATAAAAACAAACAACTGATTTTTCTTTACAATAATCGGGATGACAATGGATTGGAGAAATTAGTAAATTCTTTAAATTCAGATGATGAGTGTCGGATGTTAATTTCTTATGAGAAAGATTATTATTGAGAGATTCTCTAAAACATTTTACATGGGACCTGATATAACAATAGTACACATGCGCAAGGCTGCTTTTACCCTATATTACAACGCTCAGGCACCGCCATTCCTCCCCACTACCGGCCCAGCCAACTCCATGCACCAGACTGCTCGCTACTACTTACTCCTAGTGCCACACAGTTCCTACTGCATACAACACTGCTCTCTGGTCTGAGGTTCTTACATATCGCAAGCAGCGCGTGAACAGTCCATCGAAATTACATCTGCTAGAGTGCGCTAGCAACAAATTCCTTACTCATGGACCTCTTACAATATTGCACATCTTTTTCGCAGGTTCAAGTCTGATGATGGAAGATGCTGAAACGCCATAATAAATAAATGCATTTTATTTAACGTTCTAGACGGTTGTATTGCTAAGACAACAAACTGTGCTGAATAGTTTCTGAAATCGATGACGAAACTACTACTCTCTCTCCAGCTATTTTCTTCAGA
The DNA here is from genome assembly GCF_023897955.1 of Schistocerca gregaria. Taxonomy (NCBI): domain Eukaryota; kingdom Metazoa; phylum Arthropoda; class Insecta; order Orthoptera; family Acrididae; genus Schistocerca; species Schistocerca gregaria. The sequence goes on along the minus strand of NC_064924.1, from coordinate 509,965,618 downwards.
TATGCTTCATACTGATTTCCATGAAATCTTTGAGATTTCTTTTGCCATTTCTTCTCTTTATCAGAGTGACATCGTCGTCAACTTCCTTCTCCTATTTACTTTCTATCTTCGCATTCGTCCTACATCCAGAGTCATCACCCAGCGAGCTGATGCAGTGGTCAGCATACTGGATTCGCATACGAGAGAACGACGGTTCAAACGTGCGTATGGCCATCCAGATTTAGCTTTTTCTTGGTAGCCCTCAATTACTGCAGGCAAACGACTCGTTGGTTCCATTGAAAGGGGACAGTCGATTTCCTTCCCCATCCTTCCAAACTGATGCTTGATTCCTAATGACCTCGACGTGGACGAATCTTCCTTCCTTTTTCTTTCCAAAACCATCGATATTCTATTTTACAATCGAAGGGACTCAGAAAGGTAAGCTACACGTTATAATGGAAGGACAAGTAAGTTTCTTCAGCGCAGATAGAGTTTCACGGTGAATCGTGCCAAATTTAGACGTTGCGTTCGCAAAAAATCGTACTATCTCGCTTACTTGAACTTCGTAATACTTCTCCAAATGCCGTGCCAATGCAGTCGCACACTATGATGTGCCTGTTATCAGTTTCGCAGTGAAACTGTATCTTTATAAAACCCACAAAGTTGGCTCTCCTCGGAAAATTCGCCCCTCTTGTTACGCTATGGGCTCAATGTGGAAGAGAATATAAAACTTACTTTCTGATGTCCCAACGAGTAATAATTATTAGTACCCTATAACGCAGATCTTGAAGCAAAAATCAAATAAAATGGTGAATTCAAGAGACGACGAAAACGTGGACCCTGTACAAAAATAAGTAAGAAAGGTCGCTGATACCATTCGTAGGATGAGAATTGTTTTCTAGATCCATATTTCCGGTTCCTAGTCTTACAAGGCTGAGATATCGGTTCTTCCCCTCCTTTCTGAAGAAGAGAACCAAAGAGTCATGTTTCACCGAGGTAGGAAAATAACTGCAGGCAGTTGGGATAACAACGGAGCATGTCCATAAATGCAATCCGTTCGAGAAGAAAAACCAAGAGCACCTGAGTTTGCAATGAAAGCTAAAACTAGAAACTACCCAAACGTGAACCCATGTGAGGAATAAACAAAGCAGGAAACGATTGTACTAATCTTATGCCACAGGTGCAAAAAAAACGGAAATTTTAACTGAAAAAGTGTGGGCCAGAGGAGGAAAAGTTTGCTACTTTCGTTTTCCGTGAATCATAGGTGGCAATTACTTTGCAAATGTAAGACACTTTCACAGTGAAAAATACAATATGCTGACAATTAGCATTACTGTCTCTTACATTAAACATAAGCAGTATTTCATTTTTAAAATGCTGATTTGTACTTGACTATGTGTGATCTCTCTCTCTCTCTCTCTCTCTCTCTCTCTCTCTCTCTCTCTCTCTCTCTCTCTTGGCAGTCTCTCCCTCTCTCTCTGTCTGTCTTTCTCTCTCCCCCCCCCCCCTCTCTCTCTCTCTCTCTCTCTCTCTCTCTCTCTCTCTCTCTCACACACACACACACACACACACACACACACACACACTACTGTAACTGGATACCTCAGCAAGTAATTACATAAACAGTCCTTTCTTGTTTTCCAGGGTCACTTTCCATTCACTGTTTTTTTTCCAAATTTTAATTTGGCACTTAATGAGTGAAACCTGGTAGTCAAGGGAAGGCAGGATTCGGAGACGTAATCAGTTACTATTCGTTGCCTTTTACAGTTACACACAATTTATTTCAAACCAGTAATACGAGACCCAACAATTAAAAAATACCACACGTTATTAACGAAGGAATAAACAACTATGTAAATAACAGTCTTTTCATGGAGTTACAATCTAGCAAATCACCATTAAAAACAGATACAACAGATAATGTTTTAAAAGCAAGCCACTGTGATCTGGGTTGAAGGCCTTACACACTGGGAATGACAATAAATTAAGAACTGTTTAAAACTCGCTGCAACTTACAAATTACGGGTTTTCAAATATTAACGGCAAGTCGCCATGAACACAGCAGAAGGCATCAGACTCCAGAAAATGCAGTAAATAAGGATTTAAAGGCTTACTGCGTAAATACAAATACCAAATTAGAATGTTAAGGCAAATGACCACAATCATAGCTGAAGGCCTCACACGCCAGGGACGGCAATAACATAAAAAATTTAGAAAACTGCTATAAAACAGCAAATACAATAGCAAAGGTATATTAAAGAAACAAGCAACGGATCACCAAACGGGTGAAATAAGATGATGGTAGCACAACCCTTAACATCCACTGAACATTACACTGCTAGATTTATTCCATAAGGTGGCCACAACTATTAACTACACATATACAACCTTTAATGTAGGCATTACAAGGCATTGTAATAAATAACACAATAATAAAACACAAGTACCAGTACATAGGTTCCTTAAAGGGTAGTGAGGCAGGTTATACTCGCAGAAGGCGTGGGCTGAAGGATCGTTACACTGAACTACTGAGGAGCAGACCTCCTTTTAGAACGCACATCTTACAAGAACCGAGGGGCCACAGACGGTGCTCCAGGAATCGACCTCTGAGAAGGTCCAGCAACAAACACTTACGCGACCGATGAGACAGGCAACCAAGAGTTGCATTTACTTCACAAGATGGTAACTCAGAGTAGTGGCAGTCTAACGAATGGCTGATGATAATCTTGCTGAAGTGACCTGAGGTCCGATAAACCAAATGCAACGATGGAACAATACGCCAAAGCTGGAACCGGAAGTCTGCACTACGTCCCCAGAATACTGTGTTTAGAGCGCCCGGAACGAGAAAGGAGTCACTGCCACCAGAGGATAAGAATCAACAACCGGTCTACAGTCCAGAAAGGTGTGAAAACTACACACCTTACCGGACAACAGCGCCAAGGCGAGAAAACGTACACTGCCATTACATACACTAACCCCCAGGGCAGGTAACTGGAACGTTAGCGGCCACCAGGAAAAAAAAATTACCGCTGGTTGAACTTAGCAAATTGTAACCAGATGAACACAGTAAATAGTAATAAGAAGCCGAGGAAAGCTAATCAGATCCTCCTTCCCCAAGCACTCCAGTCGCTGCTCTTCGCCTCGGTGACACTACGAGCAGCACCACGAAGCGATGTCACTGCTGAATCGCGAGATAGCGCAATGGTTGAGGTTTCTCTACTCGGATTGAAATGCACTCATCTTAAAGCTTGCTGGAATCGGTTTACGACGAGGTCGTGCACCCTCGTGACCACAGCCCTTCCATCCGGCAGTCCATGCGTGCGACAAGCGGTCCTGGGGTCTTCTCGCACTGCGTTGACCTCGCTCCTCCTGAGTCCCCAACCGAAGTGACCCACTCACACGACCCGGAAAGACAACGACGTCGCCCCAAAGATAGGGGAACTGTTACTACATATCGATAACCGCCGCTGCCGCCGCAATAGGACAGGCAACTCTTGAAAAACCGAGTGGCGTCAATCGTCAGGAGAAAAAGACAAACAACTGCAACCATGCCAACTACACGATACCATCTGGCCTGCAACAGAGGGTGGAAACCTGCAAACAGAAACAACACAAGTCGCAGCTCGGCTCAATGAGTTCTTCATTTCTAATACCATTCTATAGAGCAATTAAGAAGTCAGCAATTTCTTGTCCTCATGTTTTCGAATACTTGAGTAGAATGTTTTTGTCCACATATTTCCCATTTCCAAATCTTTATTTTAACTACCTGTAATATTTGGCTGATTAATTACTTCTTCCCCTTCCAACAGGCTTCATGCTTCACTCTTCGAAGAATTTATCTTTAATTTCGAGTGAGGAATCATTAAGGGGTGATGAATTCACTTACCAGCAGCACAATAACGGCTCTTCACAGAATACAAATGCAACTGTAGAGTTGTGCTTCATGTGATTGTAAGGGTCCTGAAGAATCACTTAAATGAGTTACACAGAATTAAAAATAATAATACAAAATTAAACACAGAATATAAAATAATAATTATCTTCAATAGTTTGGACAAGAAGAGAATAGAAGCTTTCGAAATGTGGTGCTACAGAAGACTGCTGAAGATTTGATGGGTAGATCACATAACTAATGAGGAACTATTGAATCGGATTGGGGAGAAGAGACGTTTGTGGCACAACTTGACCCAAAGAAGGGATCGGTTGGTAGGACATGTTCTGAGGTATCAAGGGATCACCAATTTAGTATTGGAGGGCAGAGTGGAGGGTAATAATCGTAGAGGGAGACCAAGAGATGAATACACTAAGCAGATTCAGAAGGATGTTGGTTACTGTAGGTACTGGGAGATGAAGAAGCTTGCACAGGATAGAGTAGCATGGAGAGCTGCATCAAACCAGTCTCAGGACAGAAGACCACAACAACAACAACAATTACCTTCAATTCCCTATTTCATTGCCTTGAATATTTCCATTGATAAATGAACTGTTAATATCATTCAGATCACGTTTTATCTTCAATTAGGACTTCGCCAGTACTGACACATAATCACGCACTGCTCCCAACCTGAACAATATCACAGAATTATAGAAAAACTGCTTGTAAGACATATGAGCACACATCTCTCGCATACAAAGTCTAGGAACCAAAACTATTGTAATGTAATCTTTTCAAAATAAAGAAAGAAATTTGACAAAAAAGTAATTAATATACTTAATTCGTCCATAAAGTAATTGTTCAAAGTCAGGATGCATCATACTGACCACAGCAGGAGCAGAACAAGGAAACATATCGTATAGTGAGTTCAGTTTTGTTTAAATTCACTAACTACTATCCAAAGTAATCTATCCTGAATTTATAGTAGTCATGTTCTATGTAGTTGTTGGGGAGCAGATAATCTTGGTAACAGCGGATCGTGTATAATATGACAAAATGTTTTTCGTTTTACAAAAACATTGATCAAAATTCATGGTAAGAAATTCTGACTGCTAGGTTGGACTTGCATAGAATACAAATCAGCATACAATGGCCCTCGTTGGTTCACAAATTGTCGTGTCACCGAACCGCCGCGCGGGATTACCCGAGTGGTCTTGGACGCTGCAGTAATGGACTGTGCGGCTGGTCCCGGCGGAGGTTCGAGTCCTACCTCGGGCATGGGTGTGTGTGTGTTCATCCTTAGGATAATTTAGGTTACGTAGTGTGTAAGCTAAGGGACTGATGACCTTAGCAGTTAAGTCGCATAAGATTTGACACACATTTGAACATTTTTTGTCACCGAACCAATCCCTTCCCAACGGAATTAGAAAGTGACAAAGAGAAAAATTCTGGACAGATGATTAGTAAAGGACCTCTATTAACTCTTTCCGTTCGAAAAGGCCTTGGGTGCCCAACGGTACCGACCAGCCGCCATATCGCCTCAAGACCACAGGCGTCACTGGATACGGAAATGGAGGGGCATGTGGTCAGCACACCGCTCTCCCGGCCGTATGTCCGTTTACGAGACCGGAGCAGCTACTTCTCAGTCAAGTAGTTCCTCAGTTTGCCTCACAAGAGCTGCGTGCAGCCTGCTTGTCAACAGTGGTTGGAAGACCAGATGCGTCATCCTCCAATTGCTAGCCGAACCCGACAGCTCTTAACTCCGGTGTGGCAAGAACTTTGGCAAAGGATCTGTGTTAGACTACTACAAAAAAACTTAAATCCATCTGAGAACTATTATTATTCATCCTAACAGGGAAAGTAACAACAAAATGCGTCCTTACATGAAGGTGAACAGAAAAAAGAGACGATAATCAGTAGGCAATACGCGCCTCAATTTTTTCAAGATGGAGAACGAAAATCAAATCAACGATGGCTACCGAGTAATAAAGATACGAAGTACAATTTATATCTTTAAAGTACAAAATCAATTTAATTTATTACCTTGTTGCAACATATTTGCAGTTGATGTGAGCTTTAAAGATGGCTCTCTTGATCATTTGAGTGTTTCAATACTAGTTCGTTCCATATTGATTTTTTCTTATCTTTTTTGACTTAGTAAGTATCTGTCTGCAGTGCTGAATTTAGCATTTCTATTCTTATTCTTATGCAGGTAATTTTCATGTGCATGCAGTTAGAAGTGTTTGTTCTTATATGACGAAAGTTGGACTCATACCAATTATTTTGAATGAACTTATAAAAATTAATTTAGTTGTAAGTGTTTTGTTTCATGGACAACAAATAGTTTTTGCAGTTTTCAAAATGCACAAAAGGATATGGTAACGCTATTTTCACATCTAATGGCCAAAACATGACACTTAGAAAAATAGGGAAAATAAAATTAGTAAAAAAATTAAAACTGAGATATTATTAGACAATACGAAAAGTGCTCAGTAAAGAATGATCATAATTTTTTTTGCCAACATCCCTTTACTCATCCTCATAATTTTGATGGGTGTTCTTAAAGTAATCCCCAAGAATGCGATGCCCTTGTCTCAGCGTTTCTGACAGTCTTCAAATACATGCTGGAAACCATTTTTAGAGGTCCTTCAAAGTCGCCTCCACTGCCTTCACCACTGCTTCTCATGGTTGATAAAGCCTCCCACAAAGGCGTTTCTTAGTGTTAAGGAATAGAAAAAAGTCACATCGGTCTAAATCCAGACAATAGGGAGGGTGAGGGATGCACTTTACGTTGATTTTTGCAGGATACTAAGCAACAAGGTTGGCAAGATGCGGCCTCGAATTATAAAGGCACAGCATCCAGCTTGCTTCATGGAAATGTGGTCTTTCGCGCCTGATATGTACTTGCAATGTTTTCAGGACATCAATGTAGTATTGTTCAGTTACTGATGTGTGTGCAGGTACAACATGCTGATAAACCTTTTCATGAATATCAAAGAATGATATGACCATAGCTTTCCCAGCAGAAGCAACCACTTTTGTTTTTTGGTAGGTTGTTGATGAATGAGATTTCCACACCGAGCTATGCTGTTTGTTCTCAGGATAAAAATGATGTAGCCAAGTTCATCAGCCGTGATTACGTTGGAAGGAAACTCCGGAGCTTCCTCTAACATCAAGTTTAACTGAATAAAAATCTCTCGGTGTACATGCCGCGTCAAATCAGGATAAACCTCCAAACTTTCGACCACTATCTCCATGGTCGTCGTCAGGGCTAAAACTGTCTGTCGTGAACTATTTTTTTTTTCCTTTATTGATTTTCAATTCCCCCCGAAAAGGGGCGAGCTGGCAGCAGCTTAGTACGCTGCTCTACAGCCAACAGACTTTTTTGTAATAAAAGGAAGAAGAAAGAAACAAGGAAAAACAGGCGATAAAATGATGACTTAAAGTGCAAAACGGCGTAAAAATGCGGAAAGTTAAAACAGAAAGCAAAAGGGGTTGGCAATGTCGATAAAATACACAGGAATCGGACAAGTAACATAGTAGACACACAATTAAAAAACATGGCGACAGTCTGGTTTCTGCTCGCAAGAGATAAAAAATCACACCCAGCGACAGTATGATGGCTGTTCGCTACACATCCCTAAAGACACACCACAGAACACTCACTGGAAAACACACACTGTAAAACACTGCACGAAAATGGTGGCACAAATATGACACTCCCGAGCCAAAGGCAGATGGGCGGCGGGACCTGGGGGAGGGGGAAAAAAGAAGGGAGGAGAGGAGAAAACGAAAGGGGGGAACCTAGGAGGGAGAGGACTCATAAGGGGGGAGAGGGGCAGGGCAGACGCAAGAGGGAATAGGAAGAAGCAGAGGAGGGAAATGCAAAAGGACTCAGAGAGAAGGGGGCAGCGAGAGGGGAGGTGGGGAAAAAAGAGGAAGGAAGGGGGGAGAGGGAGCCCAGGAAAAGGACAGAGGAAAGGAGGGGGAGTGAGGATCAGAGTTGATAGGAGGGATAAATGGAGGAAGAGAGGGAATCATCCCTGAGGGGGAGTTGATGAAAGCCACCTTCGGAAAGGAGATGTAGGGTGTAGAGATGGAGGGTAGGGGGGATACAACAGTGAAGACGTGCTAGGGGACAGGGATGGGAGAGGAGAGGATCAACCAGGGCGTGAGGGGGTTCAAGGCGGTGGGAGGTGTAGAGGATGCGGATATGTTCGAGGAATAAGAGCAGATGGGGGAAAGGGATGAGATCATAGAGGATCCGTGTAGGGGACAGGAGGTGTATACGGAAGGTGAGGCGAAGTGCATGACGCTCAAGGATCTGGATGGACTTATAGAATTTGGGGGGGGGGCAGATATCCATGCAGGACTGGCATAGCAGAGGATGGGACGAATTAAGGATTTGTAGGTGTGGAGGATGGTAGAGGGGTGCAAGCCCCATGTCCAGCCACAGAGGAGTTTGAGGAGTCAGAGGCAGTGGTGGGCTTTGAATTGGATGGAGCGGAGATGAGGGATCCAGGTGAGGTGACGGTCAATGGTGAGGGCAAGGTAGGTGAGGGTGGGGCTGAGGCGGACAGGTCGGGCACAGACAGTGAGGGAGAAATCCAGCAGCCGGAAGGAGCGAGTAGTACGACCTACGATGATTGCCTGGGTCTTGGAAGGATTGATTTTCAGGAGCCACCGGTTACACCATGCAGCAAAAAGGTCAAGGTGATTCTGAAGAAGGCGTTGGGACTGTTGGAGGGTAGGAGCGAGGGCGAGGAATGCGGTGTCATTCGCATATTGCAAGAGGTGTGCTGGGGGGGGGGGGGGGGGGTTGGGGCATATCAGCCGTGTACAGGAGGTAGGGGAGAGGGGAGAGGACAGAGCCCTGGGGCACATCGGCAGAGGGGTAGAAGGTTTGGGAACTGGCATTTTAGGTGGTAACGTAGGAGGGGCGGTGGGAGAGGAAGGAGGCTATCAGACGGATGTAATTAATAGGAAGGGCGTAGGTTTGGAGTTTAAACAGGAGACCGGGATGCCAGACATGGTCGTAGGCGTTTTCGAGGTCAAGGAAGACAAAAATGGTGGAGCAACGGGAGTTAAACTGGAGGGAGAGAAGATGAGTGAGGCGGAGGAGTTGGACATCAGCAGGGAAGGAAGGTCGAAAGCCACATTGGGTGTTGGGGAGGAGGTGGTTTTGGCTGAGGTGGTGATGGATGCACCAAGAAATTATGGATTCCAAGAGCTTGCTGAACACCGATGTGAGACATATAGGACGATAGGAAGAGGCATTAGATGGAGGCTTGTTGAGTTTGGAGAAAATCAGGATACGGGAGGTTTTCCACAGTTCGTGATAGAAGCCAGTGGCAAGGATGACGGTAGAGGGCGGCAAGGATTGAAAGGAAGGAGGGAGGGCAGTGTTTGAGGTGGCGATAGGTAATGCAATCGTGGCCGGGAACAGTGTTGTGTTTAGTGCGGAGTGTGAGACCGATGTCCTGGGTAGTGATGGGAGTGTTAAGTTCAGATGGTGGTGTGTGGCCCAAGTACTGGAAGCTAGGAGCAAGGGAAGGAACAGAGGTATTCGTACGGTCCATGATGTCAGGGAAGAGGAATAATCAAAGTGGGGATCATCTGGAATGGAAAAATCATCGGAGAGGTGAGAGGCCAAGTGGCTGAGCTTATTGAGGTTGTCAGGAAAGGGACAGTCATTAAGGAGGAGAGGATACTGGGGGGCGGGGCGGTTCCCAGTAAGGGGGTGGAAAGCAGACCAATACTTGGAAGAGTTTATGGGGAGTGTGGTGTTGAGTTGTGTACATGTCTGGAGCCAGGCACGGCGTTTCTTCGCTGTAAGTAGGTTGCGGATGTGTCGCTGTGATTGCCGGTGGCGGGTAAGTGTGTCCCGGTCACGAGTGCGGATAAAAGAGCGGTAGAGGCGGCGGGACTCTCGAAGGAGGAGGACGGCCTGTGGAGGCAGGGCGAGGCCGTGAAGGTGGATGGGTTTGGTGGGGATGTGAGTGGCGATGGCGTCAGACAAGGTCTCGTGCAGGAAGGCAGCAGTGCGAGAGACGTCATCAGGAGATTGGAGGGTAAAGTAGTGGCCGGCCACCTGGGTGTGAATGGAGTCCCGGTAGGAATCCCAGTTGGCACGGGAGTAATCATGGACAAGTTTAGGAGGGACGTCAGGGCGAGGAGCGTTGCAGGGATGGCGACCATTAGAGATAGTGAGGAGAACAGGAGCATGGTCACTGCCAGTGAGGTCAAGGACATCTGTGGTGATGTGCCCAAGGAGGTTGGGAGAGGCAAGGACCACATCGGGAATGGTGTTGGATTTGGGTCGGGTGTGCTGAGGCAGGGGAACCAGGTCTCCCTGGAGGGTGGTGAGAAACTGATGCCACCGCTGGAGGTCGGCAGGATCACGGCTGTGGATATTGAGGTCGGTGGCAATAACGTAGGTGGAAAAGGTGCGGTCAATGTCGGCCAGGAAATCGTACGGGATGGGGGAGCAACGGCGGACATAAATGGTGGCACATGTGATATTAAGGGTGGGGAAGAAGAGGCTGAGGGTGAGATGCTTTGCAGGATTGTTAAGGAGAGGTTGGGGCCGGACAGGGAGGTGCTTGAGGGGGATTATAGCAACTGAAGTCGTGAACTAGCGAGGTTCCCACTTTTATATGCAAAGGACGGCTTCTGATTGGCTGGAATACGTCATCGCAACAGCGACATGGCGCGTAGTGAAGTGGTACCCTCTACTTCCATAGATGTACTTTCTGTCCCGCGTTGGTTCAAGGGAAGGCGCTGCAAGCATCGCGGGATAGAAACTACATCTGTGGAAGTAGAGGGCACAACTTCACTACACGCCATATCGCTGTTGCTGTGACGTATTCCTGCCAATCAGAAGCCGTCCTTTGCATATAAAAGTGGAAACCTCGCTAGTTCACGAGTCAGTTTTAGCCCTGACGACGACCATGGAGGTAGTGGTCGAAAGCTTGGAGTTTTATCCTGATTTGACGCGGCATGTACACCGAGAGATTTTTCTTCATGAAATACGTCGCGAAAGACTTCGTAGTCATATCAAGTTTAATTGCATGCAGACCTGCACGCGAATGTCCTTTTGCTCAGGGATCAACGTCTTGGAACCCATCGCGCACTAACTCGTGCCATGTGTAATTTTCTGTCACCAACGTGAGGGTGGCACCTAATGAAATATTCAGTATTTCAGAAAGTGATCTTAAGGTGATTCGTCGATCTTCTCTCACAATGACAGCAGCAACGTTGATGTTATCTTCCGTAAGAGCAGTAACTGGAGTACTGGGTTGTCTCCTGTCTTTAAACATTTTAAACCACCTTCGAGCTGTGCTGTATGGAAGAACAGACTGTAACATTTTATAGGCCCCAGCTGAAGATTTGTTGAGACGAAAGCAGAATTTCAAAGCCGCATATTGTTCCTCGCGTGTTACCTCCATTCCAGCGGTAGGCGATACTGAACATGTCTGACCTTGCCTGCGTCTCATAGTACGGAGCCAGAATCCCAACCATGAAATTACTGTTGCTTGTTTGTTGCGCATTAAGCTAACAGAGTATGATAAGATTGAATTTTAGCGCTAGAAATTATGACCATAAAGAATTATCGTCTTTCTTTATTGAACAACCCTCGTAGATAGCAACTGTAGCAAATATAATTTTATTTATGCTATAGTGGCTTCTAAATTTGCTGGATATATTATCATAGAAATGTAAAATATATAACAAAATATTTAAACAGTGTGATATGAAGGCATTATGTGTGGAAGAATCGTTGCTGTAATATTTGAAGTGAAACGTTACACTCGTATATAATTGTCCTAAATGCATGACTTGTGTCTAAAAAAATGAAGCTAAACTCAATGGAAAATGTGAACAAATATTATCGTAGACATAGGATTTCAACGCAAACGACAAATATGAGTCATCCATTAATAACCTATTACACAATATTTTGTGCACAGGTGTTTACTAGAAAACGTCTTACAAATTAATGGGAATTACAGTGAATGGGACTTGTCAATCCGCTTTAGCTGTTATGCAGTCCTTTATTGGGAACACTGCAGGTTTCGCATGGTAACTGGTGCATTCTCTGGTAATACAGTGTTAATTAAAATGCTCTTTCTTAGAATAGGATTTAATAATAACGAGAATAGTATGTTTCTTAAAAAAATTCTGAAAAATGTATTAGCTGAAAAGATATTACAAACAACATTTACAGACAACATAGCCCACACAAGGGCCACCCCTCGTCTAACACTTAAACTTCTGTAAATTTCTTTAAGCTAAGTAGGATGTCGGCTCCCGCTGAGTCATAGATTTTATTGAAACTGATTTTTAATGTTGTTTTACGAGTTCAAAATTTTGGAGAGCGATTTGGTAAGTGATTTTGTTTTTCAGTTTTAATCATTTGTGTATATTCCTCGTATTTAATAGGTGCTTACTTTCTGTGTTCATACTACACAATTCTGGAGGTAACCAGTCACAAGCTGCTATATGGTCTTCCGGTGGAAACAGACCTGCGTTGGATTTATACGCTCCTGGAAACGGAAAATAGAACACATTGACACCGGTGTGTCAGACCCACCATACTTGCTCCGGACACTGCGAGAGGGCTGTACAAGCAATGATCACACGCACGGCACAGCGAACATACCAGGAACCGCGGTGTTGGCCGTCGAATGGCGCTAGCTGCGCAGCATTTGTGCACCGCCGCCGTCAGTGTCAGCCAGTTTGCCGTGGCATACGGAGCTCCATCTCAGTCTTTAACACTGGTAGCATGCCGCGACAGCGTGGACGTGAACCGTATGTGCAGTTGACGGACTTGGAGCGAGGGCGTATAGTGGGCATGCGGGAGGCCGGGTGGACGTACCGCCGAATTGCTCAACACGTGGGGCGTGAGGTCTCCACAGTACATCGATGTTGTCGCCAGTGGTCGGCGGAAGGTGCACGTGCCCGTCGACCTGGGACCGGACCGCAGCGACGCACGGATGCACGCCAAGACCGTAGGATCCTACGCAGTGCCGTAGGGGACCGCACCGCCACTTCCCAGCAAATTAGGGACACTGTTGCTCCTGGGGTATCGGCGAGGACCATTCGCAACCATCTCCATGAAGCTGGGCTACGGTCCCGCACACCGTTAGGCCGTCTACCGCTCACGCCCCTACATCGTGTAGCCCGCCTCCAGTGGTGTCGCGACAGGCGTGAATGGAGGGACGAATGGAGACGTGTCGTCTTCAGCGATGAGAGTCGCTTCTGCCTTGGTGCCAATTATGGTCGTATGCGTGTTTGGCGCCGTGCAGGTGAGCGCCACAATCAGGACTGCATACGACCGAGGCACACAGGGCCAACACCCGGCATCATGGTGTGGGGAGCGATCTCCTACACTGGCCGTACACCTCTGGTTATCGTCGAGGGGACACTGAATAGTGCACGGTACATCCAAACCGTCATCGAACCCATCGTTCTACCATTCCTAGACCGGCAAGGGAACTTGCTGTTCCAACAGGACAATGCACGTCCGCATGTATCCCGTGCCACCCAACGTGCTCTAGAAGGTGTAAGTCAACTACCCTGGCCAGCAAGATCTCCGGATCTGTCCCCCATTGAGCATGTTTGGGACTGGATGAAGCGTCGTCTCACGGGGTCTGCACGTCCAGCACGAACGCTGGTCCAACTGAGGCGCCAGGTGGAAATGGCATGGCAAGCCGTTCCACAGGACTACATCCAGCATCTCTACGATCGTCTCGATGGGAGAATAGCAGCAGGCATTGCTGCGAAAGGTGGATATACACTGTACTAGTGCCGACATTGTGCGTGCTCTGTTGCCTGTGTCTATGTGCCTGTGGTTCTGTCAGTGTGATCATGTGATGCATCTGACCCCAGGAATGTGTCAATAAAGTTTCCCCTTCCTGGGACAATGAATTCACGGTGTTCTTATTTCAATTTCCAGGAGTGTAGTTGGTGTAGAGCGATTGCCGTTTTGACCTGTTAGTGCACAGACTTCTACAAATCATGATCTAACATGATAACTGACAGTACCTATTAAGGAAAGTTATAGATGACGATAAATTTAGTAAGCGAAATGTGACATTACTTACTTTTACCTGAACATAGCATGAGTAACAAGGTGGAGGTGGTATTATAAGCCTAGTAATACACTTTGTACAAATCTTAATCGTAAACAAGATTGAATGTAAATGATAAGTGCCAGTTGAATCGTTTCACGATTTTTAAATCCGATTAATTTGATAAATTCCGCGATTTGTATGACTTTCAGCTCATCTGTTTCAAATTATTTAATTTCTTATCGAAAAACTAGCTTGGACAAAAGTTTTACTTCACGAAGAACTTGAGTTTTCTGTAAAAGACGAAAGTGTACGGCGGTCTTCAGTTATTGTCATTTTATATTTTTAAATGTGAAACAACGTGAAGCGTATTTTTGCCGCAGATCCAAACTGATTACTTCTTACTGAGGCGAGTCGCAACCAAACACAGAGTGCAAAAATTTGAGATGTACTGATGGCAGTTGTATAGTTTAGTGTATATTTTGCAAGAATTATCTTCCCCTACTGAGTGCGTAATATAATAAATAAAATACGGAGGAAAGTAACTCGTATAATGGTTTATTATTCTTAATAATAATATATTAAGCGAGTCATTGTATTTAATTTGTTAATGCTAATAACAGTGGCTCCTTTGTTATTATATTCCGTCCCCGACTATCTGACTGTAGAATGAGAAATAGATCTTTCGGGAAAGGAGGAGGGACAACTGGTAATCAACCACTACTAAAGAATAAAAAAATTTTCAAATCTTTGTGAAATCTTATGGGACTTAACTGCTAAGGTTATCAGTCCCTAAGCTTACACACTACTTAACCTAAATTGTCCTAAGGACAAACAACACACCCATGCCCGAGGGACGACTCAAACCTCCGTCGGGACCAGCCGCATTGTCCATGACTGCAGCGCCAAGACCGCACGGCTAATCCCGCGCGGCACTAAAGAATAATGTCTCATTACTGCAAGAGGTGGTTTACTGAAACTACTGAGATCAAAGCTTACAACAGCCGGAGCGGCGTTCGAACTCAACGCCTCCATAATGACAGTCGATGTCAATAAGTTGGATACACCCATCTTTTTTATTTTTGTAATGGTGCATGGCATGGCTACCACAATCAGACAAGTGTACGCTAAGTACGTAAGTGAAACTAAAGCTGAATATAAAGGGGTCATGGCCATTCCATACGTTCATTTGCGATTTCGAGGATGCCTCGTAAACACATACTGCGAAAACAATCTCTCATGAATCGTTTCTCAACAATGTGGTTCAAGAATCAGACACTGAACATGTAATTCCGCCCTCTTTTTACTGCTGTTCGTCCTCAGTACTCATACAGTGATCGCAGGCCACCTGGAACTTCATATCGTAAGTTAAATCGCGATTAGGAGCTAATTTCCACTGTTCTACTAAGATATTCTTAACTTCGTTTTTCTTCTTGATTGATGATCCAGTTTACCATGACTAGTGCTTTTAATGCCATTCATAAAGTCCATCTTCACCTGAGCAGGGTGCAAGTCGAATGGAGCTGTTACAGGATAAAAAATAGGCGCACTGTGTCAAGATTAGAGTTATATAATTAGTCCCGCCTTGCAACCTCCAGGCACAAATGTTTCGAAACTACTTGACAGGTTAACACTGTTGGCGGGAGTGGCACTTCTATCGGGAACCCAGAGTTTCGTGGGAAATGCAGTTACAGACGAACCTCCCCAGCGCAACTCACGACCCGTCCTCAGTTACTACTCTTTCTCACGAAGTGTTAGCTTCCGGGTTCGTATCCCGATCCGATACATGATTTTAATCTTACGGGAAGTTTCAAAGCAGCGTACTACACTACAGAGAGGAAGATTCCTTGTGGGAGCAGTCCCTTTAAGAGATGGCCAACGCAGTTCTCTGCCATAGACTTAAATCCAGAAATGCCGGTCCAGCAATACATGCAGAAGAGCTGTTAAATCAAAGCAGGAGAGATGTACTGGTGGAGATGAAGAATGTAAAAGTATGATACACCAGTAAAGATATCTGTTAGTTCCATCACTGATTGTAACTGCCGGTGAATATCTCGGAGCGTTTTTTTGAGCGGTTGACCGCCACTGACAATAAAATAGTTTATAATTGGTATTAGAGAAATGTTATTGTTAATCCTATGCATTAACGTCAGGTATTCTTCAGCGTACAACATTGAGTGCTCTCTTGACTAAATTGCCAGCATCGTACACCACATTTATTCTAGTATTCGTTATCCTTATTGTTTGACTGATGTACACAGCTTGTCAGTTTCTTTTGGCATGTTATATCTAATTTTTGACTCTAGATGTCTTATTTACTGTTATGTCACATCTTCCTCCTCCTCCTCCTCCTCCACATCCTCTTCAGTTAACTGTTGTCGCACTCACTGTGTATTTCGCTGTCCACACACTATATATAGTTGTTACGTGTATATAGCGTGTGTGTTATCTCTTGTCCATATGTACTCTTCATGTGTTGCTTTTGAAAACTGTCTGTTAATGCGTTTCATCGTGGACTTTGTCCTTGGTCTCTTATTGCTGCGAATATACAGGGTGTTTCAAAAATGACCGGTATATTTGAAACGGCAATACAAACTAAACGAGCAGCGATAGAAATACGCCGTTTGTTGCAATATGCTTGGGACAACAGTACATTTTCAGGCAGACAAACTTTCGAAATTACAGTAGTTACAATTGTCAACAGCAGATGGCGCTGCGGCCTGAAAAACTCTATAGTACGATATTTTCCACATATGCGTAGCAATAATGTGGCGTACTCTCTGAATGAAACTACCCGAAACCTTTGACATCGTGTCTGGCGGAATGGCTTCACATGCAGATGAGATGTACTGCTTCAGCTGTTCAGTTGTTTCTGGATTCTGGCGGTACACCTGGTCTTTCAAGTGTCTCCACAGAAAGAAGTCACAGGGGTTCATGTCTGGCGAATAGGGAGGCCAATCCACGCCGCCTCCTGTATGTTTCGGATAGCTCAAAGCAATCACACGATCATCGAAATATTCATTCAGGAAATTAAAGACGTCGGCCGTGCGATGTGGCTGGGCACCATCTTGCATAAACCACGAGGTGTTCGCAGTGTCGTCTAAGGCAGTTTGTACCGCCACAAATTCACGAAGAATGTCCAGATAGCGTGATGCAGTAATCGTTTCGGATCTGAAAAATGGGCCAATGATTTCTTTGGAAGAAATGGCGGCCCAGACCAGTACTTTTTGAGGATGCAGGGACGATGGGACTGCAACATGGGGCTTTTCGGTTCCCCATATGCGCCAGTTCTGTTTATTGACGAAGCCGTCCAGGTAAAAATAAGCTTCGTCAGTAAACCAAATGCTGCCCACACGCATATCGCCGTCATCAATCCTGTGTACTATATCGTTAGCGAATGTCTCTCGTGCAGCAATGGTAGCGGCGCTGAGGGGTTGCCGCGTTTGAATTTTGTATGGATAGAGGTGTAAACTCTGGCGCATGAGACGATACGTGGATGTTGGCGTCATTTGGACCGCAGCTGCCACACGGCGAACGGAAACCTGAGGCCGCTGTCGGATCACCTGCTGCACTAGCTGCGCATTGCCGTCTGTGGTTGCCGTACGCGGTCGCCCTACCTTTCCAGCACGTTCATCCGTCACGTTCCCAGTCCATTAAAATTTTTCAAACAGATCCTTTATTGTATCGCTTTTCGGTCCTTTGGTTACATTAAACCTCCGTTGAAAACTTCGTCTTGTTGCAACAACACTGTGTTCTAGGCGGTGGAATTCCAACACCAGAAAACTCCTCTGTTCTAAGGAATAAACCATGTTGTCCACAGCACACTTGCACTTTGTGAGCAGAACACGCTTACAGCAGAAAGACGACGTACAGAATGGCGCACCCACAGACTGCGTTGTCTTCTATATCTTTCACATCACTTGCAGCGCCATCTATTGTTGAAAATTGTAACTAATGTAATTTCGAAAGTTTGTCCGCCTGAAAATGTACTGTTGTCCCAAGCATATTGCAACAAACGGTGTATTTCTATCGCTGCTCATTTAGATTTATTGCCGATTCAAATATACCGGTCATTTTTGAAACACCCTGTATGTATTTCTGTTTCCGTGAAGTCTATGTCTATTGTTCGCCTATTGCTTTCAGATATGCAAATGATCAGCATTTGAGCACAATCATGTAAAGTAGATAGCGGTAATGTCAAGTACATTTTGTATGAAAGGAGAGATAGCAGAGTGGATTCCACATTCAGAAATCACATCGGAAAGTTGGTTGTCTTTGAAAACATTGCGTTATGCTTCATCAAACAAGGAGAAATGTCTCCCCTGCGAGTTGGTGCTGAGAGCGGCAGGATCGTTTTATGTCATGATTATGGTACATCGTCCCGCCAAATGTCTGCTCGCGTTCACGAAGTCCCCTAACCATGTTGTACATATGGCATCGACAGTTTGAGAAACACCATAATTGATGCTATCCTGGTTATGATTGGCTCTACTAAACTAGTGCCCGAGAGGACAGTTGTTGTTCGCTCGTCCATGCAGAATCATACGTCAACATCGTATACCTTGGGTTAGAAAATAGGCTTGCTTGCCGCATGATAAGTACCTTCTGACCAGGGACAGTGCGACGACGTCTGCAGCACCACGGACCGTGGGCACATCTACATCTACATAACTACTCTGCAGTTCATGCTTGAGTGCTTCGCTGAGTGTCAATTGAACCACTTTCAATCTGATTCTCTGCCGTGCCACTCCCGAAGTGCGTAAGAGAAGAAGAACACATAAATCTTTCCATGTGACTCCTAATTTGTTTTATTTTATTAGCGTGATCATTTCTTCCTCTATAGGTTGGGGTCCACTACATAGTTTCGCGTTCGACTATATTTTCGTGCAGCGACGTCTTTGTGTCTTTCCTTCGTGCATTTCCTTTGTGGCAGCAGAGAGAGTCGCATCGACTGCCGTATGCCCAATGACAGTAATGGACAGAAAAATGAAACCACTTAGTATTATCAAATGAACCTCGGCTCTGCATTCAGAGTGACTACGGGCGTATGCGGAGGCTCTCAACGAATGTTTCCTGATTTTATTCCCGCATAGTCATACGGACCTGATAGTTGCATGTAGGTATGAAATGGCATTGGATACGCGAGACGACCACCTCTGGTAAGCATAGCCGGAATCTTCCAGGCCTCCGCCTCCATGTCGACCTACCTCTATACACAGCGTGATAGTATGTTGCCATGGACACCGCGCTCTCCAAATATCTCACCCGCTCTGATCATACCGAGCGAGGTGGCGCAGTGGTTAGCTCAGTGGACTCGCATTCGGGAGGGCGATCTTTCACACCCGCGTCCAGCCATCATGATTTAGGTTTTCCGTGATTTTCCTAACTCGTCTCAAGCAAATGCTGGGTTATTTCTTATGAAAGGGTACGGCCGATTTCTTGCCCTTAATCCGAGCTTGTGCTTCGTCTCTAATGACCTCGTTGTCGTCGGAACATTAAATAGTAATCACCTCCGCCTCCTCCGTTATGGTCATGGCTTGGGGAGAGGTTGGTATGCTGGCAGGTCTTACTACTGATTCGCTATGACTTAGAGTAGAAACAGCATGTTACGACATACACGCATCTGTCATCCCAGCAAAGTTTGACTCCATGCCCAACCTGGACAGAACCTCGTTGCTGTCAGAGGTGGCTGTTCTGTGCTAAATTTCGCACACTGCACAGCCCTAAATCATGTTCTATTCCTACTATACTATACAGGATGAACAGGAATTCCACTGACAACCTTTCAGACAAGACCAAGACAAGAAAAAATCTAGTATAAAGTGACATCTAAAATGTATACTTTTAATGCTATGAACATTTGTCTACCTTCGCTACTGCGAGACACATCCCTTCTAGTGGAAACTCTTTTCCTCTCACACTTTGAGAGGCGGTAGTGTGGATCAAAATAAGGAAAAATTGCCCAGTAAAAATGGGCTCACAAATCCATTTCTTAAAACCTGTGAGTACGTGTACACCTTTTCAGCTCTGAGACACATCTGTTACTGTATATTCCTGACATTGTACCAGCGTGAGTGTGATCTGAAATAGTGTGGACCCTGAAGAATCGTTCAAACACCACGATCGCTAGTAAAGAATTTATTATTTAAACAGTTTCTGCCGGTCTGTGTTGACGTCTTCGGACATGCAATCCGATAGAACCGACATTGACAGGATGAACAGTTAGCTAGCACGAGATAACAGTGTCACAAATGCTCCATTTACCACAATAGACCTTACGTCTATAGAAAGGATAGACAATTTAATTTTGATCGTCTATGCACAACAAATTCCTAATCTCAGCCAAAGACCATTTATCGATATATGGTTTTTACCTAATAATTACTCAGATGGTGATATCGCATAAGACATTGCACCAAGCGTAATAATTTCTTCTCATTGGTTATGTGAAAATTTACACAGAGTCAATCAGCGTAAGCTCTATCATGACATAGAGAAATGGACATTTAGGTGTCGTAGCTTTTCTTGGTTTGTAATAAGTTCAGATACATGCTAGTCTGTATTATTTTATATAGATAGCGTAAATCACAGTAAATTGATTTCAGCTATTTTAAAATAATTTTTGCACTAATGTTTCACCTAGACGTCGTGTAATGATTTAGATGCGCCTAAGCCGGCAGAGGTGGCCGAGCGCTTCTAGGCGCCACAGCCGGAAGCGCGCGACTGAAATGGTCGCAGGTTCGAATCCTGCCTCGGGCTTGGATGTGTGTGATGTCCTTAGGTTAGTCTAAGGGACTGATGACCTCAGAAGTTAAGACCCATAGTGGTCAGAGCCATTTGAACCATTTGAGATGCGCCTAAACATTGTATTTCCTTCTGTGGAGTCTTGCCCAATCGCCTCTTATAGGGTGCCTAACGGATGCTGCTTTCTCGTATAGTTGTACAACAATTCCAGTGATCACATTAATTTTTTTATTACAGTAAATTAGATTGACAGCACTTAACTTTGGTTTACAATGTCGTGTCGCAAGCTATTGGTGACATGCAAATAATCAGTATCTTCCGCCGTATAGAATGTCCTAGCAAGTAATGGATATGGACCACAAGTAAAAGCTCTTGTAATGCTCTCTTCTAGTCCGTATCTACAAGGGTGCGTCTTCTACTGTCAGGCTGGCTCGAGCGGCGCTTATATTCTCTTTGGTCAGAGGCGTACAATTGACTGTCGTCATCTCACAGCCATCTCTGGTCTACCGTTCTTCATCTTCGCGCCCGCGCTTGTCGTTATGCCGGAACACTTTCAAAATATACGTGAAAAGTATAGATTTGGATTAATCGTCTTCATCGTGAATTATTATGTGTATATGATAGAAATTAAGAGCGTGCTTCTTCATGATAGACCTAAGACACCTGCTCAAAATCACCTAGACATTGGGTGACACGTAAAATAAAAAAGTACAGTCAAAACATCCATTGTTTCATGATAGTAAAATTACACAAAGCACTACAGTAATTGTAAACGTCCTCCATCTGATTGTGAGTGAATAAATTATGTGAAAATTTTTATCATGACTCAGATAATTACGTCCTTGGATATCGATGTAGTCTTGCATATAAAACTATTTTTGCCTCACATGTGTCGATCTTAGGCATCCTTTGATAACCTAAAACCAAATTTTTGTGGCTTTCGACAGTGCAGCTTTTTTTTTAAATTCTAAAAAATATAATATTTTTTTAACATTATATTTTATGAAAATGTTTCTTGAGTGTAATCTGAAAATTGTTACGTTCTCTGTCTTCGCTTGTGTATGTTGTAAATAACAACTGGGTTTTATTTGGCATAAAAGGATTATATGAAATGATACATCCACGCTTCTACATCTACATCTACATTCATACTCCGCAAGCCACCCAACGGTGTGTGGCGGAGGGCACTTTACGTGCCACTGTCATTACCTCCCTTTTCTGTTCCAGTCGCATATGGTTCGCGGGAAGAACGACTCCACGGGAGGTATAAGTAGGGGGAAGCAGTATATTCGATACCTCATCCAGAAACGCACCCTCTCGAAACCTGACGAGCAAGCTACACCGCGATCCAGAGCGCCTCTCTTGCAGAGTCTGCCACTTGAGTTTGCTAAACATCTCCGTAACGTTATCACGATTACCAAATAACCCTGTGACGAAACGCGCCGCTCTTCTTTGGTTCTTCTCTATCTCCTCCGTCAACCCGAACTGGTACGGATCCCACACTGATGAGCAATACTCAAGTATAGGTCGAACGAGTGTTTTGTAAGCCACCTCCTTTGTTGATGGACTACATTTTCTAAGGACTCTCCCAATGAATCTCAACTTGGTACCCGAATTACCAACAATTAATTTGATATGATCATTCCATTTCAAATCGTCCCGCACGCATACTCCCAGATATTTAACAGAAGTAACTGCTACCAGTGTTTGTTCCGCTATCATATAATCATACAATAAAGGATCCTTCTTTCTATGTATTCGCAATACATTACATTTGTCTATGTTAAGGGTCAGTTGCCACTCCCTACACCAAGTGCCTATCCGCTGCAGATCTTCCTGCATTTCCCTACAAATTTCTAATGCTGCAACTTCTCTGTATACTACAGCATCATCCGCGAAAAGCCGCATGGAACTTCCGACACTATCTACTAGACCATCTACATATATTGTGTAAAGCAATGGTACCATAACACTCCCCTGTGGCACGCCAGAGGTTACTTTACCGTCTGTAGACGTCTCTCCATTGATAACAACATGCTGTGTTCTGTTTGCTAAAAAGTCTTCAATCCAGCCACACGGCTAGTCTGCTATTCCGTAGGGTCTCACTTTGTTTATCAGGCGACAGTGCGGAACTGTATCGAACGCCTTCCGGAAGTCTAGGAAAATAGCATCTACCTGGGAGCCTGTATCTAATAATTTCTGGGTCTCATGAACAAATAAAGCGAGTTGGGTCTCACACGATCGCTGTTTCCGGGATCCATGTTGATTCCTACAGAGTAGATTCTGTGTTTCCAAAAACGACATGATACTTATGTCGACCTCCCCCCATGAACCATGGACCTTGCCGTTGGTGGGGAGGCTTGCGTGCCTCAGCGATACAGATGGCCGTACCGTAGGTGCAACCACAACGGAGGGGTATCTGTTGAGAGGCCAGACAAACGTGTGGTTCCTGAAGAGGGGCAGCAGCCTTTTCAGTAGTTGCAGGGGCAACAGTCTGGATGATTGACTGATCTGGCCTTGCAACATTAACCAAAACGGCCTTGCTGTGCTGGTACTGCGAACGGCTGAAAGCAAGGGGAAACTACAGCCGTAATTTTTCCCGAGGACATGCAGCTTTACTGTATGATTAAATGATGATGGCATCCTCTTGGGTAAAATATTCCGGAGGTAAAATAGTCCCCCATTCGGATCTCCGGGCGGGGACTACTCAGGAGGATGTCGTTATCAGGAGAAAGAGAACTGGCGTTCTACGGATCGGAGCGTGGAATGTCAGATCCCTTAATCGGACAGGTAGGTTAGAAAATTTAAAAAGGAAAATGGATAGGTTAAAGTTAGATATAGTGGGAATTAGTGAAGTTCGGTGGCAGGAGGAACAAGACTTCTGGTCAGGTGACTACAGGGTTATAAACACAAAATCAAATAGGGGTAATGCAGGAGTAGGTTTAATAATGAATAGGAAAATAGGAATGCGGGTAAGCTACTACAAACAGCATAGTGAACGCATTATTGTGGCCAAGATAGATACGAAGCCCACACCTACTACAGTAGTACAAGTTTATATGCCAACTAGCTCTGCAGATGATGAAGAAATTGAAGAAATGTACGATGAAATAAAAGAAATTATTCAGATAGTGAAGGGAGACGAAAATTTAATAGTAATGGGTGACTGGAATTCGAGTGTAGGAAAAGGGAGAGAAGGAAACATAGTAGGTGAATATGGATTGGGGCTAAGAAATGAAAGAGGAAGCCGCCTAGTAGAATTTTGCACTGAGCACAACTTAATCATAGCTAACACTTGGTTTAAGAATCATGAAAGAAGGTTGTATACGTGGAAGAACCCTGGAGATACTAAAAGGTATCAGATAGATTATATAATGGTAAGACAGAGATTTAGGAACCAGGTTTTAAGTTGTAAGACATTTCCAGGGGCAGATGTGGACTCTGACCACAATCTATTGGTTATGACCTGTAGATTAAAACTGAAGAAACTGCAAAAATGTGGGAAATTAAGGAGATGGGACCTGGATAAACTGAAAGAACCAGAGGTTGTAGAGAGTTTCAGGGAGAGCATAAGGGAACAATTGACAGGAATGGAGGAAAGAAAAACAGTAGAAGAAGAATGGGGAGCTCTGAGGGATGTAGTAGTGAAGGCAGCAGAGGATAAAGTAGGTACAAAGACGAGGGCTGCTAGAAATCCTTGGGTAACAGAAGAAATATTCAATCTAATTGATGAAAGGAGAAAATATAAAAATGCAGTAAATGAAGCAGGCAAAAAGGAATACAAACGTCTTAAAAATGAGATCGACAGGAAGTGCAAAATGGCTAAACAGGGATGGCTAGAGGACAAATGTAAGGATGTAGAAGCTTATCTCACTAGGGGTAAGATAGATACTGCCTACAGGAAAATTAAAGAGACCTTTGGAGAGAAGAGAACCACGTGTATGAATATCAAGAGCTCAGATGGCAGCCCAGTTCTAAGCAAAGAAGGGAAGGCAGAAAGGTGGAAGGAGTATATAGAAGGTTTATACAAGGCCGATGTACTTGAGGACAATATTATGGAAATAGAAGAGGATGTAGATGAAGACGAAATGGGAGATACGATACTGCGTGAAGAGTTTGACAGAGCACTGAAAGACCTGAGTCGAAACAAGGCCCCCGGAGTAGACAACATTCCATTAGAACTACTGACGGCCTTGGAACAACCAGTCATGACAAAACTCTACCAGCTGGTGAACAAGATGTATGAGACAGGCGAAATACCCTCAGACTTCAAGAAGAATATAATAATTCCAATCCCAAAGAAAGCAGGTGCTGACAGATGTGAAAATTACCGAACTATCAGTTTAATAAGCCACGGCTGCAAAATACTAACGCGAATTCTTTACAGACGAATGGAAAAACTGGTAGATGGAGACCTCGGGGAGGATCAGTTTGGATTCCGTCGAAATGTTGGAACACGTGAGGCAATACTGACCTTACGACTTATCTTAGAAGAAAGATTAAGAAAAGGCAAACCTACGTTTCTAGCATTTGTAGACTTAGAGAAAGCTTTTGACAATGTTGACTGGAATACTCTTTTTCAAATTCTAAAGGTGGCAGGGGTAAAATACAGGGAGCGAAAGGCTATATATAATTTGTACAGAAACCAGATGGCAGTAATAAGAGTCGAGGGGCATGGAAGGGAAGCAGTGGTTGGGAAAGGAGTGAGACAGGGTTGTAGCCTCTCCCCGATGTTATTCAATCTGTATATTGAGCAAGCAGTAAAGGAAATAAAAGAAAAAATTGGAGTAGGTATTAAAATTCATGGAGACGAAGTAAAAACTTTGAGGTTCGCCGATGACATTGTAATTCTGTCAGAGACGGCAAAGGACTTGGAAGAGCAGTTGAACGGAATGGACAGTGTCTTGAAAGGAGGATATAAGATGAACATTAACAAAAGCAAAACGAGGATAATGGAATGTAGTCAAATTAAATCGGGTGATGCTGAGGGAATTAGATTAGGAAATGAGACACTTAAAGTAGTAAAGGAGTTTTGCTATTTAGGAAGTAAAATAACTGATGATGGTCGAAGTAGAGAGGATATAAAATGTAGACTGGCAATGGCAAGGAAAGCGTTTCTGAAGAAGAGAAATTTGTTAACATCGAATATAGATTTATGTATCAGGAAGTCGTTTCTGAAAGTATTTGTTTGGAGTGTAGCCATGTATGGAAGTGAAACATGGACGATAACTAGTTTGGACAAGAAGAGAATAGAAGCTTTCGAAATGTGGTGCTACAGAAGAATACTGAAGATAAGGTGGATAGATCACGTAACTAATGAGGAGGTATTGAATAGGATTGGGGAGAAGAGAAGTTTGTGGCACAACTTGACTAGAAGAAGGGATCGGTTGGTAGGACATGTTTTGAGGCATCAAGGGATCACAAATTTAGCATTGGAGGGCAGCGTGGAGGGTAAAAATCGTAGAGGGAGACCGAGAGATGAGTACACTAAGCAGATTCAGAAGGATGTAGGTTGCAGTAGGTACTGGGAGATGAAGCAGCTTGCACAGGATAGAGTAGCATGGAGAGCTGCATCAAACCAGTCTCAGGACTGAAGACAACAACAACAACTTATGTCGAATGCAAAACGGTAATATCGATTCACACAACCACAGTGCTATTTGATGGGCAATCGTAACAGAATGCTTACTCTGATTCTAAATTAGTTGTCAGTTTTTAACGTGTGTGAGTGCTCGTAGTGGGCTCATTAGTATTAATTTTCTACAAAGTATTGCTTTACGTTTGACAAGCCAACTTCTGGTGATTTTCGTGATACTTACACATGTATAAGTGGTGTAATGCCACTTGCAGTACTGATGAAAAATAGAAATAATATAATAAAGCATAAGGTATGTTGTTGTTCTATACACAGTATTAAATGAAATGTTTGTGTACAGTCTTATAACATGCTAATTAACTGTTTATCCTGTCAGTGTAAGTTGTATCCTATTGCAGACTCTAAGACTGCAACATAGGAATTGCGTGAGAAAAGTAAATGCCATCAAGTCTCATGTCAGACTTGGGGAACCCGCGGGCGTGTACTTCAGAAAGTTCAAACAGTGCTATGGGGTACACTAATTACCAAGAGCACTAGCTTTTTGTTGGCACAACGATTTTTGGTACGCCGAGAAGACACTGAATATAGACCTCGCTCAGGAAGACCTTGTACTTCAAAAAGGACGAAAACCTGGAACTTGTGCCGGCCGGAGTCGCCGAGCGGTTCTAGGCGCTTTAGCCTGGAACCGCGCGACCGCTACGGTTGCAGGTTCGAATCCTGCCTAGGACATGGATGTGTGTGATGTCCTTAGGTTAGCTAGGTTTAAGTAGTTCTAAGATCTATGGGACTGATGACCTCAGATGTTAAGTCACATATTGCTGAGAGCCATTTGAACAATTTTTCAACCTGGAAGTTGTGCGTGCTCTTTTGAGATCAGACCGACGTTTAACAATGACAACGATGCGTGACCTATTAAAACACTTGAACCGTACATGAAATTTTGACCGAGGTTTTTCACATGCAAAAAGTATGTGCGTAAATGGTACCGAAAAACATAACAATTCAGCAGAAGGACAATCGAAGAAACGTGTGCTTTGTTCTTCTTTAGAGGACTGCCGATGGCCACGAATGGTTCAGTCGTGTGATAGCAGCTGATAAATCCTGGATTTTAAGTACAGTCCTGAGATAAAGCGGCAAAGTGAGCAAAGGCACACTGAGGCATCTCCTCGACCGAAAAAAGCTCGATGAACAAATTAAGGATCAAAACAATTTGATTTGCTGCTTTGATAATAGAGGTATCGTGGATAAAGTATTTGTTCCTCCAAGGCAAATCGTCAACCAAGTGCTTTGCCAATATGTACTTGAAAGGGTCGAGAAAATGGTCAATCGAATGAGAAGGAAGATTGCGGACAAGTGGATGCTGTATCGTGTCAACACCCCATGTCACATGGACATTTCCATCACGGAATTTTTGACCTAAAACGACATTCCTGCCGTTCCACAAACCCTCCCCCCCCCCCCCTCCACCTCCCCATCCCACCCTATTCGCCTGATCTGAGTAGTTGTGACAGTTTTCTTTCCCCCAAGTCGAAAAATATCTTAAAATGACATCATTATGATCAAGACCCTACACGTTGAAGCCAAACGACTCCGACGGCCTTCAGCAAAAAAAAAAAAAAAAAATGGTTCAAATGGCTGTGAGCACTATGGGACTTAACATCTATTGTCATCAGTCGCCTAGAACTTAGAACTACTTAGACCTAACTAACCTAACGACATGACACAACACCCAGCCATCACGAGGCAGAGAAAATCCCTGACCCCACCGGGAATCGACCCCGGGAACCCGGGCGTAGGAATCGAGAACGCTACCGCACGACCACGAGTTGCGGGTCGGCCTTCAGCTGCCGAAGGCAACTGCTTTGAACGGGACACAATTTCTGTTTGAAAAAATAAAAACTTTGGTAGATATGGGGTCTGTCTCATTATTTCTCTCACACGGCTAGTAGTCTAGCCGAAATAAATGCTTTAGTACCGGCCGTAGCGACTCTTCTGTTCTAGTGACAAAATGCTTACAGTTCTTAAGATATACGTTTTAGGACTCAAGTTTACCACATGTTATTTTGGTATTTTGTCTCTTAACCGCCCTTAACAATGCCCAGGCGTATAAAGGCCGTTTTTAAGGCCAGAGGTGGTTGTTCTGGGTACTGATTTCTCAGGATCTATACACCGAAATAGCGTGAAAATGTAATCACATGTCAGTTCTAGTATAATATATTAGTCCAATGAATACCCGTTTATCATCTGCATTTCTTCTTGGTGTAGCAGTTTTAATGTCCAGTAGTGAGTATTCATAACTTCATGAAAACAGATTGGTAAATGCAGTAGGGACGCATACAACACGTTGCTTTATTTTTCCTGACACCCTGCTTGTCAACTATTCATAAAGAATCCCCACCAATGGTGCGTGACCGTGCTGCGAACAGGGAGACAGCGCGCAGACAGCCACGGTATACGACGCGGTACAGTTGTTTCCAGCAGCCGCCGGCGGCCAGCTCGCTTTGCGATGACGTCAGCGCCGGCGTTATCGTGCGCCTCGGCCGACACTGCGCTCGCCCATTGTCCGGAACGGGGCGACCGACCGGGATGCCTGGCCAGCGCGGCGCTGGCGCTGGCGCTGGCGGCCAAGTCCGCGCGCAGTATGGAAGTCGTATTTTTCTGGCGCCAGTTCCCGCTGTATTCGGTTTAGTGGCGGTCATCCATCTGGCCGTCGCGTGGGCGGGAAGTCCGCCCACCGGGCCCGAGCGCTCGCTATAAATAACTTTCCTTTCATCGCGGAGGTCGCGATTTATTGCAAAGTGGACGGAAGGCAGCGTAAAGGAAATCGGAAGAGTAATAATGAAGCTTGCGCTGAATGATGCGTTCGACGCGCTTCTTCTCCTCCTCAGCCGTGGAGATAGTTCGTAGTTGATCGTTAGGTATACTAATTATAGCTGTTACTGAGCGTAAAACTAAAGAAATGACAGAACATCTTATGTCCCCAGGATACCGAAGGAAACTGAAAATAAATGACTTAATAAAATGGGAAAGCAGGAGATATTCCCGTGTTTGGTTCAAAAATTTGTTTTGGGCTAAGTTAGGATCGCTGCTACGTGAATACATGACAGTTTCAGTGCAAGAATTACGGTATGCGGAAACAGGCACCAGTGTTAAGGACGCAAAAGACATCGATAGTGTAGAAATGCATAAGAAAAACAGTAAGATATAACTGTCTTGTGGTTTTGTAGAAGTAGCTGTGAAAACGCTATAGGTCGATGAAAATAGAGTCGAGTAGTTCAGAGACAAATCTCGTTGGTTACAAAACGTGCGATGGTGATGTATCAGTATGGCATTCCAGTTTATGCATTTCCAAGAAACTCCCACCCTTCGGCGGAACGCCAGATATATTTGTTTTAAAAAAAGCAATTCGTTATATGACGATAGAAGTGTTAAAAGTGCGAAGTGTTTTGTGCAACGAACATTAACATTTGGAAGAAACAGACATTAATTGTACAGAACTAAAGATAATGATATCGAACCTTTTTTATTTTATCTGTGTTGGTCAATGAAAAAGACCAGAGACATTTATCATGTTACTCAGTCTCCTGTCTTCGATTCTTGTATGGATGACAAGAGCCATTGTACGCTGGATATAATTGTGTGTAAGTTCTGTAAAACTATTCAGAATACAAAAAGTATTTCCATGTCATAACATTAATTTCTGCACAGCTCGTATCCCTCATATTAGTGAATCAATATTTTGCGTAAATTTGTTGTTTCAGTGTGTACTCCGGAGGGGACCACCATTTCTCTTACAGCATAGGTCGGCCATTAAGCCGGGAAAACTATTATTCTTGTTAAATCGTTTATTAAATGTAAATGAAAATGCATGATAGTTCTCTCTTTTTCTCATGCAATATTCTAAAGCCAGTGAAATTAAATTAAAGCTTCAATAAGTAATGTTTTCGTTTCACTGAGTTCAGTAAATTTTCGTTTGGCCGCTGAACAGCAGATGACGAGTATCTCCTTAGTTTTGCCTTGCTGATGAAAAATAATGAAAGCAATTTATTACTTTTCATGAAGACAGAAACATCTCATGTACTAATCGTCGTTTTAAAATTGGTACATAATGAGGCCTTCTACTTTTGAATACATTATGGGAGTGACAGTGACCAATATGTTACAAATATTTACTATTAAAAACTGTCTTGATCACAACTTATTTAGTACGGTGACCTCTAGCAAGAGGAGATTCTGACTCATTGGTCTGCAGATAACCACAGTAGTGGTCGAAACTGGTCAGCAACTAAAGAAACTGGGATCTTGACTACTTTTAATAGTAAATAATGAAACCAGTTGCCATCAGGCCCCCTGATAACTAAAGTTTATAACCACATATGCAAATTTTTATTAATAATAGATGCCACCCACACAAACTTAACCGCAGAAGGTGGTGAGTCGTGCACTATGCTGCAGAAATAGTTATGTACGCAGCGCGGAAAATCCAAGATCTCCGTAAATGATTGTGGTGGTATTAAATTTCCTTAAGTGTCATGCTAGCCAAAATCAGAACCCAATGCTAATGATGATGGCGTTTTCTTGGGTAAAATATTCCGGAGGTTGAACAGTCACCCATTTGGATCTCCGGGCGGGGCTACTCAAGAGGACGTCGTTATCAGAAGCAAGAAAACTGGCGTTCGACGGATCGGAGCATGGAATGTCAGATCCCTTAATCGTGCAGGTAGGTTCGAAAATTTAGGGACGATAATGGATACGTTAAAGTTAGATATAGTGGGAATTACCGAAGTTCGGTAGCAGAAGAGAAAGAACTTTTGGTCGAGTGAATACAGGGTTATAAATACAAAATCAAAAAGAGGTAATGTAGGAGTAGGTTTAATAATGAATAGGAAAATAGGAATGCGGGTAAGCTACTACAAACAGCATAGTGAACGCATCATTGTGGCCAAGATAGATACGAAGCCCACGCCTATTACAGTAGTCCTAGTTTATTTGCCAACTAGCTCTGCAGATGATGAAGAAATTGATGCAATGTATGATGAGATAAAAGAAATTAATCAGATAATGAAGGAGACGAAAATTTAATAGTCATGGGTGACTGGAATTCGATAGTAGGAAAAGGGAGAGATGAAAACGAAGTAGGTGAGTATGGATTGGGCGTAAGAAATGAAATAGGAAGCCGCCTGGTAAAATTTTGCACAGAGCATAACCTAATCATAGCTAACACTTGGTTCAAGAATCATAAAAGAAGGCTGTATACACGGAAGAAGCCTGGAGATACTGACTGGTTTCAGACAGATTATATAATGGTAAGACAGAGATTTAGGAACTAGGTTTTAAATTGTAAGACATTTCCAGGGGCAGATGTGGACTCTGACCACAATCTATTGGTTATGATATGAAGATTAAAACCGAAGAAACTGCAAAAAGGTGGGAATTTAAGGAGTCGGGACCCGGATAAACTGACTAAATCAGAGGTTGTACAGAGTTTCAGGGTGAGCATATGGGAACAATTGACACGAATTGGGGAAAGAAATACAGTAGAAGAAGAATGGATACTCTGAGGGATGAAGTAGTAAAGGCAGCAGAGGATCGAATAGGTAAAAAGACGAGGCCTAGTAGAAATCCTTGGTTAACAGAAGAAATACTGAATTTAATTGATGAAAGGAGAAAATATAAAAATTCAGTAAATAAACCGAGCGACAGAGAATACAAACATCTAAAAAACTGGATTGACAGGAACTGACAAACAGCTAAGTAAGAATGGTTAGATGACAGATGTAAAGATGTACAAGCGTATGTCACTATGGGAAACATGGATGGCACCAATAAGAAAATTAAAGAGACTTTTTGAAGTAAACAGAACCCCTTGTATGAATATCAAGAGCCCAGATGGAAACCCAGTTCTAAGCAAAGAAGAGAAAACTGAAAGATAAAAAGGAGTATATAGAGGGTCTATACAAGGGCGATGTGCTTGAGGACAATATTATGGAAATGGAAGAGGATGTAGATGGAGATGAAATGGGAGATATGGTACTGCGTGAAGAGTTTGACAGAGCACTGAAAGACCTGAGTCGAAACAAGGCCCCGGGAGAAAACAACATTCCATTAGAACTACTGACAGCCTTGGGAGACACATTCCTGACAAAACTCTAGCGTCTGGTGAGCAAGATCTATGAGGCAAGCGAAATATCCTTCAAGAAGAACATAATAATTCCAATCCCAAAGAAATCAGGTGTTGACAGATTTGAAAAGTACCGAACTGTCAGTTAAATAAGTCACGGCTGCAAAATCATAACGCGAATTCTTTACTGACGAATGGAAAAACTGATAGAAGCCGACCTCGGGGAAGATCAGTTTGGATTCCGTAAAAATATTGGAACACGTAAGGCAATACTGACCCTATGACTTATCTTAGATAGTGGAAAGACAAACCTACGTTTCTAGCATTTGTAGACCTAGAGAAATCCTTTGACAATGTTGACTGGAATACTCTCTTTCAAGTTCTGAAGATGGCAGGAGTAAAATACAGGGAGCGAAAGGGTATTTACAATTTGTACAGAAACCAGATGGCAGTTATAAGTGTCGAGGGGCATGAAAGGGAAGCAGTGGTTGGGAAGGGAGTGAGACAGGTTTTTAGCCTATCCCCGAAGTTATTCAATCTGTATATTGAGCAAGCAGTAAAGGAAACAGAAGAAAAATTCGGAGTAGGTATTAAAATCCAGGGAGAAGAAATAAAAACTTTGAGTTTCGCCGATGACACTGTAATTCTCCCAGTGACAGCAAAGGGCTTGGAAGAGCAGTTGAAAGGAATGGACAGTGTCTTGAAAGTAAGATATATGATGAACATCAACAAAAGCAGAACGAGGGTAATGGAATATAGTCGATTTAAGTCGGGTGATGCTCAGAGTATTAGATTAGGAAATGAGACACTTTAAGTAGTAAAGGAGTTTTGCTATTTGGGGAGCTAAATAACAGATGATGGTCGAAGTAGAGAGGATATAAAAAGTAGACTGGCAATGGCAAGGAAAGCGTTTCTGCAGAAGGGAAATCAGTTAACATCGAGTATAGATTTCAGTGTGAGGAAGTCGTTTCTGAAAGTATTTTTATAGAGAGTAGCCATGTATGGAAGTGAAACATGGACGACAAATAGTTTGGACAAGAAGAGAATAGCAGCTTTCAAACTGTGGTGCAACAGAAGAATGCTGAAGATTAGATCGGTAGATCACATAACTAGTGAGGAGGTATTGAATAGGATTGGAGAGAAGAGAAATTTGTGGCACAACTTGACTGGAAGACAAGGACAAGTTCTGAGGCATCAAGGAATCACTAATTTAGTACTGGAGGGTAGCGTGAAGGGTAAAACTCTTAGAGGGAGACCAAGAGATGAATACACTAAGCAGATTCAGAAGGATGAAGACTGCAGTGGGTACTGGGAGATGAAGAATCTTGCACTGGATATAGTAGCATGGAGAGCTGCATGAAACCAGTCTCAGGACTGAAGACCACAAATAAAAAAAAATACAGCAACATCATAATGACGTAATTTCTCTTTAAATCAAGTACCACAACAGAAAGATGAAATTACAGTTTTACGTAATATTGCATCCCTCCAAAGGAAACTATTAATTTTCTTTACATACCATCTCATTGGCGCAGCAACATACACTCCTGGAAATTGAAATAAGAACACCGTGAATTCATTGTCCCAGGAAGGGGAAACTTTATTGACACATTCCTGGGGTCAAATACATGACATGATCACACTGACAGAACCACAGGCGCATACACATAGGCAACAGAGCATGCACAATGTCGGCACTAGTACAGTGTATATCCACCTTTCGCAGCAATGCAGGCTGCTATTCTCCCATGGAGACCATCGTAGAGATGCTGGATGTAGTCCTGTGGAACGGCTTGCCATGCCATTTCCACCTGGCGCCTCAGTTGGACCAGCGTTCGTGCTGGACGTACAGACCGCGTGAGACGACGCTTCATCCAGTCCCAAACATGCTCAATGGGGGACAGATCCGGAGATCTTGCTGGCCAGGGTAGTTGACTTACACCTTCTAGAGCACGTTGGGTGGCACGGGATACATGCGGACGTGCATTGTCCTGTTGGAACAGCAAGTTCCCTTGCCGGTCTAGGAATGGTAGAACGATGCGTTCGATGACGGTTTGGATGTACCGTGCACTATTCAATGTCCCCTCGACGATCACCAGAGGTGTATGGCCAGTGTAGGAGATCGCTCCCCACACCATGATGCCGGGTGATGGCCCTGTGTGCCTCGGTCGTATGCAGTCCTGATTGTGGCGCTCACCTGCACGGCGCCAAACACGCATACGACCATCATTGGCACCAAGGTAGAAGCGACTCTCATCGCTGAAGACGACACGTCTCCATTCGTCCCTCCATTCACGCCTGTCGCGACACCACTGGAGGCGGGCTGCACGATGTTGGGGTTGTGAGCGGAAGACGGCCTAACGGTGTGGGACCGTAGCCCAGCTTCATGGAGACGGTTGCGAATGGTCCTCGCCAATACCCCAGGAGCAACAGTGTCCCTAATTTGCTGGGAAGTGGCGCTGCGGTCCCCTACGGCACTGCGTAGGATCCTACGGTCTTGGCGTGCATCCGTGTGTCGCTGCGGTCCGGTCCCAGGTCGACGGGCACGTGCACCTTCCGCCGACCACTGGCGACAACATCGATGTACTGTGGAGACCTCACGCCCCACGTGTTGAGCAATTCGGCGGTACGTCCACCCGGCCTCCCGCATGCCCACTATACGCCCTCGCTCAAAGTCCGTCAACTGCACATACGGTTCACGTCCACGCTGTCGCGGCATGTTACCAGTGTTAAAGACTGCGATGGAGCTCCGTATGCCACGGCAAACTGGCTGACACTAACGGCGGCGGTGTACAAATGCTGCGCAGCTAGCGCCATTCGACGGCCAACACCGCGGTTCCTGGTGTGTCCGCTGTGCCGTGCGTGTGATCATTGCTTGTACAGCCCTCTCGCAGTGTCCGGAGCAAGTATGGTGGGTCTGACACACCGGTGTCAATGTGTTCTTTTTTCCATTTCCAGGAGTGTATACAGTGTCGGCAAAATTAAACTGGCCCAAAAAATGTTTACAATAATGCTGACGTACGATTGTCCCTTGTTAATCAGCATCATAGAAGATGCTAGAAATTGTGTTGTGTTCGATTTATCAAATTGTGAGACATGAGCAGCAGCTGTGTTTGAGGAATTGCAGCAGTAATGGTTTCAGCGCCCTACTGTAGCCCTTCTAGTGTCTGAAGATTAATTGCGTGTACATGACCCAGTTCCCCCACAGGTAAAAACCGCTGCCGCGCGTGATTAGCCGAGCGGTCTACGGCGCTGCAGACATGGACTGTGCCGCTGATCCCGCCGGAGGTTCGAGTCCTCCCTCGGGCATGGGTGTGTGTTTGTTCTTAGGATAGTTTAGGCTAAGTAGTGGGTAAGCTTAGGAACTGATGACCTTATCAGTTAAGTCCCATAAGATTTCACACACTTTTGAACATTTTTGAAACTCGCAGGTAGATAAAGCAGGCTGTCGAAGTGGCCGAGGAATTCCACGCCTTCTGTTGTGTTCTGTTCACAGAACATCTCTTACACTCGTGACGATGTCGCCACAGTGGTGTTTCCGGAAAATATCTGGTTTAACATCTTCAGCTACAATTGCACTTATAATATTGTCTTTTACTATAAGAGCACATGCATGTTTGCCATAATGTTACTGTATAGTTCTGTTTGTAATTCTGCTCCCATGTCATCCCGCCACCAACCTGGTGTTTATCCAATTGCGCTATTTTTTGCGATCATGTTTCCGTGGCAGTTTATAACCGTTGTTGGCTGTAAGGTCCTTCTAACCAAACTCAAAATAAAGGCACCTTATAACCGTCGTTGGCTGTATGGTCCTTCTAACTCAAAGCGAAAATGAAGCAATATTAAAAAAAATATTTTCTGTCAGCGGATCCACATGTGAACCAAACAGTTTCTGGAGACACCGTTAGCACTAACAGTTCGATGAAAGAATCGTGTTATGATGCGGACACCAGGCACGGCGTAACAAACACCAATCTGGAAATTATGCAATAGCTCTTCAAAGTAACGATGGCGATTTTCTAGTGAATGATGGCCCATGACAAGTTGAAACAGGCCTTTTCCGAAGAAATTAAAAACTGAGGATCGAAAAACACTGTTTCCATTTGAGTCACAAAAAACTGGCAAAACTCAACACCCGGAAGTTCGTCTGAACGCTAAATCATGCACAACAGGAAATTAATAAGGATGCAACTGTAGGTCGCGACGATTTATTTAATTTCCGCTAACACAAATAAGCCGCGTAAAGATTTCATCGGACTTTGCTCCAGGCCTTCCTTCAGACGAGCAATGTTTTCTGGTGTCCGAACTCTTTCCGAATTATTGGGATGTTTTTCGCTACAGAGCCCATTTCGCGCTACTTTTCCACTACGTTTTGCATTGCAGACTATGATGTCTTGGTAAAACACTCCCAGTGTTAAACTCTTGCGCGAACAGCTCCGCACAACTTCCACAACTTGTGCTTCGTACAATATTCGACAATAAGTGCGCGTTGTGATGTTGTGAGTACCATCTTGTGTTGCGTTCAGCTGGTCACGAAACACGTCTGCTCTTCTCACTTACTCAAACGTAATGGCACAGCGAATTACACCTAGCCGAGGCGGACCTTGCTGGAGACGCGCATGCGCTCACATGTGACAGCAGCTGATTGGCGCTTCCAGTATTTCCTCTGTCGGGTACTTGCCCGGCTCATTAACGAGGGCCAATTCCGCATCAGGCTTACAAACATTTTTCAGGTCATTTTCATTTTGCTTCCAGTATTATTCGAAAATAAAGCTGAAGTTCGACATGTGCTACTATATAACGTGTGCTATCGTGGAATACCAGCAGCCGGCCGTAGAAGCCGATTGGTTCTAGGCGCTGCAGTCTGGAACCGCGCGACCGCTACGGTCGCAGGTTCGAATCCTGCCTCTGGCACAGATGTGTGAGATGTCCTTATGTTAGTTAGGTTTAAGTAGTTCTAAATTCTAGGGGACTGATGGCCTCAGAAGTTAAGTCCCACAGTGCTCAGAGCCATTTGAACCAAATACCAGACAGAACTTCTCAGAAGATAGTTTGACAGCTTCGAGGTTCTAGGGGTTATTACTTGCCGCTTGGCCACCTCTTCGACACTTCAGCTGAGTTTATATACAAAGTGATCCACTGATAGTGACCGGGCCAAATATCTCACGAAATAAGCATCAAACGAAAAAACTACCAAAAACGAAACTCGTCCAGCTTCAACGGGAAAACCAGATAGCGCTATGGTTGGCCCGCTAGATGGTGCTGCAATATGTCAAACGGATATCAATGCGTTTTCTTAAATAGGAACCCCATATTTATTGCATATTCGTGTAGCACGTAAAGAAACACGATTACTTTAGTTGGACCACTTTTTTCGCTTTGTGATAGATGACGCTGTAATAGTCACTTGGTATCACGTAACATTCCGCCAGTGGGGACGGTATTTGCTTCGTGGTACATTAGCCGTAATAAAATGGACCGTTTACCAATTGCGGGTAAGGTCGATATCGTGTTGATAAATGGCTATTGTGATCAAAATGCCCAACGGGCGTGTGCTATGTATGGTGCTCGGTATCCTGGACGACATCATCCAAGTGTCCCGACCGTTAGGCGGACAGTTACGTTATTTAACGAAACAGGAAGTGTTCAGCCACATTTGAAACGTCAGCCACGACCTGCAACAAATGATGATGCCCAAGTTGGTGTTTTAACTGCTGTCGATGCTAATCCGCACATCAGTAGCAGACAAATTGCGCGAGTATCGGGAATCTCAAAAACGTCGGTGTTGAGAATGCTATATCAACATCGATAGCACCAGTACCATATTTCTATGCACCAGGAATCGCGTGGCGACGACTTTTAACGTCGTGTACAGTTCTGCCACTAGGCACAAGAGAAATTACGGGACGATGAAAGATTCGGCATAATATACACTATTGGGCAACGGAAAATCCACGATGGCTACAAGTGGAACATCAGCAACCTTCGCGGGTTAATGTATGGTGCGGCATTATGGGACGAAGGAAAATTGGCCCCTATTTTATCGATGGCATTCTAAATGCTGAAATGTATGCTGATTTCTTACGTAATGTTCTACGATGTTACTAC
Organism: Schistocerca gregaria; assembly: GCF_023897955.1. NCBI lineage: Eukaryota > Metazoa > Arthropoda > Insecta > Orthoptera > Acrididae > Schistocerca > Schistocerca gregaria. The sequence goes on along the minus strand of NC_064924.1, from coordinate 509,927,123 downwards.
AAGATGTTTCACTGCATTAGAAAATGGGGATATACTTCCAACATGATGGACGGACATCATTTTGAGCGTTTATTGCATTACTGTGGTTTTTGCAGGTAATCACGCTGTAACAGCATGCGTTCTCAGAAATGATAAGTTCACAAAGGTGCAAGTATCACATTAGAACAACCGAAATAAACTACCCAAACGTACCTACGTTCTGTATTTTAATTTAAAAAACCTATCTGTTACCAACTGTTCGTCTAAAATTGTAAGCAATATGTTTGTGACTATTACAGCACCATCTATCACAAAGCGAAAAAAGTGGTCCAAATAAAACATTCATATTTCTTTACGTACTAAACGAATATGTAACAAAAATGGGGGTTCCCATTAAAAAGAAAAACGCAGTTGATATCCGTTTGACCTATGGCAGCGTCATCTAGCGGGCCAACCATAGCGCCATCTAGCTTCCACCTTCAAGCTAGACAAATTTCGTTCTTTGTAGTTTTTTCGTATGACGCTTATTTCGTGAGATATTTGGCCCGGTCACGATGAATGGACCACTCTGTATAAAAGCATCCTCGCTTTAGGAAACACAGATTACTTGTTCTTTCACCCGCATGTGGCTTAGCCAAGTTCCACCACTATTTTCTTAATACTGTAAGTTAGACATGTCGTCTTGATTTTTGTAAGTCACTGATGTGTGCGTCAGAGAGACAGAAAGTTATGTTAGTGTTGAACCATCTCTGGTCTTTTTATGGCACAATCTTGGCCTTTACGGAGGCTGATACATAAAATAGTTGAAGTGTGGTAGGTGATGGATGTATTCGGTAGTGCTGTGTTGAATTGTGATGGTATCCGTTAGATGAAGGAAGATGTGCTGTAAAGGAAGTGGTTCAAATGTCTCTGAGCACTATGGGACTTAACTTCTGAGGTCATCAGTCCCCTAGAACTTAGAACTACTTCAACCTAACCAACCTAAGGACATCACACATATCCATGCCCGAGGAAGGATTAGAACCTGCGACAGTAGCGGTTCCGCGATTCCAGACTGAAGCGCCTAGAATCGCTCGTCCACACCGGCTTGCCTATAAAGGAAAGCAAGGATGAATATGCTACATATACTGCAATGGAGAAGTATATAAATTTTGAATAACATAATTTTTGTAAGAGAAGAAGTTTGCGGTAAGGCTGCAGCACTCCGCAGCTAGGAACGATAATTATCAGCTAGTTTACTTGCTCAGAGCTGAGAGAAAGACCACCCCACTTCCATGAGTCTTGAATTACCATATCAACTGATTAACCTATTTGGTTTTTATACAAATTCTTTGTTAACACAGCACTCTTTTTAAATCATTGTTCACTTTGTTAGCCACAGTGCTGTTCAGTTCAATGTTATGTCTGAAGATCACGCCTTGTTTTACTCTGTCGTTTCAAATACATTTTTCATTTTGAAATCGTTTTCTTGGAATATCATGGCATAGGAATACAAACTCTCCGCATGTCATCTGAAGTGACTGGAAGTTTTGATTAAGATCAGACAGTTGTCTCACTTCAGTTGCGCATTTAATATAAAGGTAAGCTTTATTCACACCAGTTACAGTTCAATTCCAATTAGGTTCTGTTTAATCAAAGGTTAGCGTACGACTTGAAGTTGAATAACGGTTTTTGGGTACATAGTTTTGATTATACGTAGACTTCTTATAGAGTTGGTGGTAAATTTTGTGCTAAATTTCATACGGAAACACATAGTGGGTAACTTACAGTATCAGATACTTTTCTCCATGTAACTGTCACTCAGATGAAGTCAAGCTGAGGTTTCTGCTATAACTTCCTTCTGATATTTTCCTAGTTTCTAAGTTAGCGTGACTATGGAAACTGCGGTCTCAAAAACACACACTATCTATGAATCAATCCATGTTTGAGTGTGAGGACGTGGTTGTACTCAACTTGAGCGTTAAAGTATAGGCAGTAATTTAACCCATTTCCAAGGCCATTCCTCCACCATCCGAATATCTGATCCCAAGAAACTTCGTTAGATGTAGTATATCGTTTCCGAGTATTAGATGCGACAGTAGTTTGCATGTTTTGTTGCTGACGTGGGCTGCTGCAGCATCTAACTTCAGTGGGCTTGGGTTAGCTTTCATGCCTGAAACGCTTATGGAATACGTGCACATCCTTCGCACTGTTTCCTTTGCCTTTGGGAAACTGATCCGTTGAGAAAATAGTTGTTATTAGTGTGCACGAACAGACAGTTTCTGGTAGGTCACAGGCATATAGGATGAACAGAGTATAGGAGAAAACTGAATCTAGAGGCAGGCCATTGTTTGCTTCGTGGAATTCACTCAGCAAGTAGTCCGTGTAAACTTAGAACAGGAGGTCATACAGTATATTGTTCAATAAGAATGTGATCCATACAGCAAAATGACGTGATTAATTTCATCAGAAAACAACGTCCACAGACCGTACATTGTGCTTCAGACAGGTCAAGGGACACGTGAACTACTTTTCGTTGGTTTTCAAAGCCAGTTATCCAATAGTTGGTTAACAAGAGGACCAGGTCACTGCACGAGACTAAGGCGAAATCCAGCTTGTGGTGTTGGGAGCAAGTTACTGGTGCTATTCTCTTTCGGAGCAATGTTCCATGACAGAGAGCTTTGTGACTGGTCTATAAATTCAAGAAAGGACTGACTTTTCCCCCGTGTCAGCAATGTTACAAACGAGTTACAAATATAAACGCATTAGATAAAATATAATTTCTAGGTTGACTCAATCCTGATGCACTCTCAGACGAGAAGTAAGTACTGTTTTTAAGTGGACAGAGGAAATTAAGAAAAAATCTGAATCGAAATTCTCCGTGTAAATAAATCGCTACAACCGCATAGTCTCTATGAAAAAGCGAGGGAAGCTTTCAGAAAGCCGTGTACTTTGACGATTCTCTGGAAGAGCAGCTATAGATGTACCAGACGGAAAGGTACATTGAAGACATCATCATAACAATAGTAGACTGCAGGAGCGTTAGAGGAAATACTTCGAGTTTCGAATAATCGGACGATCGCAGAAAATAAAGCACAGCATTAGTGATGTCATCACCGGCCGTTACTGCCGGGACCTGTTCACATTGAGGATACAGTACTGTTCCAAAAGTCCGCGTCTGGAAGCGGGATTCTTCTGAGGTTCAAACCTCGGTTCTGCTGCTGGTAGAAAGGTTAGGTCAAGCGTTCCGAGTAGCCCTCGGGCTAGGAACCACTTGTTTGCACAACAAAAGAATCGTATTAGTTTCACTATCCTACAGTACAGTATCAAAGTACGAATATTACACTCTTCCTCCTGTTGAGACAGATTGATCAAATCGTTTGTTCGTTTTACATTTAATGTGCTCTGTGGTGAGTACTAAGAGACTTACGTAGGCACCATTAATTCATGACGGTCCCTTAGATCCCCCTCCGCCCCCCCCTCCCAAAAAAAATGTATTTTTTATCATAATTTCGAGCCAAACAGAGAAGGCTGTCCCCAACAAATGGCTAAAATTTTACTATATATATTCCTAAGATGGCGATCTCGAAAAACCTGCTAAATTTTCTTGTTATATTTATCTGTTTCAGAGGTACAGAAATTGAAATTTATTCTACCTCTACACATAAAATACGCACATGAAATCTAAATAATAAATAACCGCAGAAAATTGCTCAGATCTCAGAGATATAGGCTCTATGAATGTATCTGCAAGTGTCATCTTCCCGTTACAACAATCTTATTTATGTATAGCTGTTACCTTAGGAAACCCCAGTAAAACGACTTTCTTCCATTTTTTCTTATCAAAACTGAGCCGCAGATTCTAAAACGGCTACGCGTAGCAATTTTTTCCATGTATTCCTAGTATTTCGATCTCAAACAAGCTTTAAGATTTTATTAATATCTTCATCCATATCCGAGGTACAGAAGTTCAAAGTTATTACCTCATGAGCCGTTCCTAAGAAAGGAAAAAAGAGACTCTTTTCCATTTTTGCGTACAAAAACCGAACCACATATTGCAAGATGGCTATGTATAGTGAATGGCTGAATCTCTCACTATATATTTCTAAGGTCTGGATCTCGATACCCCTGAAAATTTTCGTCATATGTTTAGCAGTTCCCGAGATATAGAGGTTCAAAGTTATCTTGCATTTACACGTAAAATAAGCACGTAAAATTCGGTGTAATACGAAATCTAAATAATAAATAACCGCAGATAATTACTCAAATTTCAGCATTATATATTTTATAGTCATTTATCTAGAAATGCCATCTTACCGTTTTCAAAAACTTCATCCATTATCGAGAAACACACCTAAATCTTGGTTTTTGGATGCCAAAACCGAGTCACTGATTCCAATCCAGCTATGCATAGCAGATGAGTATAATTTTTACGATATGTTGCTAAGATTTCAAGTAGATTTGGAAATTTTCCTGGTATCTGATCTTTTGCAGAGATACAGAGGTTCACAGTTAGCCTATACGTACACGTAAAATATTCATGTAAATTCTGGTTTGAGGTCAAAATGTGGTTTATAGTGTGACGTAGCACGGAGAAATAGGATGCAAAGTGCCTGCGTCGTCATTACAGGGGCTCTGGAAACTCCATATTATAGTACTGAATCACATGAAAAATATTTGTACGTGTGAAACCCGGTCTCAGGTACAAAATAAGTTTTGCAGTATTTCAATTTCACATAAGTGAACTACCAAAATTTTATTGACGCATAAATATCCTTTCATATGTGTTGATATGACCTGCTGCAGCAGAAAAACGAAGGGAAGCAACAGCAAAATGCTCCTATCAGAAGACAAAAGTGCGAGTATTCTCGTGTTCAGCAGACTATCTTCCTCAGCAGCTTTACTTTTTTTTTTTTTCAAAAATTTTGGCCGGGAACATATTTGTGTTTTTCTATGCTGAGGAAGCCGGAGACAGTGCCGTGGGAAAGAGATGTAAAAGTAGTAAATACTGGAAGATAGTAAACAGTGACTGTAGCAAAGAAATAGTGGGGGAGAGAATAATAATGTGCGAGAAGGAGAGGGATACAGTGGCAGTGGAACATAACTGATAGTGATAGAACAGTGCTACAAAAAGACTGAAGGAAACGGTGGCAGTGTAAGAGGTCGAGAGAGAAGGAGAATGTGGAAGTGGATGAGAGCCAGTGATAATTAGAGACAGAATCTATGACAATGACAACTAGGAAGGGAGACATTGTGACAGGGAAAAGAGACAACAGCAGTGGGAAGGAATGAATGAGATAGTAGCAGCAAGAGAAATAATGTTACAACGAGAGGAGACACTAATGGTAGGGCAAAACGAAGGAGACTTCGACTGTGAGACAGGAGACAGTGACAGAGAGACACAGAGAGATACTAACAACGAATTGGGCTGAATGAGTGAGTGAGAATGAGCAGGTGGAAGTGGTGAGCGACTTACATCAGTGGAATTGTGGGTGTGAGCGAGTTACATTTAGGAGAGCTTATGGGAGGAATGTGTGAGATGCACTTAAAAAAGAGTGCGAATATGTTCGCACGACAAAATTTATGGGAAAAATTTAAAGATGCTGAAGGCAGAATAAGGCATCTGGTTCCCCACTTACTAATCGGTTTTTTATACAGGACCAACGAGTATTCGCCTTTTTTGTGCTCCTATACGAGCATTTTTCTGCTAGAACGTTTATGTGTGTCTTGTTGTACGTAGTGTGCAATATCTACCGATCTTGTAAACAGCAGATCACTCTATATCGCTCAGCAAGTACAACGTACGCGTGCAGCGATGCATTCGAAGGTGATTCAGTTACTTGTTATCGCGGACTTGTCATGACTGTTACTTCTTCGTTGGCATACCTCTAAGTGTTTTGATGGACATAACATGTAACAGCACATGCAAGAGTCATCTTGTCAACAGCGCTACTGTTTGATTTCAACAGTAGTGCTGCTGACAAGATGACTCTGGCATATGCTGTCATTTATACACGTTTGACGATGCTGGTGCTGATTCTGTGTTTAACATCTGACGATGCCATTATGACTGAAGTACGTTAGGACATCTTTTTATGAAACAGATGTGGAGATGGTAATTCTACACCGATAACGATGATGATGATGATGATGTGTGGTTTGCGTGGAGCTCAACTGCTTGGTCATCAGCACCTGTACAGAGTCCCAATTTTTTCACAGTCCAATTTTTTACAAAGTCCGATCCAGCCACGGTTACAAATGATGATGATGGTGATGAAATGATGAGCACAACACAAACACCCAGTTCGCGGGTAGAGAAAATCCCCAACCCGGCTGGGAAACTAACTCGGGACCCCAGGACACAGAGGCAGCAACGCTAGACCAGCACTGGTAGTCTGATGACAAAAAATTTGTGACCATACACGTAAAGTAAAGGAAGTTTATTCTATATTCGGGTCACTGTTTTATTATCGACCATGTCGCAGCTTCTGAGAATGAATGTAATTTGTCCCTTGCACAAACAGTGTAGACTTTATGAATGAACAAACACACCGCACTGGTGTAATATCCTCTTTATTATTTTACAAGTCTGTTTCGCCTATTATGCCATCATCAGGTATAAAGAAAAAATATCTGTATTCGTGAAATTTCTGTACCTGCCGACGGCGTAACAACTGAAATCCAAATAATAAACACCTCACAGTAGCACATCAGTGTTGTATGTCTTTTCATTTATAATGTATGAAATATTCTACCAGGAAACAATGGAAAAACCAATTAATGCAATGTAGACTTCTTTGCCTTTTTAGAGGAGTCTATTGTATCCTGTACTTTTGATGATAATTACTTTGCTATAGACTGTGATACACAAAGGACACAGTATCCTGTTACATCAACCAAAAAAATCAAAGAATTTATTGACACCTTTGGTAGTGACAGCACAACGGAATTTGATCTACAAGAAACATCTCCTCTATACCAAATCTCTCTCTCTTTCTCTCACTTTCTCCGTCTGACCGAACAGGTCTCGGGAAACCCTAACGTTGGGGACGGACCGCCATGTCATCCTCAGCCCACACAGGCGCCGCTGAATGTTTATACGGAAGGACATGTAGTCAGCACACCACCCTCTCAGGTGTCGTCATTTTTCCTGACCGGAGCTACTTCTCAGTCAACTAGTACCTCCATTGGCCTCACAGTGTCTGAGCACACCCCACTTGGCAACTGCGCTCGGCTGACTGGGACGGTGACTCATCCAAGAGCTAGCCAAGCCTGACAGCGCTTAACTTGGGTACACTTGACGAGAATGGGTGTTACCACTGCAGCAAGGCCGTTGGTTTTCAAAGCTTCTCATATGTTGGCCAGACACTCCATGTATTTGCATTGGTGGCGGGTGGCGATCAAGATGGGATGAGAGCGACGTAGCAGCTGCTGTGTAGGCAACGAGACGCTGGCAGGATACAGTTTCGCCATTCAGACTCGACAGCTGAGTGACAGTTTCATCACTCGTCTATGCATTACAACTCAAATGCAGATGACCACGCCCAACATTTACCTTGAACAGCGCAAGGGCGAAACTCTCTCACTGGAGGTGAGACACAGGCACATTGTGTAGAAAGCAGCGGTTGTGTCCTGAGTGCTGTGTTCTTGGCACCAGGTTGTCAGAAAACCTAATAATCCAACAGCTAACGGCTAAAACCGGCTCACTTTCTCTTGCACCAAGATTTTCGCACCAGCTTTCTCGCAGTTGCTTGTAACGTTACTGTTAAACAAATAATCAATCAATTCACTAGTACGTATTGCAGGGAGGAGGCCGGAAACAAAATTTTCTTGCCATACGCGCGCTTCGACTTTATTTTCTGCAAGGCATCTTCAATGGCCTGGAATATGTACATATTTTTGTATTTCGTTTACATTCTCGTCAATGTACCAATAGATTTTAAACCGTTCTGGTGGTTGGATTTTGCTACGATGTAGTAACATTTAGAGCAGTGCTTACAGGTTGTGTGGACGATTTTCTACATAGTATGCTAGTCTTGCGATTTTGGTGTAGTTTCTCTTCTCATAAATGCCAATTTGCTCTTTTTCCCTACATTTCGCAGCACTAGGAACTGAACACCTGTTCTGAAGTAGGGTTTTGGTTTGTGTTGCCGACTGTCATGTTATTGCCAAAGATCGAATGTTATTGCCAATTTTCGAGTGTATTTATTGAAGTTTCTGTGATATTTTTGTGTGTTTTGGTGTGATACAATTTTTTTGGCTGTGTGTGTGTGTGTGTGTGTGTGTGTGTGTGTGTGTGTGTGTGTGTGTGTGTGTGTGTGTCCAGAGGGCGGAGGAGTAGGTAAGATTGTTTTGTGTGTGTGTGTGTGTGTGTCCAGAAGGCGAAGGGGGTGGGAGAGATATTTTTTTTCCCTGGTTGTGTGAGGGACGAGTTTTATATTATCATTTCTTTTATTAAGTGTAGTTGGAAGCCTGTACTGGTGTGTGTTGGTTCATTTATCACATTTTTGTTTTCAGTGATGGCTTTTTGAATGTGGGAGTTTTCTTGCATTTGTATAAGATGTTTGTCAGGGTTGCTTATTCTCATTACTTTTATTTCTTCTTCCATGTTTGTAGGATGGTGGTTACGGTGGTTTAGATGTTCTGAAAATATGGAATGGTTTGTTTCGTACTTACAGCTCCTCATATTTTCTTTGTATCGTGTTTTGAAATTCCTGCATGTCATGCCTATGTATACTGCATGACAACTTTGACTTTCAAGTTTATATTTTCCTGCTTGTTGGAATTTGTCTCTTTTGGTAGCTGGTTGACTTAGATGTGATTGGAGGGTTTATCCAGTCATGAACTGGATAAACTTGAAAGCCCTGTATCTTTAGGATGTTCGCAACTCCGCGTGTTAATTTATGTGTGTAAGTCATGGTGTACCATCTCGTTCTTTTCTGTATGATGTTGTCATCGTGTGTGTTTGCTGAGTGTGTTTGTAAGTTTGCAGCTTGTGAGTTCTCTTGTATTCTGGAAACGCTGTGCTTGTTTTGTATTCGTGTTTTTATTTTTTGATTGAGCCTGTGTACTACATGTGTGTCAATTGTTCCTAGCTTTTTACATGGTTTTTTTCATAGTTACTCTTGTTGAGTGGGATTCTGTTTAATCTACACTCCTGGAAATGGAAAAAAGAACACATTGACACCGGTGTGTCAGACCCACCATACTTGCTCCGGACACTGCGAGCGGGCTGTACAAGCAATGATCACACGCACGGCACAGCGGACACACCAGGAACCGTGGTGTTGGCCGTCGAATGGCGCTAGCTGCGCAGCATTTGTGCACCGCCGCCGTCAGTGTCAGCCAGTTTGCCGTGGCATACGGAGCTCCATCGCAGTCTTTAACACTGGTAGCATGCCGCGACAGCGTGGACGTGCAGTTGACGGACTTTGAGCGAGGGCGTATAGTGGGCATGCGGGACGCTGGGTGGACGTACCGCCGAATTGCTCAACACGTGGGGCGTGAGGTCTCCACAGTACATCGATGTTGTCGCCAGTGGTCGGTGGAAGGTGCACGTGCCCGTCGACCTGGGACCGGACCACAGCGACGCACGGATGCACGCCAAGACCGTAGGATCCTACGCAGTGCCGTAGGGGACCGCTCCGCCACTTCCCAGCAAATTAGGGACACTGTTGCTCCTGGGGTATCGGCGAGGACCATTCGCAACCATCTCCATGAATCTGGGCTACGGTCCCGCACACCGTTAGGCCGTCTTCCGCTCACGCCCCTACATCGTGTAGCCCGCCTCCAGTGGTGTCGCGACATGCGTGAATGGAGGGACGAATGGAGACGTGTCGTCTTCAGCGATGAGAGTCGCTTCTGCCTTGGTGCCAATGATGGTCGTATGCGTGTTTGGCGCCGTGCAGGTGAGCGCTACAATCAGGACTGCATACAACCGAGGCACACAGGGCCAACACCCGGCATCATGGTGTGGGGAGCGATCTCCTACACTGGCCGTACACCTCTGGTTATCGTCGAGGGGACACTGAATAGTGCACGGTACATCCAAACCGTCATCGAACCCATCGTTCTACCATTCCTAGACTGGCAAGGGAACTTGCTGTTCCAACAGGACAATGCACGTCCGTATGTATCCCGTGCCACCCAACGTGCTCTAGAAGGTGTAAGTCAACTACCCTGGCCAGCAAGATCTCCGGATCTGTCCCCCATTGAGCATGTTTGGTACTGGATGAAGCGTCGTCTCACGCGGTCTGCACGTCCAGCACGAACGCTGGTCCAACTGAGGCGCCAGGTGGAAATGGCATGGCAAGCCGTCCCACAGGACTACATCCAGCATCTCTACGATCCTCCCCATGGGAGAATAGCAGGCTGCATTGCTGCGAAAGGTGGATAATCACTGTACTAGTTCCGACATTGTGCATCCTCTGTTGCCTGTGTCTATGTGCCTGTGGTTCTGTCAGAGTGATCATGTGATGTATCTGACCCCAGGAATGTGTCAATAAAGTTTCCCCTTCCTGGGACAATGAATTCACGGTGTTCTTATTTCAATTTCCAGGAGTGTATGTACAATATATCTTAACGTTGCAAGTTTCTGGTAGTGGAGATGGTTAGATGTGGCATTTATTGTTGTGTCTTTTGCTGTTGGTTTTCTAAAGATGTTAAATATATGTTTGCCGTTTTTTTTATTGTAATGTCAAGAAAATTTATTTGAGTTTCTTTTCAAGTGTGATTTTTATGCTCTGGTGAGCTTTGTTAATTTCCGAATGGAGTTTGTCTATTGTTTCACTTGCTCATCTACCAGACAAATAATGTCATCCACATCTCTGTACCAATATATGATTTTGAAACTTTAATTAGTGGATATCTTTTCAGATATCTGATTTTCTACATGACTGACGGTAATGTTTGCTGATGTTCCTGATGTTGTAAATCCCATCGGCAGTCCATTACTTTGTACAGAATATTAACCCTCTAACTGAAAGAAGTTTTGTTCAGTTGTCAGTCTGAGCATATTTGTTATTTCTTCTACTGCTCCTTTAATGAGATTACTGTGGGATGAGAGATATTCTTCTGTAATTCCTATTGTTTCTGTGACAGGGATATAGGTATACAGATTTTCTATGTCGAATGAAATCAGTGATGCTGTGTGTGGTACCTGTATGTTCTGTATGTGATCAGTTTCCTGTGTTTATCACTGCTCTGTTGTTTTCTACCTTATATTGTTGTGTAATTAACTTTTGGAGGTTTTTGGCTATGTGGTATGTTGAGGCTTTCTTGAAGCTCATAATAGCTCACATTGGCATTCCATCTTTATGTACCCTTGGTTGACTGCGGGGTGTTGGTGCTTGTAGGTTATTCTGTGTTATGCAGTATTTCTCTTTGTCTGTGAATGTGTGTTCAATGTTTTTCAGTGTTCGTATCAGGTTTGCCTGAAATCTTGCCGTTGGATCTGACTTCAGTTTTTGTATGGCGTTGGTGTTTATGTATTCTTGGGCTTTGTGGTGTATTGTTCTTTGTTCATGACTACTGTTGTATTTCCCTTGTCTGCTCTTGTTATTAATATGTTGTTGTTTGTTAACTTTTGTTTTAACCTTTTCATGATGGTAGTCTCTGGTTGTTCCTATTGTATGTCTGCTGTGTTTGTTTTATTATGCATTTTATTTCTTTTTTACTAGTTTTCTTGTCAGTCCTGTGTTTATTTCACAATTATTATGGTGTTTGTTTTCACGGTTTGTCTCCAGTTTCTACTGTGAGATTTTCTATGTATTGGTTGTTTACTTTCGTGTTGGTACAGTGTTTCAACACTTTTCCCAAGAGCATTTTTTCTTTTTCGTGTAGTTATGTCTATGTTACGTTAACTAAACGGGGATGGAATGTATGTAGATGTTCTTGTGGTTTCACGTTTTGAAACGTAAATGTATTTTTGTGTCTTTTTTACTGTTAGCGTCATTATCTTCTGCTTATGCCTGTTTGGTAAATGTTCCATTTCTGTGTATGTATTGTGTTCAGTTTTTTCTCTTAGTGCCATGAGAACTGTGACATTTCTTATGTTTTTTGCGAATTCCCAGACGAGTCTCATAGAGCAATATATTTATCTACTGTTTTTATCGAATATAACATCTTAATTTGATTTGGTAACCAATATTGTTCTGCCATTGATTTCGACTTTTGTGCCACTGTAGAACTGTTTTTAACCTTTACGTTAATGTAACTTGGAATTAAATCGTTGTTTTGGCATGTTTTCTTGAATGTTATGTGATGTATTGTCTCATGGAATCTCAGCGGTCTTTTTGGAACCTGTTGTACATCTTAACAGGGAATCCTTGACATAGCTGTATTAACATCTTCAACTTACGTCGTCCTGCCTTCCTCAGTTGCGTGTAATATTGCGGAATGCTGCTAATTTTTACTCCATGGACTACAGCTGAATGAAACACAATTTTCGTGCCATATGCGATTCGCTTTTATTTTCTGCAAGGCATCTTCAGTGGCCTGGAACAGGTACATATTTTTGCTATTTACTTTACAGTTTGGTCAATGTACCTAAATGTTATAAACAGTTCTGGTGGTTGGTATTTCCTACTATGTAGTAGCATTTTGGACTGTACTTACAGGTTGCGTGGAGAATTTTCTACATATTACGATTCTCTTGCATTTTTGGTGTTGTTCCTCGTCTTATAAATGTCAGTTTGCGGTTTTTTCACACATTTTTCCAGCACTAAGGACGGAACACTTGTTTTGATGCAACGTTTGGTTTATGGTGCCGACTGTCAGATGTTATTCTCAAAGATCTACATCTACATGGATACTCTGCAAATAACATTTAAGTGCCTGGCAGAGGGTTCATGGAACCACCTTCACAATTCTCTATTATTCCAATCTCGCGTAGCGTGCGGAAAGAATGAACACCTATATCTTTCCGTACGCGCTCTGATTTCCCTTATTTTATCGTGGTGATCGTTTCTCCCTATCTAGGTCGGTGTCAAAAAAATATTTTGGCATTCGAAGGAGAAAGTTGGTGTTTGGAATTTCATGAGAAGATTCCGTCGCAACGAAAAACGCCGTTCTTTTAATGATTTCCAGCGCAAATCCTGTATCATTTCTGTGACACTCTCTCCCATATTTCGCGATAATACAAAACATGCTGCCTTTCTTTGAACTTTTTCGATGTAGTCCGTCAGTCCTATCTGGTAAGGATCCCACACTGGGCGGTAGTATTCTAAAAGGGGACGGACAAGCGTAGTGTAGGCAGTCTCCTTAGTAGGTCTGTTACATTTTCTAAGTGTCCTGCCAATAAAACGGAGTCTTTGGTTAGCCTTCCCCGCGACATTTTCTATGAGTTCCTTCCAATTTAAGTTGTTCATAATTGTAATACCTAGGTATTTAGTTGAATTTACGGCTTTTAGATTAGACTGATTTATCGTGTAACCAAAGTTTAACGAGTTCCTTTTAGCACTCATGTGGATGACCTCACACTTTTCGTTATTTAGGTTCAAATGCCAATTTTCGCACCATTCGGATATCTTTTCTAAATCGTTTTGCAGTTCGTTTGATCTTCTGATGACTTAATTAGTCGATAAACGACAGCGTCATCTGCAAAAAACCGAAGACGGCTGCTCAGATTGTCTCACAAATCGTTTATATAGATAAAGAACAGCAAACTTCCTGTAACACTAACTTGGTGAACGGCAGAAATCACTTCTGCTTTACTCGAAGATTTTCCGTCAGTTACTACGAACTGTGACCTCTCTGACAGGAAATCACGAATCCAGTCACATATCTGAGACGATAGTCCATAAGCAAGCAATTTTACTAAGATCCGCTTGTGTGGTACAGTGTCAAAAGCCTTCCGGAAATCCAGAAATCCGGAATCTATTTGTAATTCCTTGTCAATATCACTCAACACTTCATGTGAATAAAGAGCTACTTGTGTTTCACAAAAACGATGTTTTCTAAACCCATGTTGACTGTGTGTCAATAGACCGTTTTCTTTGAGGTAATTCCTAATTTTCGAACGCAATATATGTTCTAAAATACTGCTGCATATCGACGTTAACGATATGGGCCTGTAATGTAGTGGATTACTCCTACTACCTTTCTTGAATATTGGTGTGACCTGTGCAACTTTCCACTCTAGGGTATGGGTCTTTCGTCGAGCGAACGGTTGTGTATTATTGTTAAGTCTGGACCAGAACACTTGTTTTCATTAAGTGATTTAAGTTGCATTACTACTCAGAGGTTTTTACTTCTACGTTAGTCATGTTGGCAGCAGTTCTCAATTCGAATTCTGGAATATTTACTTCGTCTTCTTTTGTAAAGCCATTTCGGAAGACTGTGTTTAGTAACTCTGCTTTGGCAACACTGTCTTCAATAGTATCTCCATTGCTATCGCGCAGTGAAGGCATTGATTGTTTCTTGCCGCTAGCATACTTTACATATGACCGGAATCTCTTTGGATTTTCTGCCAGGTTTCGAGACAAAGTTTCCTTGTGGAGACTGTTGTAGGCATCTCGCGTTGAAGTCCGCGCTAAATTTCGAGCTTCTGTAAAAGATTGCTGATCTCGGGGATTTTGCGTCTGTTAAAAATTGGCATGTCTTTTAGTATACATCTCTCAATTACTGCCGATAGTATTTCTTTGAATTTAAGCCATATCTGGCCTACACTTATATTATTAATTTGGAATGAGTGGAGATTTTCTCTCAGGAAGGCGTCAAGTGAATTTTTATCTGCTTTTTTTGAACAGGTACATTTTTCCCTTATTTTTCGAGGAATTGGGGATTACAATATTCAGTCTCGCTACGACAACCCTTTGTTCACTAATTTCTGAATCGTTTTTGATGCTCGTTATTAACTCAGGATTATTAGTTGCTAAGAGGTCAAGTGTGTTTTCACAACCATTTACTATTCGCGTGGGCTCATGAACTAGCTGCTCGAAACAATTTTCAGAGAATGCGTTTAGCACGATTTCGGATGATGTTTTATGCGTACCTCCGGAATTATTACAAGTATTTTCACCAACATATCGAGAGCAAATTAAAGTCACCACCAACTATTATCATATGAGTCGGGTACGTGTTTGAAATCAAACTTAAGTTTTCTTTAAACCTTTCAGTAACTGTATCATCTGAATTGGGAGGTCGGTGAAAGAATCCTATTATTCATTTATTTCGTTTGCCAACAATGGCCTTTGCCCGTACTAACTCACAGGAAGTATCTACTTCAATTTCGCGACAAGTTAAACTACTTCTAACAGCCACAAGCACGCCACCGCCACCATTGTTTAGCCTATCCTTTCGGAACACCGTTAGGTTCTTCGCAAAAATTTCGGCTGAGCTTATATCCGGCTTTAGCCAGCTTTCAGTGCCTATAACGATTTGAGCATCAGTGCTTTCTATTAGCGCTTGGAGCTCTGGTACTTTGCCAACACAGCTACGACAATTTACAACTGCTATACCAGTGGTTCCTGCACCTACGTTCTTCCTGTGTTTAGCCTGCACCCTTAGTGACTAAAGCGTTTCTTGTGTTTTCCCGAGACCCTCTAACCTAAATAACGGCCAAGTCCACTCCACACAGCCCCTGCTACCCGTTTAGCCGCCTCCTGCGTATAGTGGACACCTGACCTATTCAGCGGAACCCGAAGCCCAACCACCCTTTGGCGCAAGTCGAGGAATCTGCAGCATACACGGTCGCAGAACATTCTGAGCCTGTGATGCAGACCATCCACTCGGCTCTGTTACACAGGTTCGCAATCGGTCCTGTGGACGATGCTGCAAATGGTCAGCTCTGCATTCATCTTCCAAGCCAGGCTGGCACCCTTTACCACTTCTGTTAGCCGCTCGAAACCAGAAAGAATCTCTTCTGATCCAAAGGGACACACATCATTGGTACCGACGTGAGCACCTACCTGCAGTTGGCTGCACCCTGTGCTCTTCATGGCATCCGGGAGGACCCTTTCCACATCTGGAATGACTCCACCCGGTATGTACACGGAGTGCACACTGGTTTTCTTACACTCCTTGTCAGCCAAGTCCCTGAGGGGTCCCGTAACGCGCCTAACTTTGGAGCTCCCAACTACCAGTAATCCCACCCTCTGACATTGCCCGGATCTTGCAGGCTGAGTGGTTTCCTCTGAAACGGGACAGGCGACAGCATCTGGCTCAGCGACAGTGTCAGCCACAGACAGCACCGGGAACCTGTTTGTCAGACAAACCGGGGAGTCCTTACGTGCGCCCCGGGGCGACCTCCCACTCTACCGCAGGTGAATGATGAGCCTCAGTGCGAGCAGTAACTGGGTTGGGCACCGGTGAGGACCGATGGGAGGGCTCTGACGTGCTGGACGTCCGTTGGATCCCCACGGCCGGCCCACAACAGTGGTGCCCATCCACTGCAGCCTTAAGGTGTGTAACCAAGCATCGAATGTTATTGCCAATTTCCCAGTGTAATTATTGATATACGTGATCTGTTTGTGTATGCACAGACACACACACACTCACGCATAAACACGCACACACACACACACACACACACACACACACACACACACACACACACAAACACACAAGCACACAAACACAAAAATGCATTCTGTGAAATGTGAAAAAACCGCAAATAGGCGTTTGTAAGAAGAGGGACAACACTAAATATGCCGAGGAGCGTAATATGTATAAAATCGTCCACGCAACCTATAAGCTCAGTACGCAATGTTACTACATAATAGCAAAAACTGTCCAAAAAAAAGATCCGGCCAGGATGGCCGAGCGGTTCTAGGCGATACAGTCTGGAACCGCGCGACCGCTACGGTTGCAGGTTCGAATCCCGCCTCGGGCATTAGTTAGGTTTAAGTAGTCCTTATGTTAGTTAGGTTTAAGTAGTTTTAAGTTCTAGGGGACTGATGATCTCAGAAGTTAAGTCCCATAGTGCTCAAAGCCATTTCAACAATGTTTGCCACCAGAACTGTGCAATCTATAGGTACATTGACCAAAATGTACACTAAATAGAAAAAATATGTACATATTCCCGTCCACTGAAGATGACTTGCGTTCTCGCTTCACACGCCCGGATTCCCTGGTTCGATTACCGGCGGGGTCAGGGATTTTCTCTGCCTCGTAATGGCTGGGTGTTGTGTGTGCTGTCCTTAGCTTAGTTAGGTTTAAGTAGTTCTAAGTTCTAGGGGACTGATGACCATAGATGTTAAGTCCCATAGTGCTCAGAGCCATTTGATTTGAAGATGCCTTGCAGAAAATAAAAGCAAAATGCGTATGGAAAGATAATTGTGTTTCATTCAGTTCTAGTTAGACGGTCCATATAGTATAAAGTATCAGTATACTGTAATGTTTAAGGAAATTACAATTATTGTATTTAATTGACAGACTGAAGTTCGGTTGTTGTTGTTGTGATGATGGTAGTGGTGGTAATCAGTCTGAAGACTGGTTTGATGTATCTCTCCATGATCTTACTGTGCAAGTCCCTTCGTCTCAGCGTTACTACTGCATCGCACTTTTATTTTAGCCTGCTTGGAATATTCGAGCCTTTGTCTTCCTCTACAGTTTTAACCCCGTGGCCCCTACGTTCCTCCATGAGAACATCCACGATTCCTTGACGCCTTTGAATGTGTCCCATCAACCGATTCTTCTGCGTTGTCCTAACAAGACATAGCCATGGCAAAAGCACCATAGGCGCAAAGATGCGATCTGGTGCCAGAGCCATAGAGACTCGCCACTTGCGCCGGTTTCACCACAACCCCGGCTGCTCTGAGGATGAAGATATCGACTTCGCCTCTGTCAATTGCCAGCCGAGTTCAATTCGCCAATGCCCGGATGACAACGGACCGAAGCCCACTCGGAAGACAGAAGAGCAGCTCCCGTCTACTTGGTTACATATCATCGTCCAAAGTTGCCTAAGACAGGGAACGTCGCTTGGTGAACTATTAGAAGAGAAAAGGCAGTTTTTGTAGGTTGCATTTGCTATGTACTGTAGAGTTTTCCTACGATTATTTGGGCTTAGCCATTGAGGGCCTTTTTTTTTGTTATATCCTTACTCAACCAGTCGCAAAGATAAATAAACCTTTTTAACTCATCTATGTGTATTTGTTACTAATTTGTTGCAGTGCTGTAGAACCTTCGTTCTCCTAATTTCTTACCTGACCCTGGGGCCTAGCTTTGTAATAGTGACGGGGAGAAATTGTCTTAGCGGTGTACTGCGCCTGCAGTCGTTTCACAAACTCACCGCATGTACGATGTCATATCGCTACAACAGTGGCAACTTGGCTTCCACAGCAGTAGCGACGAGGCCTTTACAAAACCGGTGCCGAGGGCTTTCAAAAGATTCCATCTTTTAGTCAAGTTCTGTCATAAATTTCTCTTTAAACCAGTTTGATTCAGTACCAACTCATTTGTGATTAGATCTAACGATCTGATCTTCAAAGTTGTTCTGTATAACCACACATGAGAACCCTTTGTTCTCTCCTTGTCAAAAACGTTTATCGTCCAAGTTTCACTTCCATAGAACACTACAATCCAGAAAAATACCTCTAGAAAGGACTTTGTAACATTTTGATCTTTATTCGATCTTGACAATTTTTCTTTTTTCCGAAATAATTTTCTTGGTGTTGCCAGTCTGTATTTTATATTGTCTATACCTCTGCCACCATGAGTTAGTCTGATCCCAAAACAGCAAAAACTAGTCCACTACTTTTAGGGCCTCATTTCGTAATCCCATTTCCCTAGAATCTGGCTTCATACTGCATTCCAATACACTTGTTCTGCTATTGTTCATATTACTACATCCGTTCAAGATGCTGTCCATTTACGTTCAACTTCCAAGTCCTTTGTATGATGTCATTTGGTTCCATTCCATTACCTTTGTTTCACTTTTGTCGATGTTAATCTTTAAATCTCTTTTCAAGATGCTACCCACTTCGTTCAACTGGTGTTCTATATCATTTGCCGTCTCAGACTGGTAACTGAAAATTACATCTGTTTATTTCACTGCCGGCCGGGGTGGCCGAGTGGTTCTAAGCGTTACAGTCTGGAACCGCGCGACCGATGCGGTCGCAGGTTCGAATCCTGCCTCGGGCTTGGATGTTTGTGATGACATTAGGTTAGTTAGGTTTAAGTAGTTCTAAGTTCTAGGGGACTGAGACCCCAGAAAATAAGACATATAATGCTCAGAACCATTTGAACAATTTTTTTATTTTTATTTCACTCTTTCACAAGCAAGACTTCTTCACACATCATTCACAGATTGAAGTGGCAACTTCCCATTAATTTGTACATTTATGTTATATATTTCAGACGAGAAGAGGAGTGCGGCAACCGCTCGCACCTGCACCATCGCTACAGCGAACCATTACGATTGCCAATGTCATACCATTTCTGGGAGTGAAATCGCAATCTAGGGGTCATTCCGTTTTGTAACGCCTGAGAAGTGCAGAACTATTGCGCGACTGTATTTGTTGAGCAGCAATCTGACAGCGACCCGCATCCGCGGCCAGGTTTGCGATGCGACAGCAATCCGAGCGTGCAGACACAACGGGCGCGCACGGGAGAGTGTTGTGATCGGCCGGCCATCGGGCACCGCAGCGAACTTAACAGCGGTCGCTGTAATTACTGGGATTCACGCATGGGGACAGCTGGAAAATGACTTCCCGCAATCCGTGGCTCCGCGCGGCGCGCACACGTCACCGTGGCCAGCAATCACATTTGGCGCGCGTATCGGGCATCTGCTATGATTGCGGCCGACCCCTGCACGCGCGGCTGAAGAACGACAACGACAAACAGCGGCCGCCGCGTCCGTAGCTGCGGGCGGCTTCCGGCGGCGGGCACGCCGGGGCGGAAAGCCAGCACGCTCTGCGCTGGCGCCAGTCGGCTGGCTTTCATTCCGCGCGAGGTTTGATGTATTCCTGCGCGCCAGCGGTTTACGGCCGGCAATCTGTCTGCCGGCCGCCGCGGACACGACGCCCCAGCGCGCTGGCATATGTACTGCCCACGGTCGGGCGCCGGTTCGTTCACACACTGCTCTCCTCATAGCTACGGAGCTTCGCCGGCGCTCTGACAGGCGTCGCAAAGTACTTCACCATCTGGTCCATAGCTGCGCTCCACAGTCACGCTTACTGCACAGTTCCTAGTCAGCGCCCGATTGTACGTTTAACTTAACCCTACTTCAGGTTGCCAAATTACGGAATTCACTTCACACTTCCTAAAATATTCCGTGCTATTACGTCCTGGTCGAATGAATTTCGTGTTGAAACTGGCAACGGCAAGGAAAGCGTTTCTGAAAAAGAGAAATTTGTTAACATCGAGTATAGATTTAAGTGTCAGGAAGACGTTTGTGGAAGTATTTGTATAGAGTTTAGCCATGTATGGAAGTGAAACATGGGCGATAAATTGTTTAGACAAGGAGAGAATAGAAGTTTTCGAAATGTGGTGCTACAGAAGGATACTGAAGTTTAGATGGGTAGATCACATAACTAATGAGGAGGTACTGAATAGAATTGGGGAGCAGTTTGTGGTACAACTTGACTAGAAGAAATGATCGGTTGGTAGGGTATGTTCTAAGGCATCAAGGGAGGGCAGCGTGGAGGGTAGATATCGTAGAGGGAGACCAAGAGATGAACACACTAAGCAGATTGTGAAGGATGTAGGGTGCAGTAGGTACTTGAAGATGAAGAAGCTTGCACAGGACACTGGAACGAAACTATACAGTCAGGGGGGGGGGGGGGGGGGGACAGACTGGACTGTGGAAATTAACCGGGTATAAGCGTGTATCATCATTAGCTTAGGAGGAATACTAAAAGAAGCATTCGAGATGGAGGTTAAAATGCCATAAGAGTGGGACGGTTTCAGACAGGGTGCTCCCGTCTTGATGGAATATTCCCAGAACGTAATCCAATAAGAGAATTGCCAAGGTACGATGACGATGAGCGATCCAGTCTGTGAGATGGACTTCCAGAAAAGCTGCAATCGCCTTTGAAGTTGTCCTCCACGGATGGGTAAGAAACGTTGGGCGCCAACAAAAAATTTACCCTGCCATGATATAACAGCACGGAATATCTTAGTGATGTAGCACTTAAAAAGTGCTTTATTGGCGTGTTTCGGTCATGGTTTGTGATCAGAATATCGGAAAGAAATTTCGTACAAAGTTTAGTGTCTTGAGGTAGTTCTAGTAACATACGTGCTCGAGCAAAATAGTGTGCTGTAAGTGTTTTTGTAGGGTTGGATCCTAGAGGGGGGGAGATGGGGTTTATAACCCATCCCAAAGATGAGTTTGCTAAAAGTATTCAGTTGACAATCCAACAAGTGATTCCGTGATGATGCTACAAACCCTCAGGGATGATGGAGAAGCGTAAGTGTATCACATTAGAGTAAGGGACCCTGGTACGGAAACGATCGTTTCAAAAATTATAAGCGAAAATATTGTGACTCGTTTGGCAGAATACATGTACGTCTACTGTTGTTGCTAGCACAGTAGCGTCGGTAACTTTCAGAGGTGGCAGTACGAACCAAAACAAGAAAAAAATATCTACTAAACTTGGGCCGTAAGACACATACCTTAAGACTATGAGCATTTGTTCATCTTCGATATAGTGAACCATATGCCCGTAGCTCTTACCGTGTGCATTATAGAGCCCATTTTTACTGAACATTTTGTTTTTGTTTTGGTCCGTACTACCACCTCTGAAAGTACCTACCTAACAATCTTATCAACAACAGTAGCGGTACAAGTATTCCGTTATCAGAGGTATCAAAACGATTTTCGCTTAAGACTTACGACTCGGTCGTTCCCAGACCATGGTGCCTTACCTCGAGTTATACATTTATCATTCTCCATCATCCCTGAAAGTTAGTAACATAATCATGTAATCCCTCCGTATTTCTTGGTATGCCAGTTTCCCAATTTCTCAGCTGATTTTGCAGGAATAATAACTGAAGATCTCGTAAACGGGAAGGAATGACAACAAATATTTATACAGAAGATCTCCCATTGGTTTGCCTCAGAATGCCTCCGTGGATGGTTTTGCGGCCAGAGCGGTAGCAGAAAGCAGTCCATCCACGTAAAGACGGCCTTTTACTGTCTTACTGTACCTGCCACTAACTCCGATATGATTCTTGGGTTCACAGCTATAAACAGAGAAACCGTACATTGTACAACAAATTCTGCAGGGGATGAGTGAGTCATTTCTGCCCCTCTCCCCCTCTCATCAACAGACAATCCCATGAGAAACATATTCCAAAATCATTCTAAATTAGGAACAAAATATGACCCCGTCCAAAACTGAATTCCGTAACCGCGCCTGTGCTGTGTGTCCAGGTGGACAAGTGACTCTTCACGATGACATATCATACCTGAGTAGTCCACTGTATGTGGAGTAAGTAATGTAACGTGGCGAAGTTGGCTTGGAGACCCCAAGGTGTTGTTTCAGCCGCATAGTCAGAGAGAGTATTGTTTCACAGTGCACAGTGGTCCCTTTCCTTGCAGATATGTGAGAATTGTGTCCTGTGTGTACCTATGGAGTGTAGGTGATCATAATGGTTGCTTGTATATTGTGGTGCTGTGTTTGTGTTGTATGATTAGGGAGAGGATCAAATTCAGTGTTGGTACATAGCCTACTCTTCTCGAATAACACCAAGGCGCTCTCCGAGCTTTACGTTTCCATCCGGCGGACGGGTCACTGCCACCTGCCCTCACTTCGCGAGACACTACGGAAAGCTTTGGAATTTGATGGAATAAGCTGGCTCAAAGACTTTACGCCACGACCTCCCCTTCCGTTACCGGCCAAGTAGTGGCAATGGAAATTTCATCCGTTACCAGGATGTGAACCTGTTTACATCATAGGTAGGCGCTACCGGACAAGTGTTCGCTATCGAACCACAGTATTGAGGTGGGTATCAGCCCAGTAAGGTGGATCAAACTGGAGATGAGATTGCATGAGAGATAATCTGCCGTATCTGGGCGTGCACATGATCAGGTCGTGAATTAAATTGCCCAATTTGTTGTTTTATCATTTCGAATTTCCCACAGGATTGGCAAGCAATGGAGTACCGCCAGCCGACATGTTACACTGCCTGAGGACAGTGATCGTGGAAATACTCTAACCGACTGGGATTAGAGAAATGTGTCACACGTTGCTAATGACAGTCATTCTCTGTCAGTGAAAGCAATTCCAACTTCATCCGTTGCCGAACGAATGAACGAAGTGAAACGCATGCGGTGTACGTATGGAGTCGCGTACCGCTCAAAACTCCATAACTAATGCTGGCCCGACAGGATGTAGGTTTGCCTCTTTTCACACTTTCCGGGGAAGCGGGTGCACCAACGATGCAGTCAAACGTTTAATCTATAATGTATGTGGAGGGTGGAACACACGCCAAAGTTCTTTTAAGTGTGTTTTCCCTGGTGTGACGAATACTCGCGCATCCTGCAGCAACTCGAATGAACCCTCAGATTATTATTACTATTATTATTATTGTGAGTCATGTGTCTTCTGGCTGGTTTGGTGCGACCCTGCACGAATTCCTCTCCTGTGCCATTATTTTCATCTCAGAGAAGCAGTTGCCATCTATTTCCTCAATTATTTACTGACTGTATTCCTACCTTGTCTTCCTCTACAGTTTCTAGCCTCTACTGCACTCTCTAATACCATGGATGTTAATCCCTAATCTCTTACTACATGTGCACTCATCCTATTCCTTCTTCTTCGAATGTTTTCCATATTTTCGTTTCCTCGCTGATTTCACGGGGAACCTCCTCATTCCTTATCTTTTCACTCCACATAGTTTTCAACATTTATCTGTAGTACATCTCAGGTACTTAGATCCTCGTCTGTTTCGGTTTTTCCACAGTCCATGTTTCGCTACCATACAATGAATTACTCCAAACGTACATTCTCACAAATTTCTTCCTCAAATTAAGGCCTATGTTTCATACCACTGGTCTTTGCTTCATCAGATAAACCACGGCGGTTCATTTCTCTTACGCAGAATACCCGTGATGTACTCCATCCGTAGGCGAAAACAGTGAATCATAATGAAAGAAATATCGCGTAAAAAAGACTCTCATTCACGCCATCTATCCGTGCAACTAATAAATAATGGTGTAAACATCGAATATAGATAGGCAGCGCTTTTTAATCTCCGGCCGCTGTGGCCGAGCGATTCTAGGCCCTTCAGTCCGGAACCGTGCGACTGCTACGGTCACAGGTTCGAATCCTGCCTCGGGCATGGATGTGTGTGATATCCTTAGCTTAGTTAGGCTTAAGTAGTTCTAAGTTCTTGGGGACTGAAGACCTCAGATGTTAAGCCGCATAGTGCTCAGAGCCACTTGAGTTTTTTAATCAACAAAATACGCTGACCCGTAGAACCTAGGGGTATGGTGCATTTGGAAGGTAAAGCGACCCAAGAATCTACGGGCTTGACACTGAGAGTGCTATATTCAACGTAAACAGGCAAAGCCAATCAGTGCCCTACGATGTCCTCTTGAAAGGTTTTAATGCTGTTTAAAAGCCGCGTGTAAAGGAAACTCCAATGAGAATAAAATAACGTAGAGTTAGGTACAGGAGCCTGGCGGGCTGGCAAGAACAACTGTTGTGGGAACTGATCAGCATACGATACCGTTCCCAACACTATCTAGCACGCAGTTGCGGTTGACGCAGTACGCTATTTCACGAGCACGTGCGGCCGGCAGAAACAGGATTGGTTTGAGTCTGATATTTCCCAACACACCTAACATTTTGAGTATCGATTGTCTTGCTGCGCTGCACCCTTTTTCCCAATTATGCAGTGGTTTGCAGCGGAAGGTTTCAGAATAAGCAATAGTAGATTGAGGAAGGATTAGTGATTTAGTAACGTTAATTGGGAAAATGTACTATCGTTTCTTGGAGTTAACAATCATGAAAACAGTTTTCTCTTGACTTGGATTTATTGACTCAGCGTGCGAAGTAGGTGTGACTTTGGCGCTTTAGTGCAGCGCGGTAGGTCCGTCCGTTGTGCGACACGGCACAGGGGTGAAGGCGTCTCTAGCGATCGATTGTGTTTGAGTAGTACAAATCAGATTACCGTCCTCTGGTATCCGCAAGTTACGAAATCCACCTGTTCAAAGAACAATACGACCAATATATATGATCTCTTATTCATCGCGTATTTCGCTACACACCACACAGATATTGTAAGTTACAATATTGTACATGGCAGGGAAGTGGGAAGAAGGTGCCGCGTGGGATTCGCCGAGTGGTCTGAGGCGCAGCAGTCATGGACTGTGCCGCTGGTCCCGGCGGAGGTTCGCGTCTTCCCTCGGGTATGGGAGTGTGTGTTTGTTCTTAGGATAATTTAGGTTAAGTAGTGTGTAAGCTTAGGGACTGATGACCTTAGCAGTTAAGTCCCACAACATTTATTTATTTATTTATTTTGGTTGTTACATACTGCTTATGACGATAACGTACATGAGGTCGAGCGGTCAGGACTTGTAATTGGGCATCCAGGGCTGCCGTTAAATGGCAGAACGGAAAATTTGGTAACATAAAGATAATATATTTCAGCGTACGGTATAATAAGGGCGCGCCTAGGGTCGGAAGTTACCAGTCGTGGGCACTTTAGGAGGCCGAAAAACTACATGAAGTGGACATCGGAATGGGAGGCTCTTCAAGTTAGTTGATGTTGGTGGCCGATGGTAAAACGCAGATCCGGAGGCTCTACCACGTAAGAAGCCGTCTTCTCTGCTCGAGGTCTGAATTATCAGAGAGCGAGACAACTGTGTTCTGCACTGCGGAATCCTTCAGAGTTCACACTAGTGACCTGTATCCCACGCTCGTTACTGGCTAAAAACAATAGCGTGTACTTTCTAGCAGTTTCAGCAGAGGGCTCAAGACGTCTCTTGTTAGCAGCTTTAACTGGACAGAACTGCTTCGGTTCTGAAAAACAGGTACTTTGTGTCACGTAGACACTACGGAAGTCGCTCTTCTAAAGATCTGACTGGGCTTTTGAAATAAGTTCTTTAAACCAATTCCCTAAAATATTCCTCGACTTGCTGCCAACCTCTACATTCCTTCCTCCTTACACAGGAGTGGTGACTCGCATTGAGCCGGCCAAGCGGTTCTAAGCACAAGAGTCTAGAACCGCGCGATTGCTACGGTCGCTGGTTCGAATCCTGCCTCGGACATGGATGTGTGTGATGTCCTTAGGTTACTTAGGTTTAAGTAGTTCTAAGTTCTATGGGACTGATGACCTGAGATGTGAAGTCCCATAGTGCTCAGAGCCATTTGAACCATTTTTTTACTCGCTTTGTTTCCAAAATGGCGTCAGTCACTTCCCGGAAAGATGGTTTACCGTTGTGGGGTCCTTAATGCTGTGGGAGGGTTGTGTTACAATATTGCTTCTAGTGAAAATGGGAGGGGACTTACACGTAGTCAAGTTTACAAAATGTCACGAGGTAAGAAAATAATAAAATAGTAACTTTCAAATTTTGTACAGAAATACAATGGCTTCTGTAATTAATAACTAACTATTCTCTGTAAGTAAAATTACGACTTGAAAAACTGAAGGGCAAGGCCAGAAACAGCACTTGTTGGATTGTCAAATGAAAATGAGGATCGGTTAGAACCTTACTTTTTCCTCTAAAATGGCAAATTTCAAGAAAAATATATGTCCTGTCAACTGTTCTGGGAGTTTACATGTTTCAGATTATGAAGGGAGCTTCACTGGCATGGCATAAGCTCGTAAAAGAAAGTTATAGGTATGGAGAAACACATAGGCAAAACTCTACAAAAGATAATTAAAATGTCTGTCCACAGTGACCAAACAGCTAACAATATCCTTGTCCTATTCATAAAACTTCGCTTAAAAGGTGGGAACGAATGCAGTGAGTTTATAATCAGTTCATAAAATACGAAAAATTCGCAGCTAGAATGTGGTTCCGGGCGACAGAAGCACACCAGCTACCATCACGATATGCACAATACTTTCTTGCTACATCCACAGAAGGGAAAAGGACGGTGTTACACCAGGTTACACCAGTCCACCGTGTTCCCAACAGTGGCTTATTCGACTAGAGAAATGCGAGATGAGGTGATAAATGAGACCGATCACGCTACTCGACAGTCGCGATCCAGGTCCCTCCGCAGAACGCAGCGAGGGGGCCGAAAGCGAGCGCGGAAAGTGGGCGTGACCGCGAGGCACAAAGCACCGCCAGCTCCCGGTCCGCCGCTGCGGTCGTGCGTGTAATTGTTCAATTGCGCCGAAAGACGCGGCCGGTGGTGGAGGGCCCGCCGGGGTTCCATCCATCCATCACGCGCAGCCTGCCGTTTGTCAGCGGCCGGCGCGGCGGTGCGCTCCGGTGCGGCGCGATGCGCGATGGACCGTCCGCTGCGCCTTTTGTTTACTGTCCTCCGGCTCGCCTCGTCCCTCATCCAATGCGTCACTACGCGATTCCCGTCGCCGTGTCTCAATCACCGCCCCTGCCAACGCGTTACTCTGTTTACTAGTTGACCGCAAAGCGAATTTACAATCATTGGAACACACTGAAGGGAAGCCAGTGCTTCAAAGCTTCACAGCCGAGAAAATTGTGGCGCTCACTTAGCTGGATCTCTTCTGGAATTTTATTTGTGCACTAGTGGATTTACCACACAGGCGTATTAATGATAGACAATTCAACTTCGTTATAGCATTTTTAATGGATATTAAACACATTCACCGGTATACTTGGGAAGGCAGGGGAACCAGATCTGTCACTGATTATATAGTAACAGATCAGGAACTCAGGAAGGCTGTGAGGGACACGCGTGTATTCAGGGTATTCTTTGATGACACTTATCACTATTTAATCTGCACTGAAATTGGTGTTGTGAGGCCGAGAGTGTAGGAGGTCAGGTCCATATGTAGGAGGACAAGAGTGGAGAAACTTCAGGATAAGGAAATCAAGCACAAGTACATAACAGTGATCTCAGAAACGTACCAGTTACTGGAATATAGTCAGTCATTGGAAAAGGAATGGACAAGGTACAGGGACACAGTATTTAACAAATAAAAATTAAAATAGTAATAATAATAATATATAATAACAATAAATTGTAATAATTGAGAGATTAAAATTTAAGCCGTGAATTTATCGAGCTACGCACGTCCGAAGATGTACGGAACGTAGTCAGCGCTCATTATACATTTTTTGTAGACAAAGTCTGACTTCTGCCCTCACCTTCAATCATGACAAAGGAATGACTAAAACTACTGAAACAGAGAAAAGCATACGATTAAATAAAACATATATTCATTTTAACATATACATTACGATATAAATGACACTTACGTAAAATTCTATCTAAATAATTACAGATAATTCACAAATGAGAGCGACTTATTAATTCTGTGCCTCTTTGCCACAAATAAATATCAATATGGCTAATTGTGGAGCCACACAAAATATTATGTCCTTCTAGGACAACGATAGACATAAGAGTGTTGATGCCTACTGGCTGTGAAAAGAGAGCGGTGTTAATTCCTTCATTTTGCATTTTCTTGTCTTCAAAACTCAATAAATATAATTTAAGTTAACTAAATTAAATATTGCCTGTGCTCGAGTGCAAATGATTCCTAAAAAGTACTAGAAGCGGCTAAAGAGTGTCTTGGAATAGTAGAGTGTAAATGTAGGATGAAGCAAACAGCTTGTTGGAATGACACAGTCAAGGCAGCCTGTAAAAGGAAAAAGAAGCCGTATCAAAAATGAGTAAATACTAGAACTCAGGTAGACAGAAAAAGTTATTTTGAAGAAAGAAACAGAGCCAAACAGATAATTGCGGCATCCAAGAAGAAATCTTGGGAAGACTTTGGAAACAGGTTGGAGACTTTGGGTCAAGCTGCTGGAAAACCATTCTGGAGTGTAATTAGCAGTTTTCGAAAGGAAGTTAAGAAGGAAATGACAAGTATTTTGGACAGGCCAGGAAAAGTGCTGGTGAATCGTATTGGCCGGCGGAGTGGCCGTGCGCTTCTAGGCGGTGCAGTCTGGAACCGCGCGAACGCTACGGTCGCAGGTTTGAATCCCGCCTCGGGCATGGATGTGTGTGATGTCCTTAGGTTAGTTTGGTTTAATTACTTCAAAGTTCTAGGCGACTGATGAAATTAGAAGTTAAGTCGCATAGTGCTCAGAGCCATTTGTGCCATTTTTTTAATATTGTTGATGCCTTGGGCAGATAGAGGGAATATTTTGAAGAGTTGCTCAATGTAGTTGAAAGCACGATCAGTAATATTTCAGATTTCGATGTACCATGGGATAGGAATGATGATGAAAATAGGATCACATTTGAGGAAGTGGAGAAAATGGTCAATAGACTGCAATGCAATAATGCGGCTGGCTGGATGAAATTAAGTCGTAACTCAGCAAATACAGTGGAATGTCAGGTCTTAAATGGCTACACAGGATTAGTGAAATGGCGTGGGAGTCTGGACAGGTTCCATCAGACTGGTCGAAAGCAGTAATCACACCAGTCTTTAAACATGCAAACTGAAAAGATTGTAACAACTACAGAGGTATCTGTTTAATCAGCTTTGTGGGTCAAATCGTCTCAGGTATTGTTGAAAGGAAAGTGCGAGTATTAGTTGAGGACAAACTGGATGAAAATCAGTGTGGGTTTAGGCCTCTTAGAGGTTGTCAGGACCATATCTTAGCTTACGGCAAATAATGGAGAAGTGTTACGAGTGGAACAGGAAATTGTATCTATGCGTTATAGATCTAGAAAAGGCATATGATCGAGTTCCTAGGAGGAAGTTATTGTCTGTTCTACGAGATTACGGAATACGAGGCGAACTTTTGCAAGCAATTAAAGGTCTTTACATAGATAGTCAGGCAGCAGTTAGAGTTGACAGTAAATTGAGTTCATGGTTCAGAGTAGTTTCAGGGGTAAGACAAGGCTGTAACCTGTCTCCACTGTTGTTCATATTATTTAAGGATCATTTGTTGAAAACAATAGACTGGCTGGGTGAGATTAAGATATGTGAACACAAAATAAGCAGTCTCGCATATGCGGATGACTTAGTTGTGATGGCAGATTCGATTGAAAGTTTCCAAAGTAGTGTTTCAGCTCTAGATCAGAAATGTAAGGACTATGGTGTTAATATTAGCATTTCCAAAACGAAAGTAATGTCAGTGGGAAAGAGATATAAACGGATTGAGTGCCAACTAGGAGGAACAAAGTTAGAACAGGTAACGGTTTCAAGTACTTAGGATGGCAACATAGTGAAAGAAGTGGATGCGAGGTGTAGCAAAGCTAATGCAGTGGGCGCTCAGCTACGATCTACTCTCTTGTGCAAGAAGGAAGTGAGTACCAAGACTAAGTTATCTGTACACCGTTTAATCTTTCGACCAACTTTGTTGTGTGGAAGCGAAAGCTGGTTGGATTCAGGTTACCTTATCAATAAGGTTGAGGTTATGGGTATGAAAGTAGTTAGGATGTTTGCAGGAGGGTGTCCACAATGAGGAAATCAAAGAAAAACTGGGAATGAACTCTATAGATGTAGCAGTCAGGGCGAACCGGTTTAGATGGTGGGGTCATGTTACACGCATGGGAGAAGCAAGATCACCCAAGAGACTCACGGGTTCAGCAGTAGAGGGTAGGAGAAGTCGGGGTAGACCAAGGAGTAGTTACATGGATTCGGTTAAGAATGATTTTGAAGTAATAGGCTTAACATCAAAAGAGGCGCCAATGGTAGCACTGAATAGGGGATCATGGAGGAATTTTATAAGGGGGACTAAGCTCCAGACTGGACGCTGAAAGGCATAATCAGTCTTAAATGATGGTGATTAAACACAAGGATTAGTCTTACGTTCGTGTACATGTACGTACGAGGGTTGGAACTTAAATAGTGGCAACTATTCATTCACAACCGATACAAACGAGTTACATGTTTTCACCTGTTACTGTCCTTCAAAGTAGTCACTATTGTTATGTAGAACACGTTTCCAGCAATGTGGAACCTGTAGTATACCGTTAGTAGAGCCTGTTCCGTTCATGGTGCGAATGGAGCAGTCTAAAGTTATCATGATTCTCGTGTACGACTGTGATGGTGTTATCCTAACGCATTACGTTCCTCC
Source organism: Schistocerca gregaria (assembly GCF_023897955.1). Taxonomy (NCBI): domain Eukaryota; kingdom Metazoa; phylum Arthropoda; class Insecta; order Orthoptera; family Acrididae; genus Schistocerca; species Schistocerca gregaria. Next base: position 509,896,090 of record NC_064924.1, on the reverse strand, counting down.
ACGGCAGACCGTCAATGCTAAGTATTTCTGTCCGTTTTTGGAGCATCACCTGCGACCAGCTTTGTGAAAGAAACGGCCACACTCTCTGGGCAACCCATCCATCTTTTGACACGACAATGCGCGGTCGCATACAGCGCAAGCTGTGGCTGCTCTATTCGGTCGATGGGACAGAGAAGTACTGCACCATCCACTACACTCTTCGTACTTAAGTTCTTGTGATTTTGATTTGATGCCGGCAAGAGTGGCCGTGCGGTTCTAGGCACTACAGTCTGGAATCGAGCAACCGCTACGGTCGCAGGTTCGAATCCTGCCTCGGGCATGGATATGTGTGGTGTCCTTAGGTTAGTTACTTGTAAGTAGTTCTATGTTCTAGGGGACTGATGACCTCAGATGTCAAGTCCCATGGTGCTCAAAGCCATTTGAACCTTTTTTTTTTTTTTCACCGAACCATCTCCTAGTTGAAGAAGACGGTGAGTCACGCAGTTGAGATATTGTGCTGCAAAAGACGCAAATAACCGGCAGAAACCCGTATTAACCAACATGACAACGCCTCTCCGAGAAGGCCTGATGAATTACTCCTTCTACCTATTTCTCCTACGGTCTACTCTCGTACAGCGCGCGGGAAAAAAGGAACACTAAACTGTTGACTGAATCCTCCGTGCAAAGTCTATATAGCTTGCTAGTTTGCTTTTGTTCTCCTGTATTACTTTTATTGTGTTAACCGATTTTCGGTTTACAAGGTCATCTACAGACATTTAAATGTCATATATATGGCCTTGTAAAGGTGAAAACCGCTTAGCACGATAAATGTAGTACTGTAGAAGAAAAGCTAACGAATACTTAACTCTTTCCGTGCGAGCTCTTATTTCTCTGTTTTATTAGGATAATAATTCTTAATTAAAAAGGACTTTAAACAAGAAAGTATGAGAGAAGAAAATGAAAGAAAGAGATTAAGATGGTAGGGGCATGTTAAGAGGATGCATGTGCAGAGACTCCCCACAATTATGGAAGAATTAAAGATGGATGGGAAAAGACCTAGAGGGCGCCCAAGAACACGGTCGAAAATGGGAGTGAGAATACCTGTAGAAAGGAGAGGTGTGACTTGGCAGCAAGTGGAGGAACAAAAGTGGTGGGAGGACAGAGCCAAATGGAGAGGACTCGCCAACACCCAGACCCAGCAGTAGCTGGAGCGGGGTTCGGATATAGATAGATAGATAGATATTTGTCATCTCTCCCCTTTTCGCGATAGTACAAAACCAGCTGTCCTTCTTTAAACTTTTTCACTGTCCTCTGTCAGTCCTACCCGATACGAGGACCAAACCGCACAGCACTGCTACAGGAGACGGCGGACAAGTGTAGTGTAGGCAGTTGCTATAGTACACCTGTTGCCTTTCCTAACTGTTCCACCAGTAAACCGCTGCCTACTGTTTGCTTTACCCGCAACGTTATCTATTTCATCGTTCCAGTTGAAGTTATTCGTAATTGTAATCCCTAAATATTTAGTAGCATTTACAGCCTTGAGGTTTGAGCGATTTATCGTGCACCCGATTTTTAAATGTACCCCATGACATCAGAAATAAGGGGTTTTTCTCACCGAAATGTAAATTGTGGGTAGCTACCTTCTTTGTACCTATGTTTTCCTTCCCAACTTCTGTGATGGCCCTTTTTAGAGATGTCCATTCCTCTTCAACTGTACTGCATACTGCGCTATTCCTTATTGCAGTATCTATAGAGTTAGAGAACTTCAAACGTATCTCGTCATGAAATGATGACGAGGACAACACAACACCCAGTCTCTATGCGGGCCGGGAACCGAACACGGGCGCGCTGCATGGGAGGCAAAGACGTTATCACCACTCAGCTAAGCAGGCAGACAATTCCGGAAATTTCGTCGGATGCACTGAATGTGTAGTCTATATACCGGGTGATCAAAAAATCAGTATAAATTTGAAAACTGAATAAATCACGTAGTAATGTAGATAGAGAGGTACAAATTGACACACACGCTTGGAATGACATGGGGTTTTATTAGAACCAAACAAAATACAAAAGTTCAAAAAAATGTCCGACAGATGGCGCTTCATCCGATCAGAATAGCAATAATTAGCATAACAGAGGAAGACAAAGCAAAGATGATGTTCTTTACAGGAAATGCTCGATCCATTCCAAGCGTACTAATTTGCGTTCCTGCTTTACTTCTTCCTTCAGAATTCAAAAAATAGCGGGTCTACATTCGAGAAACCCTTCCAGACATTCCTTTTTGTGACCAGGCTTACTTCATTCCACACGTTCAACGACAACACGTTTTCTTGTAATAGCTTTTATTAACCGATCACGAACACTCTGTGGAAGTATATTTAGTAACTTTTGCTATGTTGTGTGAAGCTACTTCACTTACTTAATTCGTGCAACTAGTTACTGCGTTATCAATCTACGTCAGCTCTACTTTGCCTAAGCTTCGGTCTCTGCTCCTTTTCTGCAAAAACACGTAACAATTTCAGCACAGAACGCTTTTAGTTTGTTACTAACTCACAAAAGGTATCGATTCTAGTTATACTCAGTTATCTTATTCGACGTTGTTCGTTGCAATTGCTTCTATTCTGTAGCCAAGATCACATTGTATGATCGCAATCACGGCTTCTCTTTCATTACAAGCAATTACTGCACAATTGATTGTACAATACGTCGTGTTGCATTATCTGTATAATGGAAATACAGCTTTTTGTAACGACTGGTTTTGACCGAGCGAGGTGGCGCAGTGGTTAGCACACTGGACTCGCGTTCGGGAGTACGACGGTTCCAACCAGCCTCCGGCCATCCTGGCTTAGGTTCTGAGTAAATTCCCTAAATCACTTCAGGAAAGTGCCGGGATGACATCGCTGTTTGCCCCTTCCAACAAACTAATCTCTTAATGAGCCAATGGTATGTGTTCTCTTCCATCCTCAATAACTGTACCTAAAAAGCGACTACCATTTGCTTCTTAGAATTTAGCAAAGCATTTGATACTGTCGGCTTCGACATCTTACTAGCCAAACTTAGCAGTCTAAATTTCTCACCAAGTGCAGTGCAATGGTTTCGCTCATACATGACGTCTCGTCAGCAACGCGTCCTGTCTGGGAATATAAAATTACAATGGTGGCAGGTAGTGTCAGGCGTTACCCAAGGCTCAGTATTAGGTTCTATACTCTTCTCTCTGCATGTCAATGATGTGTCATCGGTTCTGACCTATTGCAAATATCAAATGTATGCTGATGACCTTCAGTTGTATCTAAGTGCGAAACCAAGCAATCTGAAGAAAACTATTGAAAATTTCAATACTGACCTCAATGCACTGTCAAAATGGGCATAGGACATAGGTCTAAAACTAAACCCATCTAAAACCCAAGCGGTACTTGTTGGTCACTCTAAGGTCATTAGCCAAAAACGTCGGGAATCCATAACATCTCTTATCCTAAATGGAACAAATATTAACTTCTCTCCCTCAGCAAAGAGTTTGGGAGTAATAACAGATGAAAATCTAAATCGGACAGAGTACGTAACTGCAGTGTGCAAAAAAGCATCAGCATCCCTTCATGTCTTACAAAAATATAAAAAACTCTTACCTTTGGATCTGAAAAAGAAATTAGTACAAACGCTTATACTCCCAATCATTTACTACAGTGATATTATCCTACAAGGCCTCTCTCAGGAAAATTCGCGACGTCTAGAACTGGTCATGAATGCCTGCGTCCGATATATCTGTGACGTTCGACTTTTTGATCACATTTCACCAGCATACGCAAAATGGTCCTGGCAGCGTGCAGACAAACGCAGAGATTTCCATACACTCTGTGTCATCTACTGCCTTACAAATGTACACTGTCCCTCATATCTCTCCTCGTCCCTAACGCTCATGTCGGAACAACATGATAGAAACACAAGTTCCCATTATAATAAAATCTTCTCTGTTCCACTGCATCGCTCAGTCACCTTCTCCAAGTCCTTTACAGTAGCAGGAACCCGACTATGGAATAACCTCCCTCGTTATGTTAGAGAACTTAAAAACATGTCCGGCTTCAAAAAACTGTTAATGACGTATCTACTTAAGCAACAGTAATGCCTTCCTCTGTACATGAATGCACTTCATCTCATTACTTCCCTCTTTCCCCCTCCTTAAATCTCCCTTCCCCAAAACTCGCTATACTAGTAAACACCTACTTTACACACCAAGATATTAATGTACATCTGCACAAATCTTCATTACTATTGCAATTTCTCTCATGTTTATCATTATTATTTGATTTTTTACTGTTATTATTATTGCTTTTATCATAATCTACATGTATAGCACCTGTTGTAAAATACTGCCAGCATTTACTTTATTAGGCCCTAGTCATGTTTATCATTATTATTCGATTATTTTTACTGTTATTATTATTGCTTTTATCATAATTTGTATGTATAGCACCTGTTCTGCTGCATTTACTTTATTAGGTCTTAGTCACTACTCTCTATTCATATTGTCACTAGAGTAATCTAATTTTCTCATTTAAACTATGGTCATGATGTAACTCTGATGTGTGTAGTGCTGCAGGTGTGCAACACAGGTCCGATGTAAGAGTGGGCCTGACGGTCATAATCTGATCAGGTTAAATAAATAAATAAATAATTTAACACAGCTCGCTTGTAATTTCATTTACTGTATACGATAACCAGCAGTTTGCAGTCTTCAGCACTTTTACATTTTCAAAGACAATGCATGTTTTCTAATTTACGATCGTCCCTTGAAATCAAAATTGTCGTTTCTCTATATATTTTACACAATAATTTTCCGACTGTAATTTGCAATTTTTCACTTGCTATCCTAGCTGTCAAATGACGATGCTGTTTAAAGTGAGCGTTGTCCCCTGTTCCCTTGTTATTTTGAAGATTTATTTTCTTAACAATTGTTCGGTCCTCTTTTTCAGATGTTTGCATTAATTGTGCATTCTTCGACTTTAGTTTTGTACTTAAAGTGTTGTCATTGCTTACAGCAATTATGATCGCACCGTCGACTATCGCATTCGGCCAAGTGCTACGCTTACTTTTGTAATCAATTGTGGAGCGGCCCTCTCTGGGCAATTTACTGTACATAACATGACGCGCCTGCTCGCTATACTTCCGCCGACCTGTTGGCATAATATTTTATGATTAGTGATTTCGGATTTGGTCCTGAACATGACACACGACAACCAGATCATTTGTTTCGCGACGTTCGCACAACTCGGTAAAGATTTAGTATAAGCCCGTCGTGGTGGCCAAGCGGTTCTAGGCGCTTCAATCCTGAACCACGTGGCTGCTACAGTCCCAGTTTCGAATCCTGTCTCGGGCATGGATGTGTGTGATGTCCTTAGGTTAGTTAGGTTTAAGTAGTTCTAAGTTTGGCGGACTGACGATCTCAGCTGTTAAGTCCCATAGTGCGTAGAGCTATTTAGTATAAAGCTGTTATTAGTGCGGGCCGCCTTTTTTATTCGTTAAGACGCTGTAGCTTTAGGTTAATTTCCCATTTTGTTTAAGTTAATCGAAACCCTCAGCTGCCCACAGGTGTTGTTGAAATACCTCAGTAGTGACAGCTGAAAATGTGTGCCCCGACCGGGACACGAACCCGGGATCTCCTGCTTACATGGCAGACGCTCTATCCACAGGGCACAGAAGACAGAGCGACTGCAGGGACATCCCTTGCACGCTTCCCGTGAGGCTCACATTCCCAACTGTCCACAACGTACATTCGTAATGTTCCTAGTAAATATTTGCCCCTTCACTGCCACCGCTGAGGGTTTCGATTAATTTCATTTCATTCTAGAGAGGCTGTATGGTCATCATCTGCATCTGTTCTTTCGAGAACGGTTACTATTTTCATATGATCTCACGATGTTAGACGAAAGAAACCGGTCGTAATATAATAATTGTGTGATAATGCAGCCGAGGCTGATTCACTCATTAACATGATCAAGATTATGATATCATCCAGTGGGAGACTGGCATATATGGAAGGCGTGGCGAAACGGTTCCAGCGGTTGTGGTACCCTCTTGAGATAGCTGGCGCAGTCAGCCTTGGCCAAAGGCCACGCCTGCTGTTTATGGAACCGGTGACACCTAGCCGCACAAAGGAATGTCGCCTGGCGGGTGGCGGAGGACGTAATACCAGGAAAAACTTTTCCTAGGCAATCTTTTCTGGCAATGTATCGAAGACTCACTGTTTACTTACATGCCAGCAATGCCAGCAACGTTACACTTTACTCACAAGCATTATTGTAGCCAAAAGATAAGCTCACAGTACGAAGTGCTCATCCCTTAACAGAGCACACTGGCTGCTTTGGAGTGCCGTAGGTGGGGTAGAATTACCACCACATGGCCATGTGACCATTCACAGCTAAGGTTTTCTCACGGTAGTGAAGTGCTGCGTATGCACAATAAGGAGAATAGCGGGGAGTCGTGACACATAGACGAGACTTGCATGAATGGAGATGCAAATGACTACACGGTGAACCAAGTGGTGCTTTTCATTGGAGTTTCGATACGGACTATCCAACGTGTCGCCAAGGAATGGAGTTCCACTAACAGCCGTGAAATTTGAGTGCAAACAATGGTAACAAGGGATCCTAAACTTTTAATCTGCTCCCTCCTTCCTTGATGCAGCTATTGTCCACATTAGACTTTTATGAAGATTTGAGAGCAGCGAAGAATACAATAAGCTTTATAAACTACTTATCTTTTCAAGTAGAGGTGGCTCCAGCTCTTCTCTGATTCTTGAAACTGAGATTCCCGCATTTTAGGTCCTCATAGTTGAATTGATCTATATAAATCTGAAGATTGTTATTGCAGAATTTTTGTTGTTACGTTAATATATTTTGTCAAATTTTAGTATATCACACAGAACCTAAACTATGTTGTTGGCGCAGAATATAAAAATGCGAGCGATCACAGCAGAGGCATGCTTACTCCTCTCTCACTCAGATGAAATGGCAGTATGCCAAAGCGTTCACAGTTTTTCTTGAGAAATGAATCTCTGTTAGTTACGGTTATTATTTCATAAATTAATCCAGAAATACATGTAATAAACAGTACTAGATAGCGTAATTAACAACAGAAATTTTAAGTATGCCAGATAATTCGTGATTTCAAATGTTTCTAAAAAATTATTTTAACTCTAGATTCAAAATTAGTACTTATCGGCTATAACATCCAAAATAAAGTAATTCCTTTACATAAATTTTAGCTTGAAATATAACATACTGTGTATATAAATTTATGAAAGTTTTCAGAAAAACAGCTGAAATAATACTGACCTGTCCGAAATTCGAAAAATAATACTGGTATCAACACCAACTGTTGAGTAAAAGTAATGATAGAGGAGGATGTACCGTTACAACCTACAGAAGACGAGAATCTCGTGACAGTCAGTTGTAAATCTGACAAGTATTTCTTCCATCAGTGAATGCAGGTGTATCTGGAACAGCTTGTGAGCCATCATTACAAAAGAAACCTCACAGAATGGACATTTGAAGTCGGGCGCCCCAAAAAAGACACTGCTCAAAGATGGGGCTGCCAAGTGTCTGGCTGTGGCCGGACATAGCCGGCTGTTACGGTCGTGTGCAGCCTAATATCTACGAGTATGGCCTGTCCGGCTTTTGTTAGGCTTTTAGCAAAGAATCAGAGAACGCACACAATGGCAGGAGATACGCCGTGAGGACATGCCTAATGTACGTACCAACTAGTTCTGTTCACTGTTATCTTCGACGTTCTACTTCTTACGCGAAATGAATCTAACATGACAATTGCAGAGCAAGTGAGTCAAAGTAGAATGTGCAGATTAGTTGATGTCAAATCAACACTTCAATCCACACTCGCACCTCGCTCCTACATAATGAGTTGTAACACTCATGTGGATAAGGAAGAATGTTATTCGAAATTATCGAAATTCGCAGAAAATTATTTTGCATCTAAAGATCGTAATTGCAATGTTGAAAAGGTGTTCTCTTTGTAAGGTGTCAGGCAAATCCAACACCTTCCATGAAAACCCTGACATGATAAGCAAATCCAGTAGTATGTCACATAGTTCCGATTAAATCGTGACATTAAATTAACCAAAGTAATACGAGTAACGAGTGAGCAAATGGAATACGACAGACTTACACAAGAATGCCTAAATGCACGTCGTACCTTCCCACCATTAGACAGACGCACTTCCGAGGGGAGAAACGAGAACAGAAGCCGAGAGCAGAACCGTGTTAAGCTAGAAGGCCCTACGATAAGGGACGGACTGGACACCCACGTCGGCAGCCTACCTCTAAGACTACCACCCGCACGTTTTAGCGTGAGACTTTTTCGCGTCCCTCTTACGTCAAGGACCACCCCCCCCCCACCCCCCCCCCCAGCCCGTGTTAAAAGCTAGAGCCCTCCAGAAAAACAGTATAGATCTTATGATAACACAAAAAGGGCCACTACCACCCGCAAGTTTTAGCGTGAGACTTTTTCGCGTCTCAGGTACGTCAAGGACCATCCCCAGCCCATGTTAAAAGATAGAGCCCTCCAGATAAACAGTATAGATCTTACGATAACGCTAAAAGGACCACACCAGCTGCAGGTTTTAGCGTGAGACTTTTTAGCGTCTCTGTTACGTTGCTAACTTTAAAAACATTGCCCACCACGAAAAGTATAACGTTTCTCATTGGATAGACAGAATCTTTGTAGGCGGAGCTTAAGGTTAATATTGACACCCTGATTGGTCAGATGAAAACACAGCCAGATAGTTTTTTTTTTTAAACCAACTTCGGTAAATTGTAGTAAGGAGAAGTTAGGAGAGTTGCTTCCGAGATGGCGAGCTGGATGGCTGTTGCGGCGGCCGCCGCCCCCATGACGAACACAGACAAGGTAATGAACGCACTCGATGCCGCATTTTTGAGCGCATCAGGCTTCACTCAGAACTGCAGAAGTCTCATCTGTTACACCCCCTTTTTTGCTTAATACTAGTGTCGATCGTTAATTAAAACTCATGGTGTTCACATTTGCCACTTGAAGTAAAGATCTGAAACGCGATGATTTTTCTATTTTATAGTTATTGAGAAGCCACATCAGCCACTGTAATTAACGACAGGTTAGATAAGTATTTAAAGACAATTGAGGGTCACTGTAGACCATTTTGACAGTTTTCTCTTTGGTGAAACTTAATTTAAACCTAGATTATAGATGTAATATGGCATAGGTCATCCTTCGATCCATTGTAGAACTTGGAAAACCACTCAGGAATATTCGTTCTCATTTTTGTTGAGCGCAGTTGGTTTTTACCATCCTGTATTGAAACATTTCCTTTTATCAATATTGCAATTTATAAATGATGTTTTGTGAGTAGAATAAAATTATCAATGGTAAACGTAACTGCTTTTTCTTCGTTATTTTACCACCTAAATAAAAATTGGAAAGCCTTGAACCCTTTCCACCATATTTAGTTAGTATTAAGATTCTTTTACAGGGAGTGCAGTGGAGCTGACGCTGAGATCATTTAGTATTTGGTTATATCATCGCTAGTCTCACTGAACTCTTCTGAATTCTACATGTCATGTGTGGTCTGGCGTCTCCTTACCAGCAACAGGTCCAAGGTTCAAACTAGTTAAGTCCCTAAAAAACACGCTCAGAGCGTCGTTGCGCGAAAGTGGTAGGGAGACACGATATAAAACAATCACACACCACCATGAATGTTTAGATCTTTCGTAAACATACAATGGGCAAAGGAACGCAATAAATTACATAGCGACACCATTACCTAGACACTGTTTTTGTTGTTGTGTAATTTCACAGTACATTGTCAAGAATACGACGAATTCATTTCCAAGAATAAATAACGTGGCCAAGTGGTTTCAGATGATAAATATTAATACTTAACTACATATTATCGTTGTTCTTTTATACACTCCTGGAAATTGAAATAAGAACACCGTGAATTCATTGTCCCAGGAAGGGGAAACTTTATTGACACATTCCTGGGGTCAGATACATCACATGATCACACTGACACAACCACAGGCACATAGACACAGGCAACAGAGCATGCACAATGTCGGCACTAGTACAGTCTATATCCACCTTTCGCAGCAATGCCGTCTGCTATTCTCCCATGGAGACGATCGTAGAGATGCTGGATGTAGTGCTGTGGAACGGGTTGCCATGTCATATCCACCTGGCGCCTCAGTTGGACCAGCGTTCTTGCTGGACGTGCAGACTGCGTGAGACGACGCTTCATCCAGTCCCAAACATGCTCAATGGGGGACAGATCCGGAGATCTTGCTGGCCAGGGTAGTTGACTTACACCTTCTAGAGCACGTTGGGTGGCACGGGATACATGTGGACGTGCATTGTCCAGTTGGTACAGCAAGTTCCCTTGCCGGTCTAGGAATGGTAGAACGATGGGTTCGATGACGGTTTGGATGTACCGTGCACTATTCAGTGTCCCCTCGACGATCACCAGAGGTGTACGGCCAGTGTAGGAGATCGCTCCACACACCATGATGCCGGGTGTTGGCCCTGTGTGCCTCGGTCGTATGCAGTCCTGATTGTAGCGCTCACCTGCACGGCGCCAAACACGCACACGACCATCATTGGCACCAAGGCAGAAGCGACTCTCATCGCTGAAGACGACACGTCTCCATTCGTCCCTCCATTCACGCCTGTCGCGACACCACTGGAGGCGGGCTGCACGATGTTGGGGCGTGAGCGGAAGACGGCCTAACGGTGTGCGGGACCGTAGCCCAGCTTCATGGAGACGGTTGCGAATGGTCCTCGCCGATACCCCAGGAGCAACAGTGTCCCTAATTTGCTGGGAAGTGGCGGTGCGGTCCCTTACGGCACTGCGTAGGATCCTACGGTCTTGGCGTGCATCCGTGCGTCACTGCGGTCCGGTCCTAGGTCGACGGGCACGTGCACCTTCCACCGACCACTGGCGACAACATCGATGTACTGTGGAGACCTCACGCCCCACATGTTGAGCAATTCGGCGGTACGTCCCCCGGCCTCCCTCATGCCCACTATACGCCCTCGCTCAAAGTCCGTCAACTGCACATACGGTTCACGTCCACGGTGTCGCGGCATGCTACCAGTGTTAAAGACTGCGATGGAGCTCCGTATGCCACGGCAAACTGGCTGACACTGACGGCGGCGGTGCACAAATGCTGCGCAGCTAGCGCCATTCGACGGCCAACACCGCGGTTCCTGGTTTGTCCGCTGTGCCGTGCGTGTGATCATTGCTTGTACAGCCCTCTCGCAGTGTCCGGAGCAAGTATGGTGGGTCTGACACACCGGTGTCAATGTGTTCTTTTTTCCATTTCCAGGAGTGTAAATCTAATGGAAATAATCAAAGGTATTGAATACCGTTTCGCTTCACGTCCCAGAAGGATACATAATAATTGTCCATATTGCTTAATGAATAACTTTTGCATAAAATTAGGGTTCCACGGCCACTGTCAAAGGCAATAAAATTTTTCTAGCTTTCTGACCGCATTGGCAATATGTTAAACTACCGACGTTTCGGTCACTGTTGCTGGTGACCTACTTTACGGCGTTTTTGTTTACTGCTGGATGAGAGAACTTTGTTTCTTATATAGGCCTACCATCAGACGTGACTGTCATCTTATAGCCTGTCAAGTACGAAGGGGAGAGATATTAGAAGGTCAATAACGAACTCTTAACATCTCTCCCCTGCATCCTTAACCTCCTGTCAGAATTAGATAATAGCCTCGCAGACAATTATATAAGAAACAAAGTTCTCTTATTCAGCAGTAAACAAAAGTACCCTGAAGAAGGTCACCTGCTACAGTGATCGAAACGTCGGTAGTTTTACATATTGAGTGCCTGATATGGTTAGCTGAGTTAAAATCTAAAAGACGTGTTCAGTAACATGCAGGAAGAGAATGCAAAGTGGATGCTTCCACACGTAGGTCCATTTACCGGTGTGAGAGAACTCTCTGAGAAACGGAAAGTTTGATTTGATAGACTGGAAAATATCTTATAATGCTTTGCAATGAAGACACTTTGGAACGTATGCACTAAGCTTTCGCTAGAAACCCACTTAAATCTCTTAGAGAAGGTAGTGGGGAAATAGCCATCCCCCTCTCCTGCTCTGACTTGGTTGGCTTTCAGTGCATGGTGGTTTATCAAGGACGTCGCTTACACAACAAACGTTCGAGGTCTGGTACATTTGAAACAACGCATTTACACCGCAGTAAAGGCTAGCCATACGACTTGACATTCCATTCAAGATGTGACGGGAAGTGGAGTACCGTTTCGATATCTGTCGAACCACAGACGGTGCCTACAATGAACTGTTACCATCGTGTACAAAAGCGTTATACCTCTTGTTGTGTGCATAGCCCAGGTACCTAAAGTACAAGTAACCACAGTTTAAGATGTAACTACTTTCCTTGTGTGGGATGCTATTTAGAAAAGGAACTCGACAGCATTAATCTAAGGTAACGTCGCATTGTGTAGAATGTTGGATAAATAAAATTATAAACCTTAATAAGTACCGAATCATAAACTACTCTTTTTGTATACCTCTAGCGCGGCATCCTTCCAGAACAGCGTTACATCGACTATATCCTACGTCCCGTTTTGTTGCCCTTCATGGTCAGGTATTCTGGGCTTACATTTAAGCATGATAATGCTCGCTTCCACACGGCGAAAGTTTCTGCCACTTGTCGTTGTATTTGTCAAACCGTACCAAGGCCAGCGAGACAGTCGCATCTCTCCCAGTTGAGAACGTTTGGAGCATTATGGGCAGTGGCCTCCAATCAGCTCGGGATTTTTACAGTCTAAAGCTCCAGTTGCACACAATTTGATATGATATCGCTCAGGAGGACATCCAACGAATGTGTTAAATAGTAGTAAGGCAAAGATCTGGTATCATGAGGACTAGAGGTAGTCAAACACGTTTTGACTTGCTCCAGTTGTGAAGTTCATTCTGTCAAATAAATCATCCACGTTTTCCTGAAATACTCAGCCCTAACTTGCTCGACCTGTGTATCCTCTCTGTTGACATGAAACACTGCATGTGGAGAATATGCTTGGGCATAGGCAATGAGCTATAGACCAGTGTAGAGAATTATCAGATGCACAGGTGGCTGCATTCTATAATGAGAGTATAGAAAAGGTATAACTCTACGACAAATGTCTCAGTCAGAGCATCAACCATATCGAGAGTAGTGGGATGAAGTTCATTTCAGTCTATTCTGTTAGTGCGGGTTGGCTACATCAGGAGCAGGTATGAACTCAGGGGCAAACCTATTGCTCTCCTTAGATTGACAGGTCATTAACCTATTGTTCTCCTTCGAGTGATAGGTCCTTAATGTATTGTTCTGGTAAAGGGATCCTTCTTGTGGATTGACACATCCTTAACCTATTGTACCTATGCCCCCTTCTCCAACCCCTCAGGAAGCTTCCAACCCAACCCCACCCTCTTGCTGCCCACCTGCACACTTGTGTCTCCCACACCCACTGGTTACTTCTCCCCAACTCCTGTGCGCTATGCTATGCAAACGCTTTTATACCCAAGACAAAAAGACAGTGAAACGATGCACCACAAAATAACTATCCAAATGTGGCTTGCATTGATAGATGTGTTGTATGACAGCTGTTTGGAAAGTGAGGTCCAATCGATGATGATGCAGAAACCAATATAAAAATAAAAATGTTTTATTTGCAAGAGTTAGCTATGCCTTGCAGTTACTTCTTGACAGTAGTGGGACAAAGATCGTTTCAGAGCATTTTGTTAGTGTGGATTGCCTACATCAGGGGCAGGTATGAACTCAGGAGCAAACCTATTGTTCTCCTTACAATGACAGGTCATTAACCTATTGATCTCCTTTGATTGACAGATCATTAATGTATTGTTCTGCTAAAAGGCTCCTTCATTTTGATTGACAGATCCTTTACCTATTGTTCCGCTGCCCCTTCCCTGACCCCTCAGGAAGCTTCCAACCTAATCCTCCCCCTCACTGCTACAGGCACACTTTCAGATTGGAGTTATTGGAGTAGCCTCTCTGACTGTTATCAGCTTGATTGAATAATTAGTTAAATTGAACAATTAATTAACCCATCCCACTCTGTAAACCCCACCCACAGAAATTGGCAGGAAAGAGACTCATTTGATCAGTCATTTGGAGGAAGATTGCACTGTATGGACTACTGTTTAAACAATATTCCATACACTGCAATCGATTTTACACTACAATAAATAATTAAACAATATTCCATACATTATCCAAATTGTTTAAACAATACTCCACACACGGCAATCGAATTCCCTTCAAATGACCAATCAACTGCGACTTCTTCTCGCCAATTTCGGGAAGAGGTGGGGTTACTAAAGAGGCTGTACTAAATTAATTGATCAATTTAATCAAGCATTCAGTAAAATTGATAAGAGAGGAGCTATTCAAATAACTCAGACCTGAAACAGCACCTTTAGCAGCAAGTGGGAGGGAGTGGGTTGGAGGTTACTGAGTGGTGGAGGGAGGAGGAGGGGATGAAGGAACAGTAGGTTAAGGAACTGTCAATCAAAAGGAAGGATACTTTTAGCAGGGCAATAGTTTAAGAACCTGTCAATCGAAGGAGAACAATAGGGTAATGACCTGTCAATCAAAGCAGAACAATATGTTTTCCCCTGCACTAACAAAATGGTCTGAAACTAAGTTTATCCCAACACTGTCGAGAAGCAGCTGCAAAGCGTAGCTAATTCTTGCAAATAAAACATTTGTTTTATTTTTTTATTTTCTATGTTGGTTTCTGCATCGTCAGCGATCGGACCTCACTTTCCGAACAGTCCACCCCAATAGCTGAGTGGTCAGTGTGATGTATTGCCGTCCTACGGGCCCGGGTTCGATTCCCGGCTGGGTCGGAGATTTTCTCCGTTGAGGGCCTGGGTGTTGTGTTGTCTTCATCATCATTTCTTCCCCATCTGGAATGCAGGTCGCTCAATGTCGTGTCGAATGTAATAAGACCTGCATCAAGGCGGCGTGACCTGCGCCGCAAGGGGCCTCCCGTCCAGTGATACCAAACGCTCATTTCCATTTACTTTCCGAATTGCCGTCGTGCGTCACGCCTATCGATGTGAGCTCCATTCGGATAATTCCTTCGTGGTGCGTCGTTTTACTGTCTTTTTGTCTTGCGTACGAAAGCGTTTGTGTAGCTCAGCGGGCAGGAGTTGGGGAGAAGCTGCCGGCGCGCGCGGCACAGACAAGTGTGCGGGCGGGCAGCTCCCAGCGGCGCGACGGCCCACCAGCAGGCGCTCGGCTTGGGGCGCCTTGGTGCGCCGCGGCGCGGCCCGCAATTTGCACGCCCGGCTAGTCGCGCTCCGCTCTCCCTTAATTCCGTCTCCGGAGGCCTCGTAATGGAGCGGCCGGCCGAGCAGGCGGCGCGGGATTAACGAGGCCCGGTGAAGGGCCAGGCGGGCGGCGGGCGGCGGCCGGAAGCAGCAGCGGCCAGCCTAAGCCTTCTGTGGTCGCCTCGTCATCCACCGCGACCTCCGGCTCCCCCGCGTCACGCTGCAGGCCTCGCCAGCTACTGTGCCGACGCTACCGCTCACGGGGCTCGTGTTGCCTTCCATATACATCACTGTCCCCAGCAAATGCCAAAGATACTGGAGAATACAGAGAAACGTGACCAGTTAACATCACAGACATACGATGGAGGGTTCCTCAGCCGAAAACAATGCTACGATTGCGCGATATGTGGGCGCGCCAAGTTTCCGTCACTTTCGACAGATAGCGTAGGTGCAGGACAGTTTCTAAACGGCGTCTGTAGGCGATGTACGTTACAAGAAACGTACCGTCAATGAATTTCTCACTGCAGAGAAAGAAACTGTGGGGAATATTCACAAACGCTTGTGCAAAGCCTACGGAGCATCTGCTGTCGACAGAATTACAGTTAGTCACCGGACACGGAGGGTGAGGTCATCAGAAGGCGGTTCGGCGAAGCTCCACTACTTGCAGCGGTCGGGTAGACCATCCACGGCTGTCACACCTGATACGTTGCATCGAACTGATGTTGCTGAGAGACGCATTACGACTCGGCAGTTGGCACTGCATTTGTCAATCAGCAAATTATTCACACAGTGAAGCACTGTTCCGTCACCAAGACAAGGATTGGTACCGAGAGGGCATAAATGACCTTGTTTCGCGCTGGAGGAAGGCCATAAACCGCGACAGAGATTCCGTGGAAAATTAGGGTGTGCAGATAAAACACGATTCTTTTGTTTGTTTAATTCTCATTATTTCAATAAATAATTGTTCAAGAAAAAAATGCGGTGCATTACTTTGTGGGCAACTCTTGTATATCCTGATGCAATAACGAGTATCAAAACCGCGCAAAGATTAGTGAATGCAGGGTTGTCGTAGCGAGACTGAATATCATAATTGCAAAATCCACCAAAATTAAACGAAAACTTTGTCTGTTCCACAAAAAATGGCTCTGAGCACTATGGGACTCAATTTCTGAAGTCATCAGTCGCCTAGAACTTAGAACTACTTAAACAGAACTAACCTAAGGACATCACACACATCCATGCCCGAGGCAGGATTCGAACCTGCGACCGTAGCAGTCACGCGGTTCCGGACTGAAGCGCCTAGAACCGCTCTACCACAGCGGCCGGCCGTCTATTCCACAAAGCACATACAAATTCCCTTAACGCCTTCCTGGGAGACAATCTCCTCTCGTTGAAAATTAACAGTGTAAGAGCAGACCAGAGTTGGCATGAATTGAAAGAAGTGTACCAAGCTACACAAAATAGTTCAGAACACTGTTGCAGCGAAAGGGAAATAGGCATGCCAAATTTAAACGAAAGCAGAATCTTCTAGATCGTCGATCTTTTAAAGAAGCTCGAGATTTAGCGCGTACTTCAATGCGAGATGCTTATCATAGTTTCCACATGGAAACCTTGCCTCGAAAACTAGCAGAAAATCCAAAGAGATTCTGGTCGTATGTAAACTATGCTAGCTGCAAGACACAATCAGTGCTTCTCTGGGCGATAGCAATGGAAAAACAACCGATGATAGACATGCTAAACAAAGTCCTCCGACATTTCTTCACACAAGAAGATAAGGTAAACATTTCAGAATTCGAATCAAGAACAGCTGCCAACATGAGTAGCTTAGCAGTAGATATCCTCGGAGTAGTGAAGCAACTTACATCACTTAATAAAAGAAATCTTCTGGTCCATAATCTATACCAGTTCGGTTCCTTTCAAAATACACTGATGCGGTATCTCCATGTGTGACATAATGTACAACCACTCGCTCAACGAAAGATCCATATCCAAAGACTGGAAAGCTTCACAGGTCCCGCCAGTATTCAAGACAGACAGTATGAGTAATCCACCAAATTACAGACCAATACCGACCTAGGTTGTTTGCAGGTGATGCTGTCGTTAAGCGTCTAGTAAACTCATCAGAAGATCAAAATCGATTGACAGACGATTTACATAAGATATTTGTATGGTGTGAAAACTGGAAATTGAACCTAAATGATGAAATTGTGAAGTAGTCCACACGAGTGCTAAAAGGAATCCACTACTCTTCAGTTACAGGACACATCAATAAAATCTAAAGGCCGTAAATGAAACTAAATACCCTGGAATTGCAATTACGAATAGCGTAAGTTGAAAAGAAAAATCAGAAAATTATGTGATTAAGGCAAACCAAAGACTGTATTTTATTGGCAAAACAATTAGAAGATGCAATTGATCTATAAAAAGATTGTCGATACTGAGCATGTCCGTCATCTGATGGACTGCTATTGGGCAGTGCGGGATCGTTACCAGGTAGGATTAATGGAGTATATCGAGAAAGTTCAATGAAGAGCAGTATATTTTGTGTTGTCGAGAAACAGGGGACAGAGTGTCACGAGTATTATACAGGATTTAAGGTGGAAATAAGCAAAACAAAGACGTTTTCCGTTGCGACGGAATCGGCTCAAGAAATTTCAATCACCAACTTTTTCTTCTGAATGCGATATATTCTTGGCGACGACCTACAGGGAGAGAAACGATCGTCATAATAAAACAGGGTAAATCAGTGTTCTCACAGAAATATATAGCTGTTCCTTTTCTTCCATGCGCTATTCGAAAGTGGAATGATAGTTATTGTGAAGGTAGTTCAATGAACCCTCTGCTGGACATTTAAAAGTGATTTGCAAAGCATCCATGTAGTACATGTAGATGTAGATGTAGAAGTGTAAATTACTAGATTGGCAAAGGCGTATCTTATACTGAAGCCTGAAATTGGGTAAGCTAGGATGGCAGCGTCATGAAGTTTCTGTACTGTACTACTAAGATTTTCTGAAATTTTTACGTGGCGGTCTAAGCAAGTTCTGCGGTTGAGCAAATATTTGAGAGCTAGATGAATTTAAAATACATATTGTAGAATCG
The DNA here is from genome assembly GCF_023897955.1 of Schistocerca gregaria. Taxonomy (NCBI): domain Eukaryota; kingdom Metazoa; phylum Arthropoda; class Insecta; order Orthoptera; family Acrididae; genus Schistocerca; species Schistocerca gregaria. The sequence goes on along the minus strand of NC_064924.1, from coordinate 509,877,660 downwards.
TATTGTGAGAAGAACGTCAGGTTACATACACACTTTTAAAACTGATTGTAGTTTTCGTAACAACACTTAAATAAACGTAGGCAATTGCTATCAAAGACAAATTGCACGTTCTACTTACAGGAGCATTTTCATAATGAGCATACCATGCTAAGGAAGGCCAAAGTTGAGAGAAACTGGGTAAAAACACATAATTAATTGACGTCTGTTAACAGTAGATTTATTAAATCCCTTAAAATATACATAAATTACTTAACACTAGGGGTATTACAGAGAAGACAAACCCGCGACATAATTAGTTAGGCTTACAAACAGTACAAAAGCCAAAAAACATAACACATTTGTAGTTATGCTTGCATTGCGACATGTTCCCTTCCTTGAAATTTCCGTCTACTGTATGAAAAATTGTAGCCACTCAAGGCTGGCACGTGATTTCATCTTGCGTTAAGAGGACCCACCTCAGGGTGCGCACGCGTGTGTGTGTTCTGCGTTTGTGTGTGTGGCGGGGGGAGGGGGAGCAGGGGGGTTGAGAGAGGCATCGAGGACTCCTGTACGTAATTATTAACCTGAGTGAGAGGAAATACCGAATTTTTCAACGTCTGTATTGACGCCACAGTAGAAGATAGACTCGCTAGTTAACCTTTAGAATGCCAGCGATAGGTCATCGGAGAACCAATTGGAATTTGGTGCATTTTATTGATCTATTTCATTGCTGTGTCTCACTGGTACAGATTAGCATAATTGCTATGGTTATTGATTGCATGTTAGGCGGTACTGTGCTTACGTTTCATTGTTAATCTTCATCACCGTATTGTCACATCAAATTGGTTGGCACCTGCGTGTAGGCAACGCAGATGCCACATTCGCAAAGTGGACTGGGCAGACGCGTTTTGTCAACGATTTGTACACACGAATTGAATATTACCACATAACAGATGAAGTCCATATTGAACATCTGTAGTGTGTTGACATATGCTGTGTGCAGTGATGCGTATGTCTTATAGGTTTGGCGCAGCTCTCTGTGAAACCCTGGAAGTACTTATGAATAACCACGACTGTCCTACCGTCCGCTCCCCAACCCGCTTGGAAAAGAGAACAGCGTGAGATATTCTTTTCGCGTTCTTAAAACATTACAGTAACGAAACATTAATATTTTTGATACAAAATTGGTAGTCAAGGGGTGAAAGTATTCAAGAGCTGTCAACACTATTTCATAAATAATTTTATTTGCTGGTTTCTCTGATCATATTCCCAGGCAACAAGACTGAAATCGGCAGCATCTTTTTTTTTTTTTTTAACTCGATTTTAAGATGCAACCGAGATACGGCTGCAGACAAATCTAAAGTAACTGCAATCACTGAAAGATATCTTAAACGTTGTAATACTGCAATTCTTAAAAACTATAATCAAGTAAGTTAGTAAATTCACTATTTGGAGTATTTTATATCGTGATTCTAACCGGAAGACGTGAGAAGGAAATGAAACAAAGTTCAAAAACAAAGCAAGAAAAGACAATGAAATTAAGTTTTATGAAATTAATGCAGTGCCAGTGTTTTTGTATGATGGCCAACAGGCTCCGATCAGAAACTACAGAACAGACGTCGAATCGGGGAAAACAGAATTTCGTCTTAAGAAGAATGGTGTGGTTCACAGGGCAGATTATGATGACTATAATGGCTTGTTTTGAATCGTCGCCTTTCGAAGAACTAATGCTCTCAGCAAAATTCACTGATGGAAAAAAGTCGCTGCAAAAAGAAGGAGCTGTGCGTCATAAATGAGACTTGGTAGACGTGTGGTGAGCTGATGTTAAAGAAGGCCTATAAGGAGCAAAGACCTCATTATCTGTTTGAACAGGGTCGTGTAATAGGGCTCCGAGACGATTGGTGTTGCTTCTCCGCTACTACAGTAAGACTCAGCAGGAATGTAGGCACAGTACATTATTGCTACCACCAGTAGTCACGAGCATGTACGATCGCAAGATGACCAAGCCCCGTTGCATTACCGAGAAGGTGGACCTTTAATTCGGCGTATCGCTCTGGCGAATGGTAACTGCATCCGCATCATTAGTTTGAGCTTCAGTTGGCACAACAGTGACGCAGCGAACTGATACAAATCGGTTACTCCAAGGACAGCTCCGAGCCAGGAACCCTGTAGCGTACGTTACACTGACCCTAAACCACCGCAGTTTTGCGATTTCAGTGGTACTGAGCGGTAGCGCATTGGAGGGCTTGGGTAGAGGTCTGTTGTGTTTTCTGACGAAAGCCGGTTCCACCTCGGTGCCAGTGATGCCTGTGTGTCGGTTAGAAGGAGGTCAAGTGACTATCGGCAGCCAACATTTCGGTGGCCTAGACGGAATGGACCTACTCCTGGAATTATGGTCTGGGGTACTATTTCATACGACAGCAGGAGCGCTCTCGTGGTTACCTCAAGCATGCTGTCTGTAAATTGGTACGTCAGTGTGGTGACTCGACCTGCTGAGCTGCCATTAATGAACGCTATTATAAGAGCTGTTATCGAACACTCATCATGCTCTAGAGAGTGTCGACGTGTCGTCTTGGACAGCTCGATCACTAGAACTGTCTCCAATCGAGCACATATGGAAACATCGCCGGACGACCACTACACTGTCAACCACAAACAGTATCAACCATTCCTGCACTGACCGACGAAATGCGGCAGGCATGGAACTCCATGCCACACACTGACAACCGGTACCTGCACAACACATTGCGTGCACATTTCCTTGCTTGCATTCAACATTATGGCGGTTAAACCAGTTATTTATGTTCCAGCATTCCACTTTTGCGATGGATCATCTCGCATTTACGTTAACCTGTGATCTTGCAACGTTACCTAGACAAATGTAATCACGAAATTTAATTACTCTACTTTATTAATTTTTTGACATAGCGATTTCTTTTTCATCAGTGCGCGTTTTGGCACTGTTTCACTATCACTTTGCAGCAGAACATTCGATATTGTGAAATTCCATAAAATTAAACTACCTACAATCCGCTGTACTGTGAGAGACAAAACGAGGTACGCTGATTTTCTCTCCTAAGCTCATCAGACGCATTTGTTTCTGGTGTTTCGGTAGATACTTAAGTGTTTCGTTTTTGCAATGTGTAGCTCAAGTCAACAAAAACAATTACGGTCATCGTTTCTTTCATGCGGCGTTCAGCGCCAGCGGGAAGTGTCTGTTTGTGGCCTGTTGGAAACAGGAGCCTTGTGCGATAATCGTTTGACTGATGTGTATTAACAGGGACACTAAAACACGTAGAATAATCAGTACTCCAGCAGCGATGACACCACTTCACCTCGCGCTAACAGTTACTACCATGCGGAACTGTTGTTCAGTTGCTTGTAGAGCACTCATTATTTTTGGTGTTTCACTGGTCCTGTCAATACATATCGATAAAACGAATAATGTACTCGACTAATTTGGGACCGCCCCATCGAATGAGCACGTAAAAGTTTTATTTTAAAAACGTTTTGTTTGTAACAGGAAACAAACCGCGCCCTCTCTCGTCGCAGGTCGTCGTCTATGAGGGGGGGGGGGGGGGGGGGGGGTAAGCCGTGTTCGTTTGGGCTGACTGCAGCTACATGTTGCATAAACGAAATTGCAAGTTTCTGGCGAAACACTAGAGACGACCAGCAGGAGAGACACCCGTTGTAAGTGTTACTAAACTCTACTGCCAGATGTACTCTTACCGTCAGCCATGCCGGACAGACTCCTACGAATTTGGTAAAACGATAAGAGGAATACTTAAAGATGGAAGATTGGAGGGACGTGTGGATAGCTCAACTGGTAAGAGTATTTCTTCAGATGACACTCAGTTTAACCTGTCAAGAAGTACCTTCCGTTCGTATTACTTAGTTTCACCTTTGCTTATTTGTAAATCTCTTTTAAGTCATTTGACACTGACGCCTTTTTGCGAAGTTACCGTCATAATTTTTATACTAAAACACAGATTCCTTTCATTTTTGGCGGTGAGAACGAAAAAGTGAATTCGATGATGGTGAAAAGTGTCAAGTTGTTTCAGCTGCTCACTTTTAATTTATTTTGATATGTATTTTCAATTTAATGTAATTAAATATATGCCGATCTTAAAGACCCATTTTCCGTGATGGATTAATTTACTACAGAGACCGTACGGGGCGATTTTTTGTTCTTTTATTTAGTGTATTCTACTTAGCCTAGTTCATGTTATTATAATTGCTTCTTTGGTTGTACTTTCAAGCTGTGGTGCAGCAGATCGTGGAACAGGATTTTTAGAGTGAAACACAGGTCAGAAGGAACCCAGCAGCTCAGTTACGAAATATTCTGAGAATTGGCAGCTAGCTGACGCTGGTAGATGAATTTGGGATCACACACACAGTGCACTTGTAAGTGGACGACCAAACTACACTGCGTTGTAGTGTCGGTGACTCTGGAACACTGTGAGTCAATGCAGCAGGCACGTTGCAAAAAGCGAGTTCTACCAGGGGAATGTGCTGTCTACAGCCTTTACCCTGATAGACACTACGTAATCTAACTTAAACCCACTTACACTAAGGACAACACACACACCCATGCCTGAGAGAGGAATCGAACCTCCAACGGAGGGAACCGCGCGAACAGTGGCAAGGCGCCTGAGACCGAGCGGCTACATCTCCCAGCTACCATAAAATACACAGAAATAGGAGTATAACAAACGTCAAAATTTTAAACTTGGCTGAAGCAGCAACTGTTGAAAGTCTTCACTGTAAATGATAACAGCCAAACAGTTCTAGGACAAAATCCTAGACCACGGTTTCTGTATATCTAAATATACCTTCATCAGAAGCAAAATATGCCTGAATAGGAAAACACCTTCAGGAGCAAAAAACTTAGCACAATAGCAGAGATAAAAATAAACACTTACAGCTTTAAGTAACCGCGAAAATTACCCAATTATTAGAAGCACAAAACTTTTAGCTACTTACTAAAATCACATCCTGCAGTGGAGACACGTAAAACTATCGTTCCCAAGGCGTCGTCAGTAGTTAAAACTAAAATATCACCTCCATCTGTACAGCATAATTATGAAGAGAAGGTCAATGCGAACACGGCATATCTGGTAACTCAACAGATGGTGATACGTGCACTAAGGTATTGCTTGCTTAGCGCACTCTGCAGGCATGCCTGTGTAAGTAGAACCGCTTCCTCATTTTGTTTTGTTGACAACAGCGGTTTGGAAGTGGACGTTGTTTTCGTAACCATTTTTCCTTCAGTTTAAGTAAGTTTCATGTAAGTAATACTTTTATTTTAATCGATAATTGTTGATCCTCTTAATCCTTATGGATTTGTTGATGCTTTAATAACGGTTTAGTGAATGTATTCTCTGAGACGTTGTCCATGTTAAAGTTTATATCCAAAACGTCGACTGCCTCCGTCCTCTCCCCCCTTCTGTACCTTTTGTATACGGCGGACAAGGCCGCCGCCGTCACCCCCGTCCACCTTCTCCAGTTTTCCGATGAAACTGCCTTCCTTGCCCTCGCCCCCACCCTGCAGCGCTCCCAACACCTTCTCCAATCCCATCTTGACCGGTTCACTGCTTGGTGAAACCAGTGGTTGCTCAAGGTCAATCCCCCCAAAACCCAGGCGATCATTGTAGGCAAAACCACCCCTTCCTTCCGCCTCCTTGATTTCTATCTCACTGTCTATGGCCGTCCTATCGCCCTCACTCCCACCCTCAAGTACCTTGGCGTCACCCTCGACTGTCGCCTCTCCTGGACCCCCCACCTCTGGACAATCCTAGCCGAGGCACACTCCCGACTCCGTCTCCTCAAGCTGCTTTCTGGCCGTATGTGGGGTCTGAACCCCTCCACCATCCTCCACACCTATAAATCCCTCATCTGTCCTATCCTCTGCTACGCCCATCTGGCCTGGATTTCTGCCCCCCCTACCTATTATAAATCCCTTCAAATCCTTGAATGCCATGCTCTCTGCCTCGCCTATCGCATCCGTCTCCCCTCCCCCATGCAGATCCTGTATGATCTCATTCCTTTCTCCCACCTCCTCCTTTTCCTTGAAAGGATACGGATCCTGTGCACCTCCCGCAAACTCGACTCTCCTCACCCTCTTGTCTCGCTCATCCTCTCCCACCCTCGCCCGCTGCCGCGCCTGTATTCCCACGTCCCACCCGGTCTCCATCTCTCCACCCTCCTTACCCTCTCCCAAGGTGGCTTCCAGTAGCTCCCCCTCCTTGATGATGTCCTCCTCCCCGCCATCTACCCCTCCTATCAACTTTGATCCTCCCCACCCCCACTTCCTGTGGCCTCTCCTCTTCGCACCCTCCCTCCCTTCTTTTTCCTTTTCCCCCGTCCCTTCCTCCACCCCTCTTCCCCCGGGCTCCCCCCTTCTCCCCTCCCCCTGTCTCCCCTGCCCATGGCATCGTTTTTCCTCTCTCCTTCTCCCTCTCCCTCTCCCTCTCCCACCCCTCCCCCCGCCTCCTCTCTTGGCAGGTCCCTGGACTCGTACACGGATAGTGAACATTTGCACGCCAGAGATCAACACCTCGTGTTTCTGTGTGTGCCGTCGTTTGTACTTAAGTGGTTCAGTGTTATTCGTTTTGTGCACCTACGTTCACGTGTGACAACTTTCACCTATGTATGTGTCCCGGTGCCTGAACAACTTTTATCTTGGACTCTACGCCCGTGAACGTCTCCATGTATTTTAAAAAGTGTTTGTCTCAGTTTATATGTCCACCATCTATTCATCTTACATTGTCATCATTTCTGTCTTGTATGTTTCTCTGTGGCTGAAGAGCGGCGTAGTATGCTGCTGCAGGCTTGCCTGTAAACAGGTTTAAAATAACAATCAAGGGAAAAAAATGCCGACTGTGGTTTAGATGACGAATTATGCAGAGGCTAAGATGGCGAGTTCGTCATCTTACCAGCCTCTCTCTCTGTTGCCATGCGTCTATACACTTTGTTATTGTATAGTCGTGTCATTTTAATTACAGTCTAAGTAATAATGGGGAAAGTATAAGTAAGGAAGACAAATTGGCAGAAATGGAGAAAGGAATCAACGAAAGAGGCAATGCAGCATGTAAGAAATGGGAATCCTGTTAATGCCTCCTCCCTGAAGCTACTTCACGTCACTATGTAAAAAATATGAGATGAAGTAAGCTCTTCTTTCATTGATATTTAAATATATTTGAAAATTTTCTTTTAAATTAATATTTTGTTTGTTTATTTTCATTAAAAATAAAAACTTCGTCATTTAATCTCTTGAAAATCTCATCGTGAACCTAATAATTCAAGCTCCTTATTTCATTTCAGGCAGATTTAAAAATACATTTAATGATAAACAGTCACAAGAAGTGGAGGAATATATCATCGATATGGACAGAAGATCATCTGGACTCACAAGGTCTGAATTTGCTCGAATTGTCTACGATTATGCTGAATGCAAGAATATAGACCACAGATTCAACAAAGTTGAAAAGATGACAGGGAAAGATTTCATCCAAAATTTCATGAGACGTTTCAAGTTTTCTTTTCGTAAACCAGAACCTACTTTGGCAGCTAGATTGGCTACATTTAATAAAGTTAATGTAGAGGGATTCTTTAAGCTTTACAGAGAAATGAGAAGAAAATACAAATCTGAGGCCCATCAGATTTTTACTGTTGATAATACAGGTTGTTCAACAGTTCCCACAGAGGTATCTCCAGTACTGAGCCCTATTGGAAGCCCGCATCTCGTGGTCGTGTGGTAGCGTTCTCGCTTCCCACGCCCGGGTTCCCGGTTTCGATTCCCGGCGGGATCAGGGATTTTCTCTGCCTCGTGATGGCTGGGTGTTATGTGATGTCCTTAGGTTAGTTAGGTTTAAGTAGTTCTAAGTTCTAGGGGACTGCTGACCGTAGATGTTAAGTCCCATAGTGCTCAGATCCATTTGAACCATTTGAACCCTATTGGAAAAAGAAGGCTAATAAAGGTTTCCTCTGCTGAGACGGGAATAAATGTCAGAGTTGCTTGCTGTGTTGGTGCCACAGGTTAGTTTATACCTCCATTTTTTATCTACCCGAGGGTTAGAACGCTGCCAGCATATCTTGAGGGTGCACCACCTGGATCTGTTGGAGTTGGCCATGAATATGGCTGGATGAATGGTGAGAGCTTTGTAAAATGGTTGGAGCACATCATTAAACAAGTGAGACCATCAGAAAGAAATCCAGTCGTTTTGTTTATGGATAATCATACTTCGCATCTCACTTTGGAAGCCGTTCCTTTGTGCAGAGATAATTTCATAACTCTTCTAGGTTTCCCACCTCACACAAACCACTGATTGCAGCCGCTGGATGTGTCATTTTACGGACCTCTGAAGACTGCTTACAGTAAAGCATGTACTGACTACCTTGCTAATTAACCGGGTCAAGTGATTACAATACAAGTCATTGCAAGACTGTTCAACATTGCCTTTAGCAAACCTCCAACGGTGAATAATGTCATTAAGGGTTTTATGGACACAAGAACCGAGCCATTAAATTCACAGATATTTAGTGATGAACATTTCGCGCCATCACTAACAACAGACAACAACATCAATGAAAATTCACCCAAAAGCAGATGCTCTACCTGAGAGGTCAGCAAACTCACCTGCAGAATTTGATGCACTACTGGGGCCTCCATCTAACTCTGCAACTTCCTCTATTTTACCTCCGTTACCGCAAATAGAATCTCTACCAGGGCCTTCATCTAACCCTACATCTACTTCTGTTTTAGCTCAATTAACCCATGCAGAACTTGGTGCATTATCAGTGCCCTCATCCACCTCTAACTCCAGATCTGTCTCTGCTATACCTCCGTTACCTCAAGCTGCACCTAAAGGAGGTCCAATAAAACGGAAAAATGAGTTTCCATCTCTACACATAACAAGCACACGCATGAAAATAGCTATTGAAGAAAAGAGACAATGACAAGAGGACAAAGAGAAGAAGAAACAAAACGGATAAATGAAGAAAGATAAGAAATTAAAAGAGAATGCGAATGCAGAGGCAAAAAAGTGAACAAAGGACCTAAACGTAAGCATTCATTCCGCGGAGGTTCTGGAACGAAACAAAGAAATGATTCGAGAATGAAGTTCTGCGACTCATCTTCGAATTCATCCATTGAGACTGAGTACTCCGACAGTGATTCCAATTATGTCGATGAGAGATACTGTATCATTTGTGGTGAAGTTGGAAAGACTGTATTGTGTTATCAATGTTCTCGATGCGAAGAGTGGGCTCATGCTCAGTGTACGGACTTAAATTACAGTGAAGCAAAGGAGAAGTGTTATGTTTGCGGCTTTTGTGATAAATAGATAAGTTACAATTAAACGTCTTTGTTTTCTAAATAAAATGTTCATTTCGTCATCTTACCCACACCCCAAAGCCATCATAACCTCACTGTAGGGTAAGTTGACGAATGGTACTGTCACTAATAAAAATAGGTCTATCTAGAAAAACTTCAGTTTTAGGAAATGTTCAAGGGCTTGAATCTAAAGGGGATGCATGATGCAATCATTTTCCGTAAATAAAGTATTTGATTTCAATATAAGGGCCTCCTTGCTCTAAAGTAATATAGTCTGGCTGACTAAAGCTAGTTTTCTTGTCTGTTGATGCTGATGAGATTCTGCTTTCCTGTCTTGTTGGGATTTCACATATTTTTGATGTTCGTTGTTCGCTGTTTTCCATGTGTATGTGTGGTTTAAATGATTTTGTTACGTTTTTTATTCACGACGACAGTTGGTTTCGATTTACAACAAGGTTTTGTTCGTTTTCCCGAGTACGTATGCTACATTTTAATTTGCGCGAGATTCTCGTTCGTAACACTAGTGCCCTGCCTCGTTAGATGTGTTCCTTAGCGCAAGCTTCACCTGCTTGATACAAGGACAAAGGGCAAATTTGTTTCATATTATATGTAGGCGTTTATGTAGGTGTTTTAAATGGTTCTGATATGTTTTATTTATTAAGACACAGGGTTTGATTTAGTACAACCTTTAAATTTCTAATGCGCGTGAATATGTCTCCCTGGTTTTTAATGTGCGCGTGTGTCTCGCGCATTCCACAACTGCTCTCTCTCGGAGAAACTGTCTGCCCTAGGGTTCCTACACCCTCTTCACACTAGTTCACAGGCTAAGTACTGATAGTATGTCGTGTTCGCATCGACCTTCTCTTCATAAATGTGCTGTGTGATATTTTAGTTTTAACTACTGACGACGCCTTGGGCACGATTGTTTTATGTATCTCCACAGCGTGATGTGATTTTAGTAAGTGACTAAAAGTTTTTCTGCTTGTAATAATTTGGTAATTTTCGCGGTTACTTAAAGCTACAAGCGTTTACTTTTATCTCGGTTATGGTGTCAAGTTTTTTGCTAACGAGGGTGTCTTCTTGTTCAGGTGTACTTTTGCTTTTTATGAAGGTATATTAAGATATACCGAATCCGTGGTGAAGGATTTCAATAAATCTTAATCGTGCAACTATTTGGCTGTTATCGTTTACCGTGAATACAAAAATGGTAGCTTTTGCAAGTGATCGGCAGGCTGTTACCTTGCAAAAACTTACTTTCTTCTTTTCTCGAGAGTAGAGAAAACAGAGCTAGCAATTAAAAAGGATCACATTCTGGTGGCTGTAATGTGACATCGGTGTGACATAGTGTTTGATTTGATTTTTTTCGAGCATAGGGGGGGGGGGGGGGGGCGGAAATCGAGCTTATTAAATTTGACGTCTTTGACGGCTTCTTATAGGAGGTTTGTAACAACGAAACAGCTACGCCATTAATGGTGAAAATGTTACAGTCTGTTGGTTGGTATAGGAAATTTTAGAAGCGTAAGGAGAGAGGCTTGTAAAGAGATGGGCGCTTGTGTTCCTAGGATGGTAAAAGACGGCAGAGACTTGATTCGCTTCAACGAGAACGGCAGGTTTCGGAAGCAGCTCTACTCCGCATCGGAGACTGATGGAGTCCGATATTCGACTTCATAGCAGAGCATTTCCACGTCACTTCATCAGTGGCCTCCTCACGTTATATTGACGAGTATGGTGTTAATAATTTACAGCATCTGTATATTAGGACGAAAGGAATTTAGAGATTTAACACCTTCTTTGAATTACCCTGCTCATGCTTGAAGATATAGTCACAGTTGCATGGATAACTTCTGTTTCTCTCAGGCCAAACATTGACTGGTATTTATACTTAGGCAGTGCGCACAAAATTCAGCAGGAAAGGGAGATGACGTCTAGCAAAATCCATTTCCTCACCAATCAACTTTTCCATCCATTATTTGAATTTCTAAATGTGTCCGTAATGAATGTATAACTGTACATCCACTAATTTTGCACATTTAAACTCTTGTAATAAACAGAGAGTTCATTCACATCGTGCTTTTTGCAAATCCGCTGTAAATTGTGAATACCGCAACTTAAGTTTCACTGCTAGTGGGCCAATCTTCTAAAGCGTCAATTTAATTGGTTTTGCACGTTTAATCCAGCACTCATTCTTAAGGGCTGATCTGCCTCACAGTTAATTGTAACACAGATTTTTTTAACACTTAGCAACGAAAGCAGAAAATAGTCCGAGAAAATGAGAACACTGCTTGGAGAAGTTGTACATTTTTCCAGAAGAAATTAAGAGAACTGGAAATGAGGACAAAGACCAAAAGAAATTCCGCCTCATGTGTGACGTTGGCACTGAACACAACCAGAAACATTTAAAGTAACCTCACCAAGCCCAAGGAGACACTCCTTTTTCCTTATCTCACCGGTGTCCGCCCCCGGTAGCTGAGTGGTCAGCGCGACAGGCTGTCAATCCAAAGGGCCTGGGTTCGATTCCCGGCTAGGTCGGAGATTTTCTCCGCTCAGGGACTGGGTGTTGTGTTGTCCTAATCATCATCATTTCATCACCATCGACGCGCAATTCGCCGAAGTGGTGTCAAATCGAAAGACTTGCACCAGGCGAACGGTCTACCCGACGGGAGGCCCTCGTCACACCACATTTCATTTCATCTTACCGGTGAACCTAAGTTTTAGCACCCTTCTATATCAACAAATCACGAAGGCTGAGAGTCTCTTCTTATCCGGTTCCACCACGGTCCATCACTCACTTCCATACAATACTGTGTTCCAGAGCCACATTCTCAGATATTTCTTCCTCAAATTAAGATATTTTTATTTTTTTTTACTCTAGTAGATTTCCGTTTTTCCCGAACTGTTATCCTGAGAATTTTGAACATTCTGAACCATTTTGCACTGTCGAACGATGACTTCAGGTCAACAAATCTTATTTGCGTGTCCTGGTTTATCTTAAATGTAGCTCCCATTATCAAGTGCAACATGAAACTTGCTTCTCCGGTTCCTGTTACTTAACCCATCGTCATGTAAGAACTCCTCAATTATCTTTTTCGTATTCTGTGCGTTATTCTCGTCAGCAACTTGAATGCTTTTGCTGTTGGACTCCCCCTGCGATAACGGTCAGATTATCTACGCTTTCTGCCTTCGCATTTGTGTTTATGTCGTTTTCCTACAGATTCTACATTTAATCTGTAATTATCTTTTAGTTTCTGAGACAACTCCCACTGTACTTTTTTTTACTATAAAATGGTTCTATAGCATTTCAGAGGTGAACAATTATTCCCACAGCTACCTTCCTTTATATATATATGGTAAAATATTTCTGGTTCATTTTTTGAAATGCGCTCCTGTAAATTTTGATTATGAGGATTTAGTTACTTTTCCCCATACTTTTCACATGTTTATGTGTGGACTTTCACATTCAAGATCGCGCAGTACCTGTTTCAACACTCAAATGAATTTTTCAGCTCTGTGTAGCAGTTACGAGTGTTTATTGTGAGAGCCTTTCAGTCACTATGACGAGAGAACTATACTAGTGTACTAAAATTAAGGGCACAAATAACTTTTCTGTAAAGTGTCAGTGACAAGTAACGTAGCTCGACGGAACTTGGACAATACGTACAAATAACTGCTACGTTATAGCACAGAAGGTAATCGAAAGGATTACGCAATAAGACGAACAAAAATGGCTGGCCGATGTGGCCGAGCGGTTCTACGCATTTCAGTCCGCAACCGCGCTGCTGGTACGGTCGCAGGTTCTAATCCTGCCTCGGTCATGGGTCTTTGTGATGTACTTAGATTAGTTAGGTTTAAGTAGTTCTAAATTCTGGGGGACTGATGACCTTAGATGTTAAGTCACATAATGCCTAGAGTCCCTTCTTCTAGTCAAGTTGTGCCACAAACTTCTCTTCTCCCCAATCCTGTTCAATACCTCCTCATTAGTTACGTGATCTACTCATCTAATCTTCAGCATTCTTCTGTAGCACCACATTTCGAAAGCTTCTATTCTCTCCTGGTCCAAACTATTTATTGTCCATGTTTCACTTCCATACTTGGCTACACTCCACACAAATACTTGCAGGAACGACTTCCTGATGCTCGGTGTTAAATTCCTCTTCTTCAGAAACGCTCTCCTTGCCATTGCCAGTCTACATTTTATATCCTCTCTACTTCGATCATCATCAGTTATTTTGCTCCCCAAATAGCAAACCTCCTTTACTACTTAAAGTGTCTCATTTCCTAATCTAATTTCCTCAGCATCACCCGGCTTAAGTCGACTACATTCCATTATCCTCGTATTGCTTTTGTTGATGTTCATCTTATACCCTCCTTTCAAGACACTGTCCATTCCGTTCAACTGCTCTTCCAAGTCCTTTGCCGTCTCTGACAGAATTACAATGTCATCGGTGAACCTCAAAGTTTTTATTTCTTCTCCCTGGATTTTAATACCTACTCCAAATTTTTCTTTTGTTTCCTTTACTGCTTGCTCAGTATACAGATTGAATAACATCGGGGAGAGGCTACAACCCTGTCTCACTCCCTTCCCAAATACTGCTTCCCTTTCATGCCCCTCGACTCTTATAACTGCAATCTGGTTTCAGTACAAATTATAAATAGCCTTTCGCTCCCTGTATTTAACCCCTGCCACCTTTAGAATTGGAAAGAGAGTATTCCAGTCAATATTGTCAAAAGCTTTCTCTAAGTCTACAAATGCTAGAAACGTAGCATTGCCTTTCCTTAATCTTTCTTCTAAGGTAAGTCGTAAGGTCAGTATCGCCTCACGTGTTCCAACATTCCTACGGAATCCAAACAGATCTTCCCCGAGGTCGGCTTCTACCAGTTTTTCCATTCGTTTGTAAAGAATTCGCGTTGTTATTTTGCAGCTGTGACTTGTTATCCTTATAGTTCGGTAATTTTCAGATCTGTCAACCCCTGCTTTCTTTGGGATTGGAATAATTATATTCTTCTTGAAGTCTGAGGGTATTTCGCTTGTCTCGTACATCTTGCTCACCAGATGGTAGAGTTTTGTCAGGACTGGCTCTCCCAAGGCCGTCAGTAGTTCTAATGGAATGTTGTCTACTCTCGGGGCCTTGTTTCGACTCAGGTCTTTCAGTGCTCTATCAAACTCTTCACGCAGTATCGTATCTCCCATTTCATCTTCATCTACATCCTCTTCCATTTCCATAAATTTCCATAATTTCGATAAAATAAGTACATCGCCCTCGTATAGACCTTCTATATACTCCTTCCACCTTTCTGTTTTCCCCTCTTTGCTTAGAACTGGGTTTCCATCTGAGCTCTTGATGTTCATACAAGTGGTTCTCTTATCTCCAAAGGTCTCTTTAATTTTCCTGTAGGCTGTATCTATCTTACCCCTAGTGAGATAAGCCTCTACATCCATACATTTGTCCTCTAGCCATGCCTGCTTAGCCATTTTGCACTTCCTGTCGATCTCATTTTTGAAACGCTTGTATTCCTTTTTGCCTGCTTCATTTACTGCATTTTTATATTTTCTCCTTTCATCAATTAAATTCAATATTTCTTCTGTTACCCAAGGATTTCTACTAGCCCTCGTCTTTTTACCTACTTGATCCTCTGCTGCCTTCACTACTTCATCCTTCAGAGCTACCCAGTCTTCTTCTACTGTATTTCTTTCCCCCATTCCTGTCAATTGTTGCCTTATGCTCTCCCTGAAACTCTGTACAACCTCTGGTTTAGTCAGTTTAACCAGGTTCCATCTCCTTAAATTCCCACCTTTTTGCAGTTTTAATCTACAGTTCATAACCAATAAATTGTGGTCAGAATCCACATCTGCCCCCGGAAATGTCCTACAATTTAAAACCTGGTTCCCAAATCTCTGTCTTACCATTATATAATCTGTCTGATACCTTTTAGTATCTCCAGGATTGTTCCATGTATACAACCTTCTTTTATGATTCTTGAACCAAGTGTTAGCTATGATTAAGTTATGCTCTGTGCACAATTCTAACAGACGGCTTCCTCTTTAATTTCTTAGCCCGAATCCATATTCACCTACTACGTTTCCTTCTCTCCCTTTTCCTACTGTCGAATTCCAGTCACCCATGACTATTAAATTTTCGTCTCCCTTCACTACCTGAATAATTTCCTTTATCTCATCATACATTTCTTCAATTTCTTCGTCATATGCAGAGTTAGTCGGCATACAAACTTGTACTACTGTAGTAGGCATGGGCTTCGTGTCTCTCTTAGCCCCAATAATGCGTTCACTATGCTGTTTGTAGTAACTTACCCGCACTCCTGTTTTTTTATTCATTGTTAAACCTACTCCTGCATTACCCTATTTGATTTTGTATTTATAACCCAGTATTCAACTGACCAGAATTCTTGTTCCTCCCGCCACCGAACACTAATTCCCACTATATCTAACTGTAACCTACCCACTTCCCTTTTTAAATTTTCTCACCTACCTGCCCGATTAAGGGATCTGACATTCCACGCTCCGATCCGTATAACGCCTGTTTTCTTTCTCCTGATAACGACTTCCTCTTGAGAAGTCCCCGAACGGAGATCCGAATGGGGGACTATTTTACCTCCGGAATATTTTACCCAAGAGGACGCCATCATCGTTTAACCATACAGTAAAGCTGCATGCCCTCGGGAAAAATTACCGCCGTAGTTTCCCCTTGCTTTCAGCAGTTCGCAGTACCATAACAGCAAGGCGGTTTTGGTTAGTGTTACAAGGCCAGATCAGTCAATCATTCAGACTGTTGCCCCTGCAACTACTGAAAAGGCTGCTGCCCCTCTTCAGGAACCACACGTTTGTCTGGCCTCTCAACAGATACCCCCCCCCCCCCCCCCCCCGTTGTGGTTGCACCTACGGTACGGCTATCTGTATCGTTGAGACACGCAAGCCTCCCCACCAACGGCACGGTCCATGGTTCATGGGGGGAGGGCTTACGCGATAAGTCCCACAAATCTGAAGGCTGTAAATTCTGCTAAATACTTAGGGATTACAATTACAGATATCTAAATTTGAACGATCACATGGATAATATTGTGGGTAGAGTAAACCAAAGACTGCGATTCATTGGCAGAACACTTAGAAGGTGCAACAAGTCTACTAAGGAGACTGCTTACACTACGCTTGTCCCCCCTATTCTGGAGTATTGGTCTGCTGTGTGGGGGTCCGCATCAGGGGCGAATGACGGATGACATCGAAAAAGTACAAAGAACATTATCTCGTTTTGTATCATCGCGAAATATAGGATATAGTGTCACACACATGATACGTGAATTGGAGTAGCAATCATTAAAACAAAGGTGTTTTTCGTTGCGAGGGGATCTTCTCATGAAATCTCAATCAACAGTTGTCTGCCGGCTAGGGTGGCCAAGCGGTTCCAGGCGCTACTGTCTAGAACCACGTGACCGCTAGATTAGATTAGATTAGTTTTCGTTCCATAGATCCGTGTTGAGGAGATCCTCGTGGATGTGGAGCATGTCACCTTTTTTATTTTTTATTTTTATTTTTTTAAGCTGAAATAACAATACTAATAGTATAAATATATACAACACATCATTTCTTTCTATTAAAAAATTCGTCAATGGAGTAGAAGGAGTTGGCCACTAGTAAGTCTTTCAGGCTCCTTTTAAACTGATCTCTATTTGTAAAAAAATTTTTTATGTTTGCTGGCAAATTATTGAAGATGAGTGTTCCTGAGTAGTGGACCCCTTTTTGAACTAAAGTGCTTTTAAGTCCTTGTGCAGATCATTTTTGTTCCTGGTATTGTATGTATGAACTGAGCTGTTTGTTGGAAAAAGAGATATATTATTTAGGACAAATTTCATTAAGGAGTAAATATACTGAGAGGCAGTAGTTAGTATACCCAGTTCTTTGAAGAGGTTTCTACAAGACGTCCGTGAGTTTACTCCACAAATAATACGTATTACACGCTTTTGGACTCTGAAAACTTTTGTTTGACTTGAAGAGTTAACCCAAAATATTATACCATATGACATTATGGAATGAAAGTAGGCAAAGTATGCAAGCTTTTTCACTTTTATATCGTCTATGTCTGCTAACACTCTAATTGCAAATACTGATTTGTTAAGGCGTTTCTGCAGTTCTGTGGTGCGCTCCTCCCAACTGAATTTATTATCAAGTTGTATTCCCAGGAATTTAAGACTGTCAAACTCTTCTATCTGCTCTTCTTCGTACTTTATGCATATGCTGGGTGGAAAGCTCTTACAGGTTCTGAATTGCATATAGTGAGTCTTTTGAAGTTTAATGTCAGTGAGTTGGCTTTAAACCATTTATTAATATCCATGAAAATATCATTAGCCGATCTTTCTAGAACTACACTCGACATACTATTTATTGCAACACTCGTGTCATCTGCAAACAAAACGAACTCTGCCTCTGGCAGTGTAACTGATGAGAGATCATTATGTACACAAGAAAAAGCAATGGCCCTAAGATGGATCCTTGTGGGACACCACATGTAATTTCTTCCCATTCTGATGATGGCTGATGACTTAATTCACAAGTCCCTTACACTGACACCCTTTGTTTCCTGTTAGTGAGGTATGACTTGAACCATTTTGCAGCACTGCCTGTGACACCATAGAATTCTAATTTATTTAAAAGGATGTTGTGGTTTACACAATCGAATGCCTTTGGCAAATCACAGAAAATACCTGATGCTTGTAAATTGTTATTTAATGAATTAAGTACATTTTCACTGTAGGTGTAAATAGCCTTTTCTATATCAGTACCCTTCAGAAATCCAAACTGTGTTCTTGATAATATGTTATTTGTGGTCAGATGGTTGAGAAGCTGCCTGTAGATTACTTTTTCTAAAATTTTTGAGAATGCTGGTAAAAGTGAAATCGGTCTGTAGTTTGATGGCATCTCTTTATCCCCTTTCTTGGATAGAGTCTTAACATCTGCATATTTCAACCAGTCAGAAAATGTCCCAGTTATAACTGACTGGTTACACAAATAACTTAGAATTGTACTAAACTCACAAGAACATGCCTTAATTAACTTTGTTGTTATTTCTTTGTAACCACTAGAATGCTTTGTTTTTAAAGATTTTATTATGGAAGTTATTACTTTTGGTGATGTGAGTGACATATTCATGCCCCTAAAGCTATTTGTAAAGGCTAGTTTAAGATATTCAAGGGCATTATTTACTGATACTGACAACGCCATTCTATCAGTAACGGATATAAAGTACTTGTTAAATAGATTTGCCACACTATGCCCATCGGTTACTAATGTGTCATCTACCCTTAGTGCTATTTGCTCCTGTTCCTTTCTGGTTCTACCAGTCTCTCCTTTCACTATATCGCATATTGTTTTTATTTTGTTCCCTGACATTGCTATCTTCTTCTCGTAGTGTTTTGTTTAGATGCCTGAATTACTTTTTTTAATATTTTACAGTATTCCTTGTATTTAGCTCAATCATCAGCATTGGAGCTATTCTTGGTTGAGAGATAGATTTTCCTTTTTGTCTTACAGGAAATCTTTATTCCTTGGGTGATCCATGGTTTTATTATAGACTTAGTGTTTAATTTGAGTAACTTTTAGAGGAAAACAGTTTTCAAACATGGTACTGACATTGTTCATGAATATGTTATATTTTTCATTCATGTCATGAGCACTATAAACATCTTTCCAGTTCATATCTTTGAGCAGTTTTCTAAAACACTCAATTTTTGGTTGATTGAATACTCTCCTATACTCACATTTAGCAGTCTTGATAATCTGCTTAGAATTTACATCTAAAACAAGGATCTGCATGTCATGATCTGATAGTTCATTTATTACAGGTTTTATGATATGATATTGTTCCTTTGATTTGTCTATAAAAATGTTATCAATGGCTGTCCTTGAGGATTTAGTGATCCTAGCTGGAAAGTTTACTGTGTGAGTTAGATTGAAAGACAACATTACTAACTACAGTAAATGTTTACTGGAAGATTGAATTAGAAAATCTGTATTAATGTCACCAGCAATCAAAATTTCTTTGTTTCTTACTGTTAAATAACCCAAAAGAGCTTCTAGATGATTTATGAATAGATTATAATTTCCTGCAGGTGCTTGGTAAATAGTTACTATTATATAGGATCTGTTATGGAACTCTACTTCTGTTGCACATGCTTCTGGATGCTGCTCTAAATAGAATTTATTAATGTCAATGTTCTTGAATTTATGGCAGTTTTTAATAAATGTGGCAACTCCTCCTCTCTCCATATCTACTCTGCAGAAGTAGGAAGCTGGCTTAAATCCTGAAATGACTAACATATCTATACCAGTGGTCACTTGATGTTCAGAGAGGGTTCGCAGGTTCGAATGCTGCCTCGGGCATGGATGTGTGTGATGTCCTTAGGTTAGTTAGGTTTAAGTAGTTCTAAGTTCTAGTGGACTGACGACCTTAGAAGTTAAGTCCCATAGTGCTCAGAGCCATTTGAACCAATTTTGAACCAGTTTTCTCCTCCGATTGCGAAAACATTCTGTTGGCACCCACCTACATGGGGAGAAATGATCATCACTATAAAATAAGAGAAATCAGGGCTCCCACAGAAAAATTTAAGTGCTCGTTTTTCCCGCGTGCCTTGCCGGAGTGGAACGGTAGAGAGACAGCTTGAAGGTGGTTCATTGAACCCTCTGTCAGGCACTTTATTGTGGACAGCAGAGCAATCACGTAGATGTTGATGTACCTCGTGTAGCTATAATATTAATGGCGGTTATGAAATTTATGTCAGTTCCAGTGCCTGTAAATTATATATGGTTTAAATATTATCTTCTTATTAAGTTATTTTATAAGATGAAAGCATTTTTCTCCAGAATCTATTTATCTGTCAATACATATGAGTGTAGTATCCTCACAATTCTGTTCTTGATTGTTCTGTAATAACTGTTTTCTTAATTTTCTTAGGTAACAGTTTTGCACTTTCTGATGCAGATAGCAATTACCAGTGTCGAAAACAGCTTAAAGTCTCGCTGCAACCGGTGGGTATTATTATGGAAATCATATTGTCTTTAAAATGAGATTTTCACTCTGCAGCGGAGTGAAAATCTCATTCTGGAAACATCCCCCAGGCTGTGGCTAAGCCGTGTCTCCGCAGTATCCTTTCTTTCAGGAGTGCTAGTTCTGCAAGGTTCGCAGAAGAGCTTCTGTAAAGTTTGGAAGGTAGGAGACGGATACTGGCAGAAGTAAAGCTGTGAGTACCGGACGTGAGTCGTGCTTCGGTAGCTCCGTTGGTAGAGCACTTGCCCGCGAAAGGCAAAGGGTTCGAGTCTCGGTCGAGCACACAGTTTTAATCTGCCAGGAAGTTTCATATTGTCTTTGATTTAAAATGTCTTTTGTGCCCCTCTCACTGCGTACCTTTTGTAATATTCTGTAGCAGTTCTTTCTACTTATGGTCCAAGTTTCATCACGCTGTTTTACTGGCAGTGATTTTCATTACTTTTTCTTTCCTCACCAATGTAGTACGTCTTGGTTTAACAGTGTCAAATTTGTCTTGGTCTTCAGTTCAATTTGGCGTTCAAAGTTTTTTTTTAATTACCGCTACCAGTCACAAACTGCGTCAATTATTGTATTACTTATTTATTTAGCGACATGTTTCGAGGGTTATACATCATCTTCAGTCTAAATGGCGTTAGAAAAACAACTTTACAGTAAGTTTTTGTAGTGACATTTAGCCTGAACATGAGATATAACCTACGAAACATGTCGCTAAATAAATAAGTAATACAATTGTTGACAAACTTCGTGACTGGTAGCGGTAATTTAAGAAAACCTTCACAGTCGAAAAATAGTCAAAATGGCTTCAAATTGTAATCTTGCGTTGGTTTAACACTGTGAATTCTTTCTTACCGCATCTTATCACGAGTGAGCGTACATCTTCTGGACGTGTATCGTTGATCCCCTACGAGGATCCCGACCAGCCTGGGGAGGACGGGGACGGAAGCTTCTCCATATTCGTCGGTAATTGGAGGAAGTGACGCGCCCCCGGCCTGCGACACGTCACCCAGCGTCTCGGCTTTACGCGATTTGTCACGAAAAATTTGTGGCTGAAGGAAACGTCTTTGAGTAGGGGAGACGCTGCTCTGTGTATCGCTAGTTAGTGTGATTCCCAGCGGCAGCGATGGCCTCCTGAGTGCCGGCTGACGAGGGGACGCGTAATGGTGCCGCTTTCATCTCTGCTTAGGGCGTCAGCCCCCACCCCCAATTCTTTTTATACCAGCGGTCGACGTTGGCTCCCCTCCTATGGTCTCGAGATGAACACCAGGAACGTGGGAATCTCATATCCGGAACGTTCTCTTGCCTTTGCGCCCAACTGTGCTTGTTCTCATATTGCGTTCACAATTAGAAGGTAAGTACTATCTGGAGATAAAGTATCCCTAGCGGATGTCAAAGTTGGAGTACAGCCTTGTGCCTTAGTGTCTACCCTTACTGTTACTGAAACTTCATTACTAATGATAAAGTCGTCCGGAGTGGCCGTGCGGTTCTAGGCGCTACAGTCTGGAACCGCGAGACCGCTACGGTCGCAGGTTCGTATCCTGCCTCGGGCATGGATGTGTGTGATGTCCTTTGGTTAGTTAGGTTTAAGTAGTTCTAAGTTCTAGGGGACTGAACACCTCAGAAGTTGAGTCCCATAGTGCTCAGAGCCATTTGAACTAATGATCAAGAACGCATGGACTGCCTATAACGATAGTACACACTCAGCGGAAGCGCCTAGATAAAAGGATGTCACTCCCGCTGAATTGATATCTAGCTTAATCAAAATTCGAAAGGGGGAATAAAAAGAGAAGAAAAATATTATTACGAAGTTCATATACAGGTAGCTCCAGAATATGGGATCAGATTATCTTCTGGCGAATCATGGTAAACAAAGGACTACGAAACAGAATACTGCGACTGAAGATGTCTAAGTGATCTGGAATAGTTGTTACTCTTGGAACTAAGTGTAAGGAGTGATTGTGGCTTAGTTAAACTATCGATCACATACGTAACTGATCGAAGATGAGAAGCGTTGGCTCTCTTGTGAATAATTGATCTAGTTCAGCTGACAGTGGAAAGTTACTGTAGATTATTTTGATTTTTATCTCCACTCAGTTACGCACTGACTTATAGCTGTAACATGTACACATCAAGCAATTAACGGAGGGTTTCTTCAAGTACGTTGCCCAGCGAATTCCATTGTTAACACTGTTTCTCTTTCCTCTGTAACTAATACTATCTCACTTTTACAGGGAATACAAAGAGACCTAAATGATTACACGCATGATATTTTATACAAGGTATATCCTCGACTGTGATAACAACTCTCAGGGTACACTGGGAAGGGCAAATGTATTAATTTCAGATAGTGAAGACCAGTACGGAAACGGTTGAGTTGAAAACTATAAGAGAATGTGAGAAAAAATTCTAATTATACCTCTTATCGGCGGACGATGCTAACAATCCAAACAGATATATTTTTATAAAAGTATAATTATTTGCTCAACTATTACAAGATGCTATAAATGTTGTTGAAAGAGGTGTTTGCTGGTGAGGACATAGTCTGACAATTGGGTGACTTAAGGCCTGAACCGTCGCTCCACGGTCCCTGCAGACCAAGCACAGTGAGTGCACAGTGGTCTCATCGTCAGAAGTAAAAATGTGGAGGGAACTAATAACCACTGCTGAAACTACGATCTTACTTGTCATGAAGGCGACAACGAGTCGTATTTGAGAACTTTTTAAAAATTCTAGGTAGCTTTTATGTGGCTGGGAGACGCATACAGGGTCTCCGACCTACACTGGAGAAATCACTTTATCGTACAAAGCTCTGTCGTACCTGTTTGAAAATCCCCAGCGCTTTGGGTTATGAAAAGTGACACAAGCGATGAGACTTTCTGTCAGCAGTCCTCCCTAGCCTCTTTAGGTGCCTCGTATACGGGGCAGGTGAGCGACAAGAATTCATCAGTTGGTATATCGTGCGTATTCCAAAACGCTATTCTTATGTTCTGACGTCACCGATATCGATGGTGAGTCATTGGATTTCTCCACCCCTTCCCAATGCCCCATCTGACAAAAGCCAATTGCCCTATGTATAAGGTGGCGGGAAATCCAAATTTTGTAGGGAAATTCAAAACGTAGCCCAATATTACTTGTATGTTTCCCCACTCCTATTATGGTCGGTTGTTGTCCTAAGTACAGGCTGTACATAAAGTCTGGGAACACTTTCAGTTATTTATTTCACAAGAACTAAACATCGTACAGGTGTCCTACATATTGCTTTTTGAAGAGAAAGTCTGAAAGTATTTTTTTCTTTTTTTCCACAAACATTCGATATCTGAACCATGAGTGATCCTGCGGACGTCAATACGGTAATCGAATTCTTCTCATACCCGTCCCAGCTGGCATCGTTGACTGTGGCAGTCGCTTCCCGTATTCTCCCTAGAGCTCAGCTACAGCACGCGGTGGAGACGGCACATACACCATACCTTTAACGTACCCTCGCAGAAGAAAGTCACACGGAGTGATATCTGGTGATCGGGGAGGCATTTCATGAAAAAGCTGTCCCTTTGTGTAGCACGGACGATCCATCGATGCGGTAGCTCCGTGTTCAGGTACCCTCGAACATCAAGATGAAAATAGGGTAGAGCCCCATCCTGTTGAAAGACGAACGGAGAGTCCGATTGAATTTGAGTCATCAGCCATTTCTGCAACATGCCCAAGTAGGAATATCCAGTGTCAGTGCTCTCGGTAAAGAAGGATGGCCCGTACCGTTTTCGACATGGCAAGGCCGAAAAATCTTTTACCCTGGGGAACCACGCTCAAATTCAATGCATTCGTGTACCCCAGATTCGACAATTGTGCCTGTTCACTTTCCCGTTAGTGTGAAAAGTGGCTTCGTCGCTAAAAATTAAGCGATCAACAGTACCATCTCCAATCTTATTCAATACGAACAAAACTGAAAACGCTTGTGTCTGTCGTCTTCACTGAGCTTCTGCACTAGCTCCTATTTGAATGGTTTCATAGAAATCTTCTGTCGCAGGACTTCCCACACTGTCATTGGAGCCATTTCGAGTTCACGGGATGCAGGACGCACCGATTTATTTGGATTCCGCATGAATGTCCCTCGTACTCGCTCCAAATTCACTCCACTGACAGTGGGACGTCTGTTTCTCTTTGCCGTTGATAAGCAACCAATCGTAACGAGTTTGTTGTGCCAATCGTAAATGGCCTTCCTTGTTGGTGTCTTCTTACTGTACTTTGTTCTAAACATCCGCTTAACAGCTGTAGCAGACTTATTTTCGTCGAACTCCAATGCACAAAAAGCTCGCTCCGCACCTGAACTCACCATGTTTGCGACTAGCGCTGACTATCGGCAAATTACCAAACTACGCTGTGCGGTATACATGAAAAAAACTTTCAAGGTTTCTCTTCAAAATGACATACGTACGATATCTGTACAGTGTTTGGTTCTTGTGCAATAAATAATTGAAGGTATTCCCGGACTTTATGTAGACCATGTATAAACTGGTGGGAAATTCTAAAATCTGGCGTATGGTATTACTGGCTGTCCTAGATTTCAGGGACCGGCTATATGATATCAGAATCAGAGACCTGGAGTACTGAGAAAACCATTATGACATCAGAACCAAAGAAGGGTGACTTGGAATACACCACGGAGGTCAATCATGGTGATCGGGCACTCAGGCGTGACACAGAATACTGGCCCTGGCTGTACGATGTTAGAACAGAGTACGTGATTGGTTCAAGCTCTACGACTTCTAAATTCAAGATGGTGAGCAAAATGACTGACCTGGAATACTGGCGCTGGCTCTATGAAGTCAGAATTCAAGACCTGCTATAGTGTCACTGGCTCTACCACACCAGAATCTACGTTCTGTAATACTGACGCTATGACGTCGGATTTCCTGAGACAAAAAATGTTCCTGCATCTCCAGGCCTGTCTGCTAGACAAAGCAAGTCCTCTTTGACATTTTTCCCCAGACTGCTATTCACTCGGAAGTGTTCAATGCGTACTGCTTGTCATAACTCTGAAGTTTTGATGTATCCACGTGACTTTATTTAAACATACTTCAGGGAACGGATAGAGCCTTCCACACGCACCTACATGCTTTCTCCTTGACTTATTCCCCTAACGTAGAGTCCAAAATGTGTACTGCATTGTGGAAATAGATGCGTGTTACTTGCGAGGGACAGCCCCTTATTACACAGTCACAACGTTCATTATCACCAGTCGAGAAGTCCGTCACTAACCCTTCAGCGGTAACCCAGAGCCAAATCACAGCGGTCCACAGTCGCTCACACAAAGCTGGGCAGGACCGAACTGTTGGCTGCTGAGGTGGCAGTGTCGCATGAGACACTGAAGTCACACCACCTTGGAGTCTTATCGCCATGCAAAGGTGACAGCCCCATGCAGAGAGACACCACACGCGTACTACGGATTCGAGAGCCAAATGTGCAGTGGAGTGTAGAAGTTCTGATTTCCAACGCTGGTATGCTGTTGTGGTGGCGCTGCAGCCATAGAAAATATGAACTGAGTTAAAATGACAGGAAACTGGAAAATTTCAGGAAGCACGCTTGTACAATGAACCCAAATGACAGGAAGTCCAGATTCACGTCATTTGAAAATGAGATATTTCATGACAAAAAAATTCAGCGAACGGCACCACGAAGTGCAACGCGAACTAACAGCAGAAAACTGCGGCAATCGCTAGCGACACACCACTGACCTATCTACTTACTGAATGTCCAATAAAGAATGACAGTACTCAACGAATAACGTGTCCTAATCAATAAATTTTCCTCCTCAAGAAGTGTTAACACCGTTTCCAAGTGTAGTTTTATGCTTTTAAAACCAATATTGTGCGGACAGCACTGAATTTTTCGTTGAACACATTGAATATCCATTGAATTACCATGTTAAGATGTACCCACACTTTTTCAGTTACTCAGACAGAATTCATAATTGCCCCAAAACCAATAGAAGTTATCTGGGTCTCGTGCACAAACTGAGAGCTGAATTCCACGCACAACTAACGTTTATGGAATGCATATCCTTCTCTCCCCAGGAAGGATATAAGACACTACATTTTTTGCCGCCAACTACCGCCAGTGATACAGACAGTTAGTTACATACATCAACTCGATGGCGGTTCTTGAAAAGTTGGAATGCCTACTTACTAGCATCTTTGTCCACCATTTTTCACATCCTAAATACAGTGTCGCAATTCTGTATTACATGGATTCGATAAGATCTTGATAGGGAATGAAATGTACAATTTTTTGAACCGGTAGACCATTTATCGTTTATCTTGAGTGCCATGAATTCAGATGAAAAGGCTTACTATCGAATCAGACGTTTGCACACAAGGTGACGGTGAGAATACACAATGGACAAGTGCTAATGATGATTTAATACCATACAACAGTCCTTCTTCCACACTTTCAAATAAAATCAACAGAGCGGTACTGCCCTGGCCTGCACGACACCAAAACCTCCAGTCATCCTTTCTGTGTAGCAGTCTGATACAGATTTTCACAGCAGAGCATTGCCTCTAATTTTTCACAGAACTCTTCTTGTTATACAGGACTGTGAATGTCCCGCATCTCAATCTACACAAACGACAGCAATTTACTTCAGACCTCTCCAAGGAATTTCTAAATTATTTCTGACGAACATAGGCTGAACCACAGTTTTTAGCTTAACAGAAGAAGCCTGAAAATCTTCTGCACACAAAAGCGCTGCAAATTCGATGATGACATACCTTCCAAACCTGTTTTCGTCTCGATAATACACTCCTGGAAATGGAAAAAAGAACACATTGACACCGGTGTGTCAGACCCACCATACTTGCTCCGGACACTGCGAGAGGGCTGTACAAGCAATGATCACACGCACGGCACAGCGGACACACCAGGAACCGCGGTGTTGGCCGTCGAATGGCGCGCTACCTGCGCAGCATTTGTGCACCGCCGCCGTCAGTGTCAGCCAGTTTGCCGTGGCATACGGAGCTCCATCGCAGTCTTTAACACTGGTAGCATGCCGCGACAGCGTGGACGTGAACCGTATGTGCAGTTGACGGACTTTGAGCGAGGGCGTATAGTGGGCATGCGGGAGGCCGGGTGGACGTACCGTCGAATTGCTCAACACGTGGGACGTGAGGTCTCCACAGTACATCGATGTTGTCGCCAGTGGTCGGCGGAAGGTGCACGTGTCCGTCGACCTCGGACCGGACCGCAGCGACGCACGGATGCACGCCAAGACCGTAGGATCCTACGCAGTGCCGTAGGGGACCGCACCGCCACTTCCCAGCAAATTAGGGACACTGTTGCTCCTGGGGTATCGGCTAGGACCATTCGCAACCGTCTCCATGAAGCTGGGCTACGGTCCCGCACACCGTTACGCCGTCTTCCGCTCACGCCCCAACATCGTACAGCCCGCCTCCAGTGGTGTCGCGACAGGCGTGAATGGAGAGACGAATGGAGACGTGTCGTCTTCAGCGATGAGAGTCGCTTCTGCCTTGGTGCCAATGATGGTCGTATGCGTGTTTGGCGCCGTGCAGGTGACCGCCATAATCAGGACTGCATACGACCGAGGCACACAGGGCCAACACCCGGCATCATGGTGTGGGCAGCGATCTCCTACACTGGCCGTACACCT
Organism: Schistocerca gregaria; assembly: GCF_023897955.1. Lineage (NCBI taxonomy): Eukaryota > Metazoa > Arthropoda > Insecta > Orthoptera > Acrididae > Schistocerca > Schistocerca gregaria. Next base: position 509,849,639 of record NC_064924.1, on the reverse strand, counting down.
CTGGTGATCGTCGAGGGGGAACTGAATAGTGCACGATACATCCAAACCGTCATCGAACCCATCGGTCTACCATTCCTAGACCGGCAAGGGAACTTGCTGTTCCAACAGGACAATGCACGTCCGCATGTATCCCGTGCCACCCAACGTGTTCTAGAAGGTGTAAGTCAACTACCCTGGCCAGCAAGATCTCCGGATCTGTCCCCCATTGAGCATGTTTGGACCTGGATAAAGCGTCGTCTCACGCGGTCTACACGTCCAGCACGAACGCTGGTCCAACTGAGGCGCCAGGTGGAAATGGCATGGCAAGCCGTTCCACAGGACTACATCCAGGATCTCTACGATCGTCTCCATGGGAGAATAGCAGCCTGCATTGCTGCGAAAGGTGGATATACACTGTACTAGTGCAGACATTGTGCATGCTCTGTTGCCTGTGTCTATGTGTCTGTGGTTCTGTCAATGTGATCATGTGATGTATCTGACCCCAGGAATGTGTCAATAAATTTTACCCTTCCTGGGACAATGAATTCACGGTGTTCTTATTTCAATTTCCAGGAGTGTAGTATTTCAGTGGTTTTTCAAACATGATTTGGCGTAAACCATTGTCTGTGGTAAACTATCAGCATTTCGCTATCGGTTAAACTTATAAAAACTACTATTACCAACACATATCACATTATCCAAAGTGACTGCGAAGAAGTGACAGGAAAATAGTGTACTTCACATGCATCATCATATGACGGACCCTATCATCTACAAGGAATGAGACCTAATTTTTCAAGTTTGCTTCAGAAGCAAAGAATTTGACTTTGAAATTGGAAGGTAGGAGACGAGGTACTGGAAGAAGAAGAGCTGTGAGGACGGGGCGTGAGTCGTGCATGGGTAGCTCAGTCGGTAGAGTAGTTGCGCGCAAAAGACAAAAGTCCCGAGTTCGAGTCTCAGTCCGGCACACAGTTTTAATCTGCCAGGAAGTTTCATATCAGGGCACACTCCGCTGTACAGTGAAAATTTCATTCTAAGTTTTCCAGTGGATTGCATCCAACCTAAAGCAATCATCATCCACATAATCACTTTTCCAATGCTTCAGTTTCTAGCTTAGCAGAAGTAAAGTGAAAGTCTAGCACTTACAAGAGTTGCAAAAAATTTCAGACATGACATGTAATGTCATACATCTCAGTATACATAAACGACTGACATACACATCGAAAGTTTGTAAGGGACTTCTCAATCATTCCTTATGAACAGTAAGGCTGTTTCTACAGGAAACATGTGCTATAATAGTTCCTTCAGACGTGTGGGCGGCTGACGCTCAGTTAGTACTGTACTATCGACTGTAGTAAATTAAATACGTTCAGACAGTTGGTCTCATGGCAAATTCGGATTGCAGTAGGCTCCTAAAGAAATGTAGGACTCTTAGCCAGCTGTACTGCAGCTACCCGTATACTCTTCTGATAAATGGCAGTTTTATTTTTTAAATAACATCGATTTTCCCTGTAGGTATGTCTGGATGTGGTCGAAATATGGTATTGATGTAGACGATACGTTGAACTCCAACTATCCTCCCTATAAATAGAATATGATGTACTGTTTACGATGTCACTGCATTTTTAAGTGAGTCTTCAACAAATTGTGTTTTACGTGGTACATATGACATCTACCATTTCCAACAGATTTCTATCCTCCACGCACCTGTAGCGTTCAGTTTTAATACCCACCGAGAATATACGGATCAGCATGCACAATAGCTTCCAGACAAACTGCACGATGCATTAGCACTTGTTTGCAGACTTTGCGGTTCCCTGTCTCCAACATCTACATTACTAGCATCACAAACGCAGCAATAAATGGGATGTTATTCTATGCTACGTTAAGTGTATTGTAATAGGAATATCATCAAGACTGAGTGTTCGATTTAGCGTTAATGTATGTAACTGACACGAAGGTGGTGCAGTCATGTTATGATTGATGTCAGCTATATCGAACTCAGCGTAAATAATACCACTGTTTAACGCTCAAAAGCTGTTAACGTTATTGAATTACAGTGTGAGAGAACCACCAAGTGACAATGAAAATTGGAACACCGTAAAGAGCTCTCACTTTGAGAAACCTGACGTAGGTCAGCAAAACCATCTAGCATGTGATATCCATGCAGGTACAGATTTCATAGGATTTTCTTGAGGAATTTTATGGAGCCCATCCACGAAGGTGATGGTATTCCTATAACGTCACGCTACAGGTTCTAAGTTTCAAATTCAAGATGGCGGTCCATGACGTCTGCAGTGACAACAGAAAGAACTTGCCCCCCTTCCAACAGCCGTGTACCGTAAGTCTCTAGAGGAACGGAAAGTTCCAAATGATTGCAAAAGAGCACACGTAGTTCCAGTTTTCCAGAAGGGTTGTCGAGCAGACGCGCAAAACTATAGGCCTATATCTCTGACATCGATCTGTTGTAGAATTTTAGAACATATTTTTGCTCGTGTATCATGTCATTTCTGGAAACCCAGAATCTACTCCGTAGAATTCAACATGGATTCCGGAAACAGCGATCGTGTGAGACCCAACTCGCTTTATTTGTTCATGAGACCCAGAAAATATTAGATACAGGCTCCCTGCTAGATGCCATTTTCCTTGACTTCCGGAAGGCGCTCGATACAGTTCCGCTCTGTCGCCTGATAAACAAAGTAAGAGCCTACGGAATATCAGACCAGCTGTGTGGCTGGATTGAAGAGTTTTTAGGAAACAGAACACATCATGTTGTTCTCAATGGTGAGACGTCTACAGATGTTAAAATAACCTCTGGCGTGCCACAGGGGAGTGTTATGGGACCATTGCTTTTCACAATATATATATAAATTATCTAGTAGATAGTGTCCGAAGTTCAATGCGGCTTTTCGCGGATGATGCTGTAGTATACAAAGAAGCTGCAGCATTAGAAAACTGCAGAGAAATGCAGGAAGATCTGCAGCGGATAGGCACTTGGTGCAGGGAGTGGCACCTGACCCTTAACATAGACAAATGTAAAGTATTGCGAATACATAGAAACAAGGGTCCCTTGTTGTATGATTGTATGCTAGAGGAACTAACACTGGTAGCAGCTACTTCTGTAAAATATCTGGGAGTATGCATATGGAACGACTTGAAATGGAATAATCATACAAAATTAATTGTTGGTAAGGCGGGTGCGAGGTTGAGATTCGTTGGGAGAATCCTTAGAAAATGTAGTCCATCAACAAAGAAGATGGCTTACAAAACACTCGTTTGACCTATACTTGAGTATTGCTCATCAGTGTGGGATCCGTACAAGGTCGGGTTGACATAGGAGATAGAGAAGATCCTAAGAAGAGCGGCGCGTTTCGTCAAAGGGTTATTTGGTAAGCGTGATAGCGTTACAGAGATGTTAAGCAAACTCAAGTGACATACTCTGCAAGAGAGGCGCTCTGCATCGCGGTGTAGCTTGCTGTCCAGGTTTCGAGAGGGTTGTTTCTGGATGAGGTATCGAATATATTGCTTCCATCTACTTCTACCTGCCGAGGAGATCACGAATGTAAAATTAGAGAGATTCGATCGCGCACGGAGGCTTTCCGGCAATCGTTATTCCCGCGAACCATACGTGACTGGAACAGGAAAGGGAGGTAATGACAGTGGCACGTAAAGTGTCCTCCACCACACACCGTTGGGTGGCTTGCGGAGGATAAATGTAGATGTAGATGTAGAATCCAATACGGTTGACATCGGGATATAAGTGCAATCCTACACAATTTTTCCAATTTCTGTGGCACTGTGGTCGTCCACACCCTCCTCCCACACACACACACACACACACACACACACACACACCACTCATCGTCACCTTCCAAGATTGCTAGACATCATGTGTGTTCTCCAACTGTGCTCTGTACACCATAGTGAAAGGCTGATCATCATCATGATGCGTCATCGGACATCCACCACTAATAAATGACTTGCTCATTGTATTTTAAGTATTAAACCATTCCGTTCTCATTGTTTAATATTCATTGTGTGTTTATGTGCATAATTGTGTTTTTCATGATTTTCTTTTATTTCTCGCTCAGTTCAACAGCTCCGTGAGGTGGACAGTACAGTACATGATACAACTGAGTGGAAGCAGCAGGTATCAAGCCGGCATGCAGGGAGTCTCCCTGATGCAGCTCTCAAATGCTGGAGTGGAAATCAAGTATGTTTGAGTAACAGAAGTAATCAAGTCATCATGCATCAACATCCCTGATAGAGACCCTAAAACCTTGGAGTGGGAATCAAGACAGCATGGAGTACTGTTTCCATACTTTGAGTTACCACTACGTTCAACACCTGCATCACTCATCAAGTTTCAGCTAAGTCGTTACAGACTGCTGTTGTTCAACACTTCTTGTCAATTGGCTACCAATGTATTGAAGCGTTCTAATTCTGTTTGAGCACATGACATAGCTTTGAAGCTATAACGGAAGTAGAGAACGTGGTACAAAGGTGCAGTTTAATTATATGGAGTGACATCGACTTGCAAGACAGCCATTACAATCTACTCTCTTGATACATCAATATCTTCGGCAGCTACATCGCTGAAGATACTGCTTTTTCTTGCGTATATTAATGACCTCTCGTATGTTATATTACCAGATACTATGTTTGTTATGTTTGCAGATGTTACAAACACAGCAATAAGTAGAAAATCAAGTACACTTTTATAAATGGCGGCTAATGAAATTTTCGCTGACAGTAATAAATGATTTAAAGCTAATTCACTGCCACTCAACTTTGAAAAGAACCACTATACGCAGTTCGGAACTTCTAAAAGATTCCTTTCCAGCATTTGTATAATATATGAAGACCTGCAGATCGAAGACATAAATTCAGCTGGAAAGAGCATATCACAGAATTGCTTAAGCGCCTAAACAAGTCTGTATTTGCATTGAGGATGACGTCAGATGTAGAAAATACTAATAAAAAAACTTGCATACTTTGCTTACCTTCATTCTATTATGTAATGCAGGATCATATTCTGAGGTAGCTCATCAAACGGACGAAAAGTTTATAGCGTGCAAACGCGTGTAATAAGACTCATTTGTGGTGTAAATTCAACAACATCATGTAGAAACCTGTTGAAGGAACTCTCAGTATATTTACTCCTTAACGAAATTTGTTGCAATTAATGTGTCTCTGTTTCCAACCAATAGCTCAATACGTAGTATCAATACTAGGAATAAGAACAATCTGCATAATGACTTAAAATCAGTTACCTTGGTCCAAAGATGGGTCCAGTATTCAGAAGCAGACATTTTCAATAAATTGCCAGAAACCATTAAAAACTTGGCCTCAGATAAAGCACAGTTTGAACATAATTTGAAAGACTTTTTGATAGGCGACTCCTTCTAATCTATAGATGAATATCTTAAAAGGAACTGCTAGAGCAGCTTATATAAAAATGTCTGTCAGATTTCAGTTTTGACTGCACTTGGTCACAACAGCCAAGATTGCGTATTTTGGGTGTGATAAATTTATTAAAAGTGCATAATTATTTATCATTTCGAAAATGTATTAATTCTGTAAGTATTAGCAGTTCCATTTTGTCGTTACGTATTCAGCTATTCTGAGATTCTCCTGACAGATGATCAGGGTAGTGTTTATTATACTCAAATGTTTTATGCTTTTTATGTTATCCTTTCTGACTTGTTCCACATCCACGAGAATCATCTCTTTTTTGGATCTATGGAACGAAAACTGAATCTAATCAAATCGCATCCAAAATGCCTGGGGGTGATTCGATAAAATTAACATTTCAAGTCAAAGTGTATATTTAAGGTGTCCAAGTGTCACGAACCTTCCGGACCTATAAAATCGAGTAAGGATCACCCAGAAGAGATTATTCTATGGAAAAGGTATGCTAAACTACTCTTGAATGATAATGTCAAATACATTATAGAACACGAAATTCAAGTTGAGGATGATGAGTAAAATGGATGTATGGGTACTTACACATGTGCTAAACTTAAGTCTGCTAGTATTCCTCCTATAAACAGAAATTATATACACGTAAAGTTCACAGATGGCATTTTTGTCTATTAGTTCACCAGCTGAACTGTATGAAATACATACTGAATTTACCGTTTAGTTGGTGCTACATCAAAGACGGTTAGCACATTTATTCCCTTTATAGTCACATACGTACCAATGCCAATACAGTTGATACTTTAGGACTACCAACATTACAGATTCCTAAAGTTTAATGTTAGATGCTCCTATTGTTGTAATTAATATGTCTTTCTTCCGATCTATAAACATTATTTTTCAGTGAAATTTTATCCTTTTTTACTTCCGTGGGATTCATCCCGTACTGGTGACAAAATTTTCGATAAGCCTTCGATTGTCTATGGAAGCAGCTACTACAGTGAGAGGCCTTTTCCATGAGCCAATACATTGATAGATAAATTTTCAAGAAATTAATGTGTAAACTCTCTCTCATTCTTCTTCTTCTGCAAACTGCACTGTTTTCTTCTAATTTTTAATATGTTGTAAGACCTATACAGTCAAAACTCGAACATAACAACAACTCATGTGTAGTTAGTCGATCCTACATATGTACACACATATGATACTATGTGGCATGGTGAATCACAGTCATGTGTAATTGAAATTAAAGTATGAATATGAACAAGTGAACCACACAAATTGTTTGTGGCAGGGAGGGAAACTGCCCCTCGCAAAATGTCGTCCTTCTACATCTACATTTATACTCCGCAAGCCACCCAATGGTGTGTGGTGGAGGGCACTTTACGTGTCACTGTCATTACCTCCCTTTTCTGTTCCAGTCGCGTATGGTTCGAGGGAAGAACTACTGCCGGAAAGCCTCCGTGCTCACTCGAGTCTCTCTTATTTTATATTCGTGATCTTCTCAGGAGGTATAAACTGGGGGAAGCAATATATTCGATACCTCATCCAGAAACGCACCCTCTCGAAACCTGGACAGCAAGCTACACCGCGATCCAGAGCGCCTCTGTTCCAGAGACTGCCACTTGAGTTTGCTAAACATCTCCGTAACGCTATCACGCTTACCAAATAACCCTGTGACGAAACGCGCCGCTCTTCCTTGGATCCTCTCTATCCCCTCCGTCAACCCGATCTGGTACGGATCCCACACTGATGAGCAATACTCAAGTATAGGTCGGACGAGTGTTGATGGACGACGAGGAGTACGAGTAGTAAAGTAGTGTAGCCTCATGGTAAGGTATGCTGCTGTACCTGAACATTTCAGACATCGCAGTAGTGTGCACTGTCCACTCGCTGCGATTTTCATGGTCTGGAAGATATATACGCACTTACTCTTCATACTTAACTCTTTGTGATATACCATTACCGTAAGATTATACCTATCAATGGATAGATTATGGGAGCATCAATATTTTTACTGCCCCTCGAAGCCGTTAAATAGGCAACATGTAATACAGACTAATGAACTACGTGCTACAGTGAAACATCTGTCCTGTACACCAAAGTAAGTGCAGATCTCTGAATCATGCAGACGTTGAGCGTAGCAATCAGTTAGAAAAGGATTTCACTGATCCGAAGATGTTGAGTTGTGGGACAACGCTCCACCTTAGCGGAATGATCAAACACTGAACTGTGGATCTGACGCACAAAATATCGACATGGCAGTGTGGAACATGCCAATTCCGCCGTTCCCTTCGTTTATTTGTTTATTTATTCTATAAATGCGACAATATATTGAGAGGAAGTACTATTATTTTATCACTTATTTACTGTCCCACAGTTCTTAAAGTGATTACAAAATATTAAGGGTTTCGTTTGGTTGCAGCAACCATCTTCACATCTCTAGAAACCTAATTACAAAATTAGCCTAATCTATAGAAAACCACAAACATGTAATATGGTTCGCGACATGGGAACGTCTTTATCCTACTTCTGTTCTCTTTTATTTGCAACTATCTAGACAATTCCTACTGCAATAGTTTACTTTTGATCCCTGTGTTGTTTCCCTCTACGTGGCCCATCGTGTCGAACTAACTTGGATGACAGTTACCGGAACGCCATTCCATGCTACTTCATCCTAATGCCAGCTGGTCAGTCACAGTGGCGGGCAGTTTGTGGCGTGTCAGTATCTTGGCTACTGACGACCAGATGTCGAACACCTGTCTTCTTGAGTGCTAGTCGCAGGCGTCATTGTCATCCAGCAAGGCATGGAGTATTTCTCTCTTGAAATAGTGGGTTCCACATTCTAATGAAGGAAGCAGTATCACGAAAGAGATAAGGCTGCTTCTCGTAGAATATCCTCACGGCAACTAACCTTCCGAAGCATATCTTGGATGAGAAATCTACTGTGTTACCTTTCCTTATAAATAAATTTAGATGGCGTTACTCCTGTAGTTGCGTTTGTATACTGATTTGCATATCCCAATGAAGGGTATCTATATGTGATGGATCAGTGGTCGTAAAGAAGGTGAAAAGTGTGGTAGCTGTTAACATGGAAAGTGGGGAGATGGTACATATTTGATGTTTGAATGAACTGAGTTACGAGATCTGCACGTTTTATGATAGTTGAACAAATATTAAATAAATAACTTGGCCATATTTATCTGTTGCACAACGGAGAGCAGTAGGACGTAAAATTGAAGTTTGCGAGCGAATACGTAAGTATGTGTTCTTGTTAAAATATCACGTTTATTGAAGAATAACTGGACAAACCAATAAACTAAACAACTAATAAATGGTTATTGCTGCTGTTCTTCGTAACACTCTCGGCTGAGCTATAGTATTACATTTACAACTGCGCCTAGGAGAACCCAGCAGGATTTATCACTAATTACGGAAAGGCCAGAGGAATCTTTCAATGGTGACATTCAAGCACATGTACAGATGTCACAGATATTCAGGGCGATATAAGAATATGGAAAAATTTTACTAGTACGCACGTACTTAGCAAACTTTCGTTCCCTTGGCTTGAATGCACGAAGCAAGCGAACGAGAATTCATGGATAAAAGTGAATTGTTAATAATTGTACCATAGACGAAATTCTGAAACTAATTTGGAAAAGTTTACAAAGCGAATCAGTTACTGTGGTATGTAACGATTCTCACAATCCGCGAACACGTCGACGACACAAACAAAAGTGATAAAATGAACGGTAAAATTCAGAATAATTAAGCATATTGGGTCAGATATATTACTATCAGACACCATCTGCGAATTTAAGGTTGTCAGATTGACACTTAACACGTGCTGAGACAAAAAGGGATATGGAAACTAGATTGCGAACTGAAATCGAAATTAGTTAAGTTTCAGAAATCTGTTAAATTACACTACACTCGTTGGATCACCAACCAACTAAATCAGACTAAACTGAGAAGATATATTACGAGCCCACATGTCTGAACATAGGTATAGCAGAACAATGGCTTGCATGCTTGACTTGGTGCAACTCCTCATAATGTTCCGAAGTTAATACTAAAAATTCCGTACATCGCTCAATGAGCAATGACCGTTGGGAGCAAGAGGTGAATTTTGACTGGAGCTGAGATCTATAAAAATAAGATAAAGTCTGTTAACACTCACACTTTGTTGGTTTCGCCTGTCTCACATCTCTCGGAGCAGTGCCTATTGAACTATTTTGGAATCCACGCGTACCGTTCCTCCAGAAGTGTCCAGAGAGATCCCTTTTGTGTGGTACCAACATGCACAAGAGCTTCGTACAGGGTGAACAGAAACCTCTTTGCTGCCTTGTACGTGCTTTATAGGGGTGGCTATTCTGACACAGTAGCAGACTATTTGTTGCTCCCACAGACCTACATATTGAAATTTATGTTGTGCACCCTCATTCATGCTTTTCATTCATCAGGCGAGAGGAGGAAAGAATGTACACACTGACATTTTGCAGATAAATATACTGAATAGGCGTGTGGGGCTCCGACAAGTGCCGGGTATCATAGTGAAATGAAGATAATGTAAATTGTGGCCCCTGCAGATACATTAAGCTGATCAGTCTTTTTATGCAGTTCACAGTTTGGGCCTAGAGTTGAGGTTCCAGAGACGCGGACATTAAGTTAACTGCTAAGCAAATCATGAAGGGGTTCATGTAGAGATCCTGCATAAACATTTCGTATCATTCATGAAAATTTAAAGTCTGTTACTTGCCGCCTTCATGATGTTAAAGTTTCAATGACCAGCAGTGTCCATACACACATACATTAAACTAGCGATTTTCATACTTACACACTCTGACAAAAATATTCTAACTTCTCTATGTAATGGTTAATTAACGACTAGGCGACACGAGAAGCGAATCCACCAGAATAAAACAAAGCGAGGAGTATTGTCAATGGCGAAGCACTAATAGCAGACTTGGAACGTAGGCTTGCTCTTGGTCGCTAACCGAGAAATACGCTGAAGAGCCTAAGAAACTGGTACACCTTCCAAATATCAAGTAGGGCCCCGCGAGCACGCAGAAGCGCCGCCATGCGCCGTGGCATGGACACGACTAATGTCTGAAGGAATGCTGATGGGGACTGACACCATGAACCCAGCAGGGTTGTCCATAAATCCGTAAGAGTACAGCACGCTGAAAGGCATCTCATATATGCTAATAGTGATCATATCTGGGAAGTATAGTGGCCATCGGAAGCATTTAAACTTAGACGAGTGTTCCTGGAGACACTCTTTAGCGATTCTGGACGTGCAGGATGTCCCATTGCACTGTCTGAACTGCTAGTTCGTCGGAATGCTCAATGGACATCAATGAATGCAGGTGATTAGACAGGTTGCCTACGTACATGCCACCTGTCAGAGTCATATCTAGACGTATTAGAGGTCCCATATCACTCCAGCTGCACACGCCCCACACCATTACACAGCCTCTACCAGCTTGAATAGTCGCCTGCTGACATGGAGGGTCTATGGATTCATGATGGTGTCTCCATACCCATACACGACCATCCGCTCCATACAATTTGAAAAGAGACTCGTCTGACCACGCAACATGTTTCCAGTCATCAAGAGTCCAATGTCAGTGTTGACGGGCCCAGGCGAGGCGTAAACCTTTTTGTCGTGCGGTCATCAAGGGTACACGGGTGAGATTTGGCTTCGAAAACCCATATCGACAATGTTTCGTCGAATGGTTCGCACGCTGACACTTGTGGATGGGCTAGCATTGAAATCTGCAAGAATTTGCGGAAGGTTGCTCGTCTGTAAGGTTGAACGATTCTCTTCGTTAGTCGTTGGTCACATTCTTGCAGGATGTTTTTATGGCAGTAGCGATGTCGGAGGCATGATGTTTTACCGAATTCCTGATATTCATGGTATACTCTTGAAATGGTCGTACAGGTAATCCCCCACTTCATTGCTACCTCAGAGACGCTGTGTCCCATCGCTCGTGCGCCGACTATGACACCGCGTTTATACTCACTTAAACCTTTCAGATCTGAATGTGGTCTAAAGGAAAGAAAATTTTAATTTTTGTGGTGCTGCTCTTACGTGATTTTTGAATGATTTTTGGAAGCAAGATTTGTACAAAAATGTTTACCCGTTTTCAAAACAAACTTTATACACTTGCTTCATTTTATGTACTAAAATAACTAATTACAAAATATTCGCTATTGTAATATATACTACAACGATCATTCAGTAATTATCATGCAAAATAACAATATTCAATTATACAGTGGAATACAGCGAATCATCCACATCCGTGTATTCTACGCACCGAAGAATGACTTCCTAATATATTCATTGTGGTGCCCAATAGTTGACAGCACTTGCGCACGAAGAAAAGGTTGAACATTCAAAATTGTGTACTACAGGTTTCCATCGGGAAAAATACTTTTGTTGCAGCTAATACACTGTAAAAGCTAATTTACACCATTGTAGCTAGAGGGTCGAAAAGGGTTAAATCTTGATACCCTGCCATTGTGGCAGCAGTATCCGATCTAACAACAGCGCCAGACATTTGTTGTCTTCTATAGGCGTTGCCGACCGCAGCGCCGTGTTCTTTTTTTTTTTTGTCATCACTCTACTGACTGGTTTGATGCGGCCCGCCAAGAATTCCTTTCCTGTGCTAACCTCTTCATCTCAGAGTAGCACTTGCAACCTACGTCCTCAATTATTTGCTTGACGTATTCCAATCTCTGACTTCCTCTACAGTTTTTGCCCTCTACAGCTCCCTCTAGTACCATGGAAGTCATTCCCTCATGTCTTAGCAGATGTCATATCATCCTGTCCCTTCTCCTTATCAGTGTTTTCCACATATTCCTTTCCTCTCCTAGTCTGCGTAGAACCTCCTCATTCCTTACATTATCAGTCCACCTAATTTTCAACATTCGTCTATAGCACCACATCTCAAATGCTTCGATTCTCTTCTGTTCTGGTTCTACCACAGTCCATGTTTCACTACCATACAAGGCTGTACTCCAGACGTACATCCTCAGAAATTTCTTCCTCAAATTAAGGCCGGTATTTGATATTAGTAGACTTCTCTTGACCAGAAATGCTTTTTTTGCCATAGCGAGTCTGCTTTTGATGTCCTCCTTGCTCCGTCCGTCCGTGTTCTACCTGTTCAAATTATATTTAAATGCGTATGTCTACATCAGTTTCCTTGGCGCTTCAGTTTGTATCCAGCAGGGACGTTTCTCAACCGTCCCTACCTCGATTTATGAAAGCTCGGTTGTAGTTGCCGATCGATATATGGACGGACGTTCTCTGGTCTACCGCGAGCGCAGGACTAGCGATTTTCAAAGGTGGGTCGCCGCGAGAGAGCTGGGATGAGGGTGTTGTGAATGGAGCCATGTTGTTCGGGGTTTCGAAGGGAACCAGGGACCAAGGGCCACATGGTGACGGTGTCTGTAGAATGTTTGAGGACCTGGTGTGAAAGCAGAAGGGATCTCTACTTCAGCGAGGAAGGATCCTAAGCTAATTTTTATTTGCCTACCTTTGTCGCCCATACAGATTTTGTGGCGCCAAGAGCGGTTGCAGTATTATTTGAGATTGAATATTTGCCTTGCAGCTACTGGTGGATTAGTCTGTTGCAGTAGCGCCCAGTGATAAGCGAACTTAGTCTTGCACTAGTTTGGCAAGGGGCTGGTTAAGCCGTCATGGAAGTCGCCCTCGGCCAGATGTAATTAGTGCCTGAACCCGTGAGGTGCTGTTCATCGGTACTTATCTAATGATGAATGGTGGACAAAAGCTGAATACTTGGCTCGCCCTGAGAATGTGGGTATTTTTCTCCATTACCATAAGGTTTCAAAACTTCTTGTGTGGATCGAAGTGGCTGCTGACTTGAATTATAACGCTCTGCCATGACGAACGATAGCAGTCACATTTTTGTGGACACATTTCAATGTTGCAAAAGTATATAACCTTATATATGCACTGTTTAATTCTGTTTCTCTGTCACTGTTCACCAGCTGCATCCATCTGCTAGCCAAGAGTTTCGGTTGCAGTATTGTTTGAGACTGAATATTTGCCTTGTATCTACTGGTGGATTTGTCTGTTGCAGTAGCGCCCAGTGATAAGCGAACTTAGTCTTGCACTAGTTTGGCAAGGGGCTGGTTGAGCCGTCATGGAAGTCGCCCTCGGCCAGATGTAATTAGTGCCTGAACCCGTGAGGTGCTGTTCATCGGTACTTATCTAATGGTGAATCTTAATTTTGATACTGAGTGGATATGTAATTATCTAGTCAATATTTGGCCCTATGTAATTGTACGCCTTAAGGTCATTTCTATGAATTTCTTGACTGGTATTCAATGAAGTTTTAAAAAAAATTACTAAACATCTGTTACTGGCATTTTGGTTGCATGTTGTATTGAGCGGTTTAGCTGTAATTACTCAGCAGTATGTAATGTGGTAAATTATTCCTGAAATCAGTTCATTCCACAATGAAGGAAAAATCAATTAAATAAATAGTCTGTTTGGAAATTGTTCTTATTGCCATTTTAGCAAAGGGTCTGCTTTCGGTAATTTAACAGTGACTACTCATTGTTAAGTCACTGCTGACGTTGTTGAAGTACTATCTAACGTGTTCAAGGAAAATTTTATCACAAGTTTTCATTTTTATTTTGCTGCTCTGTTGTATTTTACAGTTTAATTTAGTGATGACTCCTCATGAGTATTAAACCCGATAAGGGGTTGCTGGGGTATCTAAAGTACTATTTATCTAGGATTTAAACAAAATTCTCTTGGAAGTTGTTCTTCTTCCATGATTTGTGTTTATTAGGATCTTATTAAGATCTTGTGGCCAAGGCCTTAATTTGCAAGTGCACGGAAATTGTAAACCCCGATATTTGTGTTAAATAAAACATTATTCCTAGAACCTACCATTTCCCAGACACTCATTCCCGTCCCCGCTCTCGTATCAATTTTAATGATTCTAAAATTGTAGGTTGGTTGATTCGAGGGAAGATACCTAACAGTGAGGTCATCGGTCCCATCGGATTGGGGAAGGATGGAGAAGGAAGTTGGCCACACCCTTTCAAAGGAACCATCCTGGTATTTGTCTGAAGCGATTTAGGGAAATGAAGAGAAACCAAAATCAGGATGGCCGGACGCCTCGTCCTCTAGAATTTGAGTCCAGTGTACTGACCACTGCGCCACCTCGCTCGGTTCTAATGTCGACGGAGTTGACTATTGGTGGTGTAAATGAGAAGTGGAAACGTCAAGGAGCAACCAGAATTAAACCAGGACCAGACACCACAGATTTGGGAGCGTGATTCTAAGCATTTTTCTGACACGAGGTCTGTGAGAGTGGAAATAGCAGTGTCGGTCGAGAGCTCGGAGACAGAAGACGTGTCATACTGCCCCCACATCGCTGACAGCAGATCTTATCACACTCAATTTCATTTATGTAGCCAGGAGAGATTTAGACGGCTTAACTACGCTTGAAGATGGAATTCAAGTTAAAATGCGCAAGCATAGCGCAAAAGCAATTGCGGGGTTAGGCTCGTGATTGCTACTCCGAGTTGGCATTAATACAATGTTTTGCTTGTCTGTTAAAGAAGCCTCCTTATATTCAAAATAATAATAATTATTCTCCACATCCGAACAATATTCTGTACTTATTAAATGTTAATGTAACTTCGAAATTGAAATAATTTGTTAATCTGGCACTCAGCCATTATTGGCACCTAAGTCATTGTAATTGTCTTTTCGTGTGAAGTTAAAATTTACTTAATTTATGAAATCCCTTCTCACAAGTTATTTAGCAGTTAACAGGACCAAAACAAACTCTTTTTTATTAAATTCATTGCCGGCCGGGGTGGCCGAGCGGTTCTAGGCGCTACAGTCTGGAACTGCGAGACCGGTCCGATCGCAGGTTCGAATCCTGCCACGGGCATGGATGTGTGTGATGTCCTTAGGTTAGTGAGGTTTAAGTAGTTCTAATTTATAGGGGACTCATGACCTCAGGAGTTAAGTGCCATAGTGCTCAGAGCCATTTGCGCCATTAAATTCATTCTCAGTTACAATAAGCTTTAGCTGCTGCTGCTGCGAATTCCTGTAAACCACATGGAAAAAGTCAGTCATTTGATGAGGTGAGAGCGAAACTTAGTGCCAAAACAGAGACACTGACACACCACAACGTGCCATGGACTCTAATCCAGTAAATTCCGTTGAAAAGCCAGATTCTGTATTATCTATACATTTTTTTAAATAGGCAGTCAGTCAGCCTATATAAACGTTAGTTTTAAGTTTTTCATGTAACGATCTGTTGAGGGCTTAAATGACAGTGAAACCGACACTCATATAACAGGCACACAGTGTTATGCCGGTTAGATTCTGTTTATTGATAGCTCAGGTTGCTTATCGAGTCCATTTCCACTGACGAACATAGGCAATATTGGCTGTAGGTTGAAATGTTCTCTGGCAGCACACATTTCGATGTGTAATGCTCACTGTAACAGATAATTTATAAGTATTTCTATTAATTGAATTTCGAAAGGACACTTAATTTTGTGAGGAAAAGTATATTTACGGGTATTGCTATTATAAATGATTATTCAAAGAGTGTGAAATGCTATCTATCGCGGAGGATGTGAAAACCGCCACAGAAGAAACGATATGTAACGAGAAATGACAAAGACTGTAAAGGAATTAGTTAATATATAAATAGGCAGTATATTGTAATAGAATCGCTTGTCTTCTGCACGGACTGAATGGGAGAGAAACCCGTGACGTTGCATTAGGCTCTTGCGTAGTCTTCATTTGTCATAAGTCAGTGATCGACGTCGTTTGTAGCTGGAATTGTAGAAGGTGTGTAAAGATTTTAATTGCGTTAAAACATATTTATCTAGTAAAATCTGTTTGTCACAATTCCTGCAAAGTTCGCACCGGGCATTACTCATTTTATTTAAGAAATTTCAGCATGTTATTGGACATCGTTGGTGGTGCGGAGCTGCGCCGTGAGCGAGCGGTCTGCAGCAGTGGCAGATTTAAATGTACGATAGCAATAACGACCACATCCTAAAAAGGGGACAGGTAGAGGTGAACGAAAAATTATAACTTGTTTCTTTTCACAGTATTCCAGACGCAGAATAAGAAGAGGCAGTAGATTTTATCTTGTACATTCACAGGTGGATACAAGCTGCAGCTTTTGTAAATTTTCATTCTAAAACGTGATAAATTCTGAACATATCGTAAAGTGTATTTAAAACTGGACAATTTTCATGAGAGCTTAGCAATATAAAAAAGAAAACGTTGTCATATGGTAAAGATAGTCTTATGCTTCAAAGCTAGTCGGGGCATATCCAGTTAAATAAAAATTCACCGCAACTTGAAAATGTTTGCTAAGTTCGATGTACAATAATATTTTCATGCTTCCACAAACAACTTTAGTACTTGAATAAACGTAAAACTTGAATAATTATTTTGGAATATTCAAAGAAATTCATTTTTATTCATCTACAACAGAATATGTCATACGTAAAGTAATAATCATAGGTGAAAAATTTATTACCTTCCACTTCTCATGTCCATCCATGTATATGTCAAGTTCAATCTCAGCAGTTTCCCAATCAAATTAAACGCAAAAAGCAAAGTAAGTTTAAAACCAGACGGTCAACTCCCGAATAATTAAAACGGACAGAATAGCATTAAAAGTTACGTTGTATATTGGCTCAATGTACGTTACAGTATTTCCTTGCAAGGGAGAAGTATTGTGTCTCGGGGATTTTGATTCTAATGCTGTTTATTGTTATTAGCGTTTGACAAACGTCGAGCAATAAATGTAAGGTATTAATTTCACATGTTGAAGCTTTAAGTCTCCAATTTTAAGAAATGAGCATGGATAGCCGTGATCTCTTTCGCTAGTGCATGCTTGATACAAGCCGTCCTCACTTGTCGGTGCAGTGTCTGTTGCTCTTACTACGACGCGTCAACGAAGCAAAGAGAGGACGCACGCAGACGGTGGGAGCCCATTTCCTCTGAGTTGCTCGTGACGCCGAAAGGAAGCAGGCAGCCAGCCAGCCAGTCCCTCTACCACCGGCTCCCTCCTTAATTGAAATCGTCAGTTTATTAATTAAATACACGACGGCGGCGGTTAACTGTTTATGGAATCAACATTAACCTTGAAAACGCGGCACGCTCGCTTAATTGAAATTACACAAGCGGCTCGCCCGTCGCCTTGCCGTCTACGACTGAATTAGGGGCGGCTGCCGGACGGGCGCAGCGACTGCGCCTGCGCAGTAGCAGAGTGCGACGCGCGCACACTTGCTGCTCCACCTCGCCGGCCCGGCGATGCAGACGGACCGGGATGGGACGGATATTGGGGCCGCGGCGGCACAGCAGACTTCGCAGCCGCGGGGGGCTTAACCCGCGCGCTATTCCGACGCCGATTAAATTAGATCTCGGGTAAACTTGGCCGCGTGCTATCTGCCTGCCATTACTGGGGACTCGGCGAGCTGGCGGTTATTCGGGCTCCCCTCAGCACTTAAGTTGGCGGGCACTGGGCTGGAGGCTGCACAGACTCCCCCCGCCTGTCATCCCGCTACGTTAGAGTGTCGCACGTGTCGACCGGTAAAGTTGGCCGTATGTCGCCCGCAGGCCTCGCGCTCCGGAATGGGTGCGAGCGTTGGGAAGCGTGTGGAGCTGCGCCCTCAGGGTGGGGAACTGGGGCGATGCAGGATTTGTACAGCGATGTGAACTATTGTATAGAGGCCGCCTGCAGGAAGAGGCGCAGACAATACTGCGACCGGTGGCGTAGTTCAGTTGTCTTGAATAGGCTGTAGCAGTAACGGGGTAACATCTACATCTACATGATTACTCTGCAATTCACATTTAAGGGCTTGGCAGAGGATTGTCGAACCACAATCATACTATATCGCTTCCATTCCACTCCCGAACAGCGTGCGGGAAACACAAACACCTAAACCTTTCTGTTCGAGCTCTGATTTCTCTTATTTTATTTTGATGATCATTCCTACCTATGTAGGTTGGGCTCAACAAAATATTTTCGCATTCGGAAGAGAAAGTTGGTGACTGAAATTTCGTAAATAGATCTCGCCGCGACGAAAATCGTCTTTGCTTTAATGACTTCCATCCCAACTCGCGTATCATTTCTGCCACACTCTCTCCCCTATTACGTGATAATACAAAACGAGCTGCCCTTTTTTGCACCCTTTCGATGTCCTCCGCCAATCCCACCTGGTAAGGATCCCACACCACGCAGCAGAGGACGAAAGAGTGTAGTGTAAGCTGTCTCTTTAGTGGACTTGTTGGATCATCTAAGTGTCCTGCCAATGAAACGCTACCTTTGGCTCGCCTTCTCCCCGATAATATCTATGTCGTCTTTCCAACTGAAGTTGTTCGCAATTTTAACACCCAGGTACTTAGTTGATTTGACAGCCTTGAGAATTGTACTATTTATCGAGTAATCGAATTCCAACGGATTTCTTTTGGAACTCATGTGGATCACCTCACACTTTTCGTTATTAGCGTCAACTGCCACACCATACACCAATCTTTTCTAAATCGCTTTGCAACTGATACTGGTCTTCGTATGACCTTACTAGACGGTAAGTTACAGCATCATCTGCGAACAACCTATTAGAACTGCTCAGATTGTCACCCAGGTCATTTATATAGATCAGGAACAGTAGAGGTCCCTGGCCGCTTCCCTGGGGAACACCTGATATCACTTCAGTTTTACTCGATGATTTGCCGTCTATTACTACGAACTGTGACCATCCTGACAGGAAATCACGAATCCAGTCGCACAACTGAGACGATAACCCATAGGCCCGCAGCTTGATTAGAAGGATACCAAACAATCGGAATTACGAATTTGTTCAAACAGTCTTTGCTGAAGTGATACCAATTTTGAAATTTTTCGACGTATTGAAATTGTATTCAAATCCAGGATTCACCCTCGCTTTTCGTGCCACCCGTTTGAGCTATCCGAGTGCAACCCGTTCTCACCGCTTCAGCTCTGTTAGAAAGTATACTACCTGTCTAGGTGAGTCAGTAACAGAATTGGTCGGGAAAGACAAGGTTCTGGGTTCGACTCCTTAGATTTACATAATTTTTATCTCCCAGTAACTTCAAAAATGTGCACAATCCGCTACCGAGCGGAAGATTCATCCTGGTTGGTTGGTTGGTTGGTTATATTTTGGGGAGGGGACCAAACAGCTAGGTCATCGTCCCATTGGATTAGGGAAGGACCTATCCCGAAATCTGCCTGAAGCAATTCGGGGAAATCACGGAAAACCTAAATCAGGATGGCCGGACGTGGGTTTGAACAGTCGTCCTCCCGAATGCGAGTCCATTCTCCTAACCACTGCGCCACCTTAATTCTGATAAGAGGATTTATGTGGCAAAGAGATTTCGGTATTTATATCTCAGACTGGCTGGTTTTCACATTCACGTCATTCTCAAGCGAAACATGGTACGTGGTAGTGGCGCTTTATATGCATGCTTGATACTTCACACCAAATGAGTGAAAGTAATTTTATTGTGCTTTTATGATCGATAAATGAATTTATAGGTCAGTCCGGGAAAATGTTCGTTCCGACTTTGTCGAGGCACTAAAAAAAAACCGATTCTCATTCATGTACGCTGACAAATGTTCTTCATAAACCATTTGATCACACATATCCGTCCACATATTAATATGGGGGTATGTTAACGAGGAGACACTTTGATTTAGGTGTATCAATGTCTGTGGTGGAATGGCAACCATTTCTTTTTCAAAAGCCAAAAGCAGATAAGGTAGTGTTGTAGCACGCTACGGTTTGGAGCGAAGGTGTTCCATTGGGTTCAGGTAGGGACTCCGTGCACGCCAGTACATTTCATTTATATTATTGCCCAAAATCCACGGCCTCACAGATGCTGATTCTTAGAGGGAGCAGTGTCAGGCTGGTACAACCCACTGTTCCTCTAATTACGAATACCCAATGGTATGATACGTGTTGATAATCTTCCCCACATACTGTTGTCTTAAGCACTGTAAGAGGACACAAGCCCCCCAAAACAGCCACATACCTAATGCTAACTCCTCCTTACTTCACCGTTTGTGTTACATATGATGGCCGGTATTGTCTTCCAGGCATTTTCCAAATCAAAGCCTTCCATCGGCATAGCACAGGTGAAGCGTGATTTATCACATCCATTGAACTGGCACAGGGTACAGCGTGATTAAGCAGTTGAAGTTAGTCGTCTGCAGTCATCCACTTGCGGTGGTATCACTTTTCACGCCATCTCAAGCATCGCTTAGCAAAGACACCCATTGCCCAGTCATTGCAGTGTGCTAGCTGGACTACTTGTAGTTCTTCGGGAGATTGGGAGTGATTTCCACTGCCGATCTCATGCGACTGCTTACAGACACCCTACACAACGACCAACATCCCTGTCCGTCAGTATACATGATGGAGAAAAATCGTGTCACGAAATTTTAACCCTGGATAGCTGATGCCAGTAGGAACCGAAATTACTAATGTTGTCTAGATCGACAACGTACAATTTTTAAACTTGGGGCTGCGTGCTCAGATTGGATGTGGGTTTGCCCTTCTGCTGGATGCTCTGGACAAAGCATGACCGCGAATGCTTTGCCTGCAGGAAATAGCGATGTATCCAAGCCGGCCGTATGCTCCGTGGTGGGGCGCCAGCCTTCCATTCTGGGAGCCTGGGGGCAAATCCGCAGGTGTCCTGACACATCCGTTGTAGTTGCGTGATGAGACATACTGGGAATAAACCCTTCAACAGCTGTTAGTTTGCGTGCAGAAAGTCTTTTACAAAGTGTGTTGGCCCAGGAAAGCGCCTTTTTTTGTAGCTAGGACATTGTGTCCTTAAAGCAGGTGCTCGAATTGGTGAACCCCTGACGCGACACAAGCTTTGTAAGGTCGAACGGTTTTCTGACGAACTCTTTCAAGCATTCCTGGCAATTCCCTGATGTGATTGGCAGCATTTTGAAGGCTAGCTGTCATCTCTCCCAGACTAACCGATGAGTGGCCCTCATGTACCGCTCGAGTAGGTGCTTCGTCGAAGCGCTCGAGAACAGTCTCTTCAAATGCAGCATCCCGTCGTGTTCGAGGTCTTCCATCATCACCATGGTATCTCACTGACGAGCTTGATTCGCCAAGTCGCCGGTGAATTGTTGTAAATGTTTTCGGGTGTTGATGCCGTCTTGCTGGGCACCGTTCCCCATACAATCATCGAGCTTCGTGCGCAGTACTGTCGGCTAGTCCATAAACAGAAACCATTCTCGCTGTTCTTCGAACGAATACCCTGCCACCACGCTTACTGTATGATTAAATTGCATGTGACCTGTTTGTGCTGCGAAGCAAAGCTTACGTGTGAATGCACACACGATTACAGCAGCCAAATAGCTCTGCTATTGCTTGGATACTGGTCACCCCATGTTATATAATAACACCAAGATATTGGCATGCACGTCCATCTATTGGGACAGTGTCATTAGGGATGCAGTTGAGATTAAATTAGCGAGCAACCTCGTTAACAGGGATGGAGGTTTCTGTTTAAGCTCTGTTTGGAATCCGGCTCTCTCCCTTGTCAAAAAAACAGAGGGACAGAGTCAATGCTGCCTCACCTGCGAATTCATAGTCTCACTATCGATAGCTCTGACTTTGGTCATCTTTGGTGGCACTAGTGTTCAGTGTGTGTGTGTGTGTTTTATCTTTCCTGCTTCTGTCTTAGAACCGAGGTATTTAATTAGCATGTACGCCGCATGTCCGTTGCAGTTTGCCTTGAAAATGGCGAGGTGTTCTCCCACCGAAATATTGGCGGTCGCTGAAAGTGTTACCTGGCTGAGTTCCCGGAAGTTATTTGAAAGTTGTATACGCCAGGAGAAACTCTGGTCTCATTACTGCAGAAGTTTTCCCTTAATGGGGTCGGATGAAGTATGCGACGAAAGGTCAATACATGATGATGATTGGTTTGTGGGGCGCTCAACTGCGAGGTTATCAGCACCCGTACAAATTCCCAACCTTTACCCAGTCCAATATCGCCACTTTCATGAATTATGATGAAATGATGAGGACAACACAAACACCCAGTCAGCTCAAGGCAGGTGAAAATCCCTGACTCCAACCGGAATCCAACCCAGGACCCCGTGCTCGGGAAGCGAGAACGAGACCGCGAGACCACGAGCTGCGGACGTAAATACGTGAGGTGAAATGCTTAATAACATCACGGAAACGTGCAGAGGCTCTCAGAGAAGCAACTCAGCATGTTATTTTCTAGAGTGCACAAACACACTATAGTTGGCAGTGGGATATTCGAACAGCAGATCAACTGTAATGCTATCCGTGCGACAACACTTAGAGGGGAATCTGTTAAAAATACGTATTTTTCAACTGCTACTTTGTAAAACGATTGTATTAACGTTTACTAATTTATACATGGCTGCATGATACATTATAGTATTCTTCACACATACTTCCATGCCAAAATAAAGGAATATTCACACATTTATTGTAAACAGTAGCACAGCTGCAGTGTGATGTGTACGGTGAGGCTTTGAGGTGAACGTGTCAAAAATACGTATTTTTCATTTGATACTTTGTAAGAAGCAAGTTTTAATGTCTACTAACTGATTTGAGGATGTCTGTGTTTATACGTGTCTCTATAATGCATTACACCATCCTTCGCAAATGCTTCCATGTCTAAAGAAACAGACACTGGCTGACGATTCAGAGCAGTTGCACATGTTACGAAATGGGTTCGCGAATTGCTTATCGCGAGCGTTCGCCCTAAAAACTTCGGCTGTTCGTACACATCTCCTGGTTTTTAACTCTGCTGCGGAGATAAATTGACGATGAATAGAAAATTATACGTTTCGGGAATAAGTGGCTTTCTTGCTTATTTTCGCGAGCGTGTATACTTCGAATATCTTAAATGCACGAATATTATTGTGTGTGTGTGTGTGTGTGTGTGTGTGTGTGTGTGTGTGTGTGATTTCCTAAGGGACCAAACTGCTGAGGTCATTGGTCCCTAGATTTACACACTAATTAAGCAAATTTATGCTGAGAACAACACACGCACCAATGCCGGTGGGAGGACTCGAACCTCCGGCGGGAGGGGCCGCGCAATCCGTGACGTGGCACCTTTAACCGCGCAGTCACTCCGCGCGGCCCAATATTATTCCCACTAGCAATTTGGACTTCATAAATTAAACAATAAATATCTCCTGACTGATTACTACACTTCGTAGAGATCTCAATGAGGTAACTGTAATTGTGGCAAAATAGACTTTGTCCAAGTTTGTTACTACCGTTCACGCAGTAACACTCAGCCATCTTCCGTTACACAAACTTAATAACATACAAAAAGGATGTTACAAGCACGAAATAATGAAGTACTAAACAATATGGGAAATACCGGGTGATCAAAAAGTCAGTATAAATTTGAAAGCTGACTAAATCAGGGAATAATGTAGATAGAAAGGTACAAATTGACACACATACTTGGAATGACATGGGGTTTTATTAGAACCAAAAAAATAAAAAGTTCAAAAAATGTCAGACAGATGGCGCTTCATCTGATCAGATTAGCAATAATTAGCATAACAAAGTGAGACAAAGCAAACAAGATGTTCTTTACGGGAAATGGTCCATATGTCCACCATCATTCCTCATCAATAGCTGTAGTCGATGAATAATGTTGTGAACAGAACTGTAAAGCATGTCCGGAGTTGTGGTGAGGCATTGGCGTCGGATGTTGTCTTTCAGAATCCCTAGAGATGTCGGTCGATCACGGTACACTTGCGACTTCCGGTAACCCCAAAGCCAATAATCGTGCGGACTGAAGTCTGGGGACCTGGGAGGCCAAGGATTACGGAAGTGGCGGCTGAGCACACGATCATCTCAAAACGACGCGTTCAAGAGATCTTTCACGCGTCTGATAATACAGCTTCACTAAAAGCGCTCTTCAGCTAACGTCAACATTCTGCGACTGCTGGCGCGTCTGATTCTCTGTCTCATTACAGCTCCTTTTATACACGATTGTCATGCGCAGTCACTGACGGTTTGCTGTCCAGCGCCATCTGTCGGACATTTTGTGAAATTTGTTCTTTTTTTTGTTCTAATAAAACCCCATGTCATTCCAAGCATGTGTGTCAATTTTTACATCTCTATCTACATTATTCCATTATTCCGTGGTTTATTAAGTTTTCAAATTTATACTGACTTTTTGATCACCCGGTACGATTAGTAATTAAACTGAATTATGTCAGACAAAAGATGGATACTGCTTTAGCAAAGATTACTTAGTTACTGAACTGATTACTCCAAACTTCACACATTATGAGTATATGTTTCATACAAATGAGTCTTTTCTTCATCACATATAGCATACTTTACGTTCAGATTATTACATTTGCTCAAAAATAATTTTACTAAAACTTGGAAAAGAAGATATTATTAATATGTTGTTATAAGTTCGAGTCCAGTACGGCCCAGGTTTTCATGCGCCACTAATAAAATGTGAAGCTGATGTCAAACTGTTTTCGCAGTTTGGGAATCCACTTGGTAATGTTTACTAACAATTGTGTCTGTGTAAACCTGACACTGTATTCAAAATTACATAAAAGTTTTGTTTTCTAAATAAAACCACCTTTCTTTGCTGCAACTTACTTTATTTTCCCAGACGCGTTTCGCCTTTTTCTTACTCGAAGGCATCATCAGTGGCGTCTAAAACGATACAGTTTGCAAAAACAGATACAATAATAGAACAACACTCCAAAACAGGGTAATAATAATAATACCGCCCAACACCTTTCCATTCATTTGTCCATGAACCCATCCACCGAACATTTAAACCAAAACTCAAATCAGCTGATCACTAAAGCTTTCAGCCACTCTCTAACAGTTATTATTCATATTCAACACTACAACACAAACCACCAACAACCCTCCTCACTACACACAGAGAGAGTCATTTAAACACACACAGAGATAGAAGCATCATGGACGTAAGGTAGTTTTCTACATATATTTCGTTAGGTTGGCAACATGTAGGTAAACAAACCAAACAGGAGGAAACACATAATGAACTCACTACTTATTTCTTTAGAAGCACATATTTCGAACAAATAGATATAACTGCTGGCAAAAGAATAATAGTTCACCGCAAAGAAGATGTAGAAACATGGTGAACAGTGTGAAAGAAAAAGTTTCGGAATATGTTGTTGTTGTTGTTGTCTTCAGTCCTGAGACTGGTTTGATGCAGCTCTCCATGCTACTCTATCCTGTGCAAGCTGCTTCATCTCCCAGTACCTACTGCAACCTACATCCTTCTGAATCTGCTTAGTGTACTGATCTCTCGGTCTCCCTCTACGATTTTTACCCTCCACGCTGCCCTCCAATGCTAAATTTGTGATCCCTTGATGCCTCAAAACATGTCCTACCAACCGATCCCTTCTTCTAGTCAAGTTGTGCCACAAACTTCTCTTCTCCCCAATCCTATTCAATACCTCCTCATTAGTTACGTGATCTATCCACCTTATCTTCAGTATTCTTCTGTAGCACCACATTTCGAAAGCTTCTATTCTCTTCTTGTCCAAACTAGTTATCGTCCATGTTTCACTTCCATACATGGCTACACTCCAAACAAATACTTTCAGAAACGACTTCCTGATACATAAATCTATATTTGATGTTAACAAATTTCTCTTCTTCAGAAACGCTTTCCTTGCCATTGCCAGTCTACATTTTATATCCTCTCTACTTCGACCATCATCAGTTATTTTACTTCCTAAATAGCAAAACTCCTTTACTACTTTAAGTGTCTCATTTCCTAATCTAATTCCCTCAGCATCACCCGATTTAATTTGACTACATTTCATTATCCTCGTTTTGCTTTTGTTAATGTTCATCTTATATCCTCCTTTCAAGACACTGTCCATTCCGTTCAACTGCTCTTCCAAGTCCTTTGCCGTCTCTGACAGAATTACAATGTCATCGGCGAACCTCAAAGTTTTTACTTCGTCTCCATGAATTTTAATACCTACTCCAAATTTTTCTTTTGTTTCCTTTACTGCTTGCTCAATATACAGATTGAATAACATTGGGGAGAGGCTACAACCCTGTCTCACTCCTTTCCCAACCACTGCTTCCCTTTCATGCCCCTCGACTCTTATAACTGCCATCTGGTTTCTGTACAAATTATAAATAGCCTTTCGCTCCCTGTATTTTACCCCTGCCACCTTTAGAATTTGAAAAAGAGTATTCCAGTCAACATTGTCAAAAGCTTTCTCTAAGTCTACAAATGCTAGAAACGTAGGTTTGCCTTTTCTTAATCTTTCTTCTAAGATAAGTCGTAAGGTCAGTATTGCCTCACGTGTTCCAACATTTCGACGGAATCCAAACTGATCCTCCCCGAGGTCTGCATCTACCAGTTTTTCCATTCGTCTGTAAAGAATTCGCGTTAGTATTTTGCAGCCGTGGCTTATTAAACTGATAGTTCGGTAATTTTCACATCTGTCAGCACCTGCTTTCTTTGGGATTGGAATTATTATATTCTTCTTGAAGTCTGAGGGTATTTCGCCTGTCTCATACATCTTGCTCACCAGCTGGTAGAGTTTTGTCATGACTGGCTCTCCCAAGGCCGTCAGTAGTTCTAATGGGATGTTGTCTACTCCGGGGGCCTTGTTTCGACTCAGGTCTTTCAGTGCTCTGTCAAACTCTTCACGCAATATTGTATCTCCCATTTCGTCTTCATCTACATCCTCTTCTATTTCCATAATATTGTCCTCAAGTACATCGCCCTTGTATAAACCTTCTATATACTCCTTCCACCTTTCTGCCTTCCCTTCTTTGCTTAGAACTGGGCTGCCATCTGAGCTCTTGATATTCATACACGTGGTTCTCTTCTCTCCAAAGGTCTCTTTAATTTTCCTGTAGGCAGTATCTATCTTACCCCTAGTGAGATAAGCTTCTACATCCTTACATTTGTCCTCTAGCCAACCCTGTTTAGCCATTTTGCACTTCCTGTCGATCTCATTTTTGAGACGTTTGTATTCCTTTTTGCCTGCTTCATTTACTGCATTTTTATATTTTCTCCTTTCATCAATTAAATTCAATATTTCTTCTGTTACCCAAGGATTTCTAGCAGCCCTCGTCTTTGTACCTACTTTATCCTCTGCTGCCTTCACTACTACATCCCTCAGAGCTACCCATTCTTCTTCTACTGTATTTCTTTCCCCTATTCCTGTCAATTGTTCCCTTATGCTCTCTCTGAAACTCTGTACAACCTCTGGTTCTTTCAGTTTATCCAGGTCCCATCTCTTTAATTTCTCACATTTTTGCAGTTTCTTCAGTTTTAATCTACAGGTCATAACCAATAGATTGTGGTCAGAGTCCACATCTGCCCCTGGAAATGTCTTACAACTTAAAACCTGGTTCCTCAATCTCTGTCTTACCATTATATAATCTATCTGATACCTTTTAGTATCTCCAGGGTTCTTCCACGTATACAACCTTCTTTCATGATTCTTAAACCAAGTGTTAGCTATGATTAAGTTGTGCTCTGTGCAAAATTCTACTAGGCGGCTTCCTCTTTCATTTCTTAGCCCCAATCCATATTCACCTACTATGTTTCCTTCTCTCCCTTTTCCTACACTCGAATTCCAGTCACCCATTACTATTAAATTTTCGTCTCCCTTCACTATCTGAATAATTTCTTTTATTTCATCATACATTTCTTCAATTTCTTCATCATCTGCAGAGCTAGTTGGCATATAAACTTGTACTACTGTAGTAGGTGTGGGCTTCGTATCTATCTTGGCCACAATAATGCGTTCACTTTGCTGTTTGTAGTAGCTTACCCGCATTCCTATTTTCCTATTCATAATTAAACCTACTCCTGCATTACCCCTATTTGATTTTGTGTTTATAACCCTGTAGTCACCTGACCAGAAGTCTTGTTCCTCCTGCCACCGAACTTCACTAATTCCCACTATATCTAACTTTAACCTATCCATTTCCCTTTTTAAATTTTCTAACCTACCTGCCCGATTAAGGGATCTGACATTCCACGCTCCGATCCGTTATAAAAACTGCTTATGTTTCAAAAATGAAGTGGTAGTACGACCTCGCACCAGATGAGGGGAAATGGAGATGCCAACAAGCTGTAAGTAGTTACTTATTTACATAAAAAAACGCGACGTGGACAGTTTGATATTCTAAAGGTAATAACACTGTACCATTCTAGTTGCCACTGCTGATGTATTAGAGCAAGAAAAAGGCGAAACGCGTCTGTGAAAAATAAATTAAATTGCAGCAAGAAAAGGCGTTTTATTCACGAAACAAATATTTCTGTACCGGCTGCGGAGGATGGCCACGCAAACAAATTTGTCACATGAAATGTGTTCTATCTCGGAACCATTCGGAATAGGGAATATGTCCATATGGAGTCTTTTGCTTCAAATGATCGCTCCTATCATATCTCTGAAGATTGATTGTTCCTCCCGGGACAACCTGTACACCGTTACTAGGAACAAAGTCATCCAAATGAATCGTAAAACCGAGAACAACTCGCCGATATTGTGTGTCACTATCCGTTATCTGCAGGGTTCGAACACAAGTACAGGAGGCCACATTGCGGATCTGATAAGGAAGCCACACGTCTTTGCGGTAAATCTCTCTCTGCCAGCACTCCCGACCGGGCTCGCCAGTGCTGGCGGAAATTTCGAACAACACCCAAGTTGAGGAGGTGGCTCTGGCGAGAGGAGGGAAAAGCGCAGACTCAGCGGGGGTGGAGTTGGAGAGGCCGCGCCCGCCGTAACATTTTGCGAGCACCGGGGGAGCCGGCAAGTGGAGAAGAGGGCGGCCGAGAGGAGCAGGGGGGCTGGGGGGGGGGTGGAAGGGGGAGGGGTGGACTGGGCTTATCCCAGCCGGCCCCGTCCCTGTCCCTGTAAATGGAAGAAGGAGCCACGAGCCGGCGGCCACGGCCGATACCATCGCTGCCCGCAGCGTCCACCACCGCCGCCGCCGCCGCCGCCCCCGCCGCCACCGCCGCCGCTGTCCTATCTCGATGGGTCACTCGCGCCAGCACTAACTGCCATCCGGCGTCTTAACTGCCTGACCTTAAGTCCTGTCGCAGTTCCAAAGGCGCTCCGCGTAGCAAGTGCCTAGTCCGCCCGGACTTAGTTCCGTATCCGACTTCTCCATTCATTGTAATCCTTCGCCGGCGCCGTCGGGCGTCGCCGTCTTTCCCGTTATCCATTCTGAGGGAAGGAGGGCAACCTCTGTAGAGATTTACTAGTGTAGCCGAATCATTTGTACCCCGTAAAATGCGGCCTCAGCCTGTATGATTATTGTTAACTTGTTCTTACTACAGTAAAGCTATCACTAACTGAAACGAGCTCTGTGACTCAAAATTAACGCAGGCATATGTAAGCAGACAGTCTACTTAATTGTTTTTATTGCTCTTCTTCTGTTTCTTCTTCCTCTACTTCTTCTTCTTCTTCTTCTTATTATTATTATTATTATTGTTATTATTATAGTTATTATTTTCATAACCGAATTGTCCCAATAAATGAAAGTCGTCAAGAAAATAACTGAGTCAACTTTTCTTTAGGTACATCCTGTTGTTCTAACGGGTCTTCACTCTTCCCGGAAAGGTTTTTTTTTTAGATTCTTTCGACCAGTTTCGTCTGTACTGTTTTCGTTTTAGCTATTCTGATGTAACTTCCCATTTGTGTATGTGATCATAGGTTTTTTCAGGCAATTTATATTTAAAAAATTTCAAGACACTGAACTTCATTAACTGGATATTATTAGTACCACTGCTGTCGGCCGTAATCTATCATCTGGTACCTAACAACACAACATTCCAATATGTAGAACAATATTTAGACAAAACAAATTGGCCCATAGCAGTCATATAAAAGCAGACTGACAATAACAGTCAAAATATTTCATTTGTAATGAACGTTGAAACACAAAGCATCGAATATTTTAAGCCCCATGAACCACGTAATAAAAAAACTTATTCATAGCATTTACAAGTGCAGCAATAGTCCTGTTCATACGAGATGAAAACAGCAAATAAAAAGTTACTAGATATCACAGCCCAAAGATGTTATTATGCTGAAGATATACCTATGGAGATATACCGATGTGTTAATTATCCAATTAGAAACCATGACAAATTAGGTAAAGAAAGTTAACTCTTACCTCCACTATCGTCGTGTAGCGTAGTAATTATTTTCTTATTCTTTTTTAAATAATCATGCCACTCTAACGCATAGAAAGAGACGTAATGGAAAGAATACAGCAAGGTCTCAGTTTACTTGCCCACTAACATTAATTACGTGAGTGTTAGGATCATCTTTAATTTAGGTCACGCTTTTGTTTTAGTCTGTACTAAAATTTGTACAACACTGTCATACTGTAATTTATACAATGTTACATTCTCAGATTTTACATACTGACAAAGCCAGCTGAGACGTTGATGGACACTTTTCGTTATGTCTCTTTCTGCGTATTAGGATGTTACGACTTTTTTTGTGGTTTGATGGGACCCACCACGAATTCCTCTGCTGTGCTAACCTCTTCATCTCAGAGTAGCACTTGCAATATACGTCCTCAATTATTTGCTGGATGTAATCCAAACTCTGTCTTCCTCTACAGCTTTGCTTTCTACAGCTCAGTCTAGTACCATGGAAGTCATTCCCTCTTATCTTTACAGATGTCCTATCATCCTGTCCCTTCTCCTTGTTAGTGTTTTCCACATATTCCTTTCCTCTCCGATTCTGCACAGAACCTCCTCATTCCTTACCTTATCAGTCCACCTAATTTCAACACTGGTCTGTAGCACACATCTCAAGTGCTTTGATTCTCTTCTGTTCCGATCTTTCCATAGTCCATGTTTCACTACCATACAAGCAGCACTCCACACGTAGTGTCAGAAAATTCCTCCTCAAATTAATTTCGATTTTTGATGTTAGTAGACTTCACTTGGCCAGGAATGCATTTTTTGCGCTTGTTAGTCTGCTTTTGATGTCCCCCTTCCTCCGTCCGTCATTGGTAATTTTACTACCTAGGTAGCAGAATTCCTTAACTTCATCTACTTCGTGACCATCAATACTGACGTTAAGTTTCTCGTTGTTCTCATTTCTACTGCTTCTCATTATCTTCGTGTTTCTTCGATTTAATCTCATTGCATACTGTATACTCATTAGACTGTTCATTCCGTTCAGCAGATCATGTAACTCTTCTTAACTTTCAAAAATGTTCAAATGTGTGTGAAATCTTATGGGACTTACCTGCTAAGGTTACACACTGCTTAACCTAAATTAACCTAAGGACAAAACACACACCCATGCCAGAGGGAGGACTCGAACCTCCGCCGGGAGGGGCGGACGTCGGCTTGTATACTCTAACTATTGTTGTCGGTATTGGTTTGCTGTCGATTCTGATAAGGAGAACCTTGCCACTGAACTATTCACAGTAACAGAGCCTCTGCCCTACCTTCCTAGTCATAACGAATCCTCCTCCTGTTACACCATTTTCTACTGCTGTTGACATTACCCTATATTCATCTGACGTGAAATCCTTGTTTTCTTTCCACTTCACCGACCCCTACTATATCTAGATTGAGCCTTTGCATTTCCCTTTTCAGATTTTCTAGTTTCCCTACCACGTTCAAGCTTCTGACATTCCACACCCCGCCTCCTAGAAAGTTATCCTTTCGTTCATTATTCAATCTTTTTCTCATGGTAACCTTCACCTTGGCAGTCCCCTCCCGGAGATCCGAATGGAGGACTATTCCGGAATCTTTTGTCATCGGAGAGATCATCATGAACTTCTTCAATTACAAGCAACATGTCTTGTGCATACACTTTACGTGTCTTAAATGCAGTGGTTTCCATTCCCTGCTGCATCCACATGCCGTTCGTAACTACTGATTCTTCCGCCTTTAGGAGCAGTTTCCCACCCATAGAACTAGAGAGTGCCCTCAACCTTGCTGATTCTTCCGCCTTTAGGGGCAGTTTCCCACCCCTAGGAGAAGAGAGTGCCCTGAACCTCTGTCCGCTCCTCCGTCCTCTTTGACAAGGTCATTGGCAGAATGAGAGTGACTTCTTATGTCGGAAGTCTTCGGCCGCCAATGCTGATTATTAACCAAAAGTTTAAGCAGCAGCGGTTTTCGAACTCGGGTTCGAAGACGTTTTGATTATGAATCAAAGACGCTACCCATAGACCACGGGTTTGCATGACTGCATTAAATAAGGAAAAAATACAATGTTACGTGACGATAGCGAAGATAGGAGTTAGCTTCGTTTACTTTATTTGTCACATTGTGTAACTGAATAATGTATACATCGATATATCTTCATATTTATATCTTCAGCCTAACGAGATGTTTGGGCTGTGATACCAAAGTAATTTTTATTTGTTGTTGTCATCTCATATGAATAGGATGGTTGCTGCACTTGCAAATGCTGTGAGTTTCGTGTTTCACGTGGATTAAAATATTTAATGCTTTGTGTTTCAATATCGATGACAAATGAAATATTTTAAGAGATATCAGTAAGTACTGTATGTTATTGTATGATTGCTAGGTGCCAATTTGTTTTTTTAATTTTGTTCTAAACATTGGAAATTTGTGTTGTTAGGTACCAGATGATCGCTTACTGCAGAAACCGGTACTAATAAAATCCAGTTCATGCAGTTCATTGTCTACTTTGTGTCTGAGAGTGTCTCTTTCTGTAATGTCGGCTGGTCTTATGTACAAATTTTTTAGGTCCTTTCGAATTTCATTCAGCTAAATCGCAGAGGTCACCAGACATTTGTCACAGGATGGGTAACTGAAAAAATGACGAGCATAGGTAGCACCATTTTTCTGTACTCTACCTAGGTACAATAATGCAAAACTGAAGATGATAAGTTTAAGACACATATCAGCCAGGAGACCTCTTGCTAATCTAAAAATAATATTTAAGATATCCTTTGGTTCTAAAAGTAATATTTAAATCTAACAACGCTCGTGTTCCGTACGTTTTCTTAAGCACACTTAAGTGCCGTCTTGGGAGACGGGGGGGGGGGGGGGGTGTGTTGAACTTACATCGCGAGTTTGGAGATCCATGAGCCAAGTTTTTAGTTCTTAAATGATGTTACGTAGCCTATCATCCTGTCTGTGAATAGCTGTTCTGGTAGTTTGTCGAGATGACCATAATGCTTTTTTGAATTTTTGAGGGCCATTTTGCGGTGAGATTTTTTCAGTGTCTGTCGGTTCGATGATTTCTCCGAGATGTTTAAAGTATGGAACCCTGCTGCTTTTATCGATTTTCGTTACACATTCGAGATTTCAGTTTTTAATATGAGAGTCAAGTTTCCCTGAATGACATTGCAACCCTAACTTTTCTGCACATTTTTCAGCACTTATCGCTGATTGATAGTAGTCTCTTAGTCCTCTGAAGGTATCGCCAGGTCGTCCCAAAACGCGAGATACGATATGCAGAGGTTGTTTTTGGAAAAGCCCGGAAGGAATGGCTTCCCAAAGCCACTTTTCTTGAGCTACTTCTGCCATTCTTCCATAATCTTGTCTAAGATGATCTTGAACAGAATTATTATTATTAATGTTATTTTGGTGGGACCATCTAGGAGCACGACAACGCGATAAGTCCCGTGGCATTCGACAGTGAACTTTTTTTCTTTTGTAAACCAGATTTCCTTCATTCTTTCTGGGTGAACATGTTGACACTCCTCCGTCCAAGAGGCACTGCATTCTGATTGCTTGTCTCAGTGAAGCCCATTTATAAATCTCTTCTGGCACAAGAGATCTCTGCCATGGGCCTCATTAGGTTTGGTTTGCAAGAGTTGGAGGACTTGCTTGGAACTTCCAAAAAATGGCTCTGAGCACTATGCGACTGAACTTCTGAGGTCATCTGTCGCCTGGAACTTGGTACTAATTGAACCTAACTAACATTAGGACATCACACACATCCATGCCCGAGGTAGGATTCGAACCTGCGACCGTAGTGGTCGCTCGGCTCCAGACTGCAGTGCCTAGAACCACACGGCCATTGGAACTTCCAAATACGGGCACTGTGTTTTTAGTGTTTTCTAAAAAAAAAAAATGTGGAAAATCTTCTTGGTCATCCTGTTCCCGGACGTTCATTTGAGTTGACCGTATAATCATAAGCGTCTTCTGAAGATTGTGTCTGTAAATTTATTTACTTTGTCACGGACTTCCTTCTCGGATTATCTTTTGGAGATATTACTCCCGTTATTGTCCTAGTGACTTGGCGCTCTTTTTCGTCAGTTCTTGGAGGAGACGTGTATTTACATTTAGGGACAATGTTTCGGCTACGTGTACAGTGTAAGGCCCGAAAAGCGCAAGAACTATTGCACAGGCAGCTTCACAACTCATATATTCAAGTTGCTGACAAGGATAGTATACAAAAGAATCGAAAAAAACTGAGGCTCTGTTAGACGAGTGGTTTGGCTTTCAAAAAAGCTAAAGGCACCAGAGAGGCAGTTCGGACATTGTGCTTCGATAGTGGAACCAACACAGGCCCAGAGCGTTTGTCGCCCGGGAAACAACGTTATACAATGTATAATGGAGCAAGATGTTCGAAAATCTGAGAAAAAAAGTCTAAGCTGTAAGAAATGAAGGAGAACATATTAACCGTACAAAAATCGAGATTGACCAACAAGACTGGAAGACCAAGAACGAAGCGCTTAGATTAAAAAAGTGGAAGACAGAGCTCATGGCCAGATGGATAATCCTAAGTGAGATACTGGATTGTAGGACGTTCTCAGGAGCAGATATAGACTCAGATCACAATGAAGTAGTGATGAGCAGTAGGCTGAAAGTTAAGAGAGTGGTCAGGAAGAATCATTGCGCAAATAAGTGGGTTACTGAAGTACTAAGAAATTAAAAGACGAGCTTGAAGTTCTCTGAGGCAACAGATAAAGCGATAAGGAATGACTCTGTAGGTAGCCCAGTTGAAGAGGAGATATCTAAAGAGGGGAATCGCAGGAGCCGGAAAGAAAAATATAAGTACAAAGAAGTTAACTGTGAAGAAATCATTGGTAACAGAAGAAATGTTTCAACTGATCGATGAAAGAAGGAAGTACAAAAATGTTGACCGAAATTGAAGAGTACAGAAATACAGGTCACTTAAGAATGAAATCCATAGGATGTGCAGGGAAGCTAAGGCGAAATGGCTGCATGAAAAATGTGAAGAAATCGAAAATGAAATGAATGTCGGAAGGACTGCCTCACCATACAGAAAAGTAAAACAGCCTTCAGTAAAATTGAAAGCAAGAGAGAGTGTAATAGGAATTCCTCTGACAAATGCACAGGAGAGAGCGGATAAGATGGAAGAGTACACTGAAGGCCTCTTTGAGGGGAAACAGTTGTCTCATGACGTGATAGAAGAAGAAACAGGAGTCTATAGGGAATGGTAGGGGATCAAGTATTGGAATAAGAATTCAGAAGAGCTTTGGAAGACTTAAAATCCAGTAAGGAAAAAGGAATCAACAACATTCTATTTTAATTTCTAATTTCATTGGGGAAGTCCACAACAAAACGATTATTCACGATGGTGTTAGAACTTACGACTCTGGCGATATATCATCTGACTTTCGGAAAACATCATCCACAAAATTTCAAAGATAGGAAGAGTCCACAAGTGCGAGAATCATCCCACAATCAGCTTAGCAACTCAAGCATCTGAGTTGGTGACAAGAATAATATACAGAAGAATAGAAAGGATTGAAAATTGAACATGTGTAACATGACGGTCGGTCTCGCCACAATCAGCTTAACAGCTCAAGCATCAGAGTTGCTTACAAGATTAATACACAGGAGAATGGAAAAACATTGAAAATTGAGCATGTATTAGATGACGGTCGGTCTCGCTTTAGGAATGGTCAGGAAACAGAGAAGCAGTTCTGAGGTTGCGACTGATAATGCAAACGAGAATAAAGAAAAATCAAGTCGCGTTCGTAGGATTTGTCGACCAGTAAAATAGTCTTCGACAATGTCAAATCGTGCAAGATATTAGAAATTCTGTGAAAAATAAAGGTAAGTTATAGGGAAAGACAGGTAACATACAACATGCAGAAGAGCAAATAGATAACATTAAGAGTGGAAGACGAAGAACGAAGTACTATAATTATAAAGTGTGTAACACTGCTGTTCAATCTATACATTGACGAAGCAATGGTACAAGTAAAAGAGAGGCTCAAGAGTGGATTAAAATTCTTGGTGAAAGGATATCTATGATAAGTTTCGCTAATGACAATGTTATCCGCAATGAAAGCGAAGAGGAATTACATGATGTACTTAATGGAAGGAACAGTCTAATGAGTATAGAATATGGACTGATGGTAAATCGAAGAAAGACGAAAGCAATAAAAGGTAGCAGAAATGGGGACAGCGAAAAACTTAAAACAAGGATAGATTGTCACGAAGTAAATGAAGGTTACGAATTATGCTACCTAGGCAAGAAAATAACCCATGACAGACGGAGCAAGAAGGAGATGATAAGCACATTAGCACTGGCAAAAAGGGCATTCATGGCAAAGAGAAGTACACAAGTATCAAACATAGTCATCAATTTTGGGAAGAAATCGCTGAGAATATACATTCTGAGCAAACATGGACTGTAGGAAAACCATAAAAGAAGAGAATGGAAGCATTTCAGATGGGCTGCTACAAAATAATGTTTAAAATTAGGTGATCTGATAAGATAAGGTATGATGTGGTAAAAAAAAAAGCAATTACAGCCCACGGTTACGAAAATGAAGCCTAGAACCGATCGGCCTCTTCGGTCGGCTTTTGGCATAGGTTTCGACCACTTCTAAGAGTGCCTTCATTTGAAATAAAACATTTAAAGCTGGCATGTCACGTACAAAATAAATATGAAACGATAACGCTTTACTCACGAAATATTGAAATAGAAGGTACGCCTTCTATTTCAGTTTTTTTTGTGACTGAAACATTATGGTTTGGTATTTATTTTATGCGTGAAATGCCAGCTTTAAATGTTTTATTTCTGACGAAGGCACTCTTAGAAGTGGTCGAAACCTATGCCAAAAGCCGGCCGAAGTGGCCGAGCGGTTCTAGGCGCTTCAGTCTGGAACCGCGCGATCGTTACGGTCGCAGGTTCGAATCCTGCTTTGGACATGGAGGTGTGTAATGTTCTTAGGTTAGTTAGGATCGCTAACAACGTTGTCAAGTTTAAAACTATAAGTATGATGTGGTTCTCCGAAGAATCGGCGAGGAAAGGAATATATGGGAAACACTGACAAGAAGAAGAGGTGGGATGATCGGACATCTGGTAATACATCACAGAATAACCTCAGTGGTACTGAAGGGAGCTGGGCCAAGAGAAGTCACTAGGTTCCAACGTAGACCGTAATTATAGGAAGAAATTTTTAAGAATGTAGCGTTTTGAGCACAGAATTGTGATAGTTATATCAAAATGATCTAGAATGAGTGAGTTTACAGTAAATGTAGTAGAGAAAATGTTATTTTCTGAGTCCTGTTGATGCCACTACACTCTTTGCTTTTACTGGCCACCAGCGTTAAGAAGAAAATCATGAACGCGATGGAAGGAACTAACCAACGGCAATGATTTTAAATTAGATTTAAAACTTGCTTTACTACATGTCAAAAATTTCCTGTTATAGGCGAAGTGATCACAGATATTTGTTGCTGCATGTAGAGCTCCTTTCTGAGCCACTGACAGCTTTACTAGTGGACGGTAAAGGTTATTTCTTCCTCTAGTGTTGTAGGTATGGATATCACTGTCGTTCTCATACTGTGATGGATTATTTACTACGAATTTAAATTAGAAATATATGTATCGTGAGGGCGCAGTTAAATGCATAGCTTGTTGAAGAGATACATGCTCAAAGTGCGTGGACGAACGCCACATATTATTCTTATGGTTCGCTATTGTGTAATCAGTACTTTCTTTCTGAATGATGAGTTGGTCCAGAAAATGTTTCAATAAGACATTATTGAGTGAAAATGTGCAGAATATGTCAGGAGATCGATTAATTTGTTTACAAAATTAGCAATTAAACGAAGAGCGGAAACAGCTGAACTTAACTGTTCAAGAAGCTCGGTAGTATGCTTCTTCCTGTTCAAGTTTCTTTCAATACGTACACTCAAAGATTTGGACCATTCTACGCTATTTACTGACTCCTGCTCACGTGCTACATCTGTTGTGTAAGTAGGCTGTTTAGGTTTTCTTATTGGTAACGCCACATAGCGCTCAGTATGAAAAATCACTGGCTGTGCTGTGCGCAGTCTGTGGCTAGTTTGCATTGTTGTCTGCCATTGTAGTGTCGGGCAGCGGCAGCTGGATGCTAACAGCGCGTAGCGTTGCGCAGTTGGAGGTGAGCCGCCAGCAGTGGTGGACGTGGGGAGAGAGATGGCGGAGTTTTGTAATTTGTAAGACTGGATGTCATGAACTATCATATATATTATGACTATTAAGGTAAATACCTTGTCTGTTCTGTATTAAAATCTTTCATTTGCTAACTATACCTATCAGTAGTTAGTGCCTTCAGTAGTTTGAATCTTTTATTTAGCTGGCAGTAGTGGCGCTCGCTGTATTGCAGTAGCTTGAGTAACGAAGATTTTTGTGAGGTAAGTGATTTGTGAAACGTATAGGTTAATGTTAATCAGGGCCATTCTTTCGTAGGGAATTTTGGAAGTCAGATTGCGTTGCGCTAAAAATATTGTGTGTCATCTTAAGCACAGTCTTGTAATAATTTTTCAAAGGGGACGTTTCATAGTTGTTGGTATGACTCTTTTCTGCAGAAATGGCTGTAGTGTGTTTTTTCAAAGGTAAGGTTGATTCCATTTTCAGACACCTACTGCATGATTCTTTCCAAATATCGTTTACAATTTCTTCTGTTCCATTCACTCTAAGAGGATTTTTATACCAGTACTATGGACTTCGAAAAGGACCAGTTGTGCTTGTAGACTGTTTAGTAGGAGATTACTCACATACGTAAGGAATAGGAGTGGACACAAAATTGAACCATGTGGGACGGCCTTCGTGATTTCTCCCTACTCACTACTCTGTATTATTCATTGTCAGTTGTACACTTGATCAGATGAATTAAAGGTTTTTCTGTTCTCGATTTCACTTGCAATTTTTGATCCCCATTTTCCTACAACTTCCCTATGTTTAGCCGACCCTTAAATAGGAAATATAACCAGCAACATTTCCAGGATGCGTGCTTCATTGTAAAGCGTCTCCGTTATGTGCAGTGACCGAGCTCTATTCTTAAAGGTGTAAAAGTTACGAAGGCGGTAACGAGTGTCAAACACTCACAAGTTTTATAGCAGGAGTAGTTGGTGCACCAGTTATTGAGCCGTTATTCGACCTCTTCCAGATCTGGTAGCTGTGCCATTATCCGTTTTAATCCGTCATGCGTTCCGTCTAGGAACATTCTGCACACTTTAATTTCTGCAGTCACTGAAATAGCTAGTTCCACCCCTTTATACGTCTTAACAACTCGAGGCATTCATTTTTCAACTTATTCCATCAAATGGACGTGTTCCAAAATGTGGCACAGTTCACGGGTAGCGTGGTGACTCGCGACTAGACAAAGAGGTAAAAATAAACGTCTCAACGAAGGG
Source organism: Schistocerca gregaria (assembly GCF_023897955.1). Classification (NCBI taxonomy): domain Eukaryota; kingdom Metazoa; phylum Arthropoda; class Insecta; order Orthoptera; family Acrididae; genus Schistocerca; species Schistocerca gregaria. The sequence goes on along the minus strand of NC_064924.1, from coordinate 509,809,567 downwards.
TGAAGCATTTTCCAGCGGTCGGGATAGGTTTTCAGGACACCCAAGCCTCACTCTAGTGACGAGCGCCACCTAAGTGGGACAGTTCACTACGCAGCCTCATCGCGTGGGCCTCAAGTCTTTGAAAGGCGGGCAGCAGCGAGTGCAGGGGAGAGGGAACTGCCAGCCAGCTGAGCAAACTACTCACGCGTCCGCCAGGGGGTGGAGTGGGCGTCTAATCTGCACAAGTAGATAATGGCGGAACCGTGGGACGCGGCTCGGGTATCCGCGCGTGGGATTCCCCGCCTCGGCTCTGACAAAACAATGGCGCGAACAGTCCAGCAGGCGGGATAAAAACTACCAAATCTTACGTATGAGATCTGTTCTCCAGCAAGAAGTATGGTCTTTGTTATTGTGATGTGAACTCGTGATGACCACATTCGTATTACGCTCTCAGCAATCTTTATTATCCAGAATAGAGGGAGCGGGGGACACAACTCTAAAACTGCAATGGAATGCAATCCCTAAACTATAGTATTGACTCACTTTGATTATTCAGGTAAAGATACAATTAACTTAGGGACAGGTGGAACGGAAACACTCGAAATTTCTTCTAGACGTGTATGAGAATTTTGTAATGAACACATTAGTTTCAAATCCTTGTCCAGCCATCCACATTTACATATTACATGTCTCCCCTAAGTCGTTTCAGGTAGTTGCAAGAAACGATCCTTTTAAAAAGACAAGCCTAATTTCCTTCCCCCTAGTTTCTCTTGTGGCCCTATCCTATCACAGCGCTTTGCGCCGGGCGCGGTGGTCTAGCGGTTCTAGGCGCTCAGTCCGGAACAGCGCGACTGCTACTGTCGCAGGTTCGAATCCTGCCTCGGGCATGGGTGTGTGTGATGTCCTTAGGTTAGTTAGGTTTAAGTAGTTCTAAGTTCTAGGGGACTGATGACCACAGATATTAAGTCCCGTAGTGCTCAGGGCCATTTGAACAGCGCTTTGCAAACTTGTTGACACTGGCACCCTTGAGGTCAATCAGTTATTAGCTACTCTCCCCTTGCCCTCCCCCCTCCACCACCACCATCAACGTTAACGCTTAAGTGAATTTAGAATGGAAATGAATTTTCTTTCGAACACTTCTATGTTTAAAATGACGAAGGACGAACGATATTTCATTTTATCAAACCACGAACTAATAAGTCAGTGGGATAATTGGCACTGCTCATTTCTAAGAACCTTTTGTAGAGAATGACATACCAATTCTCAGTGCTTGTGAGAACTAACTACAATTTAGAGAAGACATTTTCATGACGTACGAATGTGTAATACACACTGAAGCTCCAAAGAAACTGTTACAGGCATCAGTATTCAAATACAGAGATATGTAAACAGGCAAAATACAGGGCGGCAGTCGGCAACGTCTATATAAGACAACAAGTGTCCGGCACAATAATTAGATCGGTTACTGCTGCTACAATGGCGGGTTATCAACACTTGAGTTAGTTTGAACGTGGTGTTACAGTTGGCGCACAAGCGATAGGACACAGGATCGCCGAGTTAGAGATGAATGGGTATTTTCCCGTATGTCCATTTCACGAGATTACCGTGAATATTAAGAATCCGGTAAAATATCAGATCTCCGATATAGATGCGGCCGGAAAAGGATCCTGCAAGAACGGGACCAACGACGACTGCATAGAATCGTTTAACGTGTGAACCATTCAACGATACACCATCGATATGAGGTTTCTGAGCCGAAGCCCCACTCGTGTGCCTTTGATGACTGCATGAAAAATAAATTTACGCCCCCACCCCTCCTCCCCCCCCCCCCCTCCCCCCGCTGGGCTCTCATCAACACCGACATTGGACTGTTGATGACTGGAAATAATGTTGCCTGGTCGGACGAGTCTCGTTTCAAATAGTAGCGAGCGGATGGTCGTATACGGATATAGATGCAATCTCACGAATCCATGAACCCTGCTTGTCAGCAGGGGACTGTTCAAGATGGTGGAGGCTCTGTAATGGTGTAGGCCGCGTGCAATTGGAGTGACATGGGACCCCTGACACGTCTAGATACGACTCTGACAGGCGACACGTACGTAAGCATCCTGTCTGATCATCTGCATCCATTCGTGTCCATTGTGCATTATCGACATGTTTTAATTGCATATCTTTACCTAACTGTTATTTTATCCTTTGCGTACTCTATACAAGGTGCTTCACAATTCCAGTTAACGCTTTTAGGCGTAGTATAGGGCACTTAACATTAAGTTTCGATAGGGAACTAGGGCTGTTGTTAAAATACCGATTTATAGATGTTACGTCCAGAAAATGTCGATATACACCGGCTGCATCTTTCCCCGGATATATCTATATCGAAATGCACCAGCGAGTGCCGATATTCTTCCTATATATTATTTTTTTCGTAATTTTCGGTAAATATTTGAAATGGTTCTTTTGAAATTGCTGTAGAACATAGTTTTACCTCCACGGCGTGAAGGAGTCTTGCCAGTTTTTGAGCTTCCATCATGTCCAGTCTTTCTCTCTGACTGTGTGAAGGAAGAATAGATGACACATTGATGAAGTCCCATTGTGCTCGGCTTGGTGGAGGGAGATGGTACGGGACGTGGCTGTGTGTGTAGAACTGAAAGATTTACAATGTGAAGAAACAGCACACCAGCTGGGCGCTGCCGACAGATCCGATATGTGACGAAACCCAATGACTGACCCATCAGATTTTTTTTTACTATGCCACTTAGCCTCGCGGTGTAGCCGCGCGGTCTTAGGCATCTTGTCACGGTCCGCGCGGCCTCCCCTGTCGGAGGTTCGGGTTCGCCTTCGGGCATGGGTGTATGTGTTGTCCATAGTTTAACTTAGATTAAGTAGTGTGTAAGCTTTGGGACCGATGACCTAAGCAGTTTGGTCCAATAAGATGTTACCACAAATTTAGAATTTATTTTGACACTTACATGTCGTTAGCATCGTTAGCAAAGTGGTTACGCCAAGCATCAACGTGCATCGTTTTCCTTTCACCTCTTGCTCTAACGAGGATAAGTAGGCTGATAGCTTGTTGATGTACAGAAATCTAATAACAAATCAATACTTATATAGCTCTAAAACCGATAGTATGTTCACAATGTGCAGCCGATATTTTTATATGCTGATACGTCGATACTTTTTCGGTCGATTTGCCGATACATTTCTTCGATGTATCGACGGCCGATTGGGATATTTTTTTAAATTTCGTTACATGGGATTGGCGATATTTTTAAAACATCAACTATCCAACAAGGAACTCATGACTCGAAACGAGCTCTCTGGGTATAAAATAAGTTTGGAGACCGGATCACTTTGAAATCTTACATTCATGGTGCGCACACAAACTCACAAGATTTTGCTGCCGTCAGTCCCTGTTGTTGTTACTACATCACATGCCATTTTACTCGGACCGCAACAACAGGAGCGAGAAGCTGCTATGTTCACAAGTAGAAGGGTTGACTGTGGCGCTCTCGACTTTACAAGAGGATCGATTTTGTCAAGCAAAAGAGAACCCCGTGACGAGTCGACATTATGGGCTACTGTACGGTACACAAGTCAGGTCTCATAATCTTTGCTGTGCACTTTCCGTGAAATGGGAGTACTGAAAATTATCCACTCTCCAAACTTTATTTGTGCCCAAACAGTGCATTTCGGGAAATCGGTTCCTTATCAAAATCTTAACTTCTAAGTCCCCTATACATCTCTTTTCTGTAGATTATATTCCCCAGAGGCACCTTTTAAATGCCTTTCTAAATGATACTGTTTAACTGAACTCTTTTAGGCAAATTATTATGCAATTTCAATCTGTAACAGAAAATGGTGCAATGAGGGTTATGTTCATCCTACACTCTTGGAAATTGAAATAAGAACACCGTGAATTCATCGTCCCAAGAAGGGGAAACTTTATTGACACATTCCTGGAGTCAGATACATCACATGATCACACTGACAGAACCACAGGCACATAGACACAGGTAACAGAGCATGCACGATGTCGGCACTAGTACAGTGTATATCCACCTTTCGCAGCAATGCAGGCCGCTATTCTCCCATGGAGACGATCGTAGAGATGCTGGATGTAGTCCTGTGGAACGGCTTGCCATGCCATTTCCACCTGGCGCCTCAGCTGGACCAGCGTTCGTGCTGGACGTGCAGACCGCGTGAGACGAAGCTTCATCCAGTCCCAAACATGCTCAATGGGGGACAGATCCGGAGATCTAGCTGGCCAGGGTAGTTGACTTACACCTTCTAGAGCACGTTGGGTGGCACGGGATACATGCGGACGTGCATTGTCCTGTTGGAACAGTAAGTTCCCTTGCCGGTCTAGGAATGGTAGAATGATGGGTTCGATGACGGTTTGGATATACCGTGCACTATTCAGTGTCCCCTCGACGATCACCAGAGGTGTACGGCCAGTGTAGGAGATCGCTCCCCACACCATGTTGCCGGGTGTTGGCCCTGTGTGCCTCGGTCGTATGCAGTCCTGATTGTGGCGCTCACCAACACGGCGCCAAACACACATACGACCATCATTGGCACCAAGGCAGAAGCGACTCTCATCGCTTAAGACGACACGTCTCCATTCGTCCCTCCATTCACGCCGGTCGCGACACCACTGGAGGCGGGCTGCACGATGTTGGGGCTTGAGCGGAAGACGGCCTAACGGTGTGCGGGACCGTAGCCCAGCTTCATGGAGACGGTTGCGAATGGTCCTCGCCGATAGCACAGGAGCAACAGTGTCCCTAATTTGCTGGGAAGTGGCGGTGCGGTCCGCTACGGAACTGCGTAGGATCCTACGGTCTTGGCGTGCATCCGTGCGTCGCTGCGGTCCGGTCCCAGGTCGACGGGCACGTGCACCTTCCGCCGACCACTGGCGACATCATCGATGTACTGTGGAGACCTCACGCCCCACATGTTGAGCAATTCGGCGGTACATGCCACGGCAAACTGGCTGACACTGACGGCGGCGGTGCACAAATGCTGCGCAGCTAGCGCCATTCGACGGCCAACACCGCGGTTCCTGGTATGTCCGCTGTGCCGTGCGTGTGATCATTGCTTGTACAGCCCTCTCGCAGTGTCCGGAGCAAGTATGGTGGGTCTGACACACCGGTGTCGATGTGTTCTTTTTTCCATTACCAGGAGTGTATGTTGCTAAATGTGAGTTTAGTTCACATCTTCCTCCATGGTCATCGAAATCTGTTTGTGCAATAATTATCAATATTATTTTCATGTGAGTAATTGATTGGTAAACGAGCTCATATGGCGCACTTTAAAGTGTCCAACATTTTAATCTGATCTTTACATCGAGACCAATGATTGTATTTAGTTAATATCCTTATTGCCCTTTTCTGTACTTCCAAAACATTTTTTGTGTATTAGCTACGAAGAACAGAATTCCATAGCTAATAATGTCTGTGCCCCGGTAGCTGAGTGGTTAGTGCGACAGAATGTCAATCCTATTGGCCCGGGTTCGATTCCAGGCCGGATCGGAGATTTTCTCCACTCAGGGACTGGGCGTTGTCCTCACCATCATCATTTCATCCTCATCGACGGCCAAGTCGCCGAAGTGGCGCCAGATTGAAAGACTTGAAGACTTGCACCCGGCGAACGGCCTACCCGACGGGAGGTCCTAGTCACGCGACATTTACATATTATTTAGGTAATAATGAACTGTAGGCATGAACGGTATGTATCTAAGAGACAATTGCTGTTACACATTGATGACAAGACGCTGCGGACATAACATGAAGGTGACATTCTGTTCGCAAATAAGTTTGTGTGTTCACACCATTCCAGCTGGGCGTGAATGGTACTTATAACTGATTTGTAGTAATCATCTAGTTTTTCATCGGTTATATTCTCCACAACATCTGCTCTATTCTACGTACTTTTGTACATTACTTTTATGTTTCATGAGAAAGAATCCTTCACTTTCTTTATATTTTCATTCGTTGTCCTTGTGATTCAGCTGTCCCTACTGCTGTTGTTTTATACAACCAGCAAAGTTACAGATGGCCTGCATTAACCACACACGATATTTTCATACTCTCTCTCTCTCTCGCTACACAGTAATTATTGGCCCTACAGTAAAACTCAGTAGGACATTTTGGTAGGAAATTTAATGTAGTTAAATTTTTTACTGGGAATCGTACAGAAATGATCTCCACACGCACCTCCACCCCACACTCATGAGTCATCAATCATGATATTTAATATGCTGTTCGTGGCACTCCCTCCTAGCACTGTACAAAAATTTCCTACTAGCAGAAATGTTCCCGACATTGGACCTTTATTAGTCTCTGTTGATTAGGCTATTACGCAACCAGCATAGCCTCCTACTGCGATAACATTATTAATTTACACGTGTCCATGAGGGCTATGAACAAAAAATGAATTTTGTCAACGTTACGCTAAAACTAATTAGGCTGAAAATTCGATCATACCTTAAGCCTTACATGACAGTATTTTCGTTGTCACGTGGCCTAACGAACAAGACGAAATTGTTCATTTTATGCTATTAAAAATTCATAAAACTGTCATGTGAAATTTACATAAACATCAGTTTTATAATATTTAAGTGCTCGACTGCGCGTGTAGTGTAGTAAAGCAAAAAACGTCGATTTTGGGAATTAATTCGTGTAGTCGTATATGGTTGTACAGTGGTAGGAAGGAGTGCCATGAGCAACATACTAGAAATCCTTACCAGTGCTTGCTGAGTGCGGACGTCGGGGTACTTCTGAATGTCATTCCTTGGACAACTCGATAACCTAACAAATCTAGTGACAACATATCCCTGTGTAAAATCTTAGTAAAACAAATTTCCTACAAAACGTACTCTTTATTTTTTTCTGTACGACTGAAAGTTTGTGCGTAGCGAGCGAAAGAACATGAAAGTGTCGTGTGTAGTTTGTAAAGGCCAAATATAGCATTGTGGGTTGCATAAAATGACAATAGTAGGGGCGGCTGAATCTGCCTGGTCCATTCATTAATCGTGACCGGACCAAATATCTCACGAAATAAGCGTCAAACGAAGAAACTACAAAGAACGAAACTTGTCTAACTTGAAGGGCAAAAGCAGATGGCGCTATAGTTGGCCCGCTAGATGGCGCTGCCATAAATCAAACGGATATCAACTGCGTTTTTTTTGTATACGAACCCCCATTTTTTTATTAGATATTCGTGTAGTACGTAAATAAATATGAATGTTTTAGTTAGACCACATTTTTCGCTCTGTGATAGATGGCGCTGCAATAATCACAAACATATGGCTCACAATTTTAGGAAAACTGTTGGTAAAAGGTAGGTTTTTTAAATAAAAATACAGAACGTCGGTACGTTTGAACATTTTATTTCGGTTGTTCCAATGTGATACACGTACCTTTGTGAAATTATCATTTCTGAGAACGCATGCCATTTCATCGTGATTACCTGTAAATACCACATTAATGCAATAAATGCTCAAAATGATGTCCGTCAATCTCAATGCATTTGGCAACAGGTGTAACGAGATTCCTCTCAACAGCGAGTAGTTCGCCTTCCGTAATGTTCGCACGTGCAATGACAATGCGCTGACGCATGTTGTCAGGCGTTGTCGGTGGATCACGATAGCAAATTTCCTTCCACTTTCCCCACAAAAAGAAATCCGGGGACGTCAGATCCGTTGAATGTGCGGGCCATGGTATGGTGCTTCGATGACCAATCCACCTGTCATGAAATATGCTGTTCAGTACCGCTTCAACAGCACGCGAGCTATGTGCCTGACATCCATCATGTTCGAAGTACTTCAATATTCTTTCATGCAGTCAAACATCTTGTAGTAACATAGGTAGAACATTATGTAGGAAATCGGCATACATTGCACCATTCAGATTGCCATCGCTGAAATGGGGACCAGTTATCTTTCCTCCCATAATGCTGCACCATACATTAACCCGCCAAGGTCGCTGATGTTCCACTTGTCGCAGCCATCGTGGATTTTCCGTTGCTCAATACTGTATATTATGCCGTTTTACGTTACCGCTGTTGTTGAATTACGCTTCGTCGCTAAATAGAACGCGTGCAAAAAATCTGTCATCGTCCCCTAATTTGTCTTGTGCCCAGTGGCAGAACTGTACACGGCGTTCAAAGTCGTCGCCATGCAATTCCTGTTGCACAGAAACATGGTACGGGTGCAATCGATGTTAGTGTAGCATTCTCAACACCGACGTTTTTGAGATTCCCGATTCTCGCGCAATTTGTCTTGTTACTGATGTGCGGGTTAGCCGCGACATCACCTAAAACAACTAGTTGGGCATCATCATTTGTTGTAGGTCATGATTGACGTTTCACATGTGGCAAAACACTTCCTGTTTCTTTAAATAACGTAACTATCCGGCCAACCGTCCGGACACTTGAATGAAGTCGTCCAGGATACCGAGCAGCATACATAGCACACGCCCGTTGGGCGTTTTGATCACAATAGCCATACATCAACACGATATCGATCTTTTCCGGAATTGGTAAACGGTCCATTTTCACACGGGTAATGTATCACGAAGCAAAAACCGTCCGCACTGGAGGAGTGTTACGTGATACCACCTGCTTATACGTTTGTGACTATTACAGCTCCATCTATCACCAAGCGAAAAAATGGTCCATCTAAGACATTCATATTTCTTTACGTACTACACGAGTATGTAACAAAAATGGGGATTCCCATTTTAAAAAAACGCAGTTGATATCCGTTTGACCTATGGCAGCACCATCTAGAGGGCCAACCTCTTCAAGCTAGACGAGTTTCGTTCTTTGTAGTTTTTTCGTTTGATGCTTCTTTCGTGAAATGTTTGGTTCCGTCACTATCAATATACCTCCCTATACCATCGTTTACTTCGTCATCTGCAGTGCTTCAGATTACTATGTGAGCAGCTTTTCTGACAATAACTGTTCCTCGATATTGTTTAAGTTTTGTGTGTTATGGAGCTGCAGAATAAAGATTTTTCGTCCAAGATTGACGGCACAACAAAATTTTAGCATCTATCGCACATTCCCCGCTGGTGGTGAGATAGGACGTCTTGCGCCTCTCTAGTCGCCTGACTGGATATTTATTGACTGGAGCACATCAAAGGCCTTCCCCGTATGACGCACTTGCCGCGATATCCGGAGTCCCTTCCGCCGCAAGCGGACCTACCTGCCTCGCAGACAATATTGCCACCTCTCTCTCTCTGAGTCGATGGTGTAGCAGCATATTATATTCTGCATTCAGGAAGTTTTACGCATTCGCAATTTTGCAGCCATTCCTTTGCAACACGCGATAGACGTACCGTATGCTATTTTCACGGAACGAACTACCGACAATGAAGAAATGCTTCCTCACTTTGATGTTATCTTACGTAAGAGTGTGAAACATACGGCCAGATCGAAAGACTTCTCTATCGAGTGTTATTACGAACACTTTACTTCCCTTGTTTTGGTACTTCAGCATTTCTTCAGTGACCGAAAAAGTAGCTAGAGCCGAAATGCGGATGCCCTCCCTGATGAAGTACCTTCTCTAATTGTCTCTGAGAACTTATTGTGTTGATTAGAGGGAAGAAAGTAGTTTTCGCTAAAACCCTTCAACAGTTTGCTTGAAACGCCGATCCACTTCCAACTTTCGAGGTATACAACAATTCATATCAGTTCGTCCTTCTTTCTTGTACTAATTTATTTCTAAATGGTCAACTACAACGGCGAATCCGATTGGAGGAGATCGAAATCTTCGGATTTATAAAACTCTTTACTGAACTTATGGTGTTTCCCCTAACGGAGGTACTGTGATAACTAACTGGCTAAAACAGTATTTTAGAACCGTTTTCAGATTAAAATCCTTCACCTCAGCTTTTAAGGTTTATCATTGAATCGTATGAACTCATACTATTTAATTTAGTATTTCAGGGACTGGTGAGATTCACAAATCAAAACAGCTAATCATTCACGATTTATCCTTCAAACACCAGCCGTGAAAGTCTGCAGTCTATTATGAAAACATTCAAAACCATTTATTAACAGCGCTATGAAAAGCTATTAAAGTTGATATTAATGACCATGTAAAAATCTATGTTTCAGTTTTAAAAGTGATACATTGCAAAGCCAGCATACTTCCTACTTAAATAAAGGACAATACAAGGAGTTTAGCAACCTAGCAACTTTTAGCAATATTTAATGAAAATATAGTACCTGAAGCGAAACAAGTGCTGTGCCGTCTGTGAGATGCAGAGGCGAGCGAATGTGCCTGGACTCACCCCAGTTCACTGCTAGTTTCGCCACGTCACCATAATGGGAGACGGAAGGCAATTTTTATCCCTATTCTGCCAATGCTATTTTACCCTTCGAAGAGGTACACATTTCAAAACATCTGTAAGTGATATAACAATGAAATATTTACTGGATATATATAGCATATATGCCTGAATTTACAAGTAAGATTAACATAACATCTCTTATGGTTTTGAAGAAAATATTATTCTTTCACTAGTAACATTTTTACTTTTTTTGTACTTTAATTATTATAAAGTAGTTTCTGATCGTTTGGTTATTCTCAGTTTACTTGTAATAACTTATTGTCATCTGCAGTACAAATTGAGAAAATTTCATGTTTTTAAACCCATTACTTTATCAAATAATAGTACCTGAAATTAAAAAGTTTAGTTTTGAGAAAAATCCATTTAAAGTTTAATATTGCAATTCTGTTGGCCCCTCTTCTTTAATATCTATCTTCTTTTGTGCATTTTAAATTAGCAACATCTGCTTTGCGGATTCTCTCTTTATCTATTTGCACCAAGGATACACAGTATTTCCACTTGATTTTGTGGCCAATAATTTCAAACATCCAGCTTTGTAATTACACCGTCATTAAAGCATAAAATAGCATCATAAACACCAAATTTGAGGGTTGTAAGCTGAGTAAATACAGTTTTCGGTAACCAGTTCTAAAATTAAATTTTGGGTTTCCCCATGAAGACAGTTCTTCAATAAGATATCTTTGCAAAGGTCTCTAAATATGGGTTTAATTTCATTAATTAATGATGCAGGTAAAGAATGTTTGTGGTCATATCTGGCACTTCTCCTCTACTTGCACCAAGTGCCTGGATCATTCGGCCAAAGACCATGCACTGGATTTTCTTTCATTTGTGTAAAACTTATGGAGAAAGATAGTCAGTACAGCTTTTTTCATGTTTTGTAAATTCCCTACATTTCTTGTTATGGCCAATCCATAATAATTCAGTAACCTATCTATTTCAACATTTGTTAGGTGACTTTTACCACCTACCTTCTTACCGTCTTTCAATATTATATTTTACTTTTCTTTCAATAATCTTCTCAACCTGGCCCCATTCACTTCTGGACATGCCAAATGCACTCTAATTTAGAAATTGTGACATTAGGACCATAGGGTTGTTCGGCACATACCTGTTCATAAGTCTTGCCAGATTGCACATAGCATCAGGAACACCATCATATCTCACGAAAAAATTGTCTTATTTACATAAAACAAAAACTGTTTCACGCAGGAAAGACCAGGCATTTCAAATATGCTAAAATCTAAAAATATAATTTTTGAAGCCCACTTGCCTTACGTCTGCCCTTTAGTCTGCGCGTAGCGCACTAATATTGCACTGTCATTAAGCATAAAATTAAAAGTCAGAATTTCTTATTCAAACTTTCTCAACATATACTTCAATGTAATAACGATTTAAATGACGACTCTTAAAGTGATTAAATCAACAGTTTTCCTAAAAATATCGTTTTAAGAAAAAATAAGTGGTGCTAAATAATAAAGGCAGAAAGCAAGAAAAAAATGGTTCAAATGGTTCTGAGCACTATGGGACTTAACATCTATGGTCATCAGTACCCTAGAACTTAGAACTACTTAAACCTAACTAACCTAAGGAAACACACAACACCCAGCCATCACGAGGCACAGAAAATCCCCGACCCCGCCGGGAATCGAACCCGGGAACCTGGGCTCGGAAGCGAGAACGATAACGCACGACCACGAGATGCAGGCAGAAAGCCAGAATTTGGTCATAAAGTGCTAATGCATGTCATAAATAAATTGTGCAAATATCAACAGGATAGAATAAAAATATAGTCAGGATCCACATTTTTCAGAAAAACTGAAGGCGCTAAATATTAGACTTAGATATGTAAAAATTTATATAATGCTTCAGTCCAACCTAAAAATAATAACTAAGAGACCACGTTAAGCTACCTCTAATAGTTTTCGAGTAATTTAATGAAGACCAAATTTGTAACTAAAACATACCCGTTTGTAGTAGATTAAGTACCTGTAATATTTTGATAGAAAATTTTGGTTACAGTACATGAGAAAACGTATTAAGTAATAGAGCTATAACAAATTTTAGGACACAAATATTAATAACAACCCATACAAAGTCTTTTAATGTTATAGTTCAGAGGTAACGATCTACCGTCAGCTACACTCTAAAAATTCTAGAAGGCAAAGTTTTTATTCAAGCGAGCTGAAACTTTTTCTGAGATTTCAACCAACTTACCAGAATGCAGGTAAACATTAAGAAGATTCTAAATTACTTCTCTAATAGTTTTCGAGTAATTTAATGAAGACCAAATTTGTAACTAAAACATACCCGTTTGTAGTAGATTAAGTACCTGTAATATTTTGATAGAAAATTTTGGTTACAGTACATGAGAAAACGTATTAAGTAATAGAGCTATAACAAATTTTAGGACACAAATATTAATAACAACCCATACAAAGTCTTTTAATGTTATAGTTCAGAGGTAACGATCAACCGTCAGCTACACTCTAAAAATTCTAGAAGGCAAAGTTTTTATTCAAGCGAGCTGAAACTTTTTCTGAGATTTCAACCAACTTACCAGAATGCAGGTAAACATTAAAAAGATTCTAAATTACTTCATAACTTTGATATTAAAGATTATGTGCCCGAGAAAGCGGTCGTTCAGGGACTGCTGCCGTGTGCATAAGGCAGGTGACAGCTGGTGTTCCCTTGGCCGTCCGCTGCTGCACGTACATAGATACAGCCCGAGAGGCAGGAAAAAGGTTCACTTCGGACTCAGCCACTGTAAGATTCGCGTCTTTCAAACGACGGATTGCGCTCCGCCCCGGATGACGTCAGAGACGGACTATGACAAAACGCTGATTTTCTGTTAGTGAACTCGCGAGGACTGTACACCATCCTGGACAGCTTAGATTTTGCTAAACTATCTGTTAGTGTGCCATTCCTGAATTCTTTAAATCCGTGTGACAAGTGGTGGCTATTATTTGCACTTTTGTAGGGAGCATTTATTTCGAACATTTCTTTGAGTATTAGTAGCTAATTGGAAAGACAGTTTGGTAGGATATAAAGACTTACTTTCAATTGACCTCAGTGATTTTCAAATTGCTGTACGTAAGGTATTTTACTAAATGTATGTACGAACAGGAACTCTATACCTTCATTTATAATCATAGTCATGATCATGCTAAGAAGAAAGAGAACAGAAACAGTTCTTACAGAGGGCTGGATATGAACGTAGACGTGCAGACTGGAAACTATGGTCAGTATATTCTGCATCACTTTCCAACTGTCCACAAAAATAGTTGCCAGCCTTGGGTGAGAAAGACGGCGAACTACAAACACTAACTAACTACATAAACAAACAACAAGTAACAGTTATATAAATATAAATTTAACCCGCCGCCAAACATACTTTTGCAAACAATCAGACGTAAATGAAAGTTTCATACACTTTTATACACTCCTGGAAATGGAAAAAAGAACACATTGACACCGGTGTGTCAGACCCACCATACGTGCTCCGGACACTGCGAGAGGGCTGTACAAGCAATGATCACACGCACGGCACAGCGGACACACCAGGAACCGCGGTGTTGGCCGTCGAATGGCGCTAGCTGCGTAGCATTTGTGCACCGCCGCCGTCAGTGTCAGCCAGTTTTCCGTGGCATACGGAGCTCCATCGCAGTCTTTAACACTGGTAGCATGCCGCGACAGCGTGGACGTGAACCGTATGTGCAGTTGACGGACTTTGAGCGAGGGCGTATAGTGGGCATGCGGGAGGCCGGGTGGACGTACCGCCGAATTGCTCAACACGTGGGGTGTGAGGTCTCCATAGTACATCGATGTTGTCGCCAGTGGTCGGCGGAAGGTGCACGTGCCCGTCGACCTGGGACCGGACCGCAGCGACGCACGGATGCACGCCAAGACCGTAGGATCCTACGCAGTGCCGTAGGGGACCGCACCGCCACTTCCCAGCAAATTAGGGACATTGTTGCTCCTGGGGTATCGGCGAGGACCATTCGCAACCCCCTCCATGAAGCTGGGCTACGGTCCCGCACACCGTTAGGCCGTCTTCCGCTCACGCCCCAACATCGTGCAGCCCGCCTCCAGTGGTGTCGCGATAGGCGTGAATGGAGGGACGAATGGACACAGGGCCAACACCAGGCATCATACTGTGGGGAGCGATCTCCTACACTGGCCGTACACCTCTGGTGATCGTCGATGGGACACTGAATAGTGCACGGTACATCCAAACCGTCATCGAACCCATCGTTCTACCATTCCTAGACCGGCAAGGGAACTTGCTGTTCCAACAGGACAATGCACGTCCGCATGTATCCCGTGCCACCCAACGTGCTCTAGAAGGTGTAAGTCAAGTACCCTGGCCAGCAAGATCTCCGGATCTGTCCCCCATTGAGCATGTTTGGGACTGGATGAAGCGTCGTCTCACGCGGTCTGCACGTCCAGCACGAACGCTGGTCCAACTGAGGCGCCAGGTGGAAATGGCATGGCAAGCCGATCCACAGGACTACATCCAGCATCTCTACGATCGTCTCCATGGGAGAATAGCAGCCTGCATTGCTGCGAAAGGTGGATATAGACTGTACTAGTGCCGACATTGTGCATGCTCTGTTGCCTGTGTCTATGTGCCTGTGGTTCTGTCAGTGTGATCATGTGATGTATCTGACCCCAGGAATGTGTCAATAAAGTTCCCCCTTCCTGGGACAATGAATTCACGGTGTTCTTATTTCAATTTCCAGGAGTGTATGATAATCATTACTTATATTCTCTATAAATTACTTCTTGTAATGTATTGTAGCCTCATTAATAATAAAATAGTCTTGGGCTGTTTCACTGTCTCGTTCATTTTCTTCAACAGCTGTATGACACTCGTGATAAACAGTTAAAACTTCCTAGGAGATTGTATAAGTCATTTTTATACGTCGAAGTAAGTTTTGAGCTGCTACAGCTATCTGTTCGTTAGTAAGTGCATCCAATTTGCTGTAAACCCAGAATGTTATCCAACTAGTTGGTATGCCAGCCTCTGCCGGAATACAGATTTAAATTGATCTAAGACAGGAAGGACACCTAGTTAGTAATTTTTCTGTTGGGGTCAGATCCACATTTAGTGCTTCGACATAGTCAGGAGTTGACAAACGTGCTTTATTTTTAGCTTCCCCTGCATGACGAATTTTCAAATGGCTGTTGTTTGGATGACGTCAGAAACGAAGGAAAGAAATTAGGTCTAACACTAAGCCGGCACACAACCTAAGTCTCAAGCATAATACCAAGAGATTTGTGGAGTTAAATGTTCGCGAATGATGGATAGATCATTTTCAGTAGTTTCCTACGATCCAGTAACGATTTGCTTGATTAAAGCTTTCATCTGCTTGCTAGCTAAACGCTGGTGACGTGTCATTATTATAATTTATTCAAGTCGTTCTTAAGTTAATATACTGCTACGTTCAATCTGTAGCTGTAAACTGCCATGTATTTCAACACATTATTTATCACGTTTGTATTCGGCTACAAATGGTGTCAACAATACTGGTGATAAATGGTGTTAGCTGTTTGGTGTAATTAGCTGTCGTTTGCAGTGTCCGCTATAAAGTTCGCCCACGGTCGCAAATACCCTGTGTGTTTTAGTGGCACGAGGCTGCGCATAATCTGATTCTAATAACCATATGTATTGTGTTCAAATAATTATGCGCTCAAGAATGTAATAGTCCCTCGTCGATATGGAGTGTGATGGCAGAAGGAAAAAAGGGACACTTCACTTAGTTCAGTTTTTACTAAAAACTAGTTAATTCTTTGAGAACTGCGACAAACTTAAATGACGCTAGCAATATTTTATATTAGTAGTTACTGACAGTGAAGCATAGCATTCGTTAAAAGTTGTTTCAGCATTGAATGCAAGAAACTAACAGAAACGATTCAATTGATATTGCGTTGACAATGACAAGATACCGTAAATTCGGGCTCGATTTCCAATGAACTTCAAAAGTCTTATGTGTACAGTAGCCAAAGACATGCACAAAAGTGAATAATTCCCGACGTTCCCCCCGTACGTAAGGCGTCAAAATCTTTTTGGGGTTAGCGATGTTACCCACTGAGATCCAGAAGTAATCGTTGTCTCACAGTTATGCAACACAGAAGGTGTTAAACACAGTATCGTATAGCAGTAACGGTAGTATGATCTAATTTGTAATCAGCTGTGATTCGATCGGGATGATCTTCCAATCTGTTCTTATCTCCTTTCTCTCTTCTGTTCCTGTTCCAGTGCCAGTACCTATATCCAAAGATCTTAGCCCAAATTTCTTCTTCTAATAACCATTTCCCATCACCGAATTGTTACATTACCTCTTCATTTCGTATATATACACTCCTGGAAATTGAAATAAGAACACCGTGAATTCATTGTCCCAGGAAGGGGAAACTTTATTGACACATTCCTGGGGTCAGATACATCACATGATCACACTGACACAACCACAGGCACATAGACACAGGCAACAGAGCATGCACAATGTCGGCACTAGTACAGTCTATATCCACCTTTCGCAGCAATGCAGGCTGCTATTCTCCCATGGAGACGATCGTAGAGATGCTGGATGTAGTCCTAAGGAACGGCTTGCCATGCTATTTCCACCTGGCGCCTCAGTTGGACCAGCGTTCGTGCTGGACGTGCAGACCGCGTGAGACGACGCTTCATCCAGTCCCAAACATGCTCAATGTGGGACAGATCCGGAGATCTTGCTGGCCAGGGTAGTTGACTTACACCTTCTAGAGCACGTTGGGTGGCACGGGATACATGCGGACGTGCATTGTCCTGTTGGAACAGCAAGTTCCCTGGCCGGTCTAGGAATGGTAGAATGATGGGTTCGATGACGGTTTGGATGTACCGTGCACTATTCAGTGTCTCCTCGACGATCACCAGAGGTGTACGGCCAGTGTAGGAGATCGCTCCCCACACCATGATGCCGGGTGTTGGCCCTGTGTGCCTCGGTCGTGTGCAGTCCTGATTGTAGCGCTCACCTGCACGGCGCCAAACACGCATACGACTATCATTGGCACCAAGGCAGAAGCGACTCTCATCGCTGAAGACGACACGTCTCCATTCGTCCCTCCATTCACGCCTGTCGCGACACCACTGGAGGCGGGCTGCACGATGTTGGTGCGTGAGCGGAAGACGGGCTAACGGTGTGCGGGACCGTAGCCCAGCTTCATGGAGACGGTTGCGAATGGTCCTCGCCGATACCCCAGGAGCAACAGTGTCCCTAATTTGCTGGGAAGTGGCGGTGCGGTCCCCTACAGCACCGCGTACGATCCTACGCTCTTGGCGTGCATCCGTGCGTCGCTGCGGTCCGGTCCCAGGTCGACGGGCACGTGCACCTTCCGCCGACCACTGATGACAACATCGATGTACTGTGGAGACCTCACGCCCCACGTGTTGAGCAATTCGGCGGTACGTCCACCCGGCCTCCCGCATGCCCACTATACGCCCTCGCTCAAAGTCCGTCAACTGCACATACAGTTCACGTCCACGCTGTCGCGGCATGCTACCAGTGTTAAAGACTGCGATGGATCTCCGTATGCCACGGCAAACTGGCTGACACTGACGGCGGCGGTGCACAAATGCTACGCAGCTAGCGCCATTCGACGGCCAACACCGCGGTTCCTGGTGTATCCGCTGTGCCGTGCTTGTGATCATTGCTTGTACAGCCCTCTCGCAGTGTCCGGAGCAAGTATGGTGGGTCTGACACACCGGTGTCAATGTGTTCTTTTTTCCATTTCCAGGAGTGTAATTTTAACACACTTCTGTAGTGGCACATTTCCTATAGTTACGTATCTTATATGCTGAGTTTGTCTCAGTCCATATTCGTATTTTATAATAAAACTTTTCTGTGTTTAAAATGTAATAGTTAAGAAATTTCTTGCTAAAATACACGTCGATAACGGCCATCGGTGAATGTGTGCGGTTTAAAACATCATTCTTTCACCTGCTTGAAACCGATTCCAGTTTCTTACGCTTCAGCTGTATATATTTTTTAGCATCACTTTCTGGATAACGGAGTTGTTGCTAGATAGTGAATTGCCTGCTCTTTCTAAATTTACAAACGGTTTCCTCCAAACGTTTTGTTTGCAAAATTACGTACCATTCCATTTTGTCACTTCTCTTATATCTTTGCACACCTTAAGTGAAGTAATTTGCAAGTAGATATCACCACCTGTTCCTTAATTTCGTCCTCTACACTTGACAATCTCCTGTCCTCTCATCTTTATTCTTATTCACAAATTTTCTGCTACATGTTTCACTGCTTGTACCAGTAGCACTTAAACAATGATGGCGGCCAGGTCAAATTTTAAGGTACATTCTTCAGACATGCATCCACGTCTAGAAGATATTGCAGAATACGTCGAACCAACACAGGCACTGCAGAACAATATTTCATTACTAAAAACAATTCCTCGACTGTAATAGCACATTTGTCGCGGTACTGGATTCATCGTAACTTTGCGAGTATGGGGCGAAGAGGAAACGGTGGCATATGGAGGTTCGAGTCTGTTTAGCGAGCGTTCTAGGGCAACCCAAGCAATTAATGTGCCCGTTCGCGTAAAGCAGGAAATCCGGATTCGAGTCCCATTCCGGCATTAATTGTCGTTGTCATGAATAAATAGTGCAACTAGAGTTTCACAATTTTGCTAACACTAATATATTTTTTGCAAAAAAGGAAGTCACAGTGTACCCCAAGATATAACGCTTCATCTCTTAAAACTACTCGAGAGAGAGAGATATATATGTTGACTTTGTCACCACTCTTATTTTGCCCCATGGCCGCTGTTTCCCCACGTTCCACACAACAGCTCAGTGAAAGAAAACAAAAATAGTTGAACGTGTGAAATGGGCTCAGAGCACTATGGGACTTAACTGCGGAGGTCACCAGTCCCCTAGAACTTAGAACTACTTAAACCTAACTAACCTAAGGACATCACACACATCCATGCCCGAGGCAGGATTCGAACCAACGACTATAGCGGTCGCGCGGTTCCAGACTGAAGAGCCTAGAACCGCTCGGCCACTCCGGCCGGCAGTTGAACGGGTGAAAAAATTTCGTTACGTTTCTCATGTGAAGTGAACTACATACTAAAATGTAGTGCTGTATAATATGAGCAGCCACAGCCATTGAAATTCATGGTAAACTGAACGTTAATAAAACTGCAAACGCTGGCCGCTGTGGCCGAGTGTTTTTAGGTGCTTCAGTACGGAACCGCGCTCTGCTACGGTCGCAGATTCGAATCCTTCCTCGGGCTTGGATGTGTGTGATGTCCTTAGGTTATTTACGTTTAAGTTGTTTTAAGTCTAGGGGACTGATGACCTCATATGTTAAATCCCATAGAGCTTAGAGCCATTGGAACCATTTTTGAAAAGCGCAAACAACTGTTAATTGATGATTTATTCATGATCGATTTTCGCTGCATTAAAACATCATCGTCTGTTGCTAGTGTCAGACAGATTAGTGCACAAAGACAACGACAATGATTGTTGTCGCAGAATCGAACGTCATGAAGAGGGGACAACCCGAAGGGCATAGGTGCGAATAGGGTCGTATCACGTATCGATAACACCCACGGACGTAGCAACAATGGAATTGCAAGCTTCAGTCTGTGGCCGGTAGCGGTTGCGCAGCATCTGGCGGACCCAATGCTGCACATACGCTGAGCCGCGCCTCCTGCGGCTCTGCACGGTGAGCGCCCTCGGTCACTACAGTGTACGATGGCCGGCGGCAGCCATTTAGCCCACTCGCGGTCGCGGTCTCCTCTATATGACACCTTCATTTGTGCTTCATTTTGCGGTGTTTCGTAAACTTCCACTCACCTGGTGGTGAATTTCTTCTTGCATGCATGCCTCCTTGAAACTTCTGACTTGCAGTTCTCAGCCGAAAAAGATTAAGTTAATTCCGCACGAACAAGACAAGAAGGTTCAACGGCACCGATCGGCCGCCGTGTCATCCTCAACCCACTGACGTCACTGAATGCAGATTTAAAGGGACATGTGGTCAGCATACCGCACACCCTGCCGTTATGTCAGTTTACGAGACAGGAGCTGCAACTTCTCAGTCCGGTAGCTCCTCAGTTTGCCTCACAAGTGTTGAGTGTACCCTGCTTGCCAAAAGTGCTGCTGGTCAGAGTGGCCTAGTGGTTCTAGGCGCTACAGTCTGGAACCGCGCGACCGCTACGGTCGCAGGTTCAAATCCTGCCTCGGGCATGGATGTGTGTGACGTCCTTAGGTTAGTTAGGTTTAAGTAGTTCTGAGTTCTAGGGGGCTGATGACCACAGATGTTAAGTCCCATAGTGGTCAGAGCCATTTGAGCCAACAGCGCTCGGCAGACCAGATGGTCACCCATCCAAGTGCTGAACTTCGGTGATCTGACGGCAACCAGTGTTGTTTTCAAGAAGAGACGTCGAACAAATGTGCACAACTATAGACCTATATCTCCAACGTCGATCAGTTGTAGAATTTAGGAACACGTATAATGTTAATGACTTTTCTGGAGACTAGAAATCTACTCTGTAGGGATCAGCATGGGTTTCGGAAAAGACGGTCGTGTGGAACCCAGCTCGCGCTATTCGTCCACGAGACTCAGAGGACCATAGACACGGGTTCACAGATAGATGCCGTGTATCTTGACTTCCGCAAGGCGTTCGATACAGTTCCCCACAGTCGTTTAATGAACAAAGTAAGAGCATATGGACTATCAGACCAATTGCGTGATTGGATTGAAGAGTTCCTAGATAACAGAACGCAGCGTGTCATTCTCAATGGCTCAATGGAGAGAAGTCTTCCGAAGTAAGAGTGATTTCCGGTGTGCCACAGGGGAGTGCCATAGGACCGTTGCTGTTCACAATATACATAAATGACCTTATGGATGACATCAGAAGTTCATTGAGGCTTTTTGCGGATGATGCTGTGGTGTATCGAGAGGTTGTAACAATGGAAAATTGTACTGAAATGCCGGAGGATCTGCAGCGAATTGACGCTTGGTGCAGGGGATGGCAATTGAATCTCAATGTAGACAAGTGTAATGTGCTGCGAATACATAGAAAGATAGTTCCCTAATCACTTGGCTACAAAATAGCAGGTCAGCTACTGGTAGCAGTTAATTCCCTAAATTATCTGGGAGTACGCATTAGGAGTGATTTAAAATGGAATGATCATATAAAGTTAATCGTCGGTGAAGCAGATGCCAGACTGAGATTCATTGGAAGAACCCTAAGGAAATGCAATCCGAAAACAAAGAAAGTAGGTTACAGTACGCTTGTTCGCCCACTACTTGAATACTGCTCAGCAGTGTGGGATCCGTACAAGATAGGGTTGATAGAAGAGATAGAGAAGATCTAACGGAGAGTAGCGCGCTTCGTTACAGGATCACTTAGTAATCGCGAAAGCTTTACGGATATAATAGATAAACTCCAGTGGAAGACTTTGCAGGAGAGACGCTCAGTAACTCGGTACGGGCTTTTGTTAAAGTTTCGAGAACATACCTTCACCGAAGAGTCAAGCAGTATATTGCTCCCTCCTACGTATATCTCGCGAAGAGACCATAAGGATAAAATCAGAGAGATTAGAGCCCACACAGAAGCATACCGACAATCCTTCTTTCCACGAACAATGCGAGACTGGAATAGAAGGGAGAACTGATAGAGGTACTCAGGGTACCCTCCGCCACACACTGTCAGGTGGCTTGTGGAGTGTGGATGTAGATGTAGATGTACTAATGCGGCAAGTACGTTGCCCTCAGCTGTAAAAAGCTATAGAAAAAACAACTGTACATAACTGCAAGTCGCACTAAAAATGTTTTGACTGTGGAAGGAATAGTTAAATAAAAGTGGGAAAAATTTCACTGTATGACCTTAAGCATGCATACACCAGGAACTACCAAGCTTTACTCTAAGCTGTAAAAAGTCTAAGAAGTTCATACACACACACCTCATTCATAAATGTAGACACTTTATGGTAATCCTTCATCAAAAGATTACGAACGGACTGTTTCTCTTGGAACCACTCGCTCAAATGTTGCTAGCATCAGTCCCACGGAACAAAATGATCCACTTCGCGAATGAGAACACACTACGAAGTATTTAATTACATGAATGTTAACAGATGTTCCGAATTTCACACTGTGCTCAAAATAGAACTCCTCTTCACGCTTTACAACACTTCTCAAACATTCTGGCACCGAAATATCAAAATATTAATAATTTTAACAAAGCACGTATCAATATTTCTGGCCGCTATGAGATCACGACTCTACTCATCTCTCTACGCAAAAGAAACTTCTGGTTCCCGAAAACGCACGAATATGCTGATTTCTGATTGGCAGAGAAATATCATAGCCAATCGGCAAACACCATCAAACCCGGAAAATTAGACATAGGACAGGAAAATAGTGACGTGTTGCTTTAATTCTGGGTGCGTGTCTCATACTGCACGTCCGGTCACTGCTGTAGTGTCCCATCTGAATAGGCATGATGCGAGGTGCTACGTCATTTCATGCGGCCTTACTTACAATGCAGCATGAACACCTGCAGAAATGCAAGTACTTCGGTTTACTGTGATTAACTTGATCGCTAATCGTTCCTGTTCCCGTCCACCTTCCCTTCGACGATATCGCCTCACCATTCTGTAAGTCACGTCACTTGACTTCTGTGTACGAAGTCATACATAGTAAATAGTGCAGTAGATGAGGCACAAGAGTCTAGTTAGTTGAAGTGATCTTTAAATGCACCCACAACCCCACTCTCACAGCCCATAGGTCAGGTGGCTCAGTATGTTGTTTACGGCACTCGCTCCTATCATTGCACAAAAATCTACGACTATACGATCTTTTTCCCGCAATTTTGCTCAGTTGACTGGATTAATACACTCCTCCATTTTTCATTCTTTCTCTCTCCGGCTGTCTGTCTGTCTGTCTCTCTCTCTCTCTCTCTACCTCTCCCTCTCACCCACTGTCTCTCTCTCTCTCTCTCTCTCTCTCTCTCTCTACCTCTCCCTCTCACCCACTGTCTCTCTCTCTCTCTCTCTCTCTCTCTCTCTGTCTGTCTTTCTTTCCCCCTCTGCCCCTCCATCTCTCTCTCTCTCTCTCTCTCTCTCTCTCTCTCTCTCTCTCTCTCTCTCTGTCTTTCTTTCCCCCTCTGCCCCTCCATCTCTCTCTCTCTCTCTCTCTCTCTCTCTCTCTCTCTCTCACTCTCCCTCTCAGCCTCTGTCTCTCTCTCTCTCTCCATCTCTCTCTCTCTCCTCTCCCCTTCACTCCCTCTCTCACCCCTCCCCTCTTTGTCCCTCCCCTCTCTCTCTCCTCCTCTCTCTTTCCCCCTCTCTCCCCTCCATCACTCTGTCTGTCTGTCTCTCTCCCTCCCTCCCCTTCTTTTCCCCTCTCACTCCCCTTTTCCTCTCTGTCTCTCTCTCTCTCTGTCTTTCTTTCCCTCTCTCTGCCCTCCACCTCACTCTCTCTCTCTCTCTCTACCTCTCCCTCTCAGCCTCTGTCTCTCTCTCTCTCTGTCTGACTCTCTGACACTCTCTCTCTCTCTCTCTCTCTCTCTCTCTCTCTCTCTCTATCTCTCTTTCTTTCTCTCTCTTTCTCTCTCTCTCTCCCCATCTAACCCCCCTTTCTCTCTGTCCCCCCCCCCCTCTCTCTCTCTCTCTCTCTCTCTCTCTCTCTCTCTCTCTCTCTCCTTTTCTCCCCTTCTCACCCCCTATTTCACTCTGTTCCCCTCTCTCGCTCTCTCTCTCCCTCTCTGTCTTTCTCTCCCCCTCTCTCCCTTCCATGTCTCTCTCTCTCTCTCTCTCTCTCTCTCTCTCTCTCTCTCTCTCTCTCTCTCTCACACACACACACACACACACACACACACACACACACACAAGTACATGAGTGAGCCCCAACGAATGTTGAGAAAGGGCGAATGAAACAGAACGTATATATTGTATTAGAAAGGTGTTGTCACTGACTCGCGAACATTCGCGCGTGCTGCGTAATTACACGGCAGCTGTCCGCAAAATCATAAGAATATTTTAGAGCAGTTCAGCCATAGTTAGTGAGCATGATGAGGTTTCCTTCAGAAAATTTCCTCCCCTGAGAACTGCGCCATATCGCGCGTGGTCCATACAACAGCGGGGAGGGCGGAAGGAGGAGGTGGTATGCGGCCGCCGCTGCAGATGCGGGTCGGCTGCAGCCGGGCAGACGCGTTGGCAGCGCCTCAGACGTCGTGCCGCATCGCACGCCAACTACGCCCACTGCGCTTTCATACGTAGCGCAGCGGTCTGGCACGCTCTCTGCAGGCCGTTACAATAGCTGCGCTACATCTGCAGGCAGACATAACCAAGCGCACCGCCGCAGCGGAGCCGACACCTTATATCCCGCACTGCGGGGCGAGGAGAAGATACTTGAAGTTTTTCAGCTATTATGCATCCTAGTTGTGAAACAACATCAATTGCATTTTGTGGCAAATTGTTCTCCCCTGCTTTCTCGGAGGTCCTAGGCATCGAAGCATTCACTGTGACGTTCAGCCCTGCAAGATACCAAATTCTCGCTGCATGCATACCCACCCCTCGCCCGAATAATTAAATAAAAGAAATAGAACTCAAAACTCGAGATTCGAGAGTACAGGGTGATTATAATTAAACTTTCAGACCCCTGTAGAAATAACACCGCTGATCGGAAAGACGTGAAAGTGCAGCGGAATATTATCGGGGAAGGGGAAAAACGTATGGCACAAAAAAAATAGTTACAAAATGTAGCAGCGTATTTTAATACTGGTCCACTGCAAATGACAAATGAATCATACAACAATGCCCAAGGTGTACGTTTGAAGTTAAACAAACTGTACTGCTCAGTGTGCGTGGGTGTACAGGTGTGATACTGTTAGTTACGTAAGCACATCAACCACGACAACATCATATCACATCGGATGGGAAAAATCGGTTTTTAATTGTCCTGAGGCCAAAAACCGCATAAAAGGCATAAATTATAAACCAATTCGAATTATAAATTTCAGTTTGACTAGCGGAAAACATGTTCGATGTGATGTCCACCGTTTTTTGCAACAAGTTGAAACCGAGAAAAAACGTGTTCCACATCTGATCGAAGTGTTTCAGGGGTCTCGTTCAGAATGTGTTGCGCAATGCGTGCCTTGAATGCAGCTAAATCTGAAAGCGGAACACTGAAGACAACACCTTTTAGATAGCCCCTTAGCCAGAAGTAGCCGGCCGGGATGGCCAATCGGTTCTAGGCGCTACAGTCTGGAACCGAGCGGCCGCAGCTTCGAATCCTGCCTCGGGCATGGATGTGTGTAATGTCCTCAAGTTAGTTAGGTTTACGTAGTTCTAAGTTCTACGGGACTGATAACCTTAGAAGTTAAGTCCCATAGTGCTCAGAGCCATCTGAATCATTTAGCCAGAAGTCATACGGACTAAGATCAGGTGATCGGGACGGCCAGGCTGTAGAGAAATGGCGGCTGATAGTTCTATCATTTCCGAAATGGCGCTTCAGCAGCTGCTTAACTGGATTTCCAAATGTGCAGAGCTGCACCATGTTGCATAAAAATGATCCCACGCACACATACACACAGTTTGAGAGCTGGAAAGACGTGGTTGCGAAAATGACACTCATAGTGCTTACCAGTGACGGTACAGGAAACAGGACCGGAAGCAACTGTCTCTTCGAAAAAAAATGTGGGCCTATGATAAATGATGCCGTAAACAAAAAATGGTTCAAATGGCTTTGAGCACTATGGGACTTAACATCTGTGATCATCAGTCCCCTAGAACTTAGAACTACTTAAACTTGACTAACGAAAGGACATCACACACATCCATGCCCGAGGCAGCATTCGAACCTGCGACCGTAGCGGTCACTCAGTTCCAGACTGAAGAGCCTAGAACCGCACGGCCACACCGGCCGGCATGCCGTAATCCTGCACCAATGAAGTGGTACTGGTTGATCAGAGTGTGAATTTTCCTTTTCCCGTATTCGAAAATTCTATTAGCATGTCCTGTCAGATGGAAGTGGGCTTCATCTGTGGACAAAATCGTCGACAGCCAGTCGTGGTCCATTTCCATGCGAGCACAAAATTCTACAGGAAAGGTCTTTCCTGACGGCGGGTCGACAGGAGGCAACTGGTGCACAGAGATAATCTTCAATGGATGGCAAAGAAGGATGTTTCGTAGGATTTTAATCACCATGCTCACGGATGTGTCCAATGTTCGGGTAATTTTCCATTCACTACACTTTTGTACACCACCATTCGTCTCCTCCGGCATTGCCGTGCCACTGCTTCCATTATCGTCAAATCAATTCGTTTCCTCCCTCTACCAGGTTGCACACCAAAAGAACCCGTCTTTTCGAATTTGCAAATCATTTCCTCCAGAAACATGACAGTCATCGCGCCGACACCATTTTTCAAACACTACAGCGTCCGGAACTTCTGCATAGCGGCGTGTGCACATTCATCAATCTTGAAATACAGCTTTACAAGCAAAGCGCGATCCTGCATCGAGACTGTCATGGAGAACGTCGCAAACGCGAAAGGAGAAAAAGCCGTGTGCCCGGCGTGTTTATACCAACTTCAATGGCTCGTGCGCATGACAGGTGCTTTCATTTACGAATTCTGACACATACAGCGCCATCTATTGATCAATTTTCAGACTATTTTGTTTTCTCCTTCCATTCGTTTTCCTCCTCCCCAGTACTTGCAGAAACCTTCCGTAAAGTAAAGGATAAAGGTCGACCTCACGCTTCTCCAAGCGTTTCAGTTTTCTCCTGTACTCTTCCATGCTGCTTCTGCTTATCTTCTAATCTCATCTAGCCACCCACATTCCATTACATTTTTGTCTCGGTTATCATCTATTTTGCGGAACCCAGTAGAAAACGTTCTTGGTCCATCTAACAATCATTTGCCTGTGAACGGTAACGACCTTAAATTTTTTTACTACACTATTAAATACATACTTCTAATGAAGAATCCGATACACCCGTAACTTTTGATCTTATAACTTGTCATTTCTAAGATGATCAGTACTGTAACACTAATAGAACGTTTTGTAACACAACCTTATTACAAATACTTACTGCAACATTAAAAACACACGTCAAAAAAGTTTTTGCATCACCCCTCTTCCCAGAACTCCAGAAGATAGACGTTGACTGTAGATACTGTATCACGGACATAGTCCCTTTGGCTGTTCAGAGATGTCACTAAACCCACCTAAAGATTTAAACAATCATACATGAACAGCGCGTATTAGACGGAGTGGATCCAGGAAGGGGGAACATGGCTCGTGCTGTCTGTAGCTCAACGATGCCCAGACGGTCTGTACCGCGGTTCGATCGCGTCCACATCGTTACTTTGTGCCAGGAAGGGCTCTCAACAAGAAAACAGGTGTCTCGGAGTGAACCAAAGTGATATTGCTCGGACATGGAGGAGATACAGTGAGAGACAGGAAGTGTAAATGACACGCCTCACACAGGCCGCCCAACGGCTACTACTGCAGTGGATGACCGCTACATACGAATTATGGCTCAGAGGAAGTCTGACAGCAACGCCACCATGTTGAATAACGCTTTTCGTGCAGCCACGGCATGTCGTGTCTCGACTCAAACCGTGCGCAGTAGGCTTCATGATGCGCAACTTGACTCCCGACGTCCTTGGCCATGCAGCGTGGTACAGATGGGCCCAGTAACATGCTGAATAGTCTGCTAAGAATTGGCATCACATTTTCTTCACCGATGAGAGTCACATACGCCTTCAACCATACAATCGTCGGAGACGTGTTTGGAGGCAACACGGTCAGGCTAAACGCCTGAGACACACTGTCCAGCGAGTGCTGCAAGGTGGAGGTTCCCCCCTGTTTTGGGGCGGCATTATGTGGGGCCGACGTACGCCGCATATGGTCTTGGAAGTCGCCGTAACGTCTGTACGATACGCGAATACCATCCTCCGACCGATTGTGCAATCATAAGGGCAGCATATTGGCGACGCATTCGTTTTCATGGACGACAATTCGCGGCCCAGCGTGCACATCTTGTGACTTCCTTCAGGATAACGACATCGCTCGACTAAAGTCGCTAGCATGTTCTCCAGACATTACCCTATCTAAGAAGCCTGGGATAGACTAAAAAGGGCTGCATATGGACGAAGTGACCTACCAACCACTCTGAGTTATCTACGTCGGATAGCCGTTCAGGAGTGGGACAATCTGGACCAACAGTGCCTTGATGAACTTGTGGATAGTATGCCACGACGAATACAGGCATGCACCAGTGCATCAGGACCTGCTACTAAGCAATAGAGGCACTGTTGTGTACAAAAATCTGGACCACCACCTCTGAAGATCTCTCTGTATGGTGACACAACATGCAATGTGTAGTTTTCATGAGCAACAAAAAGGGCGGAAATGATGTTGATCTCTATTCCAATTTTCTGTACAGGTCCGGAACTGTCGACCCAGGGTGATGCAAAACTTTTTTCGATTTGTGTATATGTGGAATTTATAAAACCTTTATCTTTTTATCTTGATGCAATAAAGTTTTTATGTGCAGTGAGGCATTATAAATAAAGATATCTGAACCCCCCCCCCCCCTCCAGCTGAAGACATTTTGACATGCATGGAAATAGAGTTAAATTCATCTTTGACAATGATAGGCTACCTAGTGTTTCTTTATAGCACACATCTAAAACTTCGTTACAAATTCTCTCGGATTATTGATTTTTATTTTATCAATACATAGAAAAACCGTTTGTCAAAAATATTGCCGATTTGATAAGATTTATTTTCTAATTTTCTTAAAATCCAAATAATTATAGGCCTATCAGCATTGAAACAAAAAATAATACGAAAAACTAAATTGCATTAAGCTAGTTAGTAAACTGAAACTTTTACACACTTATTTTGTGGAATCGAGCGAGAGAAAAGATATATTGCAACTCTTAGGTTTAACGCAGTATCCTACAAGAAAAATTATTAATTGAAACTTTTTTATAGATTCTTCTTTTACTTCTTGGTAGAACAATTCCATATTTAAGATTTAATAATAACTACACCGTTTTCGTTTAATTCGAACTAGTTTTCGGCTAATTAGACCATCTTTAGGAAACAATTGACTAGCGTCTGCAATGTGACCATAGTTTATCGGCGAATATACAATCACTTGCATGAAGTGCTGTGCATCAAACTTCTTTCTTAATGTTGCAATTAAACTTTACACAATGGACAATTTTAAATACAATAAGTAATTAAACTACACAATGTTACAGGTTAAATGGATTTTTTTTCCGAGGTACTGTTAAACTGAGTACTTTTCATAAATGTTGTGCAACAAACATTTTTTCCATTGTAAACTAAACTGTATGGAATGGTCAGTATTATACACAATAACTAGGGTATATAATCCACATTATTACAGGGCATATTATTATGATGCCATACCTGAGGAGTAGCATCTTAGATTGACAAACAAACATGTTTTACGTCGTGAATAATATACTATGCAATGGGAAATATTGAACATAGTACATAATTAAAATATACAGTACTGAAGTATTACAAAATATATTATTGAATCTGTGTGGTAATGAATAGGAAAGTCTGTTATGGTTTAATTTTGTGTAGGACTATGTGTCATTGTGGATGTCTGTGGTCTGTGGCTGTTTGTTAGAATCATGTGAAGCTTAAAAGTAGAGATGTGCTCAGCTGTAATTGATTATTTAGGACCAGATGGGAATTTTTGGCTAAATATCTGTTTATTGCAAGTGCTTCTAATAAGATTAGTTTTCTTCCTTTGTTCACTACATGTAGTACTTCTATGTGAATTTGGTATTTGTGTTCTCTCTTCATCACATGATCGTCAAAGATGGAGTCTTACGCACTCTCCCGCCGCCTGTCAGAACAGACACTGTAATACCCCACCTTCATAATCCCCAGTATCACACAAACATGCTGCCTTCCATTCCACGGCACATCATGTCACATCCATAACAGTGTCAAAACAGTGTTTTGAAACAGAAGTAGACTCCATTAAATATACTGCCTCAATCAATTGCTAGAGCCATGAACCAACGGACAACGTTTTACACAAAAACTAAAAAAGAAAAATCTCACTGTATGTGTATGCCCCCTCTGCAGCAACAGTAATATTTAAAACCAAATGGTGTACTGTCCCATATTTAAGAAAGCTATCTGACAAATTAGCCAAAACCCTAAAATCCTGCGATTAAAAAACTTTATTTTATGTAAGAAGAACTACAGCCCATATCCTATCAAGAGCAAGCACAAAACAGATTCATTAAGTAACGGTAGTGATACGTGGTACTTACTGGAATTAAGGAAAACGTGGAAGAGATGGCCCACCTATATAACTTTCTTTTCACACAACCTGTTTATTTAACAATATATAACCATAAAATTTTCTTTAACAAAATGAAGAAATTTGCCAAATTCTTTTGACTTTAACCCGTAAGTTGAGTAACCTTTTGTAAACCAGCGAACAATATGACATTGATTAAAAGACGGCAGGACCTGCAGCCTGCCTGTTATCGGGTGAAAGAGCGGTGTTTACTACCGCGCTGGACACTGTCTTATTAAATGCCATTCTGCAACACATGAAAACTATATAAGCACCAATATGACAAGAGTGATTCAAATACTCAAAACAGACGACGTAACTTTTCTTTTGAAAGCTGTATGTCGAAAGATTCGGGGTTAAAATGCGCACCTGTGCACTTGTGAATACTTATTGCAACGGTGTAATCATAAGATCCAGCTAAAATACACCGATAATGACCCGGTCTTTGAAACACAGCAACGAACAGCTTATTACAACAGGTTGTTCAGATTATAACTACTGACTGAGAAATGCAATTGCAATCAAAGAATTTAACCGGTTAATATCAAAATCTAACTATAAGGTCCCTCTTTGGTTTAAGGGCAACCTGCGCCTTGGTATAATTGTTCCGGTTGTATTTTCGACCAAGAGCTGATTCATTGTAACATTAATGATCGGGAACAAACCAGAAACGAAAGGCAATCAATCATTTAGGTTCATTTCCGTGTCCGGTCAGCTTATCCAGAGGGTGGCAGCTCCGATGGCCTTGTTGGTTCCCTCGATCAGGTCCTGTGTTGTGCAGGATTGTTCAAGTTGAGGACAAATTAGGAGGTGGGCAGGATCATGTGTTGTTCCGGAGTCGCAAGATGTATCTCCATCATCTGGAAAAATGCCCCATTTTCGCATGTTGGTCTTGGAGAGAGGAACGCCCACCCTAGGACGACTGAGCGATCTCCAAATAGGGTAGGGCAAGTCGTTTCCTGGAGCTAGCTCTTCCTCTACAGGGATATCAGGTGGGAGCTTGCTCTTCCACCTGCTGATCCGGTTAGACTCTGGTGTTCCCTCTAGTGGTTGAGATCTGGCAATGAAGTTCTTTCTCGACTTCAGTCGGCGGACAACAGCCTGATGATCATGCAGTGGATGTCGGGGATCATAAGTCCGCTTAGCCCTCTCTACATCAGCAGCAACAGCCCTTCTAATAGTGGTGGCAGCTATTCCAAGAATCGGGTAGATTTTATCGACTGTAGTTGGCTTCATACATCCCGACAAGATTCGGACGGTCTCAATGAATGCAATATCTACCTGTTTGGTGTGAGTGGATGCACCCCACACAGGTGAAGCATGCTCTGCAGCGGACACACACAAAGCAAGAGCCGAAATTCTCAGGATGGGAGGAATTGCTCCACAGGCGGTGGATGTGAGCTTCCTCAAGATGTTATTCCGTGAACTAACTTTCTACCAGGTGTTATGGCAATGTTTCTTGAAGGACAGAGTTCGGTAAAGGGCAACACCCAGATATACTGATGTTGAACGATGCTCCAGTCGTTTGCCTTGCCATGTAACGTCCGGCTCCCGCCAAGCTGCTCTATTCTTCAAGTGAAATGCGCACACCTAAGACTTGCTGGGATTTGGCTTTAGTTGCGCAGAAGTCAACTTTACCTCTACTTTTTCAAACTTCCTTCCTTGAGCAGCCACTGCAGTACCGCAGCATAGGTGAAAAGCCTGGCAATATAATAGCGGGACCAGTTTTTAAACGACAACTAGTGTCTTAGCATAACACTACGGCCTATATTTACGACCAAAGAGTCGACCGACTAAACCTCTGAGCGTCGGGTACAAACGCGAGGCAGGGAGACAATCACACACATCATCACGAGGATTACAGAATGTTACTCCCCTTTATGAACAAGCGGTTTCGTGGATCCACGGTGAGTCGAACCTGTTACTGAATGGTGCCGATGAAAGCCAGGTAGAAGAGGGCAGCCAGGCCACAAGCGGTCGTCCGACACGAATGTTGCCAACAAACCGACGGGATGTCGGCCTGCTGCTTGTAGTCTACGCTGACCCGGTGAAGTACTCCGGTATCTTCGCTCTGAGCAGGCCCTCCTTGCGCAGCTCGTGGTTTCGGCCGCTCGGACCTCGTGACCACCTCTTGTCGCGACGCTACCGCCAATCCCCAAACTTCGTGCCTCACTCACTCGGGCCGGCGAACCCCGTATACTGCCGGCTAGCAAAGACCTTCTACGGGCACAACCAACAAATACCAACTCTTCCCCGCAGATACTGGCGATGGGGCCGCAAGAGGGTTAGTCGATACTACACCTGAGCCAGTGGCGCCAGACAGAACAGTCTACTAAATCAATATCGCCGCGCTTCAGTGGTGTTTACAAAATCATTTGCAATGACTGCAAGAAACTGTATATTGGTCAGACAAGCAAGTCCTTAACAACTAGGCTGATTGAACACAAATGCAGCTGGGGATTGAATAAATCAGACTCTACCTCCGCCAAACATGTGCTGCAGGAACGACACAAATAACAATTCCACACATAAGTACTACATCCAGCCAACACAGAAGAGACCTACGACTGTCCGCCGCCTACAGTTCTGTTTACAATGGAAAAAAAAGTATTTGATCCACAACATGAATGAAAAGTACTCATTTCAACATTCTCATGGAAAAAAAACCATTTAACCTGTAATATTGTGTAGTTTAATAATTTACCGTGTGTAAAGTGTAAATTCAACATTAAAAAGGAAGTTTGAGGCACAAATATCTATGCAAGTGATTGTATCTTCGCCTATAATGTTTGGTTGCCCAAGAACCAGTGTACCTTGCAGACGCTAGTCAGTTGTTTCCTAAACATGGCCTAATAAGCCGAAAACTAGTTCGAAATAAATAAAAATCTGTGTGACAAACAAGTAACTAACTGAAACTGTTTGACAGTTATTCATCTGAGCTGACGCTTCGAACGACTTCCACGTTCAGAACGTGAAACCAGTATAGAATTCTTAATATAGCTGCTAAAATTTCTTACAACGGGTTTTAGAACATGGTCCGTCGTTTCTCGATATGCTTAAAGATTTCCTGATGAACTAAGAATTCAGTGATTGTGAAAAATAACGGTGGTCCAAAATTTAAAGATAATGTTGAAGTAAGTGGAATTAATTAATAGTCCACCCTCTACATTTTGGTATTAACTGAAGCGTTTGATAGTGCTTCTTCAATTCACGGCCAACCTGTTAAGTTTTAATCTAATCTAGGCCTCGGGCTGCGCTACTGATTAATATTTCACTTCAATAAAGTAGACATTCGTCACCTTCATCAATTCACACCGAAATTGTAGCATTCAGTCTAAGCTACACCATTGGCAGCGCAACAAAAAGTTCTATAGACGCATATGTACGAGGTTAACCAGAACATCACTTACAAACTTTCTCAGGTTGTTCACGTATACATCCTGAGAATTTTGCTATGAGATACCCACGGTCTCTGGCGACCCGTTACGGAGTTACTGTATTTCGTTTGGTTTCTTGTCCCAGTTAGCTTTGTAACAGTATTGACTGAAAATAGTGCACGACACTGAGTATGTCTCGATATGCGCGGTGTACCCCGGTTCGCCTCCCCCCATGCACCATGGACCTCGCCGTTGATGGGGAGGCTTGCGTGCCTCAGCGATACAGATAGCCGTAACGTAGGTGCAACCACAATGGAGGGGTATCTGTTGAGAGGCCAGACAAATGTGTGGTTCCTGAAGAGGGGCAGCAGCCTTTTCACTAGTTGCAGGAGCAACAATCTGGATGACTGACTGATACGGCCTTGTAACAATAACCAAAACGGCCTTGCTGTGCTGCTACTGCGAACTACTACAGCCGTAATTTTTCCCGAGGGCATGGAGCTTTACTGTATGGTTAAATGATGATGGCGTCCTCTTGGGTAAAATATTCCGGAGGTAAAATAGTCCCCCGCTCCTATCTCCGGGCGGGGACTACTCAAGAGGATGTCATTATCAGGAGAAAGAAACTGGCATTCTACGTATCGGAGCGTGGAATGTCAGATCCCTTAATCGGGCAGGTAGGTTAGAAAATTTAAAAAGGGAAATGGATAAGTTAAAGTTAGATATAGTGGGAATTAGTGAAATGGTGGCAGGAGGAACAAATCTTTTGGTCAGGTGAATACAGGGTTATAAACCTCAAAATCAAATAGGGGTAATGCGGGAGTAGGTTTAATAGTGAATAGGAAAATAGGAACGCGGGTAAGCTACTTCAAACAGCATAGTGAACGCATTATTGTGGCCAAGATAGATACGAAGCCCACACCTACTACAGTAGTACACGTTTATATGCCTACTAGCTCTGCAGATGACAAAGAAATTTAAGAAATATATGATCAAATAAAAGAAATTATTCAGATAATGAAGTGTGACGAAAATTTAATAGTCATGGGTGACTGGAATTCGGTAGTAGGAAAAGGGAGAGAAGGAAACGTAGTAGGTAAATATGGTCTGGGCAAAGAAATGAAAGAGGAAGCAGACTGGTAGAATTTTACACAGAGCACAACTTAATCATAGCTACACTTGGTTCAAGAATCATAAAAGAAGGCTGTATACATGGAAGAAGCCTGGAGATACTGACAGGTTCCATATAGATTATATAATGGTAAGACAGAGATTTAGGAACCAGGTTTTAAATTGTAAGGCATTTCCAGGGGCAGATGTGGACTCTGACCACAATCTATTGGTTATGACCTGTAGATTAAAACTGAAGAAACTGCAAAATGGTGGGAATTTAAGGAGATAAACTAAAAGAACCAGAGGTTGTATAGAGTTTCAGGGAGAGCATAAGGGAGCAATTCACAGGAATGGGGAAAGAAATAGAGTAGAAGAAGAATGGGTAGCTTTGAGGGATGAAGTAGTGAAGGCAGCAGAGGATCAAGCAGGTAAAAAGACGAGGGCTAATAGAAATTCTTGGGTAACAGAAGAAATATAAAATTTAATTGATGAAAGGAGAAAATATAAAAATGCAGTAAATGAAGGAGGCAAAAAGGAATACAGACGACTCAAAAATGAGATCGACAGGAAGTGCAAAATGGCTAAGCAGGCATGACTAGAGGACAAATGTAAGGATGTAGAGGCTTATCTCACTAGGGGTAAGACAGATACTGCCTACAGGAAAATTGAAGAGACCTTTGGAGATAAGAGAACCACTTGGATGAACATCAAGAGCTCAGATGGGAACACAGTTCTAAGCAAAGAAGGGAAAGCAGAAAGGTGGAAGGAGTATACAGAAGGTTTATACAAGGGCGATGTACTTGAGGACAATATTATGGAAATGGAAGAGGATGTAGATGAAGACGAAATGGGAGACAAGATACTGCGTGAAGAGTACCGAACTACCAGTTTAATAAGTCACAGCTGCAAAATACTAACGCGAATTCTTTACAGTCGAATGGAAAAACTAGTAGAAGCCGACCTCGGGGAGATCAGTTTGGATTCCGTAAAAATGTCGGAACACGTGAGGCAATACTGACCCTACGACTAATCTTAGAAGCTAGATTAAGGAAGGGCAAACCTACGTTTCTAGCATTTGTAGACTTAGAGAAAGCGTTTGACAACGTTGACTGGAGTACTGTCTGTCAAATTCTGAAGGTGTTAGGGGTAAAATATAGGGAGCGAAAGGCTATTTATAATTTGTACAGAAACGAGATGGCAGTTATTAGAGTCGAGGGACATGAAAGGGAGGCAGTTTTTGGGAAGGGAGCGAGACAGGGTTGTACTCTCCCCGAAGTTATTTAATCTGTATATTTAGCAAGCAATAAAGGAAACAAAAGAAAAATTCGGAGTAGGTATTAAAATCCACGGAGAAGAAAAAAAAACTTTGAGATTCGCCGATGACATCGTAATTCTGTCAGAGACAGCAAAGGACTTAGAAGAGCAGTTGAACGGAATGGATAGTGGTTTGGAAGGAGGATATAAGATGAACATCAACAAAAGCAAAACGAGGATAATGGAATGTAGTCGAATTAAGTCGGGTGATGCTTCGGGAATGAGATTACGAAATGAGACACCTAAAGTAGTAAAGGAATTTTGCTATTTGGGGAGCAAAATAACTGATGATGGTCGAAGTAGAGAGGATATAAAATGTAGACTGGCAGTGGCAAGGAAAGCGTTTCTGAAGAAGAGAAATTTGTTAACGTCGATTATAGATTTAAGTGTCAGGAAGTCATTTCTGAAAGTATTTGTATGGAGTGTTGCCATGTATGGAAGATTTCGAAACGTGGTGCTACAGAAGAATGCTGAAGATTAGATGCGTAGATCACATAACTAATGAGGAAGTGTAGAATCGGATTGGGGAGAAGAGATGGTTGTGGCACAACTTGACCAGAAGGAGGGTAGTATCGGAGGGCAGTGTGGAGGGTAAAAATCGTAGAGGGAGACCAAGAGATGACTACACTAAGCAGATTAAGAATAATGTGGGTTGCAGTTGGTACTGGGAGATGAAGAAGCTTGCACCGGATAGAGTAGCATGGAGAGCTGCAGCAAACCAGTCTCAGGACTGAAGACCACAACAACAACAACCGCGGTTCGAATAACAAACTTGTTCCATTCACTCACGGTACTCGTATATCGACGGTTCGACACGTCTGCTGGAATCTTCTTCAGGATGATACGGTGTCTCCTATTGCTAGAGCACTAGAGTTCTACCAGTAGTGGACTCCGTATCTTCCTGAAGAAGATCCCAGTAGAGGGGTCGAAACGTCGATTATTTTAGGAAGAAATATGACGGCACATATGAACCCAGAAGATTTTAATAGTGCCAACGGCCACGAAAATCTGCAGACCTATACTTTTCGACGTATTCCGTCAGATCTATACGGTAATGGTCCCACACTGCGCTGCAGTATTCTAAAAGAGGATGGACAATAGTAGTCCAGACATTCTCTTTAGTAGATCTTTACATTTTCTAAGTGTCTTCCCCATAGAACGCAGTCTTTGATTATCCTTATGCACTACATTATCTATGTGTTCCTCCCAATTAATTCTTCTTAATTAAGACTCCTAGGTATTTAGTTGAATTTAGGGCCATTAGATCTGACTGATTTATCGCTAACCGAAGTGTAACAGATTCCATTTAGCTCTCATGTGGATGACTTCACTCTTCGTTATTTAGGGTCAATTGAGATTTTTGGCATCACACATTTTTTCTAAATCTTTTTTTAAAATCCGTTTGATATCCTGCTGACTTTACTAGTCGATAAACGACAGCGTCATCTGCAAACAAGCTAAGACGGCCAATCAGATTGTCTCCCATATCGTTTACATAGGCAAGAACAAGCAAAGGGCCTGTAACACTACCTTGGGGAACGCCAGCAGTCATTTCAGTTTTACTCGATGACTTACCGTCAGTTACTGCGAACTGTGACCTCTCTGACAGGAAATCACGAATCCAGCCACATATCTGAGACGATATTGCTTAAAACGCAATTTCACTAGAAACGGCTTATGTGGTATAGTGTCAAAAGCCATCCGGAAAACCAGAAATACGGAATCAATTTGAAATCTCTTGTCAATAGTACTCGACACTTCATGCGAGTAAGGAGCTAGTTGTGTTTCACAAAAACGATGTTTTCTAAATCTGTGTCGACTATGTGTCAATAGGCCGTTTTCTTCGAGGTAATTCATAATGTTCAAACACAGAACATGATCCAAAATCGTGCTGCACATACACGTTAATGAGATGGGCGTGTAATTTAGTGGATCACTTCTATTATCTTTCTTGAATTATGGTGTGATCTGTGCCACTTTCCTGTCGATGGGAACGGAGTTTTCGTCGAGCGCCGGTTGTATGTGATTGTTATGTACGGAGCTACTGCATCAGCGTACTCGGAAAGGAGTTACGTGAGGGAAGCCCCACAATATACACTCCTGGAAATGGAAAAAAGAACACATTGACACCGGTGTGTCAGACCCACCATACTTGCTCCGGACACTGCGAGAGGGCTGTACAAGCAATAATCACACGCACGGCACAGCGGACACACCAGGAACCGCGGTGTTCGCCGTCGAATGGCGCTAGCTGCACAGCATTTGTGCACCGCCGCCGTCAGTGGCAGCCAGTTGCCGTGGCCTACGGAGCTCCATCGCAGGCTTTAACACTGGTAGCATGCCGCGACAACGTGGACGCGAACCGTATGTGCAGTTGACGGACTTTGAGCGAAGGCGTATAGTGGGCACGCGGGAGGCCGGGTGGACGTACCGCCGAACTGGTCAACACGTGGGGCGTGAGGTCTCCACAGAACATCGATGTTGTCGCCAGTGGTCGGCGGAAGGTGCACGTGCCCGTCGACCTGGGACCGGACCGCAGCGACGCACGGATGCACGCCAAGACCGTAGGATCCTACGCAGTGCCGTAGGGGACCGCACCGCCACTTCCCAGCAAATTAGGGACACAGTTGCTCCTGGGGTATCGGCGAGGACCATTCGTAACCGTCTCCATGAAACTGGGCTACGGTCCCGCACACCGTTAGGCCGTCTTCCGCTCACGCCCCAATATCGTGCAGCCCGTCTCCAGTGGTGTCGCGACAGGCGTGAATGGAGGGACGAATGGAGACGTGTCGTCTTCAGCGATGAGAGTCGCTTCTGCCTTGGTACCAATGATGGTCGTATGCGTGTTTGGCGCCGTGCAGGTGAGCGCCCCAATCAGGACTGCATACGACCGAGGCACACAGGGCCAACACCCGGCGTCATCGTGTGGGGGGCGATCTCCTACACTGGCCGTACACCTATGGTGATCGTCGAGGGGACACTGAATAGTGCACGGTACATCCAAACCGTCATCGAACCCATCGTTCTACCATTCCTAGACCGGCAAGGGAACTTGCTGTTCCAACATGACAATGCACGTCCGCATGTATCCCGTGCCACCCAACGTGCTGTAGAAGGTGTAAGTCAATTACCCTCGCCAGCAAGATCTCCGGATCTGTTCCCCATTGAGCATGTTTGGGACTGGATGAAGCGTCGTCTCACGCGGTCTGCACGTCCAGCACGAACGCTGGTCCAACTGAGGCGCCAGGCGGAAATGGCATGGCAAGCCGTTCCACAGGACTACATCCAGCATCTCTACAATCGTCTCCATGGGAGAGTAGCAGACTGCATTGCTGCGAAAGGTGGATATACACTGTACTAGTGCCGACATTGTGCATGCTCTGTTGCCTGTGTCTATGTGCCTGTGGTTCTGTCAGAGTGATCATGTGATGTATCTGACCCCAGGAATGTGTCAATAAAGTTTCCCCTTCCTGGGACAATGAATTCACGGTGTTCGTATTTCAATTTCCTGGAGTGTATAACTATATATGTATACAAGATGGTCCATTGATCGTGACCGGGACAAATATCTCACGAAACAAGCGTCAAACGTGAAACTACCATAAGTCAAACGGATATCAACTGTCTTTTTTGTTTTAATACGAACAAAAATGGCCGCAATTTTAGACGAACAGTTCGTAACAGGTAGGTTTTTTAACTTAAAATACACAACGTAGGTACGTTGAACATTTTATTTCGATTGTTCTAATGTGATACATGTGCCTTTGTGAGCATATCATTTCTGAGAACGCATGCTGTTACAACGTGATTACCTGTAAATACCACATTAATGCATAAAATGCTCAAAATGATGTCCGTCAACCTCAGTGCATTTGGTAATACGTGTAACGACATTCCTCTCAACAGCGAGGAGTTCGCCTTCCGTAATGTTCGCACATGCATTTACAATGCGCTGGAACAAGTTGTCAGGCATTGTCGGTGGATCTTGATAGCAAATTTCCTTCAACCTTCCCCACAGAAAGAAATCCGGGGACGTCAGATCGGTTGAATGTGCGGGCACGGTATGGTGCTTCGACGACCAATCCACCTGTCATGAAATACGCTATTCAATACCGCTTCAACCGCAAGCGAGCCGCACATCCATCATGTTAGAAGTATATCGCCATTCTGTCATGGAGTGAAACATCTTGTAGTAACATCGGTAGAACATTATGTAGGAAATCGATATACATTGCACCATTCAGATTGCCATCGCTGAAATGGGGACCAGTTATCCTTCCTCCCATAATGCTGCACCATACATTAACCCGCCAAGGTCGCTGATTTTCCACTTGTCGCAGCCATCGTGGATTTTCCGTTGCTCAATACTGTATATTATGCCGTTTTACGTTACCGCTGTTGTTGAATTACGCTTCGTCGCTAAATAGAACGCGTACAAAAAATCTGTCATCGTCCCGTAATTTGTCTTGAGCCCAGTGGCAGAACTGTACACGACGTTCAAAGCCGTCACCATGCAATTCCTGGTGCACAGAAATATGGTACGGATGCAGTAGATGTTGATGTAGCATTCTCAACACCGACGTTTTGAGTTTCCGATTCTCCCGCAATTTGTCTGCTACTGATGTGCGGATTAGCGGCGACAGCACCTGAAACACCTACTTGGGCATCATCATTTGTTGCAGGTCGTGGTTGACGTTACACACGTGGCTGAACACTTCCTGTTTCCTTAAAGAACGTAACTATCCGGCGAACTGTCCGGACACTTGCATGATGTCGTCCAGGATACTGAGCAGCATACGTAGCACACGCCCGTTGGGCATTTTGATCACAATAGCCATACATCAACACGATATTGATTGGTTCAAATGACTCTGAGCACTATGGGACTTAACGTCTATGGTCATCAGTCCCCTAGAACTTAGAACTACTAAAATCTAACCAACCTAAGGACAGCACACAACACCCAGTCATCACGAGGCAGAGAAAATCCCTGCCCCCGCCGGCAATCGAACTCGGGAACCAGCGCGCGTCAAGCGAAAACGTTACAACGATATCGACCTCTTTCCGCAATCGGTAAACGGTCCATTAGAACACGAGTAATGTATCACAAAGCAACTACAGTCACCACTGTAGGAATGTTACGTGATACCATGTACTTCCACGTTTGTGACAAATACAGCGCCATCTATCACAAAGCGAAAAAAGTGGTCCAACTAAAACATTCATGAATGAGATTTTCACTCTGCAGCAAAGTGTGCGCTGATATGAAACTTCCTGGCAGATTAAAACCGAGACTCGAGCTTGGGACCTTTGCCTTTCGCGGGCAAGTGCTCTACCATCTGAGCTACCGAAGCACGACTCACGCCCGGCACTCACAGCTTTACTTCTGCCAGTATCCGTCTTCTACCTTCCAAACTTTACAGAAGCTCTCCTGCGAACCTTGCAGAACTAGCACTCCTGAAAGAAAGGATATTGCGGACACATGGCTTAGCCAGAGCCTGGAGGGTGTTTCCAGAATGCGATTTTCACTCTGCAGCGGAGTGTGGCTAAGCCATGTCTCAGCAATATCCTTTCTTTCAGGACTGGTAGTTCTGCAAGGCTCGCACGAGAGCTTCTGTAAAGTTTGGAAGGTAGGAAACGGATACTGGCAGAAGTAAAGCTGTGAGTACCAGCCGTGAGTTGTGCTTCGGTAGCTCAGATGGTAGAGCACTTGCCCGCGAAAGGCAAAGGTCCCGAGTTGGAGTCTCGGTTGGGCACACAGTTTTAATCTGCCAGGAAGTTTCATATCAGCGCACACTCCGGTGCAGAGTGAAAATCTCATTCTGGAAACATCCCCCAGGCTGTGGCTAAGCCATGTCTCCGCAATATCCTTTCTTTCAGGAGTGCTAGTTCTGCAAGGTTCGCAGGAGAGCTTCTGTAAAGTTTGGAAGGTATTAGACGGATACTGACAGAAGTAAAGCTGTGAGTACCGGGCGTGAGTCGTGCTTTGGTAGCTCAGATGGTAGAGCACTTGCCCGCGAAAGGCAAAGGTCCCGAGTTAGAGTCTCGGTTGGGCACACAGTTTTAATCTGACAGGAAGATTTTTAAAACATTCATATTTGTTTCCGTACAACATAAATATTTAATAAAAAATGGGGGTTCCTATTTAAGCAAACGCAGTTGATATCCGTTTGACCTATGGCAGCGCCATGTAGTGGGCCAACCATAGCACCATCTGGTTTTCCCCTTCAAGTTAGACAAGTTTCGTTCTTTGTAGATTTTTCGTTTGATGCTTATTTTGTGAGATATTCGGCCCGGTCGCTATCGATGGACCACCCTGTATAAAGAGTTAACTGATGGAGAAGGTAGTAACTCGGAAAGCTCTGAATACGAAACAAGAGGCACGCTTTGGGAAGACCGGTACAGAATCACCAACGAACAGCTACTGGCACGTCATCAGCATTGGAGGTGCCCCTGTACCGTTACCGGAGGCGACCGAACATTACTCATCGCGGTGGACTGTTCAAACAGCAGTGCACGGTCTGCGATATTGGCTGGCGCGCCGCCCTCCCAAGGTAAACTAATCGAAACATAATACAGAGCGCGGGGGCAGAAAAGCTCCCTTTTAATGTACCTAGGCGTCCCCCCCCAGTGGGGGCGGTGGCTGCTCCTTAGAGGACGCTCATTCCCTAGGACGCCCCTGGCCGTGAAGAGAGTGACGGAGCAGCCGACAAACAGCGCCGCGACGCCGGGGAAGGAAAGGGGGATTGGGGTGCGGCGGCGGCGGCAGCGGCGGCCAAGTGCTGGCGTCGGCGTCGCCTCGGCGCCGGCTGCAGCTGTCCTCTCGTCAGCAGTTTCCGGCTGGGGACGCCGGCGGTCACGCCGCTGATGAGATTATTAAACGCACGACTCCAGCGGAGCGGAGGCGAGGCGGCTGGAGAGACAGCCGCGCGTGTCGGCGGGCTCGAGACGCCTCCCTCCCAACCCCCCTGTCCACCGTGCTCGCCGCTAAGCCGATCCCACTTGTCGTGGGCTCCCTGCTTTTGCCACGGCACCACACTCTCACGACTTCCCGATGCCGTCGACGCTGAAATGAAGGGGCGCTTCTGCTTCCTGTATCGGTTCTAGGCCCACGAGCTGTGTCAGTCTCATTCCTACACAATAACCCTAGAAGTCCATCTTTGTTTTCATTCCATCACGTCCATAGAGGTGACAAAACTCATTGACATATTCTAATGTCGTATCGGATTCTCTTTTGCCCTGCATAGTGCAGCAACTCCAAGTGGCACGGACCCAACAAGTCGCTGGAAGTCCCCTGCAGAAATACTTAGCCATGCTGTCTCTATAGTCCCTCATAATTGCGAAAGTGTTGCAGGTGCACGATTTTGTGCACGAACTGGAATCTCGATTATGTCCCACACTTATTCCATGGGCTTCATGTCACGCGATCTGGATGGCCAATTCATTCGCTCGAACTGTCCAGTATGTTCATCAAACCAATCGCAAACAATTGTAGCCTAGTTACAGGTCGCACTGTCACCCATAATAATTTCATCGTTGTTTTGGAACATTAAGTCCAAGAATTTTTAAATTTATCGATGTTATATGGATGTTTTTTGATATCTGTGACTGTCTTATAACATTATGTGGAATAATTTTATACTGATGCAGTCACTTTATATTAATATTTTATTAGCACAATGCATATCGACAGCGTGCTGCCATAATCAGTTGTATTATACAGTTACTTATACATCAGCTGATAGGCTATGTACATTAGCTGTGTGTGCCAAAAACAGACATTTTCGAAAATGCTAAGTTGTGATTTAGCTGTTACTGTGCTCTGTGTGCCAGAAAACGAAGTCACCAACAAAAATGAAAGTAACCATATTAATAAATATTACCTAATCATACTAATCACATAATGTAGACACTGTAGCAGATTTATCTTTCACACATGGTTTTTTTTTCGATTCTTAACCCCCACTGGCACACACAGCTAATGTACATAACATATCAGCTGATGTATAAGTAACTGTATAATTCACCTAATGATGGCAGCATGCT
This sequence comes from Schistocerca gregaria, assembly GCF_023897955.1. NCBI lineage: Eukaryota > Metazoa > Arthropoda > Insecta > Orthoptera > Acrididae > Schistocerca > Schistocerca gregaria. The sequence continues at coordinate 509,765,008 of NC_064924.1, read as the reverse complement.
GCCGAAATGCATTGTCCTAATATAATATTAGTGAAAAGTGACTGCAGCAGTATAAAATTATTCCACATAAGTCCAAGAATGGCTGCAAATGGTCTCCATAACCAGCCAATGATCGGTTAACTTACACCAGAAGACCCATCCATTACATGTAAACATTACCCACACTATTATGCAGCCACCAGCAGCTTCCACAGTACCCTATTGAGAACTTAGGCCCTTAGTCTGCACCACACTCTAACCCTACAATGAGCGGTTACCAACTGAAATCGAGACTCATTTGGGCGGGCAACCGTTTTCAGGTCGTCTAGGATCCAACCGATATGGTGAAGAACCGAGGAGAGGTACTGCTGGCGATTCGTCCTGTTAGCAAATGTACTCACGTCGTTCCTGTGCTACCATAGCCTATTAACGCCTATTAACGGATAGGTTCGTCATACCTCCCACATTGATTTCTGTAGTTGTTTCATGCAGTGTTCCTTGCCTGTTACCACTGACAAATCTACGTAAATGGCGCTGCTCTCGGTCGTTAAATGAATCCCGTCGGCCTCTGCGTTACCGTGGTGGGAGGTAGTATCTGAAATTTGGTCTCCTCGCTACAGTCTTCACACTGTGGATCCCGGAATATTGAATTCCCTAATGCTTTTCGAAATGGAATATCCCATTAGTTTAGCTTCAAGACCATTCCGGTTTTAAAGCCTGTGGCTGCAATCAAGTCGGGAACTTTTTCACTAGAATCACCTGAGTAAAAATGGCAGCTCCCCTAATGCACTCCCATTTTATACCTTGTGAACGCGATATTACGCCGTTGGGATATGTGCATATCGCTATCATATGACTTTTCTCCCCTCAGAGTATGCTCGAGCATTATTTGATGAAAAACGCCTAATGGGCTGGATGGCGAAGTTTCCACAGAAACGAAAATAACACCAAATATGACACTACACTCAGAAATTGGATCTCCATACGCTCCCAGACAATGGAAGTGAAGCATCCAGATGAGGAGAATAGGGAATGAAATATCAGGCGCTGAGAGGGTATGAGATATTATTTCAGTGATTATAAACTCAACTTACAAAGAACTTGGCAGTATGGGCCCACTTACCTATATGACGTTGCTCCACTTCTGGCCTACATTCTTGCACTTATTCGGTTGGGAAGATTTTGTCTCATTAGCTGTTGTATCGTTCCCTGAGGGAAGCTGTTCCACGACTGTTGTAAATGGTGTGGGATGGTGTTGATGTCTGAGCTGGTCCGCACATGTATGTTCTATAGGTGACAGATATGGGGATCTTGCTGGCCACGTGAGTTCCTCAACATCACACAGACAGAGCATAGTAAAACGTGCCACATTTGGACAAGCATTGTCTTTAGCGGTGGCATGAGCCCCCTCTCATATTTATATCTTTGAGTAATTCGATTTTTCTCTCTAATTGAATGCAGTGAAAAGTTCCTTCACATGCACACTTCCCAAGCAGCGTCTTTCGTCATCAGGGTCGTCGACAGGCGGGTTCTGCTGATCTTGAAAGGGTTAAGCCGACAGGTGTGAGGGACTCGAGTGTATGTTTCCCAGACGCCGACATTGACTTAAGAGTGGGGGTGACACGCCTACAGGGGCCTGACGGAGCGGCTGGGCTAGAGATTCCGTTAATCCGCAGAAACTTAGTGAAAACACTTCCTGGCGAGCTACCAGCCAGGCATGGGAAAGACTTGTGTTCCCAGGCAGTCTTGGCGGGCAAATTCCCGCGTTTTCTGCAAAATCATAACTATGATTGGCTTTCTCAGGGGATATCTCCCAGACGTAGCTAATTCGGCGCAGAAATTGGCACCAAGTATACCCATTGGTGGAAAAGTAGTCCATCGGCAATAGAGTGGAATGATCATATTAAGTTGATCGTCGGTAAAGCAGATGCCAGACTGAGATTCATTGGAAGAATCCTAAGGAAATGTAATCCGAAAACAAAGGAAGTAGGTTACAGTTGTTCGCCCACTGCTTGAATACTGCTCAACAGTGTGGGATCTGTACCAGATAGGGTTGACAGAAGAGATAGAGAAGATCCAACGGAGAGCAGCGCACTTCGTTACAGGATCATTGAGTAACCGTGAAATCGTTAGGGAGATGATAGATAAACTCCAGTGGAAGACTCTGCAGGAGAGACGCTCAGTAGCTCAGCACGGGCTTTTGTTAAAGTTTCGAGAACATACCTTCACTGAAGAGTCAAGCAGTATATTGCTCCCTCCTACATACATCTCGTGAAGAGACCATGAGGATAAAATCAGAGAGATTACAGCCCACACAGAAGCATACCGACAATCCTTCTTTCCACGAACAACACGACACTGGAATGGAAGGGAGAACCGCCACACACCGTCAGGTGGCTTGCGGAGTATGGATGTAGATGTAGTGAAACGTCCCCTTAGAAAAATTATACAAGACTGTGCTTAAACAGAAACACAATATTTTTGGCGCAACGCAATCTGACTTCCAAAAATCCCTACGAAAGAATGGCCCTGACTAACATTAACCTATACGTTTCACAAATCACTTACCTCACAAACATCTTCGATACTCAAGCTACTGCAATACAGCGAGCGCCACTACTGCCAGCTAAATAAAAGATTCAAACTACTGAAGGCACTAACTACTGATAAGCAGAGTCAGCAAATGAAAGATTTTAATAAAGAACAAACAATGTATTACCTTAATAGTCATAATATATATATATCAGTTCATGACATCAATTCTTACAAATTTCAAAACTCCGCCATCTTTCTACTCACGTCCACCACTGCTAGCGGCTCACCTCCAACCGCGCAACGCTACGCGCTGTTAGCATCCAGGTGCCGTTGCCCAACACTACAATGGCGAGTATTACAACAATGCCAACCAGGCTCAGACTGCACACAGCACAGCCAGTGATTTTCACACAGAGGTGGTGTATCAAATAAAAAAACCTAAACAGCCTACTTACATAGCCCCCATGCTTCCCACAAAAAATTTTACAAATTGTTTTGGGCAGTGGCCAATGCAGATATGAAAAAAAATTTTCATGATTACAATAACAAAGAAATGAAATGAACACACTTATAGATACAATGTTGATCAAAAGCTAAAATTTTCTCACAGTCCATAAAGACAGTCCTGATCATCCATCACAGTAAGATTGTAGTTTTTTCTCAAAGTCTGAGCAGTAAAAGGAAAGGCACACGGAAGTAGTGGATTTCCATGCAGTCTGGAAGAAGCAGTGTTGTCCTTCCAACGGAAAGACAGTGCTGACTCTTGACATACAGACAGGTAATGGGCCACAACAGAGCAAACGCACAGCAGAGTCAGTCGAAGTTTTGAAGAATATTGGTAGGTAGGTCAACACAGAGTAGACCCATTGTAGTCCTGGTAGAGATTACGGTATTGGTGGGCCACCAGAGTTGCAGACCCACTGCAGTCCTTGTAGAAATAATGGTATTGGTGAGTCATCAAAGGTGTAGACCCAGTTCAGTCCTTGTAGAGACGGCCAGCAGCCATCTGTTGCGACTGTGCAGGTGCACAATCACCATCGTAGAGTCTTGCGGAGAATATAGCAAGTCCATCAACCACCACTTGTGCACACACAAAGTTTTTGGAATTGTCCTTAGAAACAGCAATGCTGTTGTCCAGTCCCTTGCTGAATTATTAACACACGTGCAAACACTATCAGTTCTTCTTCTCACATATTGTCCATATACTATGACTAACAGAAACGTGTGCAGTGAAATGTAATTTACAAGTTACTTAATTTGATGAACTGGTGTCAATTACAATTTTGTAACATGAGAATACAATAACAAAGGTACAAAATATACCATTAAAGAACATAACAATACAGATAACATTTGTAGTACTACAGGCTTTACAAAAGAATCGAAACAACATATTCATCAGTGTTACAGGAATTATGACATAAGTAAATGCATAAAAGATCAGAATAACTATTGAAACATCAACTTCACACATGAGCATTAGAACAAAAGAGAATAAATAATGTGTAAACATCTTTACGAAGTAAATAACATGTTATTAATGCAAATTACCCTCCTGGAAATGGAAAAAAAGAACACATTGACACCGGTGTGTCAGACCCACCATACTTGCTCCGGACACTGCGAGAGGGCTGTACAAGCAAAATTTCATTCTAAGTTTTCCAGTGGATTGCATCCAACCTAAATCAATCATCATCCACATAATCACTTTTCCAATGCTTCAGTTTCTAGCTTAGCAGAAGTAAAGTGAAAGTCTAGCACTTACAAGAGTTGCAATAAATTTCACACATGACATGTAATGTCATACATCTCAGTATACATAAACGACTGACATACACATCGAAGTTTGTAACGGACTTCTCAATCATTCCTGATGAACAGTAAGGCTGTTTCTACTGGAAACATGTGCTATAATAGTTCCTTCAGACGTGTGGGCGGCTGACGGTCAGTTAGTACTGTACTATCGACTGTAGTAAATGAAATACGTTCAGACAGTTGGTCTCATGGCAAATTCGGATTGCAGTTGGCTCCTAAAGAACTGTAGGACTCTTAGCCAGCTGTACTGCAGCTACCCGTATACTCTTCTGATAAATGGCAGTTTTATTTTTTAAATAACATCGATTTTCTGTGTGGGTATGTCTTGATGTGGTCGAAATACACTCTCGGAAATGGAAAAAAGAACACATTGACACCGGTGTGTCAGACCCACCATACTTGCTCCGGACACTGCGAGAGGGCTGTACAAGCAATGATCACACGCACGGCACAGCGGACACACCAGGAACCGCGGTGTTGGCCGTCGAATGGCGCTAGCTGCGCAGCATTTGTGCAACGCCGCCGTCAGTGTCAGCCAGTTTGCCGTGGCATACGGAGCTCCATCGCAGTCTTTAACACTGGTAGCATGCCGCGACAGCGTGGACGTGAACCGTATGTGCAGTTGACGGACTTTGAGCGAGGGCGTATAGTGGGCATGCGGGAGGCCGGGTGGACGTACCGCCGAATTGCTCAACACGTGGGGCGTGAGGTCTCCACAGTACATCGATGTTGTCGCCAGTGGTCGGCGGAAGGTGCACGTTCCCGTCGACCTGGGACCGGACCGCAGCGACGCACGGATGCACGCCAAGACTGTAGGATCCTACACAGTGCCATAGGGGACTGCTCCACCATTTCCCAGCAAATTAGGGACACTGTTGGTCCTGGGGTATCGGCGAGGACCATTCGCAACCGTCTCCATGAAGCTGGGCTACGGTCCCGCATACCGTTAGGCCGTCTTCCGCTCACGCCCCAACATCGTGCAGCCCGCCTCCAGTGGTGTCGCGACAGGCGTGAATGGAGGGACGAATGGAGACGTGTCGTCTTCAGCGATGAGAGTCGCTTCTGCCTTGGTGCCAATGATGGTCGTATGCGTGTTTGGTGCCGTCCCGGTGAGCGCCACAATCAGGACTGCATACGACCGAGGCACACAGGGCCAACACCTGGCATCATGGTGTGGGGAACGATCTCCTACACTGGCCGTACACCTCTGGTGATCGTCGAGGGGACACTGAATAGTGCACAGTACATCCAAACCGTCATCGAACCCATCGTTCTACCATTCCTAGACCGGCAAGGGAACTTGCTGTTCTGACAGGACATTGCACGTCCGCATGTATCCCGTGCCACCCAACGTGCTCTAGAAGGTGTAAGTCAATTACCCTCGCCAGCAAGATCTCCGGATCTGTCCCCCATTGAGCATGTTTGGGACTGGATGAAGCGTCGTCTCACGCGGTCTGCACGTCCAGCACGAACGCTGGTCCAACTGATGCGCCAGGTGGAAATGGCATGGCAAGCCGTTCCACAGGACTACATCCAGCATCTCTACGATCGTCTCCATGGGAGAATAGCAGCCTGCATTGCTGCGAAAGGTGGATATACACTGTACTTGTGCCGACATTGTGCATGCTCTGTTGCCTGTGTCTATGTGCCTGTGGTTCTGTCAGAGTGATCATGTGATGTATCTGACCCCAGGAATGTGTCAATAAAGTTTCCCCTTCCTGGGACAATGATTTCACGGTATTCTTATTTCAATTTCCAGGAGTGTATATTTGAGGATAACAGTATTCCTTATCATAGTGAATGTAGGTTAGTATTAGAAGAGTAAAAATACTATGAAACAGTACACAGAGACAGGAAGAAAACAAATACACAAGGGTACACAAACACATAGTGGGATAACACAAGAGGAAAGGGCAGGGTTTGTTTTCAGTGTAACATTTGGTACTGCAGTCCAACTCAAAACTTCATTCCATAGATCTTTTGTCTTATTTCAACATTTGCTCCAGCCAAAAAAAAATCCTATCCAAGCATGCTTTCTGTATTTTGTTCACATACTCTTTCAAAAATAGTTTTTCTCCACTGTACACTACTTTTTTTGGCCAAACCATTTTCTTACAGCTTCTCAATGCTTTTCTTCCAATTCATCATAGTTAGTTTCTTATATAGTCTACCCCCTCTTAAGCTAACTTAGATCTATTGAGCTCAGATGCTAAACTAAGGGACGTGGCAATGCAGCAGCACAAAACAATTAATACAAACAGCAATAACAAAAAAAATAGACATTGGCAAAGCAAGCAGCAGTAAATGTAATAACTTATATCTAAACATGACAAACCCACAAGCAGAAAAAAATATTACAGTAAACATGTTTAATACCTATGTCACATCTTAACACTAGAGTGATGAATCACGAGAAAATACGCTAGCAGACAAGTTACCAAATTGTAAAAAAAATTATTTATGCAGTTCCTGTGGAGTGAAATGCCTATTTGTGTTCCCTCGTTTTCTTGGAAGTAGATCATCATTTTTTACTGGGTCTGTAGGCGTAAAATAACTATATTAGTACATCTATTAAATTTTATTTTAACCAATGCTGCAGTGCAGATTCAAACTAGATATTAAACAAAATGAGCAATCTCTGAGCTAGAAAGACAATAGATATAAAATGTTTCTCATCATATCATAAATTAAGAGCTTCACAGTGTAATCATATGTTTTCAAGTTTGGGCGTGTCGTATTTGCGATGCTTTCTACAAAGGAATGTCAGTAGCGAGGTTAATGACCTCCTTTTTTCTCCACCTGTGCCTCTGAAAGGGGCACACTAATGACTTTTTCTCAAAGCGGCTGGCACACCTGGCCGCTCGCAACGCATTACGTCACGGTCACCTACCATTCTTACCGAAATATTTACGACAGCAGTTTCCGCTACAATGACAGTCTCACGTAAAAATATTTTCACAGGTTGAGAATTTGCGTTACAAACGTGTAGAAAATAAAATCCTATAAATATAAGAGTGTCCAAAAATTTTTCGACAGCATTGTAATACATTCACGCATGTACACACGTTTCATAACTCCTAAAGTACGATTCTTGGTTTCCAACAACCTTTTTTACAAACCAGAGTCCCTAACCACTACTCATTATTCCTTACCTTATTCGTCCACACTTCTTCAATATTTCAACATGACAGGTACGTAGCATAATCAAATAACTCATATAGCATCAGCTTAAACGTTCCTCAGCAGCATAATTCACATCGTCGTCGTAATAATAAAATCATAGCACCTCAGTCAAATCTCAAAAACGTCATAGCTTTCGGCAATAATTTCAAAACCTAAAAAAATTATCTGCTCATGTCAAAAGTGTCATCTGCCTCAAACGTACTTTAACAATCATGATCCCATACCAAATACATCATTCAAAGCTCTCATAGTATCACAATGGTTCTGAAAAAATATGAACATTTCACAAAGTACAGGCAAAATACAATTTCATTAGTTTGAAGTTATCCAACGGTGTAATTACGTAAACATCTGTCACTGATGTAGTAAAATAAATGTTTGTCTCTCTCAGTTAAATGATCAGATAGCTGTGTAATTTATGTTTTAGAGAAATATGGTACCGATGTGTAAAGTTGTGTAAGCAAATACCATATTAGCTAGGGCTTCTTGTGCTTGCCAAACACATGATACACAAAGTAAGCGTGTACCCCCCTGAGGATTAATGTAATTATATCCTCAGATGTTACAGATTACAGCAATGGAATGAAATGTATCACGGAAAATCTTTGTATCATTGTATTTCAAATATCTTTAAAAATAAATGTTTTAAGTAAAAATTAGTCACTCAAATACGCGTATTGTAGCGCTAAACTGTGCATCGTGTTGTAAGATAATCTCTGTGGAAGTGTCGTAGTTATCGTCCTCCGAAAGCTAAGTTCTACAGAAGTCAATGTACTTACCTCATGATAAACAAAAGTGAAATGGTTTGCTTATAGATATCGTAGTTATTACGCTTATTGCCGTGATGAAGTAAGTACTGTACTGTAACGTATTGTTGTGCTACAGAAAAGGCTGCCTCATTGTAGCTATACCACAAAGTTACTACTAAAACATGTTTTACTTTCCAGAATAATACAGAAAAACTGTGCAGATTTAAAACAGATACAGTGCAAAAGCAACATTGTCACTTATTAGTAGCGTCGTGATAAAATCGTATAGCTGTCACACAAACTAACCACTGAGTCATCTGGTATCTCACAGAAAGTACTTTAAACCCAGAATTTATTTTCAGGTAAACCAAAATGTTGCATTAAAATCTCATTAGCAGTACTGGTAACTGTTCTAAGTATGTCAGCCTTATAGTCGTTACGTAATCGTACAACTAACAAGCAAGAATGTACACGCACAATAACTCTGTGACGTCTGTTCACTATAACAATGCATTTACGAATGCATTGTTTCTGTTTAAATAAGTTCTCTTGGTTCTTGACTGGATATTTAACTCTAAACATGGTTGCATGTTAACAGATTCTAAGTCTGACAAATTGTACTAGTAGCGTGAAGTGAAAAATTTTATGGCAAAGACAAAGTTAAAAAGCAGGTTATCTTTCAATAAACGATTTTACATGTGAAATGTGGTGTAAACCTTTACTCTTCCTAGTACCCAGAGTTTCAACTTCAACGCAATTATCGTATGGTATACGTCGAATTCTGTAAGGTCCATTGTAAACTAGAAAGAATTTGTGACTCAAGTGTTTCTTCTTATGTGACAAAGAATGATCTTTCATGAGTACTTTCTGACCAATATATAATTTCTTAGCATTTGCTTTACCGTGTAACTTTCTCCTTTTGTATGCAGCAGAATTTATATTTTTAATAGGAAAATCAATTATGTCTTTGTGTCGAAGTTTACGTGTATTCGGAAAAGGTACAAGCTCTCTGATTCTGTTCAGTGGTTCTTTATTCTTCAGTACAAGAACAGGTGGTAAAGCAGTGGAGTCATGAGGCATTTCATTCAGCACGTTTTGAAATAAGTGTAAATATCTGTCCCAATGCTGATGCTTTCTGTGACAATAAAGTCTGCAAAACTTATTGATTTCTTTCATAATCCGTTCAGACGGGTTACAATGTGGTACTTACAGTAGATGTATATGTAGAGTGGAATTTTCCGCCGGTTTTCGCATTGCTGATTGGAACGTTTAACCACGGCCTCTGTCGTGGGGGTGCGAATGTTCTGTGTTCGGCTTGTACGTGTGTCGAGAGCCGGCTCTCGCCTTTCGGTCGGAGTAGGTTACAAGACTGAGCTCTCGCTGGTCTGGACAGCCTGCCTTCCGTTGGCTATCTAATATACTTACATTTAATTGTAACTGTTTGACGAAGTGGCTGAAGTTTCGACTTCAAAGTAACTTTCCGAGTTCAGTTGGCAATTGAACGTTCTGCATACAACCGGCCCCTGTTGTCCGTCTTGAGCAATTTTGGCTAAAGTGACTGTTTCGGAGTTATTGTGTGACTTCGCTTGTTAAAATCAGTCACTGTACCGTCAGTGATTGTGTGGCGAGCCTTCTTCGTCTCCCTCAGAGGCGCATTTGAATTAACAGGAAGTTTTTTAGTCTAGAGCAACCAGACCAGGATAATTTGTTTCTGGCTACACTCGTGACATTACCTTCACCACGACTGGACGTCTAAGAACCAGCCATCGCTTCCGGTACGCCGGATTGTGTCCTTGCAGTTAAGAAGACAGCTTGTATGTCCGCAGCACCGGCAGATTAGGGAATTTTGCTCTGTGATAATCAGAGCTCAGCAGAGCGCGCCTGTTCCCATATTTTCTTATGTGGTTCTGTCTTCGGTGTTCATTGTCTGAGTTCTCACTACTGTAACAGCAATTAATGTCTGGTTGGCTGGGTGTTTCTCTTAAGATGTGAGTTGCGGGGAATTGGTTCCACATACCACTTGGTCATAAACGTCACAAGCTAGTTTACTGAAAACTTCACCTTCACAGCATTTATTTGAGTATCCAATATTCTAGAGAACCTCCTCGTTTCTTACTTATCAGTCGTCTTAGTTTCCAGCCCCATTCTTGATTCTGTTCTTTCCTGGATTCAACATCTACATAAATACACCACAAGCCACTGTTCAGTGGATGACGGAGGATTCGTCGTACCTACGTCTTCGATTTTCTTTCACAATCCATTAGCTTGTAGAGCAAAGAAGATATGATTGTCTAAATGCCTCTGTACTGAACCTTATAGCACTTACTTTTTTCTCACGATCCCTATGAGAAATATACGTTTGTGAAAACGTAATGGCCGCACAGTCATCTTCTGTAATGGGCTCTCTAGATTTTCCGGCTGAATGTACCTACACAATTGCATCATTGTACGTCACATATTCCAAGAAATATGACGTCATAAATGCTGAAAAAATGCCACATCATGCATGAAGTTTTAGTACATCTATTCTCTATTACTAAAATGCTCCTGCAGTACAGTCAACTTAACGAAATGCCTGAAAGCTGCCAGCGCATTTGACGGGTTTCAGCTGCGAAGCGAAAACGGCTCTAGGCGAAAGCAATATCCGTCTATTGAGATATGAAAGTGTGTTCCAATAGAGACGTCTACAATATCGCGTTGTAGACACGCGGAGCAGCTGTGGTTACACATTTGTACATTATGCATTTGTACAATTGTTTCATAATTTCAAAGCGGTTTTCACGAATACATGTAAATGAAATTTTTTCTTCATTACGCTATAAACACAGATCGTTTTTTGTTCCTTTTTCTAACAAAAGAATCTTAAAAATTAATACCCAGAGATACCGGGTATGTCAGCTAGTATTAAATAAAGGTCTTGTAAATTTTAACTATTTTGTAGAGAGAAGAAAACAGTTATGAGAAAATTTCATTGAAGAACTTAATTGCTTTATTGTTAATATCTTCATCATAGACGGTAGACATGAAAAAAATTAATAATTTTACGTATGCATCTATAACGTACATCATTTCTTAAAACCAGGTATCGAGTTGCGAATGAAAATTGTCAAACACTGGATAAAACAGTTTATTTTAAGTGCACTTATGGACCGTGTTCCGCCTTTCATCCTCACAAACCCCTTTGAAGAGGTTCTCTACTGGTTTAATTCGTTTCTTATATACTTTACACACAATGGACCAGCTCAGTCCTTCACAGATGTTTAAAGGTTAGTCAAGTAGTTCGTCGCACTGTCCTTTGATGCCAGTTGTTTCTAACAGCTGCCGAGCGATATTTCACGGTGGTCAGACAGACACTTGACCCGTGTTCTGTAGGGTGGCGATTAAAAACCCCGACTTCCTTTAATTTAAAGGTTTTTCGCTATTTTGTCCTTCCCTTCCCCTTTCCCTCGCCATTGTCTCTGAAAAATAGCTTGAGGCAAATGCCGGTTAGTTATCTTGAAATGGAAACGACGATTTCCATACTCATCCTTCTCCTACTCGATTTCGCATTTCGTCTCATTACTGATCTTCCACCTATCCATCTATGTTTCTGGTAACACGGCCCGTAAGAAGTCATATCCAGCTACAATGTCCATACTCTCAGACGGAAAGCCCTTGGGTTCTGTATTAATTCTCTCTACTGTTCTGCGTCGCGTCTGAGACGGGTGAGATTATCTTCGTCATCTATCACCTAGCGGATGGTAGGAACTCAGCGGCTTAATAAAATAGCCTCGGCTTGAAGTCTCGATTTAATAAGGGTTAATGCATGACCGATTTCAAGGCTTCAAGTGTCCTCTTCAGATGTACCTTAACAAATATCTATGCACTGATTTCCCAGATCACAACAGATTGTAAACCGAAAGACAGGTTAACATAATCCACGTGTGGTGTCGCCTTCTGTAGTGTTGCAGATGTAGGGTATGTTCACCTGTTCCTTTATTGACAGCCTGCTTGGATCCGCGAAATTAATGTGTAACTGTCAATTAGGGTGTATTAAGGTACAACTGAAGATCAAACGTCACGCTTCGAAGTCGATCATGGAATAAAATTTATCAAACCGTAACTGCAGCCTGGAATGAGATTTTTTTTAACACCTATTGCTACAATTTTTTCGTTACAGTTTTTGCCCTAACTAATTATGTTCTAAGTAAATAGATGCCTATCTGGCAGTTCAATGCGGACGATCTGGTGTATTTAGCATTACCTTTGATGTAATGACGAAAAATTATTAATACATCTTGATGTGGCCAAAACAACTGTAGACATTCACAAAGTTTCGGAGTACAGAGCTGTTTCTTGATTAGCTTCTTAGCCTTCACATCAGCTTTAAAAACTAGACTTAAATTTTTGCTTGACTCTTTTTTTTGCAAGCCGATGTACACTCCATTCATGGCGTATGCTCCGTCGCAGCGTCGGCTGAAACACGGGAAATGTATTCGCGGTTCCGAATATGAACCACCATCGGTTGTATATTAGAATGATGATAGTGACAATTTGTGCTGGACCGGGTCTGGAACCCGGATTTCCCGATAAATGCGAGGGATCGCCTTAAACGCTTCGACTATCTGTGCACCAATCACGACCGGACCCAAACTTCCATAGATCGTTCTCCATGTTTCACAGCCTGTACTCGTGCGTTACGTATACTCCCCTCCAGACAGGACGTAGTTATTAAGAATCGAGAACCTGATATTGAGGAATAAATACGACATAGCAGTGCTTGTGTTGTTGACAATTACGATAAAATGTTCCTTCGGAGATGTATGCGTGTCAGAAGGAACACTCCTTCACACTTCTGAATACCACAGACACTGCTGTTTCATACTGACCGAAACAATTGCCCACATTTAGGCCCTTCCGTTCTACACACCCAATTAACTGATGTTCGTATTCTGTTACAGACTGATCTTTTACCTTGGCAAGTAAGATGAGTGATTATGTTATCTTTACAGCAGAATACATTCCAGAACAATTGATTATTATTTTAACATGGCGAAAGACTGCTCTTGACTAACTGATTTCACCAAATTTACTTTTCCCTCCAATTTAAATTTTTTCTCGTAGCTTCTTTTTTTTCACTTCCAGGGGTACTTTATCCTTGGAGTCGTTTCTCTGTCGTCCAAGCCTAGTTGCGCCTCTTCTATTACCGCTCTATAGTTTCCTTGTTTGTGAGGTGACTATTTTTCCCGTATTCTCTTGTACTTAACAACATGTCGCGGCGTTACGCAGCCATCGACAATGTAGGGGTGTCTGTAGCTGTCACGTCGTTGCTTAGCATCGGTTTGAGACGAGGCCACTGGCGAGCAACATGAACGTGTCTATCTATCTCCAGCCAGAAAAAATCTTAGAAAAGCCGAGAAGTGCAGAAAGAACATGGAGCAACGACGCCGTTCAGAAGGTAAGCCATCAGAAAACATCGCGACTCCGCCAGATGGTGGAACCCAAAATACAGGCTCCAAATCGACTGCTGTTGTGTGTTGAAGCGTGACATATATTCTCAAAGATGTGTTTACCTAATGAATAAGCTCGCTGGCACGGCGGATACATCCGTTTGAGGGATGTGCTGGAAGAGGATGAATTTTATAGATCTTGTAATCGCAGGAGAATCAAAATACTGCCAATTATATATTCTCCTAAACCGGAATATTCCATAATACTGATTGGCTAGGCCAGTGAGGTAATGTTAATGGCTCCTGCGACGTCAATTTTTGGTCCTTATTTCGAACTGCATTTCTTTATAGCGCTACTTTCCGTCCTATTTTCGTTCGTATCGATACACACTAGTTTTTAACCTTTCATGTTTATGACTAAATACTGTCCTTTATTCATCCGAGGAAATTCTGTCAGTTCTTTATTTATTTATTCATTTAGTAGCAAAATACAGAGCCCGTCGCTGTTTCAAGTTCTGCGCCTGATTTAGTAAATAACTCTGAAGACAGTGTGAGCTTTTAAAAAGAAATTCCTCACGTACATTTCAGGGTGTTGAAATTACTGGTTCAAATGGTTCAAATGGCTCTGAGCACTATGGGACTCAACTGCTGTGGTCATAAGTACCCTAGAACTTAGAACTACTTAAACCTAACTAACCTAAGGACATTACACACATCCATGCCCGAGGCAGGATTCGAACCAGCGACCGTAGCGGTCACGCGGTTCCAGACTATAGCGCCTAGAACCGCACGGCCATCAAATTAGTGGACGAGTTTAGGGATGTGGGTACCACTATTAATTCTGTGATGGTGTTCAAGCTCATTGCTAATCAGTGTAAGTACATTGTATGTGACTGTGACACGAATTTGTCTAAGGTTCACGAAAATGTGGTCTGGACTTACACGTGTGGCGCTGTAACAAGAATCGTGTGGGGCGTTCTGTTCGTCGAGGTAGTTGGTTTGACATACCAAAGCAGAGTACGAAAAATATTTTAAAGCTGAGTTCCTCTTTTTGTCTAAAGTGTCCTGCGTGGTTTACTGCATATAAAACTTGGACTAGTTAAAACCCACAAATAGATATTTCATTCTGCATGAGAATTTGTTCTCGATTCATTAGCTAAATGCGAAAAATTGAGAGGCCATGTGTCAATCTTTAAACAAGTGAGTCTGAGTTTGGCAAAAGTCAGGGTGGGAGAGCTGATGTGAGACACTGGTTGTGGGTGGGAGGGTGGGGGGGGGGGGGGGGTGAGCAGTTTTGTTTCTGATGGCAATCCTTACCGAGGTATGGTACTGAAATTATTAGAAAATAGGACACGACACATTGTTTTAGTTAACTCTAGATAACAATTCAAGTAAATATTATTTTATTTACAGAAAATAGATGACAATACTTAACTTTGAGAAATACAGATGTGACGTGACCAAAGGGCAACAGACAAATAAGAAATCTCTTCAGTATATACATTTCGTAATACAAGAGAAGTCAATAAATACAGTGAATGCTTCTATCCAGGTTGCTGGTCTTGACTCTTCTCCTGCACAATTGGGCCACGGCCAGGCAGAGCGGCACTTATGTCCTCTTCGTGTAGAGGGCTCTGCTGTCGCGTTGTCGTCCTGGAGAGGGTTTGGTCAGCGTACGATTGGCTGACATCGTTTCACAGCCATCCCTGTTCTAACGTTCTCGCCTGGCAAGATGGCGCTTCACTCTACGCCGGAACGCGGTGAGTCAATAATGATGTCTCACGTTTGGGCTGGTTATAAAGGGTTGGATGATGATGATTAAAAATATTTAGTTGTCAATCATTCTACAAAATACAGAAATAAAAAAACTGGGGCATTCACTAAAACAACAAAAGGATTAAAGTCTCATTTAGACGATTATGCGTGGTGGTAAAGCATACCTTTAAATTTGTGTGTTTTTTAATTACTTTTGGGAAGTCTGGGCTGAATGTATATTGTAGAAAATGAAAGTCAGGTTTTTATTTCGAAATGGTAGTAGTTCATTATTGTTATTGCTTCATTACTAGACCTACCTCGTTACCAGCCATAGAAGGTACGACTTCGTCGAAATTACATTATTTATCACCATTATATATGAAGAAAGTTAATTACAACAATTTTTCATGTAACATATAAAGGTATTCTTCACAACGAAGACATGTAAAACCGACGAAAAACTTAGTTTTTCACGCATTCGCGTGAGACTCTGCTGAAAATACTTTAACAGAGTATAATGGGTCATGTTTCAAGTTATGTACAACTTTACTCCAATAATCCTAATGTCAGACATTCTACTTGTATGCTGGACATCTTTTACAGCAACCACTGGAGACCATCAGTGTTCCAAATACTCGACGGTCTGGGATTTCTGTATTTCTCTTGTTGCGAATGTAATAATTATATACATCGTGCCCCGTTCTGAAAGGCCTGCGGTTTTCATTTATACTAATAAGGCATAAAAACGCGTACTGACTGAAATCTGTCGTTATTCCTAACCAGATGAATACAGCCGTGTGGTAGTCAAGCATTTTCCTTGATGTGATGAACCTCTTTTTTATAGTATTAATACACCCTCGCAGTCAGCAGAATGTTGCCACGAATTCACGCTGTGAAATAGTGCATAAGACACTGGTAGAAGGAAGTGATCAGTTATTACACACCTCAGTCTCGGAGACGTAGATGACTTTGCAAAGCTTGGTGCACACTTCCACGGTGTGCTCATTAACTCATAATTTATTGTCAGTCATGAAGCCCAGAGATTTGATAGCATCCATATTATACTGGCATCCATTGTCGCTGAGGCTGCGTATCAGACGATGTATTTTTTCATTTTCTTTTGACGTTTGAGGAACCACTGGTTGATGATTTCATTGAGCACATCTGTTGCTAGTAGAGCTCGTGTAACAGTTTTTCCTTTAGCACAGAGGGTGGTGTCAAACTGTAACATGTGGTGGTTACAGCCTATATCTTTGAGAACAGGTTCAAATGGTTCTGAGCACTATGGGACTTAACCTCTATGGTCATCAGTCCCCTAGAACTTACAACTACTTAAACCTAACTAACCTAAGGACATCACACAACACTCAGTCAACACGAGGCAGAGAAAATCCCTGACCCCGCCGGGAATCGAATCCGGGATCCCAGGCGCGGGAAGCGAGAACGCTACCACACGACCACGAGCTGCGGACATTGAGAACAGGAACAGGAGAGGTCCTACGATGTATGAATGAGGGAGCCATGATCCAATTTTTTCTCTTGGGAGATTGTTAAATGGACTGACACTACCTGCCTTCAGTTTTCAAGATAATATTTAAGAGCCGAGAGAATAACAGTTGCCGGACGTTGTGGCCGAGCGGTTCTAGGTGCTTCAATCCGGAACCGCACTGTTCTACGGTCGTAGGTTCGAATCCTGCCTCTGGCATGGATGTGTGTGATGGCGTTAGGTTAGTTAGGTTTAAGTAGTTCCAAGTCTACGAGACTGATGATCATAGATGTTAAGTCCCATAGTGCTTAGAGCCATTTGAACCATTTGAATAACAATTAAAGTACAATAACCTTTAGCTTACTAAGCAATATTTGCGTCAAACGCTTTGCTGAGGTCTCAGCGTGTCAGTGCCACACTTTATCTTTCTTCAAACCCCTGACTGATCCTTGTAATTAAGTCCAACGCTGCTGTAACAACTGACTGTCCCTTGAGAAAACCACGATGTGTATCCTGGAAGAGTTTATCGTCTTCTTAGTAGCTTTATGTCCGATATTCCGTTACAGACTCCATAACTGGGGTTACAATAGGCACTATTGAAATTTGTCTAAAACTGGACACTCCACATGCCAGCTTCGTGAGTCTGGGGAAGACACAGAAGCATAAACATTTGTTGATTACTATAGCTAGTGCTTGAGCACGCTCTGTAATAATTTTCTTTAGGACTGTGCAGGACATCTGCACTTCCTGAATGCTTAAATGATTTCAATATTTTAATAAAGTTTTTAGGGTTAGGTACTTAAAGTTTTTAATAGCACAACTGCTTAAATTTTAGTAAGAGCTGTAGGAGCTAAGCCTGAGTTAGAATTTCACTTTTAGTAACTTTTAGTATCCTAACAGACAACTGATTGAAGATATTAGGCCTACAGATATTTAAGACGTACATAGGCTTGTTCCTGGCGCTCATTTACCAGATTTCAAGCTGCTGTACGTGGATTAAGAATCTCTTTAATGAACCAGTCACATTATTTATTTTTCACATTTGCCACTTCTTTACAACAATTTCTCCTCCCTTTTACGTAGTTATATTAAATGAGATTTTTAGTTATAAGATTTAAAACTATCTTCATATAGTCTTTAAGCACTGTAGCAACGCATTTTAATTTACCTAGTTCAGATGTAGACTGTGTCTTCTCTTTAATATTTTCTTCTCTTTCTTATACTATGCCTACAGGATAGTTCTTGGGGACTATTGGTAACATGCCACCAAATTTCGTCCTTAAGGTATGTAAGTAGGCTGTTTAGGTTTTCTTATTGGTAACGTCACGTAGCGCTCTGTAAGAAAATCACTGGCTGTGCTGTGTGCAGTCTGTGGTTGGTTTGCATTGTTGTCTGCCATTGTAGTGTTGGGCAGCGGCAGCTGGATGTGAACAGCGCGTAGCGTTGCGCAGTTGGAGGTGAGCCGCCAGCAGTGGTGGACGTGTGGAGAGAGATAGCGGAGTTTTGAAATTTGTAAGAATTGATGTCATGAACTGATATATATATATATATATATATATATATATATATATATATATATATATATATATATATATATTATGATTATTAAGGTAAATACATTGTTTGTTATCTATTAAAATCTTTCATTTGCTAACTGTGCCTATCAGTAGTTGGTGCCTTCCGTAGTTTGAATCTTTTATTTAGCTGGCAGTAGTGGTGCTCGCTGTATTGCAGTAGTTCGAGTAACGAAGATTTTTTGTGAGGTAAGTGATTTGTGAAAGGTATAGGTTTATGTTAGTCAGGGCCATTCTTTTGTAGGGATTATTGAAAGTCAGATTGCGTTGCGCTAAAAATATTGTGTGTCAGTTTAAGCACAGTCGTGTACAATTTTTCTAAGGGGACGTTTCAGGTAGCACACAGGTATTCTGCGTTGTTGTGCTGTTAGTTAACACTAGACAGATGGGCTTTCAGGTTATTCAGTCTCTCTTCTATAATAATCTTTCTAGTGAATTTCTGTCTTGGTTAACGTATGCTTGGTAACAATTTACTCTTGCTCTTCACACTGAGTTCCAGTACGAATACACTGTGATATGCAATCATTGGTGCAGCTGCACTAATACTAGTATCTCTAGCTTTGAGGTTGGTGGTAATAGTGTCTAGTCATAAATCATCACCTGTTGGTAGTTGGTTTGCTACAGACACTCATAGCTGTTTATCACATTCCCTGCATGATACATAGTGCAGTGTGCAGAAGTAACACCTGTGTGTCTAAAGGATCAGGCACTGCGACTACTATAGCCGTTATGGAATACATGGAATGTATTCGCAGTTATGAATATGGACAACCATCAGCCGTGTAATGGAATGATGACAATGGTAAATTTCTACCAGACCGTGACCCGGTCCCGGATTTCCCTCTTTTCCCAAGCGGTCGCTTCACCATTATGCTATTCGTGCACGCTTCATGGCCAGACCCAAACTTCCATATGTTGTCCACCATCTGTCTACAAGATGGACTCGTACATCCATGATGTATATTCCCGCACAGGGAAGACATTTTTAATTTAAAAGTCATTTATCCAGTGCTGGCTGATATTACGACATTGCAGTGCGTGTGCCGTTCAGAAGTATAATGCAATCTTCCAATGTTCTTTCAGGCATGTACGCACGTTCCCATGTTGATATAACCCGTTACTTTTCAAGAAGTTGTGTTTCACAAGAATATTTTCTGAATCCTTGTTGACTGGTGTGTTAACAGATCGTTTTCGTTCAGGTAATTCATAATGGATGTCTTACGACGTCCGCCCCGAGCAGATGCCACAACCAAAATCGAACAAAAAGAGATTAAAAAAAAGTGTAGCGTCTTTGATTCATAAGCGAAACGCCTTCGGTCCCGGGTTCGATCCCCGCCACTGCCTAAATTTTGATAAATTGGCGGCCGAAGACTTCCGGCATAAGAAGTCAGCCCCATTCTGCCAGAGGGCCTTGTCAAAGAGGGTGGACGAGCGAATAGAGGTTCAGGGCACTCTCTTGTCCTAGGGGTGGGAAATTGCCCCTAAAGGCGGAAGAATCAGCAATGATCAACGACATGAGGATGCAGAAGGCAATGGAAACCACTGCATTAAAGACAAGTAACTTGTATCCACAGGACATGTAGCTTGTAATTGAAGAAGTGTCATGATGATCTTTTCATTGGCAAAAGATTTCGGAATAGTCCCCCATTCGGATCTCCGGGAGGGGACTGCCAAGGGGGAGGTTACCATGAGAAAAAGATTGAATAATCAACGAAAGGATAACGTTCTGCGTGTCGGGGCGTGGACTGTCAGAAGGTTGAACGTGGTAGGGAAACAAGAAAATCTGAAAAGGAAAATGCAAAGGCTGAATCTAGATATAGTAGGTGTCACTGAAGTGAAGTGGAAGGAAGACAAGAATTTCTGGTCAGATGAGTATCGGGTAATATCAACAGCAGCAGAAAATGATATAACAGGTGTAGGATTCGTTATGAATAGGAAGGTAGGGCAGAGGGTGTGTTACTGTGAACGGTGACCGGGTTGTTCTAATCAGAATCGACAGCAGACCAACACCGACAACGATAGTTCAGGTATACAAGCCGACGTCGCAAGCTGAAGATGAACAGATAGAGAAAGTGTATGTGGATATTGAAAGGGTAATGCAGTACGTAAAGGGGGACGAAAATCTAATAGTCATGGGCGACTGGAATGCAGTTGTAGGGGAAGGAGTAGATGAAAAGGTTACTGGAGAATATGGGCCTGGGACAAGGAATGAAAGAGGAGAAAGACTATTTGAGTTCTGTAACAAGTTTCAGCTAGTAATAGCGAATACCTTGTTCAAAAATCATAAGAGGAGGAGGTATACTTGGAAAAGGCCGGGTGATACGGGAAGATTTCGATTAGATCACATCATGGTCAGACAGAGACTCCGAAATCAGATACTGGATTGTAAGGCGTACCCAGGAGCAGATGTAAACTCAGATCGCAATATAGTAGTGATGAAGAGTAGGCTGAAGTTCAAGACATTAGTAAGGAAGAATCAATATGCAAAGAAGTAGGATACGGAAGTACTAAGGAATGACGAGACACATTTGAAGTTCTCTAACGCAATAGATAAAGCAATAAGGAATAGCGCAGTAGGCATTACAGTTGAAGAGGAATGGACATCTCTAAAAAGGGCCATCACAGAACTTGGGAAGGAAAACATAGGTACAAAGGTAGCTGCGAAGAAACCATGGGCAACAGAAATAATATTTCAGCTGATTTATGAAGGGAGGAAATACAAACATGTTCCGGGAAAATCAGGAATACAGATATTCAGGTCGCTGAGGAATGAAATAAACAGGAAGTGCAGCGAAGCTAAGACGAAATGGCTGCAGGAATAATGTGAAGACATCGATAAAGATATGATTTCGGAAGGACAGACTCAGCATACAGGAAAGTCAAAACAACCTTTGGTGGCATTAAAAGCAACGGTTGTAACATTAAGAGTGCAACGGGAATTCCACTGCTAAATACAGAGGAGAGAGCAGATAGGTGGAAAGAATACATTGAAAGCCTCTATGAGGGTGAAGATTTGTCTGATATGATAGAAGAAGAAACAGGAGTCGATTTAGAAGAAATAGGGGATCCAGTATTAGAATCGGAATTTAAAAGAGCTTTAGAGGACTTACGGTCAAATAAAGCAGAAGGGATAGATAACATTCCATCACAATTTCTAAAATCATTGGGGGAAGTGGCAGCAAAACGACTATTCACGTTGGTGTGTAGAATATATGAGTCTGGCGACATACCATCTGACTTTCCGAAAAGCATCATACATACAATTCCGAAGACGGCAAGAGCTGACAAGTGCGAAAATTATCGCACAATCAGCTTAACAGCTGATGCATCGAAGCTACTTACAAGAATAATATAAAGAAGAATGGAAAAGAAAATTGAGAATGCGCTAGGAGACGATCAGTTTGGCTTTAGGAAAAGTAAAGGCACGAGAGAGGCTCGTATTAAGAAGAGAGTAAGACAAGGCTGTAGCCTTTCGCCCCTACTCTTCAATCTCTACATCGAGGAAGCAGTGATGGAAATAAAAGAAAGGTTCAGGAGCGGAATTAAAATT
This sequence comes from Schistocerca gregaria, assembly GCF_023897955.1. Lineage (NCBI taxonomy): Eukaryota > Metazoa > Arthropoda > Insecta > Orthoptera > Acrididae > Schistocerca > Schistocerca gregaria. Next base: position 509,742,953 of record NC_064924.1, on the reverse strand, counting down.
CAAGGTGTAAGGATATCAATGATACGATTCGCTGATGACATTGCTATCCTGAGTGAAAGTGAAGAAGAATTAAATGATCTGCTGAACGGAATGAACACTCTAATGAGTACACACTATGGTTTGAGAGTAAATCAGAGAAAGACGAAGGTAATGAGAAGTAGTAGAAATGAGAACAGCGAGAAACTTAACATCAGGATTGGTGGTCACGAAGTCAATGAAGTTAAGGAATTCTGCTACCTAGGCAGTAAAATAACCAATGACGGACGGAGCAAGGAGGACATCAAAAGCGTACTCGCTATGGCAAAAAAGGCAGTTCTGGCCAAGAGAAGTCTACTAATATCAAATACCGGCATTAATTTGAGGATAAAATTTCTGAGGATGTACGTCTGGAATACAGAATTGTATGGTAGTGAAACATGGACTGTGGGAAAACCGGAACAGAAGAGAATCGAAGCATTTGAGATGTGGTGCTATAGACGAATGTTGAAAATTAGGTGGACTGATAAGATAAGGAATGAGGAGGTTCTACGCAGAATCGGAGAGGAAAGGAATATATGGAAAACACTGATAAGGAGAAGGGACAGGATGATAGGACATCTGCTAAGACATGAGGGAATGACTTCCATGGTACTAGAGGGAGCTGTAGAGGGCAAAAACTGTAGAGGAAGACAGAGATTCGAATACGTCAAGCAAATAATTGAGGACGTAGGTTGCAAGTTCTACTCTGAGATGAAGAGTTTAGCACAGGAAAGGAATTCGTGAAGGGCCGCATAAAACCAGTCAGTAGACTGATGACCAAAAAAAAAAAATAATTAATAATGTTGGAAAACAGTACATCGTTTAAAACCTTATTGCAAATCGAAGTAGCGATACGGGTCTATAGTTCATTGGATTACTCGTACTTCAGTCAGTAGACTGATGACCAAAAAAAAAAAAAAATTAATAATGTTGGAAAACAGTACATCGTTTAAAACCTTATTGCAAATCGAAGTAGCGATACGGGTCTATAGTTCATTGGATTACTCGTACTTCCATTCTTGAGTATTGGTGTGACCTATGGAACGTTCTAGTCATTAGGTATGGACATTTGTTCGAGCGGAAGTTTGTATATAACTGTAAAGAATGCATCTTTTTTGTCAACAAACTCTGGAAGAAAATGAACTGTATACAGTTTGGACCGGAGGACTTGCCTTTATTACGTCATTTAAGTTGCACTGCTACACCGAGGATATCTAATTCTATGTTACTCATTTTGGCAGCAGCTCTTCATTCTAATTCTAGAGTACTTACTTCGTCTTCTTTGGTGAAGTACTTTTCGAAAACTGTGTTAAGTAACTCTGCTTTAGTGGCAGTGTTATCAGTAACGTTATCTTCGCTAACACGCAGTGGAGGTATCGATTTTGTCTCGCTGCTGGTGAACGTCACATACGGCCAGAATCTTTATCGATTTTCTGCGAGATTTCAGTACAGAGTTTCATCGTGGGAACTATTTCAGGAATCTCGCACTGAAGTTCGTGCTAAATTTAGAGCTTCTGTAAGACTTCGTTTATATTGGGGATTTTGCGCTGTTCTGAATCGTTCTTCTGAGTATCTCATAGTTTTTTCGTTGCTTCTGCAACAGAGGTTTGACCTGTTTTGTGTACCGCGCGGGGACGGTTCCATCTGTTATTAATTTATTTCGTATGCGTCTCTCCATTGCTGTGGATACGATTTATTTTAATTTCAAGACACATGTGGTCTACAATTTTATAGTTAGTTCGGAAGGAATGGAGACTGTCTCCTAAGAAACATGAAGTGAATTTTTTTCTGATTCATTTAAATAGATATATTTTCGTTTCTTTTTGATGGGGTTGGGTAATCAGTGTCACCACAACAACCTTGAGGTCACTAATCCCTGAATCCGTCATAATACTCCTTATTCGCTCGAGTGTTTCTTCGTAACAATTTACCCTTCGAGCGGCCTTCTTAAATAGTTATCGAAAATAATTTTCGGTGAAGGCCCATAGTGCGATTTCGGAAAGTATTTTGTGCCCACCACCAACTTTAAACACGTAATTTCACCAACATGCGGAGCTAGATTAAAGTCACTACCAAATGTAACTGTATGAGTGAGACATCATTTGAAATGAGACTCGAGTCTCCTTTGAATTGTTCAGCAACTGTATCATCTGAGTTGGGAGTTCGGTAGAAGGAACTAGCGTAAGAACAGTGTCAGAACTCTCCATTACAATGGAAGCAACTATCCACCTTAACACTGTTCTTTGCTTTGTGTGGAATTAAAGGTAAAATTTGCAAGCATAGCGCGAAAGCAATTGATCGGTTAGGATCGCGATTGTTAGGCTGAGTTTGCTATAGTCCCATGTTTTGTTTATAAGTTAAAAAAGCCTCCTTATCCACCAACTAATAATAACGATTCTCCAAATCCAATTAATAAATGTGCTGTGGTTATTAAATGTTTATGTGTTTTTGAAACTAAAACAATTTGTTAATCTGGCACTGAGCCGTTATTAATACGTACGTTATTGTCAATGTCATTAGTCTATTATTGGTCATGATGATTTCTCAAGTTTTAACTAGACTTTATTTATGAAATCTCTTCTTACAAGTTATTTAGCAGTTAACTAGACCCCAGCAAACTCCTTTTTATTAAATTCATTCTTAGTAACAATAAGCTTTAGCCGCTGTTGTTGCATGCTGCTGCAAATTGCTGTAAACCCCATGGAAAAAGGCACTCATCTAAAGAGGTGAGTGCAAGACTTAGGGCCAAAACAGATACGCTGACACACCACATCATATCATGTAGTCTAATCCAGTACATTCCGTTGCACGAGTCAGATTCTGTGTCACTTGTAAATTCTTATTCAAAAACGCAGATAGCTTAGCTATTCACCGTCACAGGTTCATTTTTTCGTGTAGTTTTTCATACTCAAATACGCAGTCAGATAGCTTATCCAAATGTTAGTTTTCATTTTTCTGTGTAACTATCTGCTAAGGATTCAAATGGCAGTGAAACTGACACTCATACAACATGCACACAGTGTTATGCAGGTTAGATTCAGATTACTGATAGCTTAGATTGCATATCGAATCTTATTTTCATAGACGCACACAGGCATATTTGCTGTAGATACGTTACACTAGCTAGTAACCATTTCCGGTTTTCAAGTATAGCCTGCACCCATATTAACTCTTAGGAACTACCTACATCAATTTCGCTACAACACAGAGTATTTCTAACAATAATAAACACACCACCACTACTGTATTTAGTCTGTTCTTTCTTAACACTGTCAGATCCTATATAAAAATTTCAACACCACTTACATCCAGTTCAGTCAGCTTTCAGTACCTGTAATGATTTGTGTTACATTGCTTTCTGATAGCTGGAGCTTTAGTTCATTCAAAACACAGCTAAGATGGTTTATTATTGTAATACTTATGATTCAGACATGAATCCGACTCTTGTTCTTGATCTGCACCCTCCAGTCTGAAATCTTTTTTGTTCTTACACGATACAATCTAAGCTAAAAGTTGTACAGTCAACTCTACACAGCCCTCGTTACCAATTTAGCTTTTTACTGTGTGTTACGAACCCTTGACCTATTAAGTTGACACTCACCAACTTTACTGTGGCTAGCCACTCGTCACCAGACAGAATCTCTACCGAACCCAAGCAGCACTCATCATTGGTACCAACATCGCCACGTGCAGCTGGCTGCACCCTGTGGTCTTCATGACATCTGAAAGGAACCGTTTCACATGTGGAATGACCGGTCGAGGTGGCGCAGTGATTAGCTCACTGAACTCGCATTCGGGAGGACGACGGTTCAAACTCGCGTCACATCATCCAGACTTAGCTTTTCTGTGATTTCGCTAAATCGCTCCTGGCAAATGCCGGGATGGTTCCTTCGGAAGGGCATGTCGATTTCCTTCCCCATCCTTGACGCAATCCTAACGTACGCTCCGTGTTTATTGACCTTGGTGTCGACTGCATGTTAAACCCTAAATTTTCCTTCATTCCTTTGTCACATCTGGAATGATACCACTCAGCTTTCTTATTCTCCTTGGCAGCCATGTCCGTAACGGATTATGTTACGCCCCTAAAACTTGAGCCCCAGACTACCTATAATCCCTCTCTCTGTCACTGCCCAAATCTTGGGGGCTCAGAGTCTTACTCTGAAAAAGGATAAGTTACTGTGTGTGGTTCTGGATCTGTGTCAGTCATACATAGCTCCGTGAACATGTTGGTCATGCGAATTGGGGAGGCATTTCTGTCGGCTCCAACGAAACATTTTTGATACCTGGCACATTTTGGCACTACCTTCCACTCGATCACTGGTGAGGGGTCAACCTCAATGTGGACAGTAATTGGTGCATCAACAGTAGTGGACTGATCTGTGAACCCGTACTACGCGCTGAATGGCTCTCGGATCCCCACGTTCGGGTCCCCACTGTGATGTTGTTGGCAACAGTTTCAAGCTGCGTGATCGAAACCAACACTACCTGGAGCACTGAGCGAAGGGTCATCAACTTAGACTGCTCCTGACACACACAACAATCACAGTATATGTCCATAATAAAGATGGCAAAACTCTATAATATACTCTCATTAAAACGCTAGACTGTGCCTAGTAACCACACACATACACGTAAGAAATTAGAGCAGTAAACTATTTACCACTCAGGTAACTGAGAATAAGTCGCTCCTGTTCGGAGCTCGTAAGAACAATTGAGAAATCAACGCTATATTCGTCTGTTGTGGACCGGAAAGGAAACTGCTGCCTCACTGACGTTCTAACCGACAGTCTACTTTGGTATCGCTATCTCCTCTTGAGCTTTACATCTGAAGTGTATTTTCCGATACTAGCTTCGATTTTTTTCCGCTAGATGTAGAATCTTCTTTATTTCGCACTCTGCGTCGTAACGTCTACTACAGCTCCAGAGCTCTCTTTACGATAATCGTTTTCATTTCTTTCTTCTGATCAATAGTCAAATGTCTCCTTGTTGCATCTGTTTCGGCAGCCCAGAGGCGTGATAAAATTCTCGTCGTATCAGGTCTTCAGTATAGTGATGTCCCCTTGAGCTATATATGTGAAGTGGATTTTCTGATACTACTGTCGATTTCCTTGGGATAAATATGTATTTAGTCCATAGTGTGTATCTTTATCTCTCCTGCAGCCACACAGATCTTTTTACGATACTCGATTGAATTTCTTTTCCGACAAATAATTCTCACTAATTTTTCGATTTACTCCTGAAAAGTAATCTCCTCTTGACATATGTAACTAAAGTAGATTTTCCGATAGTAGCGTTGATTTTTTGCGATGAATGTATATTTTTTAGTTTCGTATTGTAGGCCGTATTCGACAGATAGTTAAAGCGCTTCTTGCCATTAATGTTTCCATTTACTCCTAAATATTACATATACTAGTAACTGCGTATCACAATTAATTTCTAAGAAACATTTTCTTTATTCACATGTCATTTGTCACAAGATTTTTAATTCTAAACATTTGGTCACGATGTTGTCAATTTTGGTAAAAAAAAATATGTTTCTTACGCCGGAAAAAAACCAGCACTGTTATTGTTGTGGTTGGCAGGAGAGCCAACACCGTGTTACTAGAGGAGGCCGAAAGGCACGCGTTTTAGCTCACGCAGGCTGGCGTGAGGTCTGGAACAGGACACGGAAATTAGAATTTAGAAAAAACGGACGTAGCTGGTGGAATACTTAACTTTAATCCATTAATGACGAACGTCGCTCTGGACGGTACATGATTCACAATATCAATAGTAACTGATCATGGCGCCTTGCTAGGGCGTAGCAAATGACGTAGCTGAAGGCTATGCTAAACTATCGTCTCGGCAAATCAGAGCGTATTTAGTCAGTGAACTATCGCTAGCAATGTCGGTTGTAGAACTGGGGCGAGTGCTAGGAAGTCTCTCTAGACCTGCCGTGTGGCGGCGCTAGGTCTGCAATCACTCATAGTGGCGACACGCGGGTCCGACGTATACTACCGGACTGCGGCCGATTTAAAGGCTACCACCTAGCAAGTGTGGTGTCTGGCGGTGATACCACAGATATCAATATCCACATCTACTCTATGCAAACTATTGTGAAGCGCACGTGTAAGTTTTTACGGGTTTTTGCCGTTCCAGTCACGTATGAAGCGTGGAAAGAATGTTTGTTCAAATGCCTCTGTACTGGCAGTAATTAATCTAATCTTGTCCTCACGATTCCTATCGGAGCGATATGTCGGGGGTTGTAGTATAATCCCAGAACCATCATTTGAAGCCGGTTCATCAAAATCCATCAGTATCGTTTCCCGTCTATGTTCAAACTTCTGCCAGTTCAGTTTCTTCAGCAACTCTGTGTCACTCTCCCAGGAGGCAAACAAATCTATGGCCATCCGTGCTGCCCTTCTCTGTATACGTTTAGTATCCCCTGTGGGTCCTATTTGACTTGAGCAATATTCTAGAATTTCTAGGATGCACTGCACGAGCGGTTTATAACCAACCTCCTTTGTAGACTAAGTGCATTTGCTTGGTGCTCTACCACTAAGCCGAAGTCTACCCCTTGTTTTACCTGAGCTTATGTTACCGTTTCACTTCGTATAGCTACAGTTCTGTACACTGAAAGGTGGCTACACTGAGTCACAGCGCCAGAGATTGCGCCAAAGAGTATTAATCAGCCGCCTCCACTGGCAGTGCTTGTTGAGAAGTTGCGGAGAGTAGTCGTCGTTCTGAGGTAGGCGTGATCTGTGCTTGTTGAGACGTCGATAGAGTACTAGTTGTTCTGTTGGGTAAGACACCATATGTTATTCGATTGGGGATGTTGTAATGATCAGAGTGTATTTTTCGTCAATATAAATGAAGGTAACGAATTTTTAATTTTTATTTATTTCAAACTTCCTAACTAACAATGCCTCTTGTTCACAGGTTCAGTCAACAAAGCATCTGGCTTGTGTTGATGTATTAGAGTGTAAGTCTGGTTTCCATGTGCAATCATAATATTTCTGTTTTTTTTTAATTACTTCATTGTAAATGTCGTTTAAAGCACCTTGTCGTATTGAGGAAGAACCGTGCCAGATGTGTACGTTGAATCACACTTCCACACACAGAACAGTTACATTTGTACTTTGTTGTTTCGTAGCTTTTATAGTTGCTGGGGACTTATTTAATTAATTGTGTTAACGGAAATTTCCTTTCATTCTTTGTTGTTATTCTGTGCAGTCAGATTGCGTACTAATATTATTCAGGGCCAACCGGTTACGAGACTGCGTAACCGGACAAACAGCGACTCAGAAAATTAACGTTATTTGCATTCTATTTAATTACGCCCCTATGCAACACGCAGGCATTTGTATGAGTTGACCGATTCCAATTATGACCCACTGACATTATAGCCATACTACGTCTTTTTCTTTTTGTGAAGTTCATAGTTTTAACTTTCCAAACAAGTAAAGCAAGCTGAAAACCCTTTCACCACGTATGTTTTCTGTGTCACTGGTCAAAACCGACAACTAGTATCGAATATACGTCTCTATATATTTGATTAGGCGAAGCAGTCATTCATGATGTTCGGCAGGGTTTGTTCAAGGTGGTTTGTGTTGGGAGAGCATCAGTTTTACAAATCAAGTAAATATTGGGCAATTGAATTACTACAAATTACACATTCTCCAACGAGATTTCCGCGTCTGTGGCCTCGGTATGCGCTCGTTGGGACTTGGCTCGACAACTCGATAGTGTCACTGTGGTGTCTTTCAAAACATGTTTTCCATGCACATGTTATAGTAAGTAATACGTTTTATAAGAACTTTATAGACGAACTTCAAACGGTAAGCTGTATTTCTATTAGAGAACTATTTTTCCTTTAAAAGATAGGTGTCTTTTAAACGAAATTAAACGTGATCTGAAATTCTTGTTCTGCTTACGTTTAATTAAATGAGGTGGGTCAGCTTTCGTCTTTCTGCCAGTGGAGTTGGTTAGCTCTATCCCAGTAGAGTGTTCCCCGTATCTTCTTGACACCTCGTCTCCCTTGTACTGGACTGTTAAGAGGTCGATATTATGTTGATTCTGCTCGCTGACAACCATGGCAACCAAAATAATGACACTGTGTGCAGCAGACCGGCCACTACAGTCGTCATTGTGTAGCGCCGTGTTTCGTTTCGGTGATACGCAACTTGTAGCAGCTGGTATTATTTGTACAGGTACATCACCTCTTACGCCGTTGGAGATCTGATGCAACAAGTGTTGACCGTTCACTGTAAGATGACCCTCGGAACAGTGGCTGATGGGTTAGCTGCTTCGATGCAAAACGAGAGGCCGTGTATGACTTTGGACTGATATTCACTGCTGTGCCGTCGCTACTAGTGTTAGCGTTCAATACTGTGTGCAGAGAGTATCGTAACTGGAAGCATCAATGAATTTAACCCGTTCAAATTGGGTTACAAATAGCATTCAAACTAGTACCAGTAAGAACGCGTGTTCGTCTGTTTTCGTTTACGAGCCTTGACCACAGAGTAACCAGCCAGCTAGAGGTGACTAAATCAGTAGCATTTCATAACGTCAGGATGATTTACAGAGTCAGCTGTTCGCCACTGCAGATACCCTATCTTATTTCTCGGCCACGAACTTGCTAGTTGGTTATGTGTTCTCTGCAGCTAATATGAACAGCGCACACGTCACTGAATTTAGTAAACTAACGATCTGAGAAGTCTCGTGACGCAAAAGGGAATGCACGAACTCGTGTGCAGTTCGGAACTTATTTCGAAAATCCAGCTGATGTGTATAGTCTGTCTGTAGCAGCCCGGCGATTTTTCACTTTGGAAGTTAAGCACATATGCACAATCGAGTCTCATTAATGTGATCACTGCAGATGGCAGCACTAGCTGTGGGCAGTATATAAGGCACGTCGAGGAGGCACAGGAGTGATGCAGTCATTGTAACGTGATTTATGTGACGCCCAAAAGGAATGAATATTGGCTTTCACTTCAAGAGTGGAAGCATTTCCGAAACGGTTTCGTTTGTAAACTGTTAATATGCCGCCGTTGTTCAAATCTTCCGTGCATGGCAAAACGGTGCTCTCCAAAAGCTGTGCTAAGGCAGTTGTTTTGCCCCACGGACCATACATAACACAGCTTGGTCAGTGGTCAATTGTCTTGTTGTCTTGGCTTACACTAACATTGGCCATACTGAACAGCGCTCCTTGCCAGATGCCAGAAGCGTTTTCACTGCAGTGTTGGTTGCCATCTAACTCGCCGGGGAAGCCGAGGTCACTAATGTGCTGTTTCCTGGACTCGGGTAGGCACTCCGGCTCCGGATCGAATCCGGCTGCTCCTCGCGTTCTGCCTCAGTTACACGACTCACATAACTAATTCATGTCTTTCACTAGACGCAGACAGCTGGGGTACACTACTTCTGTCCTTGGGAGTTCAGAGTGGTGGCAGGAAGAGCATCCGGATCCGGCCACTATCTGTATTTAACACTACCGACTCCGCAATAAAACGGCCGACCCCACATGGTGCAGGATAAGGCCGAAAGAAAGAAAGTCGGATGCCATCTATAGCGCTACTGAGCATATCCGCTCTTGCGTTGGTGAGTCCTTCGTCAGCTGTAGTGACTCCTTAAGCAGCCTACAAGCTCTCGACCAGTGCCTTCCTAGACATCCTTTGGTACTAACTATCCAGGAGTCTCTTTATGCCCTCTGCATCAGTATTCGTTCAGTGACCTTCATTTGGGCCCCAGGACATGTCGGGAGACCAGAAAATGAACTTGTTGACCACATGGTCAAACAGGTCACCAGTACTCCATCTCTGGAGATTGGCATGCTGGAGACCAATTTTCTATCGGTCTTTCGGCGCAAAGTTTTCACGATCTCGGATACTGAATGGCGCACCTTCAGTACACCAGGTAAACTCCATAGTATTAAGGAGACAATAAATGTGTGGCAGTCATCCATGTGCGCCACTTGTATTGAATCTGTTCTACTTTGCCAGCTCCTCCACATCGGCCATAGATGGCTAATACATGGTCACCTCCTCCATCGCGAGGACTGACCTCATTGTCGCTGCGACTCCCACATGACTGTTGTCCACATCTTGTTGACCTGGCTTATTTTAGCCGTTCTGCGGCGAACTTTTAACCCTTCCAGCACACTACTCTACATTGTTGGCCGACAATGTGTCTACAGCAGATTTAGTTTTACGATTTATTCGAAATGGGTATTTTTGCCATACCACCTATGGGTGGGTGTCTGGCCTTCTCTCCGAGACCTCCACCCTTCCTGAATTTTCACTGTCACCCTCTCTTTGCATTGTGTTCGTTTTGGTGTTCGTCTTTTCCCTACGTGTGTTCATCTCGTCTTGTCTTTTTGGGCTAGACATTTTAGTGTGTTGCAAAGTGGCTGCCCCATCCTCTTTTATTCTTGTCATCAGACAGCCCAGAGTATCTGCTCTTTGGTTTTAATACCTTCCTAAACTTTTCCTTGTGGTGTACGTTTTGCACATTTTTTGTTAGTTTCTTTCGTTTTGTCTTTCGGTGTGGTTCCGCATTCCTTTTCCCCCTTTTACTTTCCCAGACTTAATTTGGGTATTGTTTTTCATTGAGCTTTGTTTGCTTCAGTAAAAAGTTACTGATGACCCTGCAGTTTGGTCCCTTTATAGCCCCAACAAACGAAACCAAACCATGACAGGTGTGAACGACGATTGCGGAGGTGTTTACAGCCAAATAGTCGTACCACTGTGGAGCAACTAACTGCCCAGAAGAACCAAGCGCCTACCAACAGTGTCTCGACAACGACCAATAAGTGAACGTTGTTTCTGTTGGGCGTCCGCCGCAGGCGCCTGGCTCATGTACCCATGCTGACTGGTGTTTATCGACAACGAAGACTGGAACTTGCACGCCAGAACCGTAATTGGGCGTCCACTCAGTGGTCACAGGTGGCCTTTTCAGCTGAATCACGTTTTGTGTTCCGTCGGACAGATGACTGTAGGAGTGTACGGCATGAAATGTCTGAAAGCAAACTCTGTACGACAATCGTCGGAGCGTTACGTATGGGGAATGTTTTCGTGGCACGCCCTGTCTAGTCTCATCATTCTGGAAAGCACAGTGGATCAACAGAAGTATGCATCTATCCTTAGGGACCCTGTCCATCTCTGTATGCAGTTTCTTTTTCTTCGGCAAGATGGTATCTATCAGCAGAACAATGCAACGTGTCACACAGCTCCCAGTGCACGTGCGTGGTTCGAAGAGCACAAGAATGAGTTTACCGTATTACCCAGGGCACCAGAGTCCCCGGATTTGAATCTGCGCGGCCAACATGGTCTGGCTGTTCGTGCCATGGCTCCTCAACTCACTATGCTCCGCATGGAACTACCTTCCAGTAGTTCACTGACAGTCTTCCTGGACGTCTCGATGCGGTCCGTGCTGCAAAAGGTAGTTATTGAAGCTTTCTACAGACGGCAGCAGTGAAATGACAGCACAATGTAATTATTCTACAGCATTATCCGGATCGAATAATTACTCTTCCGGGAACCCGACTTTATTGACATGGAAAAGGGACGGCATGATGATGAAGAAGTCCCATACTCCTTGAAAGGGCGTAGGGGACGATGCGGGAGACCCGCACCACCGTACTAGGCAAGGTCGTAGCGGAGGTGGTTTACCATTGCCTTCCTCCTACCGTAATGGGGGATGAATGATGATGATGAAGACGACACAACAACACTAAGTCATCTCGAGGCAGGTGAAAGTCATTGACGCCGCGGGGAATCTAACCCTGGACACCGTGCTCGGTAAGCGAGAATCCTACCGTGAGACCACGAGTTGCGGACTAGCTTCATCTTAACAGGAATGCTGTAGCATGGAATAAAGCTGTAAATAAAATCTCCTTCATCTTACGCAGCAACACATTTAAAGATTCAAAGCGCTAGTCGTCTACGTGACGGCACTTATACCCAATCATCAAAACTCTCTACTGCATTAAGAATATTAAACATAAATTGTCTTTTAATATTGTATTATAAGCGTGCGTAAGTCGGTGGGGAGAATTCGGATTACTGTAACGCGCTACTGTGTGTGATGAATGATATTTAGCAATATTTTTGAACTCCAAGTTATTTAGACTGTTTGTAGAATAAGCATCGCTCTCCCACACCCTAAAAGTGCATAAGATTGAAGAGATACGTCTCTCCTCCAAGAAACAATAAAGCAAATGTGATGTTTAGTTGCTGGAGGAAATCAAAAGCGTATGTGGAAACTAACACTGTACTCTTTTGAAGTGCAGGTAAGATCTAGCTCGGTGGTGTTGGAATCATTTAACATAAGTCCTTCAGTAATTTTTAATTATACTGCATATTTAAGAAATTAACAAAGGCGCAGCTCTGCAGCGTAGTAAAACACGAATGTTAATAGCTACAGGCAAATATCAACGTATTTTATACAGTTTATAACACCTGTCACACTCATCATCAACATCATCATCATCATCATCATTTAAGACTGATTATGCCTTTCAGCCATCAGTCTCGAGCACAGCCCCCTTATAAAATTCCTCCATGATCCCCTATTCAGTGCTAACATTGGTGCCTCTTCTGATGTTAAACCTATTACTTCAAAATCATTCTTAACCGAATCCAGGTACCTTCTCCTTGGTCTGCACCGACTCCTCCTACCCTCTATTGCTAAACCCATGAGTCTCTTGGGTAACCTTGCTTCTCCCATGCGTGTAACATGACCCCACCATCTAAGCCTGTTCGCCCTGACTGCTACATCCATTCCCACTTTTTCTTTGATTTCCTCATTGTGGACACCCTCCTGCCATTGTTCCCATCTACTAGTAGCTGCAGTCATCCTAGCTACTTTCATATCCGTAGCCTCAACCTTGTTGATAAGGTAACACGAATCCACCCAGCTTTCGCTCCCATACAACAAAATTGGTCGAAAGATTGAACGGTGCACAGATAACTTAGTCTTGGTACTGACTTCTTCTTGCAGAAGAGAGTGGATCGTAGCTGAGTGCTCACTGCATTAGCTTTGCTACACCTCGCTTCCAGTTCTTTCACTATGTTGGCATCCTGTGAGAATATGCATCCGAAGTACTTGAAACCGTCCACCTGTTCTAACTTTGTTCCTCCTATTTGGCACTCAATCCATTTATATTTCTTTCCCACTGACATTACTTTCGTTTTGGAGATGCTAATCTTCATACCATAGTCCTCACATTTCTGATCTAGCTCTGAAATATTACTTTGCAAACTTTCAATCGAATCTGTCATCACAACTAAGTCATCCACATATGCAAGACTGCTTATTTTGTGTTCACATATCTTAATCTCACCCAGCCAGTCTATTGTTTTCAACATATGATCCATAAATAATATGAAGAACAGTGGAGACAGGTTGCAGCCTTGTCTTACCCCTGAAACTACTCAGAACCATGAACTAAATTTACCGTCAACTCTAACTTCTGCCTGACTATCCATGTAAAGACCTTTAATTGCTTGCAAAAGTTTGCCTCCTATTCCATAATCTCGTAGAACAGACAATAACTTCCTCCTAGGAACCCGGTCGTATGCCTTTTCTAGATCTATAAAGCACAGATACAATTCCCTGTTCCACTCAAAGCACTTCTCCATTATTTGCCGTAAACTAAAGATCTTGTCCTGACAACCACTAAGAGGCCTAAACCCACACTGACTTTCATCCTCAACTAATACTCGCTCTTTCCTTTCAACAATACCTGAGAATATTTTACCTGTCACACTGTCAGAAAATATATGAAAGGACCTTTGGAGGAAGGTATATGACATCTTGATATATCACGAGCTACTATTTGTCGTTCAGCACCACAGTCACAAGGAGGTGATAAAGATTTTCCCCACTTGTGGATCGTGTCAGCAAATCTTCCACGGCCCATTCGGATATGGCTCGTAGCAGTTCAAATTTGCTCGGGGCTGGTGAAATCAAGGGGAAGTCTCCGGCATGAAGGACACTTTCGTACATTGTCGAAGGTAGCTTTGTTGCCAATGGCGCTTCCATTCACCTAAGGCACTGAATTCACTGCCAATAATAATCCTGGCTGTTTGAGTGGAAAGTCTTTATATTAATATTTTTGGCTCCGCAGAGAGTACATCATTCAGTGGCGAAAGGGAGGGACTGTAAACGATCTTCTGGTATTCGCGTATAGCGCACCCTTCCGTATGATACCAGGTCGCTGAATTCGACTCAGGATAGGTAACCAGAATGTGGAAATAGATTTTATTGACCCACTAAGAATGCACGGAGCCTCTTTGTATGCCTATCTTTTTTACGTGTGGCCTGTTAAGCCAGACGGGTGCACAATACACTGATGCTGAGTACATGAGTCCGAGTGCCGATAGACGAAGAGTGTCTGCTGAGGATCTCCAGCCGGCCGGAGTGGCCGAGCGGTTCTAGGCGCTTCATTTCGGAACCGCGCGACTGCTACGGCCGTAGTTTCGAATCCTGCTTCAGGCATGGACGTGTGTGATGTCCTTAGGTTAGTTAGGTTTAAGTATTTCTAAGTCTAGGGGACTGATGACCTCAGATGTCAAGTCCCATAGTGCTCAGAGCAATTTGAACCATTTTTTGAGGATCTCCAACTAGTGCCTCAGAACTAAGGAAGAATGTTATCTCTGCTTTAGAGCTTAGAGATAATCGAGTCATGTGGTTCTTAAAAGAAAGTGTCCTATCTCGCCTCATCCCAAGATACACTTCTGGAAATGGAAAAAAGAACACAGTGCTCTTCCCCGAGATCGGCTTCTACCAGTTTTTCCATTCGTCTAAAAGAATTAGTATTAGTATTTTGCCGCCGTCTCTTATTAAACTGATAGTTCGGCAATTTTCATACCTGCTTTCTTTCTGATTGGAATTATTATCTTCTTCTTGACATCTGAAGGTATTTCGCCCGTCTCATACATGTTGCTCACCAGTTGGTAGAGTTTTGAGCCAAGGCTATAAGTGGCTCTAACGGAATGTTGTCTACTCCAGGGGCCTAGTTTCGGCTCAGGTCTTTCAATGCTCTGTCAAATTTTTCACGCAGTATGGTATCTCCCATTTCATCTTCACCTACGTCCTCTTCCATTTCCATAATATTGCCCTCAAATACATCGCTCTAATATAGACCCTCTATACACTCCTGGAAATGGAAAAACGAACACATTGACACCGGTGTGTCAGACCCACCATACTTGCTCCGGACACTGCGCGAGGGCTGTACAAGCAATGATCACACGCACGGCACAGCGGACACACCAGGAACCGCGGTGTTGACACTAGCTGCGCAGCATTTGTGCACCGTCGCCGTCAGTTTCAGCCAGTTTGCCGTGGAATACGGACCTCCATCGCAGTCTTTAACACTGGTAGCATGCCGCGACAGCGTGGACGTGAACCGTACGTGCAGTTGACGGACTTTGAGCGAGGGCGTATAGTGGGCATGCGGGAGGCCGGGTGGACGTACCGCCGAATTGCTCAACACGTGGGGCGTGAGGTCTCCACAGTACATCGATGTTGTCGCCAGTGGTCGGCGGAAGGTGCATGTGCCCGTCGACCTGGGACCGGACCGCAGCGACAAACGGATGCACGCCAAGACCGTAGGATCCTACGCAGTGCCGTAGGGGACCGCACCGCCACTTCCCAGCAAATTAGGGACACTGTTGCTCCTGGGGTATCGGCGAGGACCATTCGCAACCGTCTCCATGAAGCTGGGTTACGGTCCCGCACACCGTTAGGCCGTCTTCCGCTCACGCCCCAACATCGTGCAGCCCGCCTCCAGTGGTGTCGCGACAGGCGTGAATGGAGGGACGAATGGAGACGTGTCGTCTTCAGCGATGAGAGTCGCTTCTGCCTTGGTGCCAATGATGGTCGTATGCGTGTTTAGCGCCGTGCAGGTGAGCGCCACGATCAGGACTGCATATGACCGAGGCACACAGGGCCAACACCAGGCATCATGGTGTGGGGAGCGATCTCCTACACTGGCCGTACACCACTGGTGATCGTCGAGGGGACACTGAATAGTGCACGGTACATCCAAACCGTCATCGAACCCATCGTTCTACCATTCCTAGACCGGCAAGGGAACTTGCTGTTCCAACAGGACAATGCACGTCCGCATGTATCCCGTGCCACCCAACGTGCTCTAGAAGGTGTAAGTCAACTACCCTGGTCAGCAAGATCTCCGGATCTGTCCCCCATTGAGCATGTTTGGGACTGGATGAAGCGTCGTCTCACGCGGTCTGCACGTCCAGCACGAACGCTGGTCCAACTGAGGCGCCAGGTGGAAATGGCATGGCAAGCCGTTCCACAGGACTACATCCAGCATCTCTACGATCGTCTCCATGGGAGAATAGCAGCCTGCATTGCTGCGAAAGGTGGATATACACTGTACTAGTGCCGATATTGTGCATGCTGTGTTGCCTGTGTCTATGTGCCTGTGGTTCTGTCAGTGTGATCATGTGATGTATCTGACCCCAGGAATGTGTCAATAAAGTTTCCCCTTCCTGGGACAATGAATTCACGGTGTTCTTATTTCAATTTCCAGGAGTGTATTTCGGATGCATGTTCTGACTAAGTTTGTTTCCTTCAAAACAGATGTCAAACAGATGTAAAAATAATTTCTTGCTGCCACTACTACTAACACTGGTCTCGCCACCGAAAGAAAAAATTTAGCCACTTTTGAAGGAAAACTCGGAGAGTGCGTATCGCAGAAGAGTGCTTCATCGAGCAGCGGCCTTTAGCAAAGTATCGCTGCCAGTTGCCACACAAGTGGAGCGTGGAATCGTTCCCTCGTCTCAACGGCCAAACAGCGAACTCCGAGTCAGAAGTTCAGCCATAAAAGCATTCCTGTAGCGCTGTACGAGGACAACTTAACAGCTTTCTGTAAAATATAGCACGTCCACAAATGCGCGTATAAAGCGCCGTGCTCGCAATAAAACGGGCTACTTCTTAAGGCGCTCGCTCCGGGGTACGGAACAACGTTTATAGCAACGAGAATAACAAAAGGCACCCAAGCACAACATACCACTTGATGCTTTATGCATTTATTGCGCAGATCACTGAATAATGGATGTTTTGTCCGTTCTTATTGGCACCTCTTACATCGTACCTCACGGTATAGGGTTCTGAAGAGTGACAGTGAACATCTTATGATAACGTTGATAATCACATTTGTCGGTGACTTAGCATCTAGTCGCACCTGCTTCCGTTTTTGGAAACGCTGGGATTAATCAGACGTAATACCTGGTGATGTGAGTAACTGGTCAAGGCCCTGTGGGGTCGGAGTTCCAGTTACTGTCTGGCCAGCCAGATAATCACTTCCCGTAGTTTCCCATGTCCAGGTCAAGCGTGAGATGGTTACCATGGACTGAACAGTACAGATGTCCTACGTCATTCAAACCTATTTTCTGTCGCAAGCAAGTCGTCATCAGTGATGTGTTAAGACCTTATGATACTTTTTTCTTTATTTATGTAGTAGAATGAATCAAACTGAAGGTTTCACAGAAATAATTTAGTTTTACTTGTTTCGTAGGACAGTTTCTACCTTTCTACGACGAACATCATCAGCTTTATTGCATAAACAGTGTGATCAGAAACAGATGAAAAGCTTATAAGAGTGTTACTGTGGAGGTTGTGCTGAGAATAATTGTTAAGAAATAAAACTCGATGGGTTGCACCGTTCCCGAGCTTTTTAGCATTAAAGTCAGCCAATCAGGCCGTAGCGAGTGCAAATTCAAATGCTTCCACGCGCTAAAATGCAATAATACACAGACATATGTGGGCTCATTGGTTACCACTTGCTCAGACGCTCTCTCCCACTTAAATTTGGCCGTTTTTCGGAGATGATAAATGTAATCTAGGTGAGCTAAATCTGCATTTGTTTGGTTTAAGGAAATAAAACGGAGAACACTTTTGGCGGCACTGCCTCTGGCAGACTTCTTGAATTTGCGTGCGTGACAATCTCTATGGCTAACTGTTTCAATGCTAAGTGACACAGATAAGGCGCAACATATCGAACTTTTTCTTAACATTTATTTCTTAGCACAGCCTCCTCTGCAACACTCTTGCAAGCTCGTCATAGTGTTTTCACTATGCAGTACAATTCAAAATAATCACGACTAATTGTATGTGTGTCCTGTTACATACTACCTGCTTAATATGAAGACGTATATCTTTAACTGGAGTTGTAGTCTCTTTGAGATGCTGTGAAGTCGCTAATGTGTCACAGATCTTGTTAGAAACCGTGTATTAAATTAAGAACTGAAGTATAAAATCCAAAATAATTATAAAATTAAAGCTCAGTATGTACTTTATTAATATTACGATACAAAGTTATATGAGGTAGAATAAACATTTAATGTTCTGTTTCTGAGCAGCCTACGTAACAAGCGTCTCAGGATTGCAGCAAAAAAATGCAATTTCTGAAACTATGTTGTCCATTCGTAATATTGTTTGTTTCTTTGACCTCATGCGCCTAAACATCTCCCACCATATCTGGTCTCTTTTGAAGGAACATTTCCTGAAAGAAATTACCATCCTAAGAAAATTACAGGTGTTTCAATACAAAATCAAATATGGATGATGAAGGGGTAGGCACAGTAATGAATAAGGAAATAGAAATTCTAATGATACACTATGACCAACATAATCAACGCCGTTTCATAACCAAGATAGATTCAAAGGCAACAGCTGCCACAGTACTAAAAGGTTGTATGCGATCTTTGTCCGCCGCTAATGAAAAGATTCAGATAATTAAGGGAGAAGTTTATTTAATTTTGGTGAGGCTCTGGAATTCCACAGTAGCAAAAGATACTCAAGGAAAAATAGTAGGAGGAAAGGGGGAAAGGATTCAAAGGGTAACACGGCTGCTAGAATTTAGCGTAGACTACTGTTTTATCACAAGAATCGTGGAAGAAGTGTGTGTACTCGGATGATGCCTGTTGACTCCGGAAAATTACAAATTGATTAATACAGATTATAAAGAGATTTATGCATCATTACCGTTCTTTAGGCTTCGTCAGATCAAGGGTGAAATGGTTCGTGTGGACTTAACATTACCGATTACCTACTTCATCCAAACCTATTTTCTGTCGCAATGACGTCGTCGTCGTCAGTGAGTGTTAACACCTTATGATACTTTCGTCCTTCATGTATGAGGTAGAATGAATCAAACTGAAAGTTGCGTGGAAATAAATTGGGTTTACTAGTTTCGTTGGACACTTTCTATCTTCCTATGACCAGCATTATCAGCTTTATTACGTAAACAATGTGATCAGGAACAGCCAAATTGAGAAACAAACTGAAATTCTTATTATAATTGATTGGTTGTGAATTCCGGATTAAAGTTCAAGAAATTTCTGAAAGATAGATATTAGTAGGATTAGGAGTTGAAACACTGAACGCTTCCAAGGCTAAAACGACTAACAGACGAGGTTTGATAGAAAAACCCTAATATCAAACGGGATACTGAATACAGTAGACGGAAAGAAGACATATAATGGAGAACGTGAAGCAGGCCAAAGGGAGTACAGATGTCTAAAAAAGAGGACAGGAAGTCCGAAATGGTAAAGCAGCAGCGGCAAGAGGGGGGGGGGGGGGGGGAGCAATTGCAGAAGCAAGTATGAGTATACGAAAGACGGATGACATCTACAAAAAATTAGAGAAACTTAAGGATGAAGTAGAAGAACGAAGTGACCTCAACGGGAACGTTAATAACTTATACGAACATCTACAAGACCTCATATGTAATATATATGAGACAAGTGAAACTGACTCCGAGAAGACTGCAACAATTCCAATACCAACGAAAAAACCGTGAATGTTAGCTAACGATCAGTTTAACAAGTGATGGTTACAAAATAGTGGCATGCATTATATGTTGAATAATGGAAAGGCTGAGAGAACGCAGCCTCGGGAAAAATCCTTTTCGATTCCAAAGAAATGTAGGAACACATGAGTCCATTCTAGGACCTATGACCAAGAGCGTATGTTACACAAAGGCAAATATGTTTGAGCCTTAGATTACATGGATCATTCGGATGACTAACAAAAAGCTGTTAAATAGAGTCTGAGAGAAAATAAATTGGAGGCACAGCTTTACTAACAGGTGGAACTACTTCACCAGGCAGAATCTGACGTTATAAGGAACAGTCTGTTTTATAACGAAGCTTTCGGTAAGTTGTGCTACAGAAGGGCGATGAAGATTAGTCGGATAGAATAGCTAGGTAATGAAAAAGTACTGAATTAAGTTGGAAAGAAAAGAAATTTATGGCACAACATGACTAAAAAGTTTTATCGTTTGATAGCACACAAGGCATCAAGAAATAATTGGTTTGATAGTGGAGGCTAGGGAGGAGGCGGGATTGTTGGGGGATAGGGGGAAGGAGAAAATTAGTAAGGAGACTAAGACTCGACTACACGGTAGTGAGACCGTGTAACAACGTATGCCACACATCAGTGAAATGAAGTGTGCTACACAAATTAAGAGAGCGGAGAAACTGTACAGGCAATTGGAGCAATTGCGATACGACTTGAGAGAATTACTGCAGTGAATGGAGTTGGGGAGTGATGTAGTAGAAAGTGAAAATGAACAAGGTCAATACAATCCACTGTTTAAGCCTTATGGAAATAGACTGACAAAAGTATTTTGTAAAATTTCCCATCCTTTGCTGAATTTTATAAGTGATATTTGAATGATGTGTGACAGTTCTGTTGATAATGTGGTCAAGTACTTGTATATGGAAATAGACTGACAAAAGTATTTTGTAAAATTTCCCATCCTTTGCTGAATTTTATAAGTGATATGTGAATGATGTGTGACAGTTCTGTTGATAATGTGGTCAAGTACCTGTATACTTAAGTCGATCTGCAAAAGAGGCAGGTAACTGTTTCGGGTTGCTGACACTGAATTCATAGGTTTAATTGCATCAGAAGTGGAGGGTGGCTTCGTGTCTTACGCACAGAGAGCTGTAGATCGCGGTGAGGGACTGAGCCAACTCCGAAGTCAAATTCTGGTAGATTTGATAACCGGGTGCACCCTTCTAAAGTTGGTTTATCTACAAAGGGCGGTCAAAAAGTTTTGCACAGTCGTCTCTAAGTTTCTTTTATTTTTTTGCAGGAAGAGGATGAAATTTTTTGTGAACATACTTGGAACATTTAGCTATAAGTTGGTATATAAAACTATTTTCTTTTATTTACAGGTGAGCCATAATGGACCGTGAAGTAGATGTCAGGTTGCGGCAACGGTCGGCAATGGAATTGCTCTTCAAGGCCGGTGACGACTCTGCCAAATTGATTCACTTGAAGCTGCTCCCTGTTTATAGAGAGGACACGGTGGATCGCAGCAGTATCCAGCGATGGTCGCAGAGGCTTAATGAAGGTGATTTTTCTCTACTGCAGAATCCACGATGCGGTAGACCATTGACGGCAGTAAGTGATGTGAATAAGGAGACTGTCGATTAAATCATCCAACATGACAGATGTGTGACGACACGACAGATTGCTGAAATTACTCGTTCGTCATTGCGTAGTGTGGTATAACTGGTACAGTCACTAATGTACAGAAAAATCTGTGCACGTGGGGTGCCTAGATTATAGAGAAGACAAATGAAAACGATGAGGAAGAATTTGTGCGAGGGTCTCATGAAGACCTGTCCTGAAGAGGGGAAGCAGTATTTTGACGGCGTCATTATCCAGGATGAAGCATGGTGGTTTTTAATCGAATCTGAGAGAAAAATCTAATCCATGGAGTGGCGTCATCCGGGTTTCCCTCAGAAGAAGAAACCAAGACTTTCACGAACAGCAGGCCCAAAGGTGATGGCCTCCTTCTTCTGGGATCAGAGTGGTGTCATTTTCATTGACTTTTTGGAACCTGGCTCCACAATTAACCGGGACCACCACAGCTTCAGTGTCAGCTCATCGAACTACACCATGAAATGCCGAACCCCAACAGCCCTTATGACGCAGGAGAAAGTCAGGAAAATGGGTTGGAAAATTGTTCCTCATCCTCCCTACGGTCCGGACTTTGCTCCCTCTGATTTTTACCACTTTGGTCGTCTGAAGGCCCACCTGCGCAGTAAAACATTTGATAGTGAGAAAGACCTTATTTCCTGTCTCAAGCGATGGTGTAAAAGGCAATCCCCAGAACTTTTCCACATTTACCTCATGCAAAGAACGTTAGGCCACATGCGTCACAGCTGATGGAGGCTGCATTGAGTAGGGTCAATGTATAGCTAAATGTTCCAAGTACGTTCACAAAAAAATGTCATTCTCCTCTTGCAAAAAATAAAAAGGTTAGAGATGACTGTACAAAACTTTTTGAACGCCCGTTGTACATTATGTTGGAGAACTCCAGGACCTGATAGGTGATTATGTTCATAGAGTGAAACTAAGCGTCAAGATACTTGAGTTGGATTATACCGCACAATATTTGGTCCTTCATATCATTAAAGGACCAAGATCTGAGGATAGACACAGAGCGGTACTGTGTCAAGCACTATAGAATTACCAGCAGTTGCAGGAGCTGTCACGCTAGGTGCAGGGAATAATATATACTGACCAAAGAAGGCAGGTTAATCTTTAGATCAGCCGCACTTAAGAGCTTTGGATGAGACAAGGTAATCGTGGTAGAGGTCAGGGTAAATGTCTTGAGTGCGAAAGGAGAGGCCATATTCAAATATTTTGTGATCATAGTAGGGATGAAACAGAGAGCTGACAAATAAGAAGAGGGCGGCGGAGGAGAGTCAAAAACAGAAACCGTATAGCTATAAAGTTGCACACAAGGATAGGGATCCGCTCGTAACTTTTTTTATTTTTTTAATTTTTTATTTTATTTATTTATTTATTTTTTGGCCACCAAATTAAAGACGAACCTGTCAGCGGATTATTGGATGCTGGAAGCATCATCACGTCCACTGATCACTTTCCGATTGATAAGAGCCAACAACGTTGTAAATTTCCGCTAATACGATCTGACTGAGGAAGGTATACATCAACCAACAAACTACTGGTTGGGGGCATACGTAATGCTGAAGTCAAACGGCGAATTGTTAATTTCACGTGGAGTGTTGCGGTTGGCAGGAGAGCCAACACCGTGTTACTAAAAGAGGCCGAAATGCACTCGTTTTAGCTCACGCAGGGTGGCGTGAGGTCTGGAACATGACAAGGGAATTAGAATTGAGAAAAACGGACGTAGCTGGTGGAATACTTAACTTTAATCCATTAATGATGAACGTCGCTCTTGACGTTACATATTTCACAATATCAATAGTACTGATAATGGCGCCTTGCTAGGTCGTAGCAAATGACGTAGCGGAAGGCTATGCTAACTATCATCTCGGCAAATGAGAGCGTATTTTGTCAGTGAACCATCGCTAGCAAAGTCGGCTGTACAACTGGGGCGAGTGCTAGGAAGTCTCTCTAGACCTGCCGTGTGGCGGCGCTCGATCTGCAATCACTGATAGTGGCGACACGCGGGTCCGACGTATACTACCGGACCGCGGCCGATTTAAAGGCTACCACCTAGCAAGTGTGGTGTCTGGCGGTGAAACCACATTCGTCCCCCGCAAATCGGAGTACGGTTGTGGCATAAGGCTTCCGCCCGCCGTGGGGAGGACCCCATGTTGACGTATGCGACGAGGTAAGGAGCCTAACAACAGGCGAGGCTGTGCCACCCGCACCCTGCCATTCGGACCGCGGTGAGCTAGGAAACGCCTTCATGCGGTGAATGCGCCCGTGGAGAGACTGGAGGGGCCGAAGGGTCGACCTCCATCGGGCCGGGGCACCCGACGGGCGGAGACGACATATGGTCCGGAGCGGGCAAGAGTTCCATGTCGGAAGAGAACTGGTCACGGGAAGCGATCGGCGGCGCGTGACCCAGGGAGGCGCCCGGAAGTTGCAGCGACGCGTCCACTGCGGGCCTCGCCGGCGGGAGAACAGGCGGCGGCGGCGGTGGCGGCGGCGGTGGCGGCGGCGGCGGCGCGTCGCCATGGGGCAAAATGGAAGGCAGCGTCGGTAACACCTGGGGCTGAGGCGAGCCAGTAGATGGGTCCCAAGGACCCTGACCGGACGGCACCGTCGCTGAAAGCAGACTGCAAGCGGCAGATCCCGTGCGACGACAGAGGCGCAGCTGATTGAGATGCCGATGCATCTCACCAGAGGCCCCCAAAACCAGATACATAGCGCGTCCGAGGAAGCGAAGAATGCGCCCTTCGAGCCAACGCCGTGAACCTCGGTAGTGGCGATAGTAGACAAAGTCCGCTTCAGCAAAAGCAGGTGTCTCCCGCTGCACAGGAACCTGATGCGGCGGATGTAGCAAAGACATCAACGTTTGATGAGGGCGACCGTAGAGCAACTCAGCCGGCGAGCCACCATCTCGGGACTGAGAGCGATACAAGGACAAAAAGAGCAATAACTTGTCCTCCCGAGAATGCGACTCTTTCAACTTCAACATCTGTGACTTGAAAGTCCTGACCAATCGTTCAGCGGCACCGTTTGACTGTGGCGAAAACGGCGCGGACGTCAGATGTTGAATACCATTGGCCTTTCAGAATGACTGAAATTCTGCGGACATGAATTGTGGGCCATTGTCGGAAACAATAGTCTGTGGAAGACCTTCAATGCAAAAGATAGCGGATAACGCTTGGATGGTGGAAGATGACGTCGTGGAAGACATCCGGACAACAAAAGGAAATTTACTGAATGAATCTACCACAACCAACCATCGAGCATTCCAGAATGGACCAGCAAAATCAATGTGTAAGCGTTGCCAAGGGGAAGTGGCTTTTGGCCATGAAAAGAATTTCCGCTGTGGTGCTGATTGTTGTTCGGCACACACCATGCAAGAAGAGCACATATTCGTAATAACGGCACCGATTCCGAATCAAGTACAGTGCTGACGAGCAAGTTGTTTCGTTCCCACTATACCCCAATGTCCTTGGTGGACAAGCTGTAAGACAGAGGACTGTAACGAACGTGGTACCACGACCCTGGACTGATCATTATCAGAACGCAACAGCAAAACAACACGTCGTACAAAAAAACTCTCTTTGTGAGCAAAAAATCGGTGAACAAACGGGTCCCCGATCAGTGACTTTGACAAGGGCCATTGCGTAGCAACAAAACGCAGGACGGGAGCAAGGACAGGGGTCGGCAGCTGTGGCTGTAGCTACACGACGAAAATAAACCGGAAACGATTCGACCACGTCATCGGTTTCCGGATCAATGAACATGCAAGCAAGTTCGGAGGAATCGGATGCCCTATCCTCAGCAACAGGCAAGCGGGACAACGCATCGGCGTTTCCGTGCTTAGCAGTGGACCGATACAAGATATCGTAGCGGTACTGCGAGAGTAGAATAGACCAGCGAATGAATTTCTGCGCTGTACGTGGAGGTACAGGCTTGTTCCGATGAAAAAGCGATGTCAAAGGTTTGTGGTCTGTGCTTATGGTAAAGTGACGACCAAACAAGAAACCATGAAACTTTGTAACACCAAATACGAGAGCCAATGCTTCTTTCTCGATCTGTGAATAATTTCTTTGCGTAGACGAGAGCAATTTGGACGCAAAGGCAATACGGCGATCGTGCGATCCATCTTTGTGCGCAAGCACAGCATCGATCCCGAAATCCGATGCCTCCACCATCAACAAGAGGGGCTTCTGGGGATCGAATGGCGTAAGGCAAGTATTGGAAAGCAAAGCCGATCTCAACCGACGAAAGGCGCGTTCGCATTCCGTCGTCCAGACGAACGGAACACCCTTACGGCGTAAGCGATGGAGCAGAACTGAAATGGAAGAGGCATGCGGCACTTAGTGGTGGTAGTAATTTATTTTTCCCAGCGCACTCTGTAGCTGCTTCAAATTCTGCGGCGACAGCAAGTCTTGTATGGCACGGAGGTGCGTTGGACTGGGATGTATGCCTTGGGCAGTAAGTACATGTCCCAGGTATGGCAAATCCCGAGCAAAAAACACACATTTGTCCCTCCGCAAGCGAAGACTATTTTGTCGCAAGACCTGAAATAATGTTCTGAGATTGTCCATATGTTCTTCTTCCGTCTTTCCAGAGATCACAATATCGTCCAGATAATTTGCTGCGGTTGGGACCAATGCACAAACAGTTTGTAGATATTGCGGAAACAATGCAGGGCCGGATGCACACCCGAATGGCAGTCGTTTGAATCGATACAAACGAAGGTGCGTGTTAACCACCAAAACGCACTGCGATTCTTCGTCCACCGGTATTTGCAAGTACGCATCTGCGAGGTCCAACTTTGAAAAATATTTACCCGGACACAGTTTGTCAAAAAGATCTTCCGGGCGGGGTAAAGGAAAAGTTGCAATCACTAGTGGTGGATTCACTGTTGCCTTGAAGTCCACACAAAGTCTCAACTTTCCGGATGGTTTTGGCAAAAGTACTAAGGGTGATGCCCAGAGAGAAGCCTGCACACGTTCAATTACACCTTGTGATTCCAAATCGTGTATGCCTTGGCGACCTCACCACGCATTCCGCGCTCTGATAAATTTCGGTTGCGCTTTTACTTTCAGTTCCAGATGTGCTTTATAGTTATTAGCGCAACCGAGGCCCGGTGCAAAAATGTCTGCGAATTCTTCACATAGACGAGAAACACTGTCTGAAGGCGCAGTCTGGTTCACTGATAGGACCTGATTTACTATAGACAAGTTAAACAACTGAAATAAATCGAAACCAAACAAGTTCACTGTAGAAGAAGAACGAAGGACGTAAAATGACACAAGTTTTGTTTGTCCTTTGTATGTTGCAAGAAGGCTGCACTGTCCTAACACAGAGGTACCTTGACCTGAATAACTACTTAACTTAACATTTGCGGCACGCAACGGAGGTGTGCCCAGCAGTTTTAAGTGTCTTGATTGATCAGTCAAACTGCAGCTCCGGCATCGTGCTGGAATGGTATC
The DNA here is from genome assembly GCF_023897955.1 of Schistocerca gregaria. Classification (NCBI taxonomy): domain Eukaryota; kingdom Metazoa; phylum Arthropoda; class Insecta; order Orthoptera; family Acrididae; genus Schistocerca; species Schistocerca gregaria. The sequence continues at coordinate 509,716,017 of NC_064924.1, read as the reverse complement.
ACTTTGCCGTTAATGTCCAAGTCTACAAAAAGTTTATTGTCCTGCTGACGACAAGAGCGACTGTCTCGTGCAACGTGAACTGACACTGGTACATAATCACTTGCGACTTGACGGGAGTTCCGGCGATGTCGACGCACACTATTTTTGGTACGAACACAGTCACTGTTAGAGAGAGTGCCACTGCGCGGAGTGGAATGAACTACATGAATTTCCATGCGTGAAGTTTCGCGAGCCTGAGTATCCTTGGTTCGATTCCGATTCCGGCGCGAAGCAAAGGGCCTGGAACGGATTTGAGCTTCCGATCTGAGCTTTTTGTGGCAAACACTCTGAACATGTCCTTTTTTATTACAATAAAAGCAAATAGCTTGGCGTGGCGGGCAATTCTCACGCGAATGTTTAGTAGCACACCGCGGGCATGATTTGATCATTGCATTTGCTTGCCGGCACGGTACACGTGGCTGAGAGCCTGGCGGTAGCGACGCGGCCGGGCGCGAGGGCTGTTTACTGCTCCGTGCAGCTCGCCCGGCGGGCCGGTTAACCTGACACACTGCTGGCGAAGTTTCAAATGATTCTTGAGCAAAGTTAAGTGTGTCCTGCCGATCCAATATGTCCATTACTTCTTGAAGGGAGGGATTTACTAGTTTCAAAATCTGTTCCCTTATACGGACATCAGAAACGTTCTGTGCAACTGCATCACGTACTATAGTATCGGAATAAGGGAGTCCACATTGGCACTCAAAAGCACAATTCCTAGTAAGGCCTTGCAAGGTTGCAACCCACTCCCGATTAGTCTGACCTGCCGTACGTTTTGTACGAAAGAAGGTATACCTTATCGCAACTACATTGACAGATTCTTTGAAATATGCATCTAATGCAGACAAAATTTCTTCGTAGGACAGAGCTGCTACGTCGCGTCGGGGAAATAATTGAACTATCACACGGTACGTGTTCACGCCGACGGAAGATAACAAAAATGGCTGCCGCTCGTTACCTTGATACTGTAGGCGGCGAGATGGAATCAAAATTGGCGTGACCACTCCGTCCAGCTTACGAGTGCAGCATCAAAAGGTCGAAAAGTTGGTGCAACAGCGTGTTGTGGCTGCGTTAGCAGTGAAGCGGCTGCTGCCGCATCGTTTTGCATCGCACATTGACCCTGGACGAGCTGTCCAAGGGCATCCAGTAAGGCCTGCGTCTGCTGATTTTGTAACCTTAAAATTCGGACAGTACATCTGGAGATTGTGTCGAAGCCATTACACAATTAAATCATGGAAATATCGATAACAACGCCGTTTTGCCTCGTCGCCAATGTTGTGGTTGGCAGGAGAGCCAACACCGTGTTACTAAAGGAGGCCGAAATGCACGCGTTTTAGCTCACGCAGGCTGGCGTGAGGTCTGGAACATGACAAGGGAATTAGAATTGAGAAAAACGGACGTAGCTGGTGGAATACTTAACTTTAATCCATTAATGATGAACGTCGCTCTTGACGTTACATATTTCACAATATCAATAGTACTGATAATGGCGCCTTACTAGGTCGTAGCAAATGACGTAGCTGAAGGCTATGCTAACTATCGTCTCGGCAAATGAGAGCGTATTTTGTCAGTGAAGCATCGCTAGCAAAGTCGGCTGTACAACTGGGGTGAGTGCTAGGAAGTCCTTCTAGACCTGCCGTGTGGCGGCGCTCGGTCTGTAATCACTGATAGTGGCGACTCGTGGGTCCGATGTATACTACCGGACCGCGGCCGATTTAAAGGCTACCACCTAGCAAGTGCGGTGTCTGGCGGTGACACCACATGGAGAATACTAGTTAGGGTCATGGATAACCTTACAACAGGTCCGGCAATAGGGTCTGATTTTATAGCAAAAGTCGGTCTTATGCCTAACTGGGCCAATCGATATTTTCTGTTTAAGTCTTCTAAAGAAAAGGAAAATATATATTTATCAACATCAGGCTGCGGGTGACCAAGGGAAGGTAACGGCAACCACAACCACGGGTACAGTTGTGTGAAACGATAGATCACTTCCAGCATTTGTCAGATGAAGACAAGACAAAGATGAAAACCTTGTGTGATAAGTTCCTTGATGTTCTAAATGAAAGATCAGGGCTTACCCACTTGATGAAAAATAACATTGAGGTAAGCGATGAGGTGCCCGTTCAGAGACCATCTTATAGATTGTCACCTTCTCGCACGAACAGCTAAAGCTAGCGGTAGAGACATTGTTACAGCAGGGGGATATTCAACGATTTCTCTCACCAAACTGACACACAATATTTTTAACGCAACACAATCTGACTTTCAATAATCCGTACAAAAGAATGGCCCTGACTAACATAACCTATACCTTTATTGAATCACTTACCTCAAAAAAATCTTCGATACTCGAACTACTGCAATACAGCGAGCGCCAATACTGCCAGCTAAATAAAAGATTCTAACTACTGAAGGTACTAACTACTGATAGGCATACTTAGCAAATGAAAGATTTTGATAGAGAACAAACAATGTATTTACCTTATTAATGTTCAAAAGTCATCATATATATATCAGTTCATGATACACACTATTACAAATTTACTCTTTCTGATGGAATCACGTCCAGATCGTCCGCTCTCAAAATTCTGCCATCTCTCTCCCAACATCCACCACTGCTGGCAGCTCACCTCCAATTGCACAACGCTACGCGCTGTTCACATCCAATTGCCCAACACTACAATAGCGAATGTTCCAACAATGCCAACCAGCCACTGACTGCACACAGCACAGCCAATCATTTTCATACAGAGCGCTACGTGACGTTACCGATATAAAAACCTGAATAGCCTACTTACAAGGTCTTATAGTGAATCTTGACGAGACTAAGTTCGCTTTCGATGGAGTTTCTTGGACATGTTGTCTTTGTGGAGGATCTCACTATAGACAACGAAAGTATTAGGTCGATTATAAAGCTTCCTACCCCGTGTGAAATGAAATAGGTTGCAAGATTTAGAGGCAATACCAGTTTTTCTAGGAAGTTTATTCCTGGATTTGCTCAGAAGATAGCCCCCTTGAATGAACTGAGGAAAACAGGAGTGAGATTTCAGTGGGGGGGGGGGGGGGGAGTTTCAAGAAGCTACCTTTCTCGCTGGTGTAGGTAAGACGTTTATTCTAAAGACAGATTCATCACAATCAGGTGTAGGGGTCATCCTGTCACAAGAACGCGAGGAACAGTGTCGTTCAGTTGCCCATATTTCACGTTCCCTTAATCACTAGGAGCAATGGTATTCTGCATGCGAGCCTGAAGCCTTGGCTGTCTCATTTGTCCTGGAAAAGCTTAAGACGGGTTAGGAGCTCCTTATGTTTGAACTTGAGAGTGACTGGTCGAGTGCGTCAGCATTACTAACAGCGATATCAAGTTCAGCAGTAAGTGTTTGGTTCTGATCCGAATCTCGGATGAGAGTGTCCACACATTCCAACACTGCATGAGGCGCAGCTGCGTGTGACTGGCCGACAAGCTGGAGCTCGGACAGGTTTGCGGGACCTTGTTGCGATGTTTGCAGAAGCCTCGCCCAACGACTCACCGTGCTTTTGTTCAGTGCTGTGCTTCCGAAAGGATTCTGCAAGCTCCTATGAATATTTGTGGTGCTCTGTTTCCGGCCAAAAGAAACTAAAAGACAGCTCTCTGCTAGAAACGCATCTCCGTAAGAAATACAATTTTGAAGGCGACATGGATGGCTGCCACTTTTCGGGACTTCAAAATTCTATAGAGGCTGAAGCTAGTATATTTCACGATGTCCTACAACAACCTCCAAATTTTTTAAACCAAAACTGGATGAGAAAAATAATGAGTATCATTACTTGCTGAATGCCTCTCATAGATTGATGTAAATGAGGTGAGACTGGCTCTGGGTGGACGTCAGTTACAGGTTTAGTACAGCGGAATTTATGCCATGTTTCACGGGTGAGAACGGTATGATACATCATTGCTTGTAGCACACTGCACAGCTCGCGTTGATACAGCAACAAATCGAGGAACTTCATTCGTGGTGCGTTCACGGGCACGTCGGAACACAATGGTTCCTGCCTGCCTTTGTGTCACACGTTGCCGATTATCCAAATTGCTGCGCCGATTCCGTACAACCCACTGTCATACAGGGGCCCCACTTCACACCGACGACTCGACGTCAGTGTTGGAGTGTAACATGACCGCTTTGTGACAGTTCAAGATCATCTTCGGCACTGCAAAGCGACCACTGTACACATTAGCTCTCGAACTGACCATGGTGTCAGGTATGCCTCCGTCGTTGGAGCCAACATATTTCGATATCGGCTTCTGGCACTCTGCTCAGTATTTACAGCCGAGCTCTTTGCCCTCCATCAGGCCACAGAGTACATACAGAGACACAGACTTTTCAATTGTCTCCTCCACCACAAGATGATTATTGTGTCCTCTGATCAGATTCTCTCAGCGCCCTTCAAAGTCTATGTGGTCTGTAGACCGTTCACCCCTTAGTGCAACGGGTCCAGGAAAACTATCACTTGCTCACTCTTGATGGAGCCACTGTGCTGTTTATGTAGTTTCCTGTTCTTGTCGGTGCGCCAGGAAACGAGGTTGCTGACGCTGCTGCCAAGGCAGCAGTTCTCGTACATCAGCCCACTAGTTCCTAAATTCCCTCCAATGATATCTGTGTTGCCGTCTGTCAGGAGATGGTGTCCCTTCGGCATCGCCTTTGATACTCCCTTCAAGGGAATAAGCACCGGCTTATTACGCCTCTCCCAGTGCCTTGGACGACCTCCTCTCTGCTCTCTCGCCGGAAACAAGTCATTTTAACTAGGTTGCGTGTTGGACACTGCCTTTTTAGCCATCGTCATTTGTTAAGTGGCGCTCCCCCATCACTTTGTAACATGGCGTCCATGTTTTAAATGTCCGCCACTTCCTTACGAAATACCCATTTCTTAGCCCCTCACATTCCCCCTTGCGTTTGTCGTCTCAGTTATCGGCAGTTTCAGCGAATGACCTATACTTGAGTATTGTTCATCAGTGTGGGATCCGTACCAGATCGGGTTGACGGAGGAGATGGAGAAGATCCAAAGAAGAGCGGCGCGTTTCGTCACAGGGTTATTTGGTAACCGTGATAGCGTTACGGAGATGTTTAGCAAACTCAAGTGGCAGACTCTGCAAGACAGGCGCTCTACATCGCGGTGTAGCTTGCTCCCAAGGTTTCGAGAGGGTGCGTTTCTGGGTGAGGTATCGTATATATTGCTTCCTCCTACTTATACCTACCGAGGAGATCACGAATGTAAAATTAGAGAGATTCGAGTGCGCATGGAGGCTTTCAGACAGTCGTTCATCCCGCGAACCGTACGCGACTGGACCAGAAAAGGGAGGTAATGACAGTGGCACATAAAGTGCCCTCTGCCACTCATCGTTGGGTGGTTTGCGGAGTACAAATGTAGATTTAACTAGGCTGTTTAGGTTTTCTTATTGGTAAGGCCGCCGCCACCTAGCGCTCTGTATGAAAACCACTGGCTGTGCCGTGTGCAGTTTGTGGCTGGTTTGCATTGTTGTCTGCCATTGTAGTGTTGGGCAGCGGCAGCTGGATGCTAACAGCGCGTAGCGTTGCGCAGTGGGAGGTGAGCCGCCAGCTGTCGTGGAAGTGGGGAGAGAGATGGCGGAGTTTTGAAATTTGTAAGAATGGATGTCATGAACTGATATATATATATATATATAACTATTGAGGTAAATACATTGTTTGTTAATTATTAAAATCTTTCATTTGCTAACTGTGCCTATCAGTAGTTAGGGACTTCCGTAGATTGAATCTTTTATTTGGCTGGCAGTAGTGGCGCTCGCTGTGTTGCACTAGTTCGAGTAACGAAGATTTTTGGTGAGGTAAGTGATTTGTGAAAGATATACACTCATGGAAATTGAAATAAGAACACCGTGAATTCATTGTCCTAGGAAGGGGAAACTTTATTGACACATTCCTGAGGTCAGATACATCACATGATCACACTGACAGAACCACAGGCACATAGACACAGGCAACAGAGCATGCACAATGTCGGCACTAGTACAGTGTATATCCAACTTTCGCAGCAATGCAGGCTGCTATTCTCCCATGGAGACGATCATAGAGATGCAGGATGTAGTCCTGTGGAACGGCTTGCCATGCCATTTCCACCTGGCGCCTCAGTTGGACCAGCGTTCGTGCTGGACGTGCAGACCGCGTGAGACGACGCTTCATCCAGTCCCAAACATGCTCAATGGGGGACATATCCGGAGATCTTGCTGGCCAGGGTAGTTGACTTACACCTTCTAAAGCACGTTGGGTGGCGCGGGATACATGCGGACGTGCATTGTCCTGTTGGAACAGCAAGTTCCCTTGCCGGTCTAGGAATGGTAGAACGATGGGTTCGATGACGGTTTGGATGTACCGTGCCCTATTCAGTGTCCCCTCGACGATCACCAGACGTGTACGGCCAGTGTAGGAGATCGCACCCCACACCATGATGCCGGGTGTTGGCCCTGTGTGCCTCGGTCGTATGCAGTCCCGATTGTGGCGCTCACCTGCACGGCGCCAAACACGCATACGACCATCATTGGCACCAAGGCAGAAGCGACTCTCATCGCTGAAGACGACACGTCTCCATTCGTCCCTCCATTCACGCCTGTCGTGACACCACTGGAGGCGGGCTGCACGATGTTGGGGCGTGAGCAGAAGACGGCCTAACGGTGTGCGGGACCGTAGCCCAGCTTCATGGAGACGGTTGGGAATGGTCCACGCCGATACCCCAGGAGCAACAGTGTCCCTAATTTGCTGGGATGTGGCGGTGCGGTCCCCTACGGCACTGCGTAGGATCCTACGGTCTTGCCATGCATCCGTGCGTCGCTGCGGTCCGGTCCCAGGTCGACGGGCACGTGCACCTTCCGCCGACCACTGGCGACAACATCGATGTACTGTGGAGACCTCACGCCCCACGTGTTGAGCAATTCGGCGGTACGTCCACCCGGCCTCCCGCAAGCCCACTATACGCCCTCGCTCAAAGTCCGTCAACTGCACATACGGTTCACGACCACACTGTCGCGGCATGCTACCAGTGTTAAAGACTGCGATGGAGCTCCGTATGCCACGGCAAACTGGCTGACACTGACGGCGGCGGTGCACAAATGCTGCGCAGCTAGCGCCATTTGACGGCCAATACCGCGGTTCCTGGTGTGTCCGCTGTGCCGTGCGTGTGATCATTGCTTGTATAGCCCTCTCGCAGTGTCCGGAGCAAGTATGGTGGGTCTGACACACCGGTGTCAATGTGTTCTTTTTTCCATTTCCAGGAGTGTAGATTAATGTTAGTCAGGGTCATTCTTTTGTAGGGATTATTGAAAGTCAGATTGCGTTGCGCTAAAATTGTTGTGTGTCAGTTTAAGCACAGTTACGTATAATTTTTCTAAGGGGATGTTTCAAGGTGTAGATGTAGGCGCGCGGGCTATCTACCACGTTTTTTTCTTTTTTTTTCGGCTTAATAATATGGCGAAGGCCATTTAATTTTTAGTTCCGGTCCTCCGTTTCTGTATGGTGTCTTTTGTAGCCCTTTCTCCACGTCCCTAGGTGTCTTCTCTTACGTCTATTGGGATAGACATATAGTCGTTTTTTAACACCGCTCTGTCTTCGTGTTGTATAGTTCTGACTTGGGCTCGTATGGCCCCAGTTGTTTTCGCACCCTACAACAAAACAAAACCATAGCTGTGCTCTTTAAAGGGGACGATTTCTTAAGCGTAGTCAGATAAGAACACGAGCATAATCGGAGGGCGTGGAAGGTGACAGCAGACGCCTATCACAGCAATCAGATCGTGACAGAGAGGCCGACGCGGGTGGACGGACCCGCGAGCGAATTTCCATCCGAGCATCGTCCCCCCTCGCGAGCGAAAGCTGCAGCAATCGGCGGCCACCCTCGCTGTCGGTAGCTTCCTCCGGCGCGCCATAAAACAAAGGGGTGAGGATGCGGGCGCGCCCCCTCCGCCGCCCCGCGGCTGCCGTAAATTTTGTATCGCGAGCGCCCACGGCCGGACGGACAGCACGGGGCGACACGGAAGGCGCAGCCGCGCGCGCAATCTTGGGGCTCGCTCCAAACGAGAACAAACCGCCCGCTATCTGCCGCGAGCCAGAGATTGCCGGAGGGTGGCCGGCGACGGCGCAGGAGGGGGGAAAGAAAATACGCCGCCAGTGCGAAAGAAATCTTGCGAGAGAAGGGGACGCGAGGGAGGCGCCCGCACGGCGGAAGGGCCGCCCGCGCCGTCCTGAAATATGCACGAGTGCGTTCTGCTCCGTATAGCGTGCTGAAGCGCGCACCCGCTAGAGGTCGTAATTTCACGGCCGGACTTGTTCCGGGCAGGCCGGTGGGGAGTCTGTGCGGTGGCCGAACGCGCCCCTCTGCTTAGTCCGCTGTCACCTGCAGCCACACCGAAGCTTCCTAGAGCGGCCCCGACAAACACCCTAGCCCTCCTGGTACTTCTGAAATAATAATAAACCGGTCGGTTACAACTTTCTTAACGACGCTTTGCGCACGGAGTAGCTTCGCGGTTACAGGCGCTATGTCACGGATTGCGCGGCCCCTCCCGCCGGAGGTTCGCGTCCTCGCTCGTGCATGGGTGTGTGTGTTGTTCTTAGCATAAGTTGGTTTAAGTAGTGTGTAAGTTTAGGAACCGATGATCACAGCAGTTTGGTCCCTTACGAATTCATACAGCCGGCCGGGGTGGCCGAATGGTTCTAGGCGCTCCAGTCCGGAACCGCGCGACTGCTAGGGTCGCAGGTTCGAATCCTTCCTCGGGCATGAATGTGTGTGATGTCCTTAGGTTAGTTAGGGTTACTTAGTCCTAGTGGACTGATACCCGCCAGGGTAGCTGAGAGCGCTAACGCGCTTCTTCCTGGACTCGGGTTGGCGCACCGGCCGCGGATCGAATCCGACCGCGGAATGACGACGAGGGCCGATGTGCCGGCAGGCCTGGTTGTGGTTTTTAGGCGGTTTTCCACATCCCGCTACGTGTATACCGGGTTGGTCCCCATGTTCCGCCCCAGTCACGCGGCTTGCAGACATCTGCACACATTCATACTATTCCATAGATTACACTCGACGTAAACTGTTGGGTATAGTAACTCCGTGCCGGGGGATAAGGGGGGGGGGGGGGGCGGCAGGAAGGGAATCCGACCACCCCTTAAACATTAACGTGCCATATCCGATCAACGATGGCTGACCCTGCGTAACTGCAGGACGAGTCTCAAGCGATAGATAGAGTTGTAGGGGACTCATGACCTCAGATATTAGATCCCCTAGTCCTCAGAGCCATTTGAACCATTTTTGAATTTGAATTCACACACATTCGAACATTTTAACGACCTATTTTGTGTTCGACTTGTACACATTCGTAAGGAGAGTCTGGCTACAGAGTGGTGCGGCAGTTGTAGTCGTACAAAAATCTGAAAAGAAGCAGAAATGATTAGTGATGAAATTAATGGGGTAGGACGTCAGACGGACCGACTTGGAGCAGGAGACGCGCCACAGAACATTTTAATTTCAACTGTCTATACTTTTACAAATAAATTCATAAAACTTTGTCAGCATGACCAGGAACGATATAGGATTCACGCCCATAGCAGTAGAAGTTCAAGAACATAACAAAGAACTTTTTTTTTACATGTGATAGTTAATCATTTTTCACTTACTATTAGATGCATTTGTTGCTATAGGTACACTTTTCTCCATAAGTAAGAGAGATTCTTCGATGATTTTTTACAGCGTAGAAACCATACTCTCAGGTCTATGAAACAGTTGAATTTATATGATTTATGAAAAAATGAATGAGCTGTTATATTTTAAACTTCAGGGTTTGAAACAAATTCAAATATTATAGTTAATTATCTCAACTTTTATCATAGTTTTTAATAGGTGTGGAAAATTCTAGAGTTTTGCATTAACGATTTTGTTTTTAATAACAATCTCTCTTACCTATGAGGAAATGTGTACCTATAGCAACAAATGCAGCTAATACTAAGTGAAAAAAAGATAAAAATTCACATGTAAAAAAAATTGATATATTTTTGAACTTACACTGCTGTGAGGGCGAATACTGAATCCTTCCTGGCCATGCTGACAATGTTTTATGAATTTATTAGTAAAAGTATAGACAGAGAAAATTAAAACGTATTGTAGTGCCTCTCTTGTTCCAAGTCGGCCCGTTTGACGTCCTACCCCTCTTAACACAGTAAACAAAGACTTTACTTAACTGGTAGCTTTCTCCAAGGGTCTGGAGACTCATTACAAATACTGCAGCAACAAATAGAGACTAGCTATCAATGTCAGCAAGCACGAGGCTCTCTGAACTAAATCCCAAATGAAGGTGACAGAGCGGTGACTAGGCCTCGTCTGCGTCACATCACGTAACAAAGAGGATACCAGTGCGAGCGGACTACGTGGTAGCTACCAATAGTCCTACATTGTGGCGGCAGAGGTCGCTCGCAGTCAAGAGCCACTGGTAGCGTGGCTCAGTGGGCGAGCACCGCTGTGTCCGCCAGAATCCCGCTCGACCGCTATCAGCATCTGACGGAAATTTGTCATTCTGTTACCACCTTTTACGCCTATAGGATGTTATCAGTGTGTGGTACACAACTTTAGTGTGGCATTTTTGTCCCATGTCGACAAACATGTTGTTAGAAGTGTAGAAAGGCTTACGTTGCTGCATGCCAACAGGTAGTTAAAATCAGTATCTCCGGAGGCTGGGAATTGCGGGTTTATAATGAATTCCAAAACCATCCCACAAAACGACACGTGCTCATGGAGTGTGAGTGTGAGGAGCCGTGCCGCACTGGAGCGTACACAGAATGCGGTGATTCACACAGCGCGGCTTGACGGTAAACGTACAACTTTGTTTTCCAGTATTAACTGTGTAAATGTTTATATGCGACTACAAATAGACTATTGGCATTATCCGCACAGACAGCTTTCTAACAATGATTTCAGGAAACCCTAAACCAAGCTTACGTCGTAATTAGAATTTTATGTAATATTGACAGTATTGATGGACTAAAAGAACCAAACAGAAACACGCTCTGTGCTGGCAGACATAAAACAATGAAAGTAGTTCACTACTCAGTTTTCGATTAGTATTCAAGCCGACAACATGTAGTTATTGCAAATAAATATTTCGTATAGCTCAACTTCAATGTCCGCAGCTCGTGGTCGTGCGGTAGCGTTCCCGCGCCCGGGTTCCCGGGTTCGATTCCCGGCGGGGTCAGGGATTTTCTCTGATGACTGGGTGTTGCGTGATGTCCTTAGGTTAGTTAGGTTTAAGTAGTTCTAAGTTCTAGGAGACTGATGACCATAGTGCTCAGAGCCATTCAACTTCAATGAAAGAATTATTCCGCCTCAGAGAACGTTTACGTGCGACATCGCGTGTATGACGCCTCGTTTGGTCTTTATAATCGCGCGGAAATAATTTTATGTTCTTGCAGCAGAGCTCGATGAGTGATGATTAGACTGGATCATTCTGTTTCGATACTTCCATTGCAGTAGCGTTTACAGCGGTGTGGTTTCTTTTTCGTCCTTTCCCTGCACCTACTTGTGAACTCGTCTTAGCAGATCGCCTGTACGAGAGCCGAGCAGAAACCTACCGTACTGTAACTCGCACCAGACTGCGAAGGTGGAAATACTGGCAAAACTTCGGTATATTCTGAGGTTGAGAATTACACGTTCACTACCAAGCCCGTGTCTAACCCTAACACAGTCATGCACGAAGCCTTTCATTCACTTTAGAAAGTTTATGGTAATGTATTTCCGGAAATCTGAACAGCTACTAAGCACGGATAGTTCTTAAATGAAAATGCTCCTCACAATATTAAGGTTACCGGTGTCTAACGCACTCAAGTTTTTAGTGACCCATCTGCCGAATATGCCACGCGGAGTTACTCTCTTTCCTCGTACACAAAATTACTTAAGAAATCCGTACTTTCTAAAAAAAAAATTAGCTTTCATTTTACCATAAACGTACTTAACATATTATGATACAAAATTCCCCGTCTTCTGCATTCACATTGTCTTAAAACTTTCTCACACTTCAGTATTCAGTAGTAGAACAATGGTCTACGCATTTGCTTTGGAGCACATTCAAGCATCATTCACACTATTACTGAAAGCATACACAAAACTGTACAAACATAAATAAACAAAAAGCCTTCAAGAAATAAACAGAACAATTCACAAAACATTCTCTTGATCTGTTTCTTGAATGTCTATGTCCGCTACTGTACTCCGGTGGATGAAAACTAGAACTACGTACTCGATTGAACTCGCTTCAGACCATCTGTCACTGTGCACGTATGAGTCATTCTCTCAATACACGTGCTCTAGACTAGAGCGATATAAGGCGTAACGCCTAACGTTGAGAATTCTGCACTTACCATTTCATCAATCACAGTTGACTGTTTGCAGGTCTCAATACACGACCGGCGGACATCGAGACCTCTTTACAAAACACAAGGCAAGCCCACTTCTTCTAGGGAACTTGCACGCGAGCTGAACCTTCTCATTATGACTTGGTCAACGTAGCCGTCCACCTCCACTGGGCCCTTCCGGCGTATTGGGCACTGCCTTTTTAGCCATAGTCATTTTGCAAGGTGGCGCTACCCCACCACTTTGTACACATTGCGCACAAATTTGAACTGTCTACCAGTTCCTGATGCAATGCCATTTTTTTAAACGGTTAAGTTCCCGCTTGGGTTTGACGTCTGGGTTATCGGCCGTTTTAGCAAATGACGCTGGGGCTTTCGAACGTGTTTTACTTTTTACCCGCCGAAGTACTATGGCGAAGGCCATTTAATTTTTAGTTCAGGACTTCCGTTTCTGTATGGTGTCTTTTTTTAGCCCTTTTTCCAAGTACCTGTTTTTAGCTGTCTCTTATTCTGCCTATTGGGACTGATGTATATTCGTTTAACTCCTCTCTGTGTTCGTGTTCTATGACCCCACGCGTCTTTTGTTCCCTAAAGCAAAACAGAACAAAACAAACGTAGTTCTCCAAACGAAACAATTCGTGACGAAGTATTCCCTATATTTCCAGGTCCGACGCAGTTATATGTCGCGATACGGACGTCCCTCATATCTCGTCATAATTAAGTTATTATTTAGGCAGTGCGGCAAAAATTTAAAAGAAGCCGCTACAAATGGCTTACTATGCCAGTAAACAACGGTTAATTCTAAAAAGAATGTGCTAGAAGCACTTGCGAAGACGTCGTTCATTCGTTTCTTTTACCTACTCTTTTAATAATTGTAGAAGGAACTGAAGTACATTAAATTTATGTTACTGTTTACATCGAAATATCTGTCTTGGCTGCTAAAGCCATCGGTGCATGTTGGAAGGTACATATTGAACCACCAGCGACATTAGCATCCACCCCTTTCTAATAGATTTGCAGACGGTATGATGCCAGAAATTTTGTCAGGATTCCCCTTCATTAAATCTTTCGTTGTTGTAGTTTTCAGTCTGAAGAACAGATTGATCAGCTCTCCACGCTACTCTATCCTGTTCCAGCCTCTACATCAGAGACTAAATGCTGCAACCACCAACTGTATGTAGCTGCTCACTGTATTGAACCCACGGCTTACCTCTACAATTTTTAGCCTAAACATTTCCCTCTATTAGAAAATTGACGATTCTTTCGTGTGTCCTAACAAGCAACGCCTTCTTTTAGTCAAGTTCTATCATAAATTTCTTTTTTCTCCATTCGAATCGGCACCTCCTCAAAAAATGGTTCAAATGGCTCTGAGCACTATGGGACTTAACTTCTAGGGTCATCAGTCCCCTAGAACTTAGAACTACTTAAACCTACCTAACCTAAGGACATCACACACATCCATGACCGAGGCAGGATTCGAACCTGCGACCGTAGCGGTCGCGCGGTTCCAGACTGTAGCGCCTATAACCGCTCGGCCTCTCCGGCCGGCAGGCATCTCCTCATTAGTTACTCGAGCTACACATCTTGTCTTCAGCACTCTTCTGTAGCACCATATCTCAAAAGCCTCTATTCTCCTTTTTGTCTGAATAGTTGATCGCCCCGTTTCCTTTCCTTACAGCGCTACTCTTCAGACATGTGCCTTCTGTAAAGACTTCCTAACACTCAGATCTATATTAGATGTTGGCACATTCCTCTTTTTCAGAAATGTTTTTCTTGCTAGAATAAGTAAGTCTGCCTTTTATTATCTCTCTACTCCGGCCATCGCGACGTATTTTACTGCACACATAGCAAAACATATGTGCAACTTAAGTGTCTCATTTCGTAACCTAACTATTTCAGTATCGTCTGATTAATGCGACTACTTTCCGCTACCTCTGCTCCTCTTTTGGTTATCTTCAGCTTATAAACGCACTTCAAGAGGCTTCCTATTTCCATCAACTGTTATTCCAAGTCCTTTGCTGTCTCTGATGGAATTACAGTGTCATCAGCAAACCTCAAAGTTTTAATTTTTGTTCCAGAACTTTGATTGCCTCTTCGAAATCGTCATTACTTTCTTTTACTACTTGCTCACTATAGAGAGTATGACATTGGGGATAGGCTGTAACCCGTGTCTCACTCCCTTTTCAGTCACTTCTTCCCTTTCATGGTCTTTGACCATAATAACGACAGTCCGCTTTCTGTAGAAGCTGTAAATAACGTTTCGCTCCTTTTATCGTATCCCTGCTACCTTTAGAATTTCTAACGGTATATTACAGTTAACGTTGTGCAGAGCTTTTCAAGAAAGCTATAAACTTACATTCCTGTTTTCTAAGTGTATCTTTTAAGACAAATCGTAGGGGCAGCATTGCCTCTCGTATTCGTATATTTGTGTAGAACCCAACTGGTCTAGCTTTAGATCGCACTCTACAGGTTTTTCTATTCTTCTGTAAAGAATTCATCTCAGCGCGTTTGAAAAAATTACGTATTAAACATACTTTTCGGTAATATTCATTCCTTTCAGCACCTGTCTTCTTTGGAACTTGGAGTATTATAACGGGTATTCTAGTGAAGACGAACGAGATGGAAAAAAGCAATAAATGGTTTATTACATTAATACGAGAAACTTCATTCACCTACACACACACACACACACATCAATGATGAAGGATGAAAATTTGTGCCAGGCCGTAAGTAGAGCCCGGATGCTTCAGTTCTCTAGAATGGTTGCCTTAACCTCGTCGAACAACTGGGCACGTATCACGGACGACGCAAATTTGCAGTCTGCCAAGGCGCAAGTAATACCCCCATCCATTAGACCCACTGCTCTGAGCATTCGCTAGACCCTGCTACTATATTTGGAAGGGATGACATGTACAGGGTGTTCAAAGAAAAGCTTTGAGAGGCAGTAGTACTCACCGAAACAAAAACAAAGTAAGTCTAGTAACCATGAGTCCGGAAATGCATATTTTCTTCGATAAACACGTGTTTACAGGAGTTTTACAACGTGGCGTCCATTCATGACTCTGCACCCACTTTTCCTACAGCGCAACGAATGACGCACGTTTTTGGAATACCCAGTTGTTGGTGAGACTGCAGGCACGCATTCAACACGCGACCCTGTAGTGTCCGCACATCGTTGGTTGGAATGGCGTAGGCCAATTCCTTCATGTATACCCGTAATGAAAAGCCTATAGGACTGAAGTGTAGGGAACGAGCAGTCCCTTGGTATGGCACCCTTTCCCCTCCCCTCCCCTATCCCCATCCCCCCTCCCAACCAATCTAGAGGCCTTGAAGTATCTGCGTCAGATGGTTGCGCACATTGTGACAAAAGTGTACTGGTTCGCCATTGTGTATGAACCAAATTTGTATTCGTTGCTACAGTGGCATAGCCTCCAGCAAGGTACGCGATACATCAGTGGGAAAGTCCAGACAATGCGCCCCAGTTAACGTTTGTGGTAGCACCAATGACCATGTTAATCTATCGCCAAGTGCACCTGCCAATATTTTCGTTGAAAATCGATGTTGATACCCTCTTGCCGGAATTTCTTGGGGATTTACATCTGCCCGTAAATGCTGATTGTGGAAATTCACAACACCGTCTCTTGTGAGCCTTGCCTTATCGATAAATAAGATCTTGGATGTGAACAGTGGATCTGTAGCACACTTCTTCAACATCCATTGTCCCAACCACTGTGTGCCATGATGATCCTGTGTCCTTAGGGCCTGAACGCGCTGTAAATGATACGGGTACAGCAACTGTGCTAATCGTTGCACGTCGCACACTGGTCCCACAGATTTCTTCCACTAAACGTAGCACGCGCTCCTCCTCGTCAGGTGTGCGGACTGAGTGGGGTCTTTCACTGTCAGGCTTCCCAGGTGCAAGGGTACCTGTGTGACCCAGATGCTGGGAAAATCTGCAGAACAGCTTGTCACAGGGTACTCTCCGCTGTGGATGCTTTTCAGCATAGAGGGTAAGGGCTCGCAGGCTACGTCCATTTGCTAAACCATAACAGAATATTATATCCGCCATTTCACTTGTCGAGTACTAGGCTTCCAATTGTAACAAGTGGCGGAAGAGAGAAAATGTAAATATACTACACCATTTGCATATACAAACAGCGCAATAACAGTAAACACATAAGTGAATCCGCGTTTGGAAGGAAATAAACCACCTTAATACGTACCCAGGGTTGACAGTAATGTACAAGGCACACAAACATAACGAAAACTAACTTAGCTTACAAGACGACTCGAACCACAAAAATGACTGTAGACCTAGAGTATTGTGAGTAAGACCCTGCACACACATTTGAAGGAGCGCCCAATGCAAAGACTGTGCTGATATCCGCAACCAAAGAAGATAATGTAAATGTTATTCAGCTCCAGTCACCAACAACAGCCAAGATGAGAAACATAGAAGTAGATATCTTCGGTGCAGCAAAGCAGCTTAAAGCGCTTAATAAAGGCAAGGGCTCCAGTCTAGATTGTATAACAATCAGGTTCCTCTCGGAGTATGCTGATACAATAGCTCCATGTTCTTGTTGTGGTCTTCAGTGATGAGACTGCTTTGATGCAGCTCTCCATGCTACTCTATCCTGTGCAAGCTTCTTCATCTCCCAGTACCTACTACAACCTACATCCTTCTGAGTCTGCTTAGTGTAGTCATCTCTAGGTCTCCCTATACGATTTTTACACTCCACGCTGCCCTCCAATACTAAATTGGTGATCCCTTGATGCCTCAGAACATGTCCTACCAACCGATCCCTTCTTCTGATCAAGTTGTGCTACAAACTTCTCTTCTCCCCAATCCAATTCAATACTTCCTCATTAGTTACGTGATCTACCCATATAATCTTCAGCATTCTTCTGTAGCACCACATTTCGAAAGCTTCTATTCTCTTCTTGTCCAAACTATTGATCGTCCTTGTTTCGCTTCCATACATGGCTACACTCCATAGAAATACTTTCAGAAATTGCTTCCTGACACTTAAATCTATACTCGATGTTAACAAATTTCTCTTCTTCAGAAACGCTTTCCTTGCCATTGCCAGTCTACATTTTATATCCTCTCTACTTCGACCATCATCAGTTATTTTGCTCCCCAAATAGCAAAACTCCTTTACTACTTGAAGTGTCTCATTTCCTTATCTAATTCCCTCAGCATCACCCGACTTAATTCGACTACATTCCATTATCCTCGTTTTGCTTTTGTTGATGTTCATCTTATATCCTCCTTTCAAGACACTATCCATTCCGTTCAACTGCTTTTCCAAGTCCTTTGCTGTCTCTGACAGAATTACGATGTCATAGGCGAACCTCAAAGTTTTTATTTCTTCTCCCTGGATTTTAATACCTACTCCGAATTTTTCTTTTGTTTCCTTCACTGCTTGCTCAATATACAGATTGAATAACATCGGGGAGAGGCTACAACCCTGTCTCACTCCCTTCCCAACCACTGCTTCCCTTTCGTGATCCTCGACTCTTATTACTGCCATCTGGTTTCTATACAAATAGTAAATATCCTTCCGCTCCCTCTATTATACCCCTGCCACCTTCAGAATTTGCAAGAGAGTATTCCAGTCAATATTATCAAAAGCTATCTCTAAGTCTACAAATGCTAGAAACGTAGGTTTGCCCTTACTTAATCTAGCTTCTAAGATAAGTCGTAGGGTCATTATTGCCTCACGTGTTCCAACATTTCTACGGAATCCAAACTGATCTTCCCCGAGATCGGCTACTACTAGTTTTTCCATTCGTCTGTAAGGAATTCACGTTAGTATTTTGCAGCTGTGACTTATTAAACTGATAGTTTATTAATTTTCACATCTGTCAACACCTGCTTTTTCGGAATTGGAATTATTATATTCTTCTTGTAGTCTGAGGGTATTTCGCCTGTCTCGTACATCTTGCTCACCAGATGGTAGAGTTTTGTCAGGACTGGCTCTCCCAAGGACGTCAGTAGTTCTAAAAGAATGTTGTCTACTCCGGGGGCCTCGTTTCGACTCAGGTCTTTCAGTGATCTGTCAAACTCTTCACGCAGTATCGTATCTCCCATTTCATCTTCATCTACATCCTCTTCCATTTCCATAACATTGTTCTCAAGTACATTGCCCTTGTATAGACCCTCTATATACTCCTTCCACCTTTCTGCATTCCCTTCTTTGCTTAGTACTGGGTTTCCAACTGAGCTCTTGATATTCATGCAAGTGGTTCTCTTTTCTCCAAAGGTCTCTTTAATTTTCCTGTAGACAGTATCTATCTTACCCCTATTGAGCTAACCCTCTACATCCTTACATTTGTCCTCTAGCCATGCCTGCTTAGCCATTTTGCACTTCCTGTCGATCTCATTTTTGAGACGTTGGGTTTTGTAACACATACTGTATTCGAACATTATGAAGTATCTCGATGAAAACGATTTGTTGACACATAGTCAGCATGGATTCAGAAAATATCGTTCTGCCGGAACACAACTAGCTCTTTATACTCAAATTCAGATCCACATTCATTCTCAAACAAACGTTCCAGATCCACAAATCCATCCAAAATTTCAGGTTCACCTCCATTAGTAGAACGATACGCACAGATTTCTTCCTCTGAAGTACCAATTCCAGCAGCTTCAACTAGCGGAACCTCTGCACATAAAACATCATTACTACCTTCCTTCAAAAATAATTCTCCAATATCCACCGATTCACACACAAATTCAACAACTGCTGACGCGACTAAGGCTACGCCGCCCTTAGAAGAAGCAAGGCAGTTAATGGAAGAGGCCTTACCCACACAATTTGATAGAATTCAAAATTCCAACCACCTCTCCTTCTGAAATTAGGAAGATAATAAACTCTCTCAAGAATAAAAGCTCACATGGAATTGATGGCATTTACAGCAGGATAATGAAAGTTGTTCCCAAGAAATAAATGAGATTCTTAGGCACATATGCAATAGCTCTCTGAAGCAGGGTATTTTCCCAGGTAGGCTGAAGTATGCCATTGTTAAACCACTGAATAAAAAAAGGGGACACGTCTGATGTCATCAGCTAGCTCCCAATCTTTCTTCTGACTGCCTTATCCAAAATTCTTGAAAAAGTAGTGTCTTGTAGAGTAGTTTCACACATTTGTAAAAATAAAGTTTTAACAAAATGTCAGTTTGGTTTCCAGAAGAGGTTTTTGACGGAAAATGCTATATATACTTTCACAAATGAAATATTAAATGCTCTGCGTAAACGGGAGTCACCCGTTGGGATTTTTTGTGATCTATCAAAGGCTTTTGTTTGTGTAAATCATGGAATACTTCTAGATAAGCTCAATTACTGTGGTATGAATGAGACAGTGCCCAAATGGTTTAAATCATACCTAAATGGAAGAGTCCAGAAAGTTGAAGTAAGCAGTTCACATAACATGCAAAGAACTGGTGATTTCTCAAATTGAGGAACAATCAAGAATGGGGTGCCGCAAGATTCGGTCTTGGGTCCTCTGCTGTTCTTAATATATATTAATGTCTTACCATTCTATATTCACAAAGATGCAAAGGTGGCACTATTTGCCGATGATACAAAAATAGCTATCACACCCAACAGACAAGAATTAACTGGTGAAATTGTAAACGATGTTTTTCAGGAAATCATTAAGTGGTTCTCTGCAAATGGGTTCTCATTAAACTTTGACAAAACACAGTATATACAGTCCAACACAGTAAATGGAACGACACTATTAATTAATATAGACTTCGATCAGAAATTGGTAGCTAAGGTAGAATATTCCTAATTTCTAGGTGTATGCATTGATGAGGGGTTGAACTGCAAAAAAACACACTGAAGATCTGCTGAAACTTTTGAGTTCAGCTACTTATGCTATTAGGGTCATCGCAAATTTTGGCGAAATACATCTGAGTAAATTAGCTTACCACGCCTATTTTCATTCTCTGCTTTCGTATGGCATCATATTCTGAGGTAACTCATCATTGAGTAAAAGAGTGTTCATTGCACAAAAGAGTGTAAGCAGAATAATTGCTCGAGCTCATCAAAAATCATCCTACGGGCACTTATTTAAAGACCTAGAGATATTCACGGTAGCCTCACAATATATATATTCACTTATGAAATTTGTTATTAACAATCCGAACGAATTCAAAAGTAGTAGCAGTGTACACAGGTACAACACTAGGACAAAGGATGATCTTCACTACCCAAGGTTAAATCTAACTATGACTCAGAAGTCTTTGGTCACTTACCTAATAGCATCAAAAGTCTGACAGATAGCCATATAGCATTTAAAAGGAAATTAAAAGCATTTCTTAATGGCAGCTCCTTCTACTCTTCCCCAAACTCCAAAAAAATAATTTAAAAATATTAAGTGTCATGTAATATTTTGTGTAATGTAATATCATGTATGGACATCTTTTATTAACCTGACACGTTCCACACCATTACGAAGTGTCGTATTCATGATCTATGGAGCAAGTACTAATCTAATCTAATCTTAACAATTTTCGCCATCACGATATCACCTGAAACATCATCACCTTCATCACTGGTTAGTACCTCTTTAGAATTTTCAATACGAGCTAACTCCACCAAATTCAGCTCTACATCAGCCTCCTTTTTGAACATAGAATCATTCACTGGAATCATGGTACGAGCACGGTAAATCTCTGGAGGAAGTGCTTGTGGGCTTAAGACGAGGTGGGATGACGTTAAAGATTGCCAAATGGGAATTTGTCCGCGCGGAAATTCAGTTTCTGGGACACACTCTTACATCTGAGGAAATTTTACCGAGTACCCAGAAACTAAAATCAATCACGGATTGTAAGAGGCCAACCAACAGAAAGCAAATAAAATCGTACCTCGAATTATGTGGGTTTTATCGAAATTTCTTTGGGGATGGAGGAATGACTAACCCAAATTTATGTAAATTATTAAAGAAAAACGCATCCTGGAAATGGATCGAGGAATGTGATAAAGAATTAACGAATATAGAGGATTAACTGTGTGTGAGCACAAGATGCTCTATTATCCCGACATGACACTTCCGTTCTGCTTGTCGTCGGACAGTTCACATTATGGGATAGGCTGCGAAATCTTCCAAGAAAACAAATCGACGGGAAGATAGATCACCGGAGTGTGGCTTTCGCCAGCCGCGTACTTAACAAACACGAATGCGGATACAGCATATCAGATACTGAGCTGCTTGCAGTTGTGTATGGATTCAAAAAGTTCCGTATGTATTTGGAAGGTCGAGAGGCAACAGTACTATCTGACCATAAGGCCCTTAGCTTTCTGCAGGACTGTAGAATACTAAATGACCGTTTGATGCGCTAAGCAATGTTGCAGCAGCAGTTTAGTTACCAGATACGCTGCATTAAAGGGACCGAGAATTGTATTGCCGATGATCTGTCACGGCTGCCGGTTGGAGAGAAAGACAATGAAGGGGAGGAGACAAAATAACGAATTTCAGCTGCTGTACATGAAAGGAGTACCGGGGGGAAAAGGAAATTTGTGCGGTCTGCAAAGGATATGCGGAGAGCGCAAAATGACAAACCGAACTGAAGAACATCAAAATCAACACTGACAGAAACGGCTACGAAAAAAAAAAATGCTATTTCAAGATCCACTATGGTGTGCTGTTTCGCAGAAAAGACGAGAAGACGGATCACTGGAGACTGTGCTTCCCAGAAAAATATGTGTAACAGCTAATAGATTACGTCTATGTAAGTCACAGTTATTACTGGGCCCAGATGTGCACTGAATGTATAGAGCAATACATCTATATTAATTACCTCTCCAGACGAGTACGCGTACAGCTAGCAACCTGTGATCGACATCAGCGAGTAAAATATTGCATTACAACTCAACAAGGGGAGTCGACATAAAAGTTTTCTGTGTTTGGTACCGCGTCATAATGTAAAAACTACTGCTGCTATAGAAAAGCTAACGTTTCCGACCCAGAAGAGGGCTGCTGCAATCGTGGCCGAAACGTTGGCTTTTCTATAGCAGCAGTAGTTTTTACATTATGACGCGGTACCAAACCCAGAAAACTTTTATGTCGACTGACTGTGGCCGCGGAAGCCTACGCAAATATATCAACAAGGGGAATTGCAATGTATAATTCCGACCAAGGTAGGAGAGTTACTGGCGGTTGACAATTTTGGCCCGCTGCCCATATGTATGAAGTACATATTTGTTGCTGTGGACCTCTTTTCAAAATTTATTAAACATTATCAGACCCTATTTGACAGCCAAATTAGAAAAGGATTTTTTAAAAGCGTAATTAAACCAGAAAGGCTGTTACCTGACACTAGTCTCAGTTTACATCAAACGTTTGGAACAAATTTATGAACGACCAGGGTATAAAACACATTAAAATATCCGAGTAGCACCGTCGAGTAACCCTTGAGAGCGGTATATGCGAGAAGTTGGACGACTGTGTCGGACTTACGCGAGTGATAGACACTCAAAATGGGTGGATTACTTATGTTCATTTGAGGCCGTTCTAAACAGCGTGAAAAGTAACCCAACTGGAAATTCGCCCTTGGAAGTGATGACGGGAGTCAAACCGAAATTTCTATTATCAGAAACCGTGGTGTTCCCGTAGCGCCAAACTCAGTGGTCCACTGAGAGGGAGCAGGCGGTAAAGTCCCGTATGGAGAAGTTGGCATCGGAAAGGAAGAAATGGCACCATGGGAGATACAAACCAATTAAATATAAAATAGAAGACAAAGTCCTAGTACGTACGAAAGTAAAAGTCCAGCGAAATGGTTGGAGAAATAAAAAAGTTGTTTGAGATATACTGTGGGCCATTTGTATTGGCAGATTTTCAGCACTTTAATCTCTACCGACTCAAATACCCTGTTTCAGGAAAACTTCTAGGATTAAGAAATGTGACAGAATTGAGACTGTACATTGAGAAGGGGAAAGTAGGTTAATAAATAAGTGTATCTGTGTATAGATTATAAGATTATTTGGAGGGGTAATGTGTAATGTTTTGTTTCAGCATTTGTTTTTGCTTGTTTGTTGTTTAGTAGCATGAGGATTTTTTTTTTTTTTTTTTTTTTTGGCACAAGGTCTGTGCAATTATAAAGGGATAGTTTAGATGCACATTTCTGTGCGAGGAGGTCGGGAAACTCAATTATTTGGTGAACGGAATGAAGAGAAAATCACTGCACGGCATGGATATAAATTACGTTTTTGGGGGTGTATAAGGGATTTATTTATGTATATGTATGTGTTAGGCTGAAGTTTTAGGATGGTTTTATGTTTGTTGTAATTTCCAAATTTAGATGCATGGAGGTTGGAGAAATTTGGAAAATGAAAATTAATAATTCTTCCCTAAAAAGACAGATGTTTGTGCATCTACTTATCTGAGAGCAGTATGGGGGAATATTTTATTGTTGTATGGAGTAGCAATTCGTGTAGTAGCTTCACTGCACGGAATTAAACGAGGGATGAGATTTGTTAATATTTGTTGTTAGTTTTCAGTCTAAGGGAGTTATTTAAATTAAAAGAAAATATTAATTTGTCGATGAAGTCGATTGGGAATCTGTGATGCATGTCTCTAGTGGGACTTGAATAACATGTCACAATCATTGAAGAATTTACGGGCATCTTTCAAACGCTGTAAATCAGTCGTTAACTGTGTAGCTTAGATCTGTTTGTATCAAGTCAACTGGCGGAAGTGTTCAGTGCTGATCCTGGGTGGTTCTGGAATGTTTTTGTTTTCGGTTACCTACACCCAATTCGAATTTCAACAGATTTGTTCCCGCAAAACGTTGGTGCTGGAATGCAGAGCCATACAGAATTTCGGCGGGGTACTCGGCTCCGAGTCTGTGGAGCGCCGCTGGAGGCTTCGTTGTGACGAAGAAATTCTGTGAAACTGGACGCAGTGGAACTGATATTTCTGCAGCATTTCCATAGACAGTCGACTATGATAAGTTTATTTGGCTTTTAATTAATATGCAGCAATTCATAATTTATGTTGGATGTAATTTTATGTACATTTAAAGCATGCTTTGTCAACACCACTACATATAATTACACAATTGATCTGGCGCTTAGGGTATTTATGCTATTGTATTATGAATTTTTGTTTTGTAAATTTGGGTGCTAATTCATGACATATATGGCACGCCAGGATGTTACGAAGTCGAGGTTTGTGCGTTAACGAGCACTTCGCTCTCATTTAAGTATATGGCCGAAAGTGAGTGCGTTTCAGGAATCGTGAAACGAATCCTATCGTCCAGGACCGTGTGCCACAAAGAGCGCAGATTCGCCATGAGATGGTGAAATTCACAGTCGTCTATTGTGCTGAATGAGGCCAGGCTGATCAGGCCTACGCCGCTGTAGTGTGCGAGTGAGACAGACAAAAATCTACGTCATAGGGAAACCTCATAGGAGCTATTTGCGCCCAGGGAGGCGTAGCAGTGTTAAATATGGCGAACCTAAGATCGGTAATAAGGGGAAACATACATGAAAACTATTTAATTCTATAGTGATTCAGGGAATGAAGCCACATTAATTTTAATAAACTATTTCTCTTAAATTTTCATGATGATTCCAATAAAACTTTAATACCTATTGATCATATCTATAATCGTTTAGGATTTACTGCTGAAGTGAAATTTACAAGTTTTGTAACATATACCTGAATGCTAAAATCTGAACTCTGTGGTAGATCTTAACGAGAGACATTTCATATAAAAGCGCATCATTAAAATGACAAATGTTGTAAATATCAACTATGAAACTTTATTTGTTTAAAAGATATAGTAACTTAAAATTATCAGTATTTTCAGTTAAACATCACCTCATCATTTCCTTCAGACAAGACACATTGAAAGGTGGCAGCACGACACATTTTTGAATCATTAGGTAATAGAATATTTTTTGTAAAATTTAAGACATAGTAGTTACTTTTGCTCTTTATTTATTTATCAGAAAGCACATTGGAGAAAGGATACTGACCGTGACATTCAAAGTTAAGATGAAAATTGTATTGGTATTATGTGAAAGCGTTTAATGTTTATTATGTAATGGATACTGTTGTTACTTAATTTAGAACGTAAAAGTGGTCCAGCTTAGATTTTTTAAATACGTTAAAATATAAAACCCATCCCCATGAACCATGGACCTTGCCGTTGGTGGGGAGGCTTGTGTGCCTCAGCGATACGGATGGCCGTACCGTAGGTGCAACCACAACGGAGGGGTATCTGTTGAGAGGTCAGACAAACGTGTGGTTCCTGAAGAGGGGCAGCAGCCTTTTCAGTAGTTGCAAGGGCAACAGTCTGGATGAGTGACTGATCTGGAATTCCAACACTAACCAAAACGGCCTTGCTGTGCTAGTACTGCGAACGGCTGAAAGCAAGGGGAAACTACAGCCGCAATTTTTTCCGAGGGCATGCAGCTTTACTGTATGGTTAAATGATGATGGCGTCCTCTTGGGTAAAATATTACGGATGTAAAATAGTCCACCATTCAGATCTCCGGGAGGGGATTACTCAAGAGGACATCGATAAAGAAAGCTGGCGTTATTCGGATCGGAGCGTGGAATGTCAGATCCCTTAATCGGGCAGGTAGGTCAGAAAATTTAAAAATGGAAATGGATAGGTTGAAGTTGGATATAGTGGGAATTATTGAAGTTCGGTGGCAGGAGGAACAAGACTTTTGGTCAAGTTAATACAGGGTTATAAATACAAAATCAGATAGGGGTAATGCAGGAGTAGGTTTAATAATGACTAAAAAAATTGGAGTGCGGGTAAGCTACTACTAACAGCATAGTGAACCCGTTATTGTGGTAAGGTACACACGAAGCCCATGCCTACTAGAGTAGTACAAGCATATGTGCCAAGCTGCTCTGCAGATCATGAAGAAATTGATGAAATGTATGATGAGATAAAAGAAATTATTCAGGTAGTGAAGGGAGACGAAAACTTAATAGTCATGGGTGACTGGAATTCGTCAGTAGCAAAAGGGAGAGAAGGAAATATAGTGGGTGAATATGGATTGGGGGACAGAAATGAAAGAGGAAGACGTGTGGTAGAATTTTGCACAGAGCATAACTTAATCATATTTAACACTTGGTTCAAGAATCATAAAAGTAGGTTGTGATTGTTAGTTGCACGATTACGTAACGACTATAAGGCTGACATATTTCGAACAGTTACCAGTACTGCTAATGAGATTTTAATGCAACAATTTGGTTTACTTGAAAATAAATTCTGGATTTAAAGTACTTTCTGTGAGATACCAGATGACTCAGTGGTTAGTTTATGTGACAGCTACACGATTTTATCACGACGCTACTAATGAGTGACAATTTACAATGTTGCTTTTGCACTGTATCTGTTTTATATCTGCACAGTTTTTCTGTATTATTCTGGAAAGTAAAACATGTTTTAGTAGTAACTTTGTGGTATAGCTACAATGAGGCAGCCTTTTCTGTAGCACAACAATACGTTACAGTACAGTACTTACTTCATCACGGCTATAAGCGTAGTAACTACGATATCTATACGCAAAGCATTTCACTTTTGTTTATCATGAGGTAAGTACATTGACTTTTGTAGAACTTAGCTTTCGGATGACGATAACTACGACACTTCCACAGAGATAATCTTACAACATGACGCAAAGTTTAGCGCTACAGTACGCGTATTTGAGTAATTAATTTTGTATTTAAAACATTTATTTTTAAAGATATTTGAAGTACAATGATACAAAGGTTTTCCGTGATACATTTCATTCCATTGCTGTAATGTGTAACATCTGAGGATATAATTACATTAATCCTCAGGAGGGTTCACGCTTACTTTGTGTACCATGTGTTTGGCAAGCACAAGGAGCCCTAGCTAATATGGTATTTACTTATACAACTTTACACATCGGTACCATATTTCTCTAAAACATAAATTACACAGCTATCTGATCCTTTAACTGAGACACAAACATTTTTTTATTACATCAGTGACACATGTTTACGCAATTACAAAGTTGGATAATTTCACACTTATGAAATTTCAGTTTTGTCTGTACTTTGTGAAGTGTTCATATTTTTTCGGAATCATTGTGATACTATAAGAGCTTTGAATGATGCATTTGGTATGGGATCATGATTTTTAAAGTACGTTTGAGGCAGATGACACTTTTGACATGAGCAGAGAATTTTTTAGGTTTTGAAATTATTGGAGGAAGCTACGACGATTTTGAGAGTTGACTGAGGTGTTATGATATTATTACGTTGACTATGTGTATTATGCTGTTGTGGTACGTTTATGGTCAATGATCTGTTGCTATATGAGTTATTTGATTATGCTGCATATCTGTTATGATGAAATATTGAAGAAGTGTCGACGAATAAGGTAAGGAATAATGAGTAGTGGTTAGGGACTCTGGTTTGTGAAAAAGGTGGTTGGAAACCAAGAATCGTACTTTAAGAGTTATGAAATGTGTGTATATGCGTGAATGTATCACTATGCTGGCGAAAACTTTTTGGACACTATTATATTTAAAGGATTTTGTTTCTACAGATGTGTAACGCAAATTATTGACCTGTGAATTTTTTTTATATGAGACTGCCACTGTATCGGAAACTGCTGTCATAAATATTTCAGTAAGAAAGGTGAGTGACCTTGACGTAATGCGTTTTGGGCGCCCGGTTGAGAGGTAGTCGTCTGACAACAGAGAGCCATTTGGTGAAAAAAAAGAGCATTATCCTCGCTATTGACATTCCTTTGTAGAAAGCATCGCAAATACGACACGCCCATTACTTGGAAAGATACTTACATCAGACACCTGATTATAACAAACGTCTTTCTACGAGAGTTGAGAGAATTCTACTAACTTATGATATGTCACATAACTATTGAATGATATTTTTATGCTTTGTACATAGTTGTTTATTTCATTTGCTATCTGTTTTCCAGCTGTGTTGCAGCATTGGTTTTATAAAATAAAATTAAATGCATTTGCTAATGTGAACACTTTCTGTCAACAGATCTATTAAATAATTATTTTATGATCCACATTCTTCGAAAAAGGAGCTCTTGGAATGGAAAGAGCAATAAGAAGCGACTAATAACAGTAACTGCATTTATAATTTTCTTTTCAAGTACTTGGTAATTTGTTGTAGCATTAGTTTTTGTGGTGCACCACTTCAATTACATATACATTAAGATGTGATTATAACTTTCCCTTATCTGCATTGTTGTCTTTAGTATACTATTTTTTCTGCTTGTGGGTTTGTCATGTTTAGATATAAGTTATTACATTTATTGGTGCTTGCTTTGCTTACCTGCACCTTTTTTATTGCTGCTTGTATTAATTGTTTTGATCTGCTGCATTGCCTTGTCCCTTAGTTAAGCATCTGAGCTCAGTAGATTTAAGTTAGCTTAAGAGGGGGTAGACTATATAAGAAACTAACTATGATGAATTGGAAGAAAAGCATTGAGAAGCTATATGAAAATGATTTGGCCAAAAGAGTAGTGTACAGTGGAGGAAAACTATTTTTGAAAGAGGATGTGATCAAAATACAGAAAGCATACTTGGATAGGATATTTTTCGGGGAAACAAATGTTGAGATAAGACAAAAGATCTACAGAATGACGTTTTGGGTTGGACTGCAGTACCAAATGTTACACTGAAAACAAACCCTGTCCTTTCCTTGTGTTATCCCGCTATGTGTTGGTGTACCCTTGTGTATTTATGTTCTTCCAGTCTTTATATGTTTATCTGATAAGACTTACGTTGCAGAATTTTTCTAATAAGAAGCTACATTCACTATCATGAGGAATACTGTTATCCTCAAATATAATTTGCATTAATAACATGTTATTTACTTTGTAAAGATGTTTACACATTATTTATTCTGTTTTGTTCTAATGCTCATGTGTGAAGTTGATGTTTCAAAAGATTTTCTGATCTTTTATGTATGTACTTATGTCAGAATTCTTGTAAGACTGATGTATATGTTTGTTTCTATTCTTTTGTAAGGCCCCTATTACTACAAATGTTATCTGTATTGCTATGATCTTTAATGATGTATTTTGTACCTTTGTTAATGTATTCTTACGTTATAAAATTGTAATTGACACCAGTTCATCAAATTAAGTAACTTGTAAATTATATTTCACTGCACACGTTTCTGTTGGTCATAGTATATGGAATATATGTGAAAGTAGGGACTGATAGTGTTTGCACATGCGTTAATAATTCAGTAAGGGACTGGTTGTAAGGACATTTCAAAAACAATTTTTGTGAGTGCACAAGTGGTGGTTGTGGACTTGCTATATTATCCGCAAGACTCTTCAATGGTGATTGTGCGCCTGCACAGTCAAACAGACGGCTGCTGGCCATCTCTACAAGGACTGCAGTGGGTCTACACCTCTGGTGGCCCACCAATACCATAATCTCTACAAGCACTACAGTGGGTCTACACCTTTGATGACCCACCAATACCATTATTTCTACAAGGACTACAGTGGGTCTACACCTTTTATGACCCACCAATACCATTATTTCTACAAGGACTGCAGTGGGTCTGCACCTCTGGTGGCCCACCAATAGTAATCTCTGCCAGGACTACAGTGGGTCTGCTTTTTGATGACCTACCCACCGATAGTCTTCAACGTTGACTGACTCTGCTGTGGCTGTCTGCATGTCAAGAGTCAGCACTGTCTGTCCGTTGGAAGGACCACACTACTTCTTCAAGACTGCTTAGAAATCCACTACTTACAAGTGCAATTTCTTTTATTGCTCAGACTTTGAGCAAAACACTGGAATTTTACTGTGATGAACGATCAGGACTGTCTTTATGGACTGTGAGAAAATTTTAGCTTTTGACCAACATTGTATCAATAAGTGTGTGCATTTGATATCTTTGTTATTGTAATTATGAAAAAATTTATGAAATTATTATTGGCCACTGCCCAAAACAATTTGTAAATTTTTTTGTGGTGAGCATGGGGGCTATGTAAGTAGGCTGTTTAGGTTTTGTTATTGGTAACGCCACATAGCGCTCGGTATGAAAAATCACTGGCTGTGCTGTGCGCAGTCTGTGCTTAGTTTGCATTGTTGTCTGCCATTGTAGTGTTGGGCAGCGGCAGCTAGATGCTAACAGCGTGTAGTGTTGCGCAGTTGGAGGTGAGCCACCAGCAGTGGTGGACGTGGGGAGAGAGATGGCGGAGTTTTGAAATTTGTAAGAATTGGTATCATGAACTGATATATATATATATATATATATATATATATATATATATATATATATATATATAAGGGTAAATACATTGTTTGTTCTCTATTATAATCTTTCATTTGCTAACTGTGCCTATCTGTAGTTAGTGACTTCCGTAGCTTGAATCTTTTAGTTAGGTGGCAGTAGTGGCGCTCGCTGTATTGCAGTAGTTCGAGTAACGAAGATTTTTGTGAGGTAAGTGATTTGTGAAACATATAGGTTAATGTTAGTAAGGGCCATTCTCTTGTAGGGATTATTGAAAGTCAGATTGCGTTGCGCTAAAAACTATTGCGTGTCAGTTTAAGCACAGTCTTGTATAAATTTCCAAAGGGGACGTTTCAAGGATACTTAAAGAATTCAACCTTTTCGTTTGAACCTAGTGTCATAATAAACACAGTGCAAGTCACGAGCACCTACGAAAATACTGAGGGATTGTCAGTGATCTACCTTTCTCAATTCAGTGTTTACTCCAAGAGAGTTACTCTTTGACCAGCTGGTGAACCACGAGTTGAACTCAACTATTCGTAAACTTCCATGAGACAAAATCACATGGCGTGAGAAAATTGTTGTCAAATTCTGTTGTCAAAACGAAAGGAGAAATGACAATTATTGTATCCTGGATTGTATGTAATAGCCAGAATACATAATCCAGGTATGTATCTGCTGGTCTATAGTGAGTCTAGTAGGTTGAAGGGGCTGTGTGCCTACCAAGACTTGAATGGTCACACCAAGATGCAGTGAATATTAGTCAGCTGTATATCCATATAGCAGTGTATATTAGTTACAGTTGATCCTTAAGATGTATGTAACATTTAGCTACTTGTGTACTTTACATGATCTGTAAATATAAGACGTCCTTATGTGATATGCTAATATGTGTACAATGTAGTCAGGAAGCTGATGTTAAGAAACCAAGAATTTTCTATATGAGGTATTCGTTTGTTGCTAAAATGTTTTGGTTCATTTCTTGTGCTGGTGTATGTGGGAATTTTGTTAGATATTTTGTTCAAACAGGGAGGCTAATTAAATGAAGTATGTACAGAGAAATGCTCGTGTGCTGAATTCCACAGGTTATTCCTGTTCACTGATGCGTTACTGATTAGTCAGTTGCTTCAGAATTGCACAGGGGTCGCTGTGTTAATAGAAAGTATAATTACAAGTTTATTTATTAGCAATGTGCGAGCAATATTCGTAGCTCAGTCAGCTGCATGAGCTCAACGTATTTGTGTCTGAACATTTGTGTATGCAGATGCAGAGGTGGTTATGTGGAAATATTTTTCTTGTACTTTGTAGTATTCCATGTGCACTATTCTTGGTACAAAGCTATTATCGACATTTTAAGTGGGGCAATCATTTAACTTTTGAGTACTCGTGGTAAACGAGAAAGAACGATTTGTGAAGTGATATTTTCAACATTTTTGGCACATTATCTTTGTAAGAGGATTCATTTTCCGTGTCGAGTGTCGACAGACATGACTAATGCCTGCTTGCTCCTCAGCTGTGGGAGGCGAAAATGCTACGATACTCGTTTAAAAGCAATTGCTAGTACTGACACATACACTGCAATCTGCAACAGTAAGGGGAACTATGTAATGAAGCTTCAGTCGATATGATTGCGAAAAGTAAACACTTTCAGTAAACTTTAGTGCCACGTAGTTCAGATGGACGTGGGTGAAGTGGTGGTAAATAACTGGGATGTACCCGAGGTGACTGTTAGTACTGGGGTTACGTTGTCGAGTACTCAGACGCAGGCACGACAGCAACACCAGCGCCCTGTTGACAATGAGCAGTATGTAAACTACGAGCCAAGTCCGGCAACAACTGAAATGTTTTCACAACAAGATACGAGCGACGTGCAACCTTAGTGACCAAGTAGCAAACTCGCTGCATTTACTGTTATAAACGTTTGACTAAAACATGTCCTCGCTCACTTCACAGAGGTCAAAGACCTATACAGCTAGGAACACTACTAATACGCCATGAAAACGGTAAAGTTTAATCACACACTGACACGGAGAACTTCGGAACAAAGCACAAATTAACACCCTGTAAGCAACACACAACATTTTAATACTTTAAGTAATCAGATTGAACCAAGTAAACAAGCAACGTGAGTTAATTCAAATATGTTAACTACTGTAACTTTGCTAACCACTGCAACAATTTTTTTAAAGCTAATGTAGGCTTTAATTACAGGAAGGACATTGTCCTCTATTTGGACTAATGCCTTCCTGCCCTCGATATTGAGCCATTCTCACCCGTAACCATCGACACTGAAGTGCCAATGAAAGCAGTATAGGCACTCATATTCACAAACGGAGATTTGTAAAGAGGTTGAATACGCAGCTGTGGTCGGCAAAACCTATACAAAACAAGAATCTGGCGCAGTTGTTAGATCGGATACTGTTGCTGCAGTAGCAGGTTATCAATAATTAAGTTGGTCTGAACGTGGTGTTATAGTCGGCCCACGAGCGATGGAACACTCCACCTCAGAGGTAGTGATGAAGTGCGGATTTTCCTGTACAACCATTTCACGAGTGTACCGTGAATAACAGGAACCCAGTAGAACATCAAGTCTCCGACATCGCTGCTGCCAGAAGAATATCCTGCAAGAACCGGACCAACGGGAACTGAAAATAATCGTTCAATGTGACAGAAGTGGAAACATTCCGCAAGTTGCTACAGATTTCAGTGCTAGGTCATCAAAAAGTGTCAGCGTGTCAACCGTTCCACAAAAAGCCACTCGTGTACCCTTGATGACTGCATGACACAAAGCTTTACGCCTCGCCTGCGTCTGTCAACACCAACATTTGACTGTTGATGACTGGAAACAAGTTGCCGTTCGGACGAGTCTCGTTTCCAATTCTATCGAGCAGATTGACTTGTACAACCCCAGGGATACATGGACCCTGCATGTCAGCAGGTGACTGATCGAGCTGGTGGAGACTCTGTAATGATGTTGGGAGTGTGAAATTGGAGTGTTATGGGACTCCTGATACGTATAGATACGTCTCTAATAGGTGACACGTACGTAAGCATCCTGTCTGACTACTGGCATCCATTCATGTCCATTATGTATTCAGACGAACCTGGGCAATCCCAGCAGGAGAATGTGACGTCCCACACGTCCGTAACTGCTACACAATGGCTCCAGGAACACTCTGCTGCATTTAAATACTCCCGCTAGCTACCAAATTCCACAGACATAACATTATTCAGATTATCTGGGATGAAATGAAACTTGCTGTTCAGACTAGATCTCCACCCCCTCTTACTCTTTCTGGTATATGGACAGCCTTTACAGGATTAATGGCGTCCGTTCCCTCGAAGAGTAGTTGAGACATTAGTCGAGACCATGCTACGTCGTGTTGCAGCATTTATTCGTGCTCGCGATGGCCCTACACGATGTTACACAGGTGTAACAGTTTCTTTGGCTCTTCAGTGTAGCTGACTAACACATTTCATACACCAATTGTTCGGTATGTATTACCTCGCCTGAGGCTAAGAAACAGAACTTCTGTATCATGTAAGGTCTGACTGGGCTGCTCTTTTCATAGTTATGCTGGTTTTATATGGAACTAGCATAAACGACGGCGTATGCCCAAGCCAGCAAACATCAAGGCAAGCATTCCGAAGCAGCGGAGAACCGACTCTATGTACTCTCAATGTGCCACTGAATGATACGCAGTACATGATAGTTTTCCTCAAACAATTCTTATACTATTCAGATGAACATTCATATATTATTCTGTGAATTATATATAAAAACTTATCGAAATTTCATGACAGATTAAAACTGAGTACCGGACCTGGAACTCGGGTCGTTTCCCCTGCACTGGCAGGTGCTCTACTAACTGGGCTACCAAAACAGTACTCACGTCCCGTTCTCACGGCTTAGATTCTGAAGTAGCTAAACTGCTTCCTTCCAAACTTCACAGAAGCTCTCCAGCGAAAAACGTACTGTCGTGGACAGATTTTATTATTGTTATGTGTATGACTGGCGTAGTTTATTGTTTAAACTAGGGACACTGTAAGTTGTACACCTGTTACCCTATTACCCTATGTAACTTCTTAGATTTGTCTACAGGTTGAGTGATGTCATATCAGAACTAAAAGAAACTTTTATGAACTGCCACCTGTTAAAGACTGTCTACGAACTCTTGAACAGTTCTTGAGATTTGTCAGACGCACTAGTCTCAGAAAAATAATATTTAAATGGTTACTGATTTTTAATGGATAATGTTAGGCCTACACTTTAAATTATTTCTACATCAGGGAGAGTGTAATGTTTTAAACTTATTACGACTCCTAGTTATATGTTTCCTGAGATCCATTAACATCTGCAGCAATAGTAGCTGCTTAAAAACTTTGCATAGCTGGATGCAATTCGGTTTTTCATTTACAAGAAATAAGAGAACACGGATTTATTCCGTTTCTGAGGTCTGTCTGGCATTAGTCTGCTCTGCAATTATTCCGCATATTTGCCTCTTACAGCGGTACATAGTTACAATTTGAGGTGGACAATGCGCTCAGTGGGGCTGCAGCTGATGTATTTTCGTGATATAATGATTAAAAAGTCAAGAACTGTGAGGTGTTTCTATAAGCCTCATAATTGTACGAAAGCGCGTTATTCACAAATACCGGTTTCACGTCACTACATAGGCATCTTCACGTTAAATTTTCGCGCTGTGGATGGACAGTTACGGAGTTCCAGTATTTGGGAAGTTTTACACGTTGAGAGTCAAACTACATTAATGGATTGTCATAACAAAATTGAGTGCAAAGAAAAAACCCATGAATGTGGTTTGACTCTTAACGTGAACAACTTACAGCAAGCTGGGACTCCGTAACTACCCGTTTACATTATGAAAATCAAACATCATAAAACTTAAAGATGAGTCTATAGTGACGTAAAACCGGTAGTCGCGAGTGAAGCATCTTCACACAGCTGTGTGGAATTTGAAAACACATCGATCTTGACTTTTTAACTGTTATAGTTTTTTATGATAACCTGAATGGTTTATTAGTGTTTATTATTATTTCGTTCCTCACCAATCCTCATGAATAAGTCAGTAAAAAAGGGAGCTTGTTCCCTCAAGTATCAATTTTTACGATTCCAAGAATTACATAACTTTATACTGTTACTATAATTGTACTATTACTATTATTGTTGTTAATAATATATTTAGTTAATAATTCTCTGCTGAACCTCGTTCAGTATCTATTTATTTATTGGATTCCATATCATTATTTTTATTATTATTAATAATATTTT
Source organism: Schistocerca gregaria (assembly GCF_023897955.1). Classification (NCBI taxonomy): domain Eukaryota; kingdom Metazoa; phylum Arthropoda; class Insecta; order Orthoptera; family Acrididae; genus Schistocerca; species Schistocerca gregaria. The sequence goes on along the minus strand of NC_064924.1, from coordinate 509,680,066 downwards.
CATTGTTATCATTACAGCAACAAATTCTGCATAGCACATTGGTGTTGTTCCGTTTGAGGGTATATAGCTAAATTTTAATGAAGACCTCCTTTCCAACTTTCTTTACAATTATCTATGTTCGTCAAGAACGACAGAAAATTTAGATTTTTCACGTTGTTGTTGTTGTCTTCAGTCCTGAGACTGGTTTGATGCAGCTCTCCATGCTACTCTATCCTGTGCAAGCTGCTTCATCTCCCAGTACCTACTGCAACCTACATCCTTCTGAATCTGCTTCGTGTACTCATCTCTCGGTCTCCCTCTACGATTTTTACCCTCCACGCTGCCCTCCAATGCTAAATTTGTGATCCCTTGATGCCTCAAAACATGTCCTACCAACCGATCCCTTCTTCTAGTCAAGTTGTGCCACAAACTTCTCTTCTCCCCAATCCTATTCAATACCTCCTCATTAGTTACGTGATCTATCCACCTTATCTTCAGTATTCTTCTGTAGCACCACATTTCGAAAGCTTCTATTCTCTTCTTGTCCAAACTAGTTATCGTCCATGTTTCACTTCCATGCATGGCTACACTCCAAACAAATACTTTCAGAAACGACTTCCTGATACATAAATCTATATTCGATGTTAACAAATTTCTCTTCTTCAGAAACGCTTTCCTTGCCATTGCCAGTCTTTTATATCCTCTCTACTTCGACCATCATCAGTTATTTTACTTCCTAAATAGGAAAACTTTTTTACTACTTTAAGTGTCTCATTTCCTAATCTAATTCCCTCAGCATCACCCGATTTAATTTGACTACATTCCATTATCCTCGTTTTGCTTTTGTTAATGTTCATCTTATATCCTCCTTTCAAGACACTGTCCATTCCGTTCAACTGCTCTTCCAAGTCCTTTGCTGTCTCTGACAGTATTACAATGCCATCGGCGAACCTGAAAGTTTTTACTTCGTCTCCATGAATTTTAATACCTACTCCAAATTTTTCTTTTTTTTCCTTTACTGCTTGCTCAATATACAGATTGAATAACATCGGGGAGAGGCTACAACCCTGTCTCACTCCTTTCCCAACCACTGCTTCCCTTTCATGCCCCTCGACTCTTATTACTGCCATCTGGTTTCTGTACAAATTATAAATAGCCTTTCGCTCCCTGTATTTTACCCCTGCCACCTTTAGAATTTGAAAGAGAGTATTCCAGTCAACATTGTCAAAAGCTTTCTCTAAGTCTACAAATGCTAGAAACGTAGGTTTGCCTTTCCTTAATCTTTCTTCTAAGATAAGTCGTAATGTCAGTATTGCCTCACGTGTTCCAACATTTCGACGGAATCCAAACTGATCCTCCCTGAGGTCTGCATCTATCAGTTTTTCCATTCGTCTGTAAAGAATTCGCGTTAGTATTTTGCAGCCGTGGCTTATTAAACTGATAGTTCGGTAATTTTCACATCTGTCAGCACCTGCTTTCTTTGGGATTGGAATTATTATATTCTTCTTGAAGTCTGAGGGTATTTCGCCTGTCTCATACATCTTGCTCACCAGCTGGTAGAGTTTTGTCATGACTGGCTCTCCCAAGGCCGTCAGTAGTTCTAATGGAATGTTGTCTACTCCGGGGGCCTTGTTTCGACTCAGGTCTTTCAGTGCTCTGTCAAACTCTTCACGCAGTATCGTATCTCCCATTTCGTCTTCATCTACATCTTCTTCTATTTCCATAATATTGTCCTCAAGTACATCGCCCTTGTATAAACTTTCTATATACTCCTTCCACCTTTCTGCCTTCCCTTCTTTGCTTAGAACTGGGCTGCCATCTGAGCTCTTGATATTCATACACGTGGTTCTCTTATCTCCAAAGGTCTCTTTAATTTTCCTGTAGGCAGTATCTATCTTACCCCTAGTGAGATAAGCTTCTACATCCTTACATTTGTCCTCTAGCCATCCCTGTTTAGCCATTTTGCACTTCCTGTCGATCTCATTTTTGAGACGTTTGTATTCCTTTTTGCCTGCTTCATTTACTCCATTTTTATATTTTCTCCTTTCATCAATTAAATTCAATATATCTTCTGTTACCCAAGGATTTCTAGCAGCCCTCGTCTTTGTACCTACTTTATCCTCTGCTGCCTTCACTACTACATCCCTCAGAGCTACCCATTCTTCTTCTACTGTATTTCTTTCCCCTATTCCTGTCAATTGTTCCCTTATGCTCTCTTTGAAACTCTGTACAACCTCTGGTTCTTTCAGTTTATCCAGGTCCCATCTCCTTAATTTCCCACATTTTTGCAGTTTCTTCAGTTTTAATCTACAGGTCATAACCAATAGATTGTGGTCAGAGTCCACAACTTAAAACCTGGTTCCTAAATCTCTGTCTTACCATTATATAATCTATCTGATACCTTTTAGTATCTCCAGGGTTCTTCCACGTATACAACCTTCTTTCATGATTCTTAAACCAAGTGTTAGCTATCATTAAGTTGTGCTCTGTGCAAAATTCTACTAGGCGGCTTCCTCTTTCATTTCTTAGCCCCAATCCATATTCACCTACTATGTTTCCTTCTCTCCCTTTTCCTACACTTGAATTCCAGTCACCCATTACTATTAAATTTTCGTCTCCCTTCACTATCTGAATAATTTCTTTTATTTCATCGTACATTTCTTCAATTTCTTCATCATCTGCAGAGCTAGTTGGCATATAAACTTGTACTACTGTAGTAGGTGTGGGCTTCGTACCTATCTTGGCCAAAATAATGCGTTCACTATGCTGTTTGTAGTAGCTTACCCGCATTCCTATTTTCCTATTCATTATTAAACCTACTCCTGCATTACCCCTATTTGATTTTGTGTTTATAACCCTGTAGTCACCTGACCAGAAGTCTTGTTCCTCCTGCCACCGAACTTCACTAATTCCCACTATATCTAACTTTAACCTATCCATTTCCCTTTTTAAATTTTCTAACCTACCTGCCCGATTAAGGGATCTGACATTCCACGCTCCGATCCGTAGAACGCCAGTTTTCTTTCTCCTGATAACGACATCCTCCTGAGTAGTCCCCACCCGGAGATCCGAATGGGGGACTATTTTACCTCCGGAATATTTTACCCAAGAGGATGCCATCATCATTTAATCATACAGTAAAGCATCATGTCCTCGGGAAAAATTACGGCTGTAGTTTCCCCTTGCTTTCAGCCGTTCGCAGTACCAGCACAGCAAGGCCGTTTTGGTTAATGTTGCAAGGCCAGATCAGTCAATCATCCAGACTGTTGCCCCTGCAACTACTGAAAAGGCTGCTGCCCCTCTTCAGGAACCACACGTTTGTCTGGCCTCTCAACAGATACCCCTCCGTTGTGGTTGCACCTACGGTACGGCCATCTGTATCGCTGAGGCACGCAAGCCTCCCCACCAACGGCAAGGTCCATGGTTCATGGGGGGAGAGGATTTTTCACGTATTAGGAAAGAAACAACACGTAAGAAGTTGCACAGTTCTTGAACAGAATGATTGGTATCAATTCGTTGTGATAGACCTGGAAAGAGAGAATGTTGTTATGTGGTACAACTAAAAATTTTGCTCATACTAACATCTTTGTTCCTGTGTTGGTTGAATGGATGTACCACTTTCTTTTGACTCAATTTTATTCAGTAGTGCAAGGAGTCATGTTTCAGTATATGTATTCTAGAACCACCACTCTTCCACAGAAAAAAAAACGAAGTGCTCTTGCGATCTAAGTGAATACGAAAAAATCAAATTAACGAACAACATTGTGCAATTGCATTGAAAATGCGGTGTTAACGTCTTGTGCCAATTGATGGTCTTCTGACAGTATACATCCGAGTTAGTGATTCCTTGTGAGTGGTTAGTGACAGGAGTTGCACTCAGCAGCATTTCACATCTAAGACTTCCCCGATCGTTCTTTCTGAGAATATTTGCTGCAATTTCTTGACTAGATATCTGAAGGGCATACTTCCGCTGTGTGAGATGATGAAATCGATAGTAAACTGGAACGAATGCACCATATCCATGGGACTATCGATGATCGAAAGTAACCTCTTTCAGATTAGTTTTTACAGCGACTGAAACATCTATTAATAAAACTGTTCCTCAGTAACTCTCCGGTACCGTTATTGCTTACTAAGAAACTGTATGAAGGATCGTTCACAACAGCATATAAAGTGCAATATTAAAATGAAATTTTGCAGAGGACACAAATCAAGTAACTTGGTACTGTTCAAGGAGGTGCTTACTGCTGTCCATCTACATCTACATCTACATCTACATGACTACTCTGCAATTCACATTTAAGTGCTTGGCAGAGGGTTCATCGAACCACAATCATACTATCTCTCTACTATTCCACTCCCGAACAGCGAGCGGGAGAAACGAACACCTAAACCTTTCTGTTCGAGCTCTGATTTCTCTTATTTTATTTTGATGATCATTCCTACCTATGTAGGTTGGGCTCAACAAAATATTTTCGCATTCGTAAGAGAAAGTTGGTGACTGAAATTTCGTGAAAAGGTCTCGCCGCGACGAAAAACGTCTATGCTGTAATGACTTCCATCCCAACTCGTGTATCATATCTGCCACACTCTCTCCCCTATAACGCGATAATACAAAACGAGCTGCCCTTCTTTGCACCCTCTCGATGTCCTCCGTCAATCCCACCTGGTAAGGATCCCACACCGCGCAGCAATATTCTAACAGAGGACGAACGAGTGTAGTGTAAGCTGTCTCTTTAGTGGACTTGTTGCATCTTCTAAGTGTCCTGCCAATGAAACGCAACCTTTGGCTCGCCTTCCCGACAATATTATCTATGTGGTCCTTCCAACTGAAGTTGTTCGTAATTTTAACACCCAGGTACTTAGTTGAATTGACAGCCTTGAGAATTGTACTATTTATCGAGTAATCGAATTCCAACGGATTTCTTTCGGAACTCATGTGGATAATCTCACACTTTTCGTTATTTAGCGTCAACTGCCACCTGACACACCATACAGCAATCTTTTCTAAATCGCTTTGCAGCTGATACTGGTCTTCGGATGACCTTACTAGACGGTAAATTACAGCATCATCTGCGAACAACCCACGTTCGGTTTCTGTGCCCTCTCGGTGTGAAATGCAGAAACGTAAATTAGAAGAGGTTTATACACATAAAACTGTGCAGAGAAGAAACTTCTGCCCTTCCTTATAGGGTCAACTCACGTAAACTCAAATTTCAATCTCGAGTCGCTTTGTTGCAGAATAGCGTGACACGTTAAAATTGGAGAGTCGAGCCTGAAAACATAAGTCAGTAAAAAAAATCAAAGGATTTGGGTTCTCCGTCAAGTCTGGTTCAATTTTTTAACCAGCCCAGAAGTTTGAAATTAGTACACCCTTCGATGCAGAATGAAAATTCATTCGCATCTGAGAATTCCAATTTTTACCGATATTAGTAACTGCACTCCTGGAAATTGAAATAAGAACACGGTGAATTCATTGTCCCAGGAAGGGGAAACTTTATTGACACATTTCTGGGGTCAGATACATCACATGATCACACTGACAGAACCACAGGCACATAGACACAGGCAACAGAGCATGCACAATGTCGGACTAGTACAGTGTATATCCACCTTTCGCAGCAATGCAGGCTGCTATTCTCCCATGGAGACGATCGTAGAGATGCTGGATGTAGTCCTGTGGAACGGCTTGCCATGCCATTTCCACCTGGCGCCTCAGTTGGACCAACGTTCGTGCTGGACGTGCAGACAGCGTGAGACGACGCTTCATCCAGTCCCAAACATGCTCAATGGGGGACAGATCCGGAGATCTTGCTGGCCAGGGTAGTTGACTTACACCTTCTAGAGCACGTGCGGACGTGCATTGTCCTGTTGGAACAGCAAGTTCCCTTGCCGGTCTAGGAATGGTAGAACGATGGGTTCGATGACGGTTTGGATGTACCGTGCACTATTCAGTGTCCCCTCGACGATCACCAAAGGTGTACGGCCAGTGTAGGAGATCACTCCCCACACCATGATGCCGGGTGTTAGCCCTGTGTGCCTCGGTCGTATGCAGTCCTGATTGTGGCGCTTACCTGCACGGCGCCAAACACGCATACGACCATCATTGGCACGAAGGCAGAAGCGACTCTCGTAGCTGAAGAGGACACGTCTCCATTCGTCCCTCCATTCACGCCTGTCGCGACACCACTGGAGGTGGGCTGCACGATGTTGGCGGGTGAGCGGAAGACGGCCTAACGGTGTGCGGGACCGTAACCCAGCTTCATGGGGACGGTTGCGAATGGTCCTCGCCGATACCCCAGGAGCAACAGTGTCCCTAATTTGTTGGGAAGTGGCGATGCGGTCCCCTACGGCACTGCGTAGGATCCTACGGTCTTGGCGTGCATCCGTGCGTCGCTGCGGTCCGGTCCCAGGTCGACGGGCACGTGCACCTTCCGCCGACCACTGGCGACAACATCGATGTACTGTGGAGACCTCACGCCCCACGTGTTGAGCAATTCGGCGGTACGTCCACCCAGCCTCCCGCATGCCCACTATACGCCCTCGCTCCAAGTCCGTCAACTGCACATTCGGTTCACGCCCACGCTGTTGCGGCATGCTACCAGTGTTAAAGACTGCGATGGAGCTCCGTATGCCACGGCAAACTGGCTGACTCTGAGGGCGGCGGTGCACAAATGCTGCGCAGCTAGCGCCATTCGATGGTCAACACCGCGGTTCCTGTTGTGTCCGCTGTGCGTGCGTGTGATCATTGTTTGTACAGCCCTCTGGCAGTGTCCGGAGCAAGTATGGTGGGTCTGACACACCGGTGTCAATGTGTTCTTTTTTCCATTTCCAGGAGTGTAAATAAAACATAAAAAACACTCCAATTAAAGTCCACGTTGTACGGTAGTAGCCATATTGTGAGTTACTTTACCATCCGCCTCATATTTCATCTTTTGACCTTGGTGGATTGCCACTGCAGTTGAACTACAGCCATGCTATGAGTGCTGCTGAGTACCGCAGCAGTTCACCTCTGACGTGACTTGCCGCGGTTGATAACTGCCGAAGTTTAACACTTAGCTTTGGTGCAATACGAGACCCACTTTATTGCAGTCCTACTGGTTGCTATAATCTGAACAAGTGGCATTCCGATCAACAGCGCATGACTTTGTTGTCAATTCAATGGTGTCACATGACTACAATTTTCAATGATTTACGTAAATCTAACAAAACATAGATATTAAGTTTTGAGGGGACTCCCCTACGGTGTGTTGTAATAGCTTTCTGTTCACTATGTATTGACTGTAATTTATCAGATTTGCATCTTCGTGCACTGCTTAGAGACACTTAAATATCCTGATCAAATAATCTTTCTGACGGAATTTCCCCGTTGTTTCTTAATCTGTAATTAATTTTACGTATTTTACCTGAAATATTTAAATTTGTATAGTACACATATATTCTGTGCGTGACTTGTCTAGTGTAAGGTCTAGGTCTTCAGTGAAAGCAGAGGGAAGGAAGAAAGCCGGGAAAAAAACGAAAGGCTAGAGTGAGATATTTATGAACATCGTGTGTAAAGAATAGGGTTCCAACGGCTCATTTAGCGAGAAAGGTGTATGAAAGTGTATAACAAAACATGTGATTTTAAGTGATTAACGTTTTTAGAAATTCGGAAGCGATTTATGACCTCAGAGGAGCTGATGTCTTACATCTACATCTACATCAACATCCATACTCCTGGCGGAGGGTATCTTGAGTACCTCTATCGGTTCTCCCTTCTATTCCAGTCTCGTATTGTTCGTGGAAACAAGGATTGTCGGAATGCCTCTGTGTGGGCTCTAATCTCTCTGATTTTACCTCATGGTCTCTTCCCGAGATATACGTAGGAGGGAGCAATATACTGCTTGACTCCTCGGTGAAGGTATGTTCTCGAAACGTCAACAAAAGCCCGTACCGAGCTACTGAGCTTCTCTCCTGCAGTCTTCCACTCGAGTTTATCTATCATCTCCGTAACGCTTTCGCGATTACTAAGTGATCCTGTAACGAAGCGCGCTGCTCTCAGTTGGATCTTCTCCATCTCTTCCATCAACCCTATCTGGTACGGATCCCACACTGCTGAGCAGTATTCAAGTAGTGGGCGAACAAGCGTACTGTATTCCACTTCCTTTGTTTTCGGAATGCATTTCCTTAGGATTCTTCCAATGAATCTCAGTCTGGCATCAGCTTTACCGACGATCAACTTTATATGATCATTCCATTTTAAATCACTCCTAATGCGTACTCCCAGATAATTTATGGAATTACCTGCTTCCTGTTGCTGACCTGCTATATAGTAGCTAAAAGATAAACGATCTTTCTTTCTATGTATTCGCAGCACATTACACGTGCCTAAATTGAGATTCAATTGCCATTTCCTGCACCATGCATCAATTCGCTGCAGATTCTCGTCCATTTCAGCACAATTTTCCATTGTTACAACCTCTGGATGTACCACAGCATCATCCGCAAAAAGCCTCAGTGAACTTCCGATGTCATCCACCAGGTCATTTATGTAAATTGTAAACAGCAACAGTCCTACGACACTCCCTTGCGGCACACCTGAAATCATTCTCACCTCGGAAAACGCCTCTCCATTGAGAATGACATGCTGCGCTGTGTTATCTAGGAACTCTTCAATCCAATCACATAATTGGTCTGATAGTCCATATGCTCTTACTTTGTTCATTAAACGACTGTGGGTAACTGTATTGAACGCCTTGCGGAAGTTACGAAACACGGCATCTACCTGGGAACCCGTGTCTATGGCATACTGAGTCTCGTGGACGAATAGCGCGAGCTGGGTTTCACACGACCGACTTTTTCGAAACCCATGCTAATTCCTACAGAGTAGATTTCTAGTCTCCAGAAAAGTCATTATACTCGAACATAACACGTGTTCCAAAATCTACAACTGATCGACGTTAGAGATTTAGGTCTATAGTTCTGCACATCTGTTCGACGCCACTTCTTGAAAACGGGAATGATGCCCTTTTCCAACCCTTTGGAACGCTTCGCTCTTCAAGAGACCTACGGTACACCTCTGCAAGAAGGGGGGCAAGTTCCTTCGCGTAATCTGTGTAAAATAGAACTGGTATCCCATCAGGTCCAGCGGCCTTTCCTCTTTTGAGCGATTTTAATTGTTTCTCTATCCCTCTGTTGTCTATTTCGATATCTATCATTTCGTCATCTGTGCGACAATCTACAGAAGGAACTACCGTACAGTCTTCCCCTTTGAAACAGCTTTGGAAAAAGACATTTAGTATTTCGGCCTTTAGTCTGTCAGCCTCTGTTTCAGTACCATTTCGGTCACAGAGTGTCTGGACATTTTGTTTTGATCCACCTACCGCTTTGACGTAAGACCACAATTTCTTATGATTTTCTGCCAAGTCAGTAAATAGAACGTTTCTTTCGAACTCATTGAACGCCTCTCGCATAGCCCTCCTCACGCTACATTTCGTTTCGAGTAATTTTTGTTTGTCTGCAAGGCTTTGGCTGTATTTATGTTTGCTGTGAAGTTCCCTTTGCTTCCGCAGCAGTTTTCTACTTCCGTTATTGTACCACGGTGGCTCTTTTCCGTCTCTTACGATCTTGCTTGGCACATACTCATCTAACGCATATTGTACGATGGTTTTGAACTTTGTCCACTGATCCTCAACACTATCTCTACTTGAGACAAAACTTTTGTGTTGAGCCGTCAGGTACTCTGAAATATGCTTTTTGTCACTTTTGCTAAACAGAAAAATCTTCCTACCTTTTTTAATATTTCTATTTACGGCTGAAATCATCTATGAAGTAACCGCTCTATGATCGCTGATTCCCTGTTCTGCGTTAACTGTTTCAAATAGTTCGGGTCTGTTTGTCACCAGAAGGTCTAATGTGTTATCGCCACGAGTCTCAACTGTAAATGACAGAAGATTGTCGCCTTTACTCAATTATAGTGGAGAATGATCGATTATCACACAGTTGTTTTGTGAACTCTTCGGTGAATTCGTAGTACATCTAATTGCTTCATGTGACTTTTCTGTTTAATAAGGCCCCTACAATTATAAGTCGACCGTTGACATCAAATACTGTTATCAGAGATTGTGAGTAAACTGAAAGTTTTAGTCTCAACTTGTAAGTAGGCTGTTTAGGTTTTTTTATTGGTAACGCCACCACCATGTCAAAAAGTCTGTAACGACGAAAAAACACAAATTTGTGAGCATTTTCAACTTATTTTTTTGCAGCATTAAAATGCAATACAGAATCACGAATCAGCCAGAAAAGAAGTGCAAACTATTGTTCATGAAAATCATGAGACCTTGCAAGCCAAAATCGACTCAGTTGCATCTACCGATTCGGTTTCCAACTTGCAAAAACTCAGCAAAACTTAAAGGACACAGTAGATGCGATTTCAACACAAATGGACACTCTGAAATTTGGTTCAGAAAAACACACTGAGGAAATAAGTACACTGTCGGAGAAACTAGCCGATCTTTCGGATGAGTTCATTAACTTATCTTCAAAGGTAGATGATGATCTGAATGACACGGAAGAGTGCGAACAAATTAGGAAATTTAAACAAAATCAGAATCAAATTAATACGCAACACCGAAGAGAAACACGGGAAGTACAAAATCAGCTGACACAGGTATACAAGAATTACGTATTTCAGAGGACACTCTCGCTCCAACACGGGAAGATGGACTTAGAAATACGGAAAAGCAACAAAATAATAACACAGGGCATTTCGGAAATTATGAAAGAAATTGCCAAGGGGCACCGAATTTTGAGATGGCACCACCGACACGACGTAACAATGACCGATATGCTACCTGCCGACACGATGATTTTGACTATAAGCTGTTCATTACTACACGTAAATTAAAAACATTTAAGAATTCTGGCAACAACATTCATCCACGAGCGTGGCTCCATCAATTCTCTCATTGTTTTCCTCCTAACTGGTCATTGCAGCACAGATTAGAGTTTATGTGTGGCTACTTAGAGAATGAACCAGCTGTAAGAATGTGATCGGTCATTCGCGATTGTCAAAGTGAAGGAGAATTTTATCATGCCTTCCTCTCAGCATATTGGTCTCAAGCAACACAAGACCGAGTAAAACATAGCATCATTATGATGAAACATTTCGAGAAATCTAAATTTTCCAGTCTTATCAAATATTTCGAAGACATGTTACATAAGAATCAGTATCTTTCAAACCCATACAGCCCCTCAGATCTCATCCGCATTTGCTTAATCAAATTACCTTAAAATTTACGGCATATTATTTAGGCAGGACGTTGCAAAGACGACATTGAAGCTTCTCATGGGCTCTTACAAGAATTAGAAATTGACACTGACAATCGCAGAACGCGAAAACAGGAACACAACAAGTACAGGTCACATCCGTCACAACTCCGCGATGAAAGAAATAATTACTGGACACGACAAAGCTATTCTCACAATACAAATCGTGACCAAAACAGACAGCACCCATATGAAAAACCACTGGCAGAGTAATAGTTACAGAGAAAGATCGCATTTCCGTAGTAATGAATATTACACAGACAATCATAGAAACAGACAATGTGGCAACCAGAACTTTTATTATCACGGCAGACAGAATAATTTCAGACGCCAGGGTCCACCGCGCAGTGATAATTCAGGGAGAAATTCTCCACTACTTAACCGACAGGAAAGAAACTACAGGAACTATCGACATGAGGACAGACGGTATGATCGTAACGACAGACCGGAATTTCATCAGAACTGGCGGGATTCAAACAGAGCAGGGCCCTCTCGACAAGGTGAATTTGCAGAAGTTAGGTCTCCTAATCCCAATAACGAAGCACGCCAACAAAGAGATAGCACACAATGACTAGCACCGCAGGCAGCCACGAGCGCCGGCTGGCTCAGGGGAAAGGAACATAGGCGCTAACCTTGAGAAAAACTCCAGTATTCTTTACCGACGTTTACCGCATGATAATTGCGTACAAGTTAACTCTGAGCACTAGGAAGAGTAAAGGATTGTACTACATTTCACATGTAAAACCGTTTATTGAAATATAATTTGCTTTTTATCTTTGTCTATGCCATAAAACATTTTACTTCACATTTCTAGTATGCTTTGTCACACTGAGAAACTGTTAACATGCAACAGTGTTTTGAAGTTAACTATCCAGTCTAGAACCTAGGGAACATTTTTAAACAGAAATTACGAATGCATTGTTATAATGAACAGACGACACAGTGTTCATATTTGTACATTCTTCCTTGTTAGTTGCACGATTATGTAACGACTATGAGGCTTACATACTTAGAACATATACTGTTAATGAGATTATGATTGAACATTTTGGTTTAGTTGAAAAGACATTCTTTATTTGAAGTACGTTCTGTGAGATTAAAGATGATTTAGCATTTGGTTTCTTTGATAGCTACACGATTATATCATGACACTACTAATGTGTGACACAATTTACATTGTGCTTTTGCGGTGTATCTGTTTTATATCTGCTCAGTTTTCTGTATTATTATGGAAAGTAAAACATGTTTTAGTAGTAACTTTTGTGGTATAGCTACAATGAGACAGCCTTTTCCGTAGCACAACAATACGCTACAGCACAGTACTTTCTTCATCACGGCAATAAGCGTAATAACTAAGATATTTATACGCAAAGCATTTCACTTTTGTTTATCATGAGGTAAGTACACTGACTTCTGCAGAACTTAGCTTCCGGAGGACGATAACTACGACACTTCCACAGAGATTATCTTACAGCAAGACGCACATTTAGCGCTACAGGACACACATTTGAGTGATTAATTTTGTACTTGAACCATTTATTTTTCAAGATTTTTTAATTGCAAAGAAAGTTTTCCGTGATACATTTCATTCCATTGCGGTAATCTGTAACACCTGAGGGTATAATTACATTAATCCTCAGGGGGGTACACGCCTACTTTGTATACCATGTGTGTGGCAAGCACAAGTAGCCCTAGCTAGTATGGTATTTGCTTATACAATTTTACACATCGGTACCATACTTCTCTAACACAGAATTACACAGCTACCTGGTTATTTTAACAGAGATGCAAACATATTTTTACTAGATCAGTGACACATGTTTACGCAATTACAAAGTTGGATAATTTCACACTTATGAAATTTCAGTTTTGTCTGTACTTTGTGAAGTGTTCATATTTTTTCGGAATCATTGTGATACTATGAGAGCTTTGAATGATGCATTTGGTATGGGATCATGATTTTTAAAGTACATTTGAGGCAGATGATACTTTTGACATGAGCAGAGAATTTTTTTTAGGTTTTGAAATTATTGGAGGAAGCTACGACGATTTTGAGAGTTGACTAAGGTGTTATGATATTATTACGATGACTATGTGTATTATGCTGTTGAGGTATGTTTATGATCAATAAGCTGATGCTATATGAGTTATTTGATTATGCTACGTATCTGTTATGATGAAATATTGAAGAAGTGTCGACGAATAAGTTAAGGAATAATGAGTAGTGGTTTGGGACTCTGGTTTGTGAAAAAGGATTTTGGAAACCTAGAATCGTACTTTAAGAGTTATGAAATGTGTGTATATGCGTGAATGTATCACTATGCTGGCGAAAATTTTTTGGACACTATTATATTTAAAGGATTTTGTTTCTACAGATTTGTAACGCAAATTCTCAACCTGTGAATTTTTTTTATATGGGACTGTCACTGTAGTGGAAACTGCTGTCGTAAATATTTCAGTAAGAAAGCTAAGTGACCTCGACGTAATGCGTTTTGGGCGCCCAGCTGAGAGGTAGTCGTCTGACGAAAGAAAGCCATTAGGTGAAAAAAAAGAGGCCATTATCCTCGCTATTGACATTCATTCCTTTGTAGAAAGCATCGCAAATACACGCTCAAACTTGAAAACATATGATTATACTGTGGAGCTCGTAATTGATGATATGTATTAAAATGCTTAATGAAACGACGAGAAACATTTCACGGCTATTGTCTTGCTAGTTGAAAGATTGTTTACTGCATTATGAAACGCCATATGGATAGTGAATGACGTTTAACGCCTTGCTTTGCCTATTTTGTTTAATACCTAGTTTCTAGCCGCAATGCAGCATTGGTTACTATAAAATTTAATGGATGTACTAATATAGATATTTTATGCCTACAGATCCAGTAAATAATAACTTTATGATGTACTTAAAAAAAAACGAAGGAGCTCAAAAAGACATTTCCCTTTACAGGAATTGCATACAGAATTTTCTTTTCAAGTACAAGGTAGTATTATTTTTTAAATAAGTTTTCGTGGTACACCACTTTAATTATATAGGTATTAAGATGCGACTATACATTTCCCTTATCTGCATTGTTGTCTTTAGTGTAATATTTTTTCTGCTTGAGCTTTGTCATGTTTAGATATAAGTTATTGTATTGGTGCTGCTGTTTGCCAGGCATAGTGCTTCTAAATTTCACTTTGTATTACTCTGTTAAGCTAGTTTTACTACTGATTTATTTCCCTTGTTGCTGCACATTGGTTCATATCGGTTGTAATGTTGCATTGGAGCAAATGTTGAAATTAGAGGGACGATCTATGGAATGAAGTTTTGGGTTGGACTGCAGTACCAAATGTTACCCTGACAACAAACCCTGTCCTTTCCTTTTGTGTCATCCCACTATGTGTTTGTGTACAATTGTGTATTTGTTTTCTTCCTGTCTCTGCGTACTGTTTCATAGAATTTTTTCTCTTCTAATACTAAGCTACATTCACTATGATGAGGATTACTGTTATTCTCAAATATAATTTGCATTAATAACATGTTATTTACTTGGTAAACATGTTTACACATTATTTATTCTGTTTTGTTCTAATGCTCATGTGTGAAGTTGATGTTTCAAAAGTTATTCTGATCTTTTATGTATGTACTTATGTCGTAATTGTTGTAACACTGATGTATTTGTTATTTCGATTCTTTTGTAAAGCCTGTATTACTGCAAATGTTTTCTGTACTATTATGTTCTTTAATGATATATTTTGTACTTTTGTTATTGTATTCTCATGTTACAAAATTGTAATTGACACCAATTCATCGAATTAAGTAACTTGTAAATTCCATTTCACTGCACACGTTTCTCTTGGTCATAGTATATGGACAATATGTGAGAAGTAGGGACTAATAGTGTTTGCACGTGTGTTAATAATTCAGCAAGAGACTGAATAACACCATTGCTGGTTCTAAGGACAATTCCAAAAACTTTGTGAGTGCACAATTGGTGGTTTATGGACTTGCTATATTCTCCGCAAGACTCTTCGATGGTGATTGTGCACCTGCACAGTCGCAACAGTTGGCTGCTAGCCATCTCTACAAGGACTACAGTGGGTCTACACCTTTGATGACTCACCAATACCATTATTTCTACAATTACTGCAGTGGGTCTGCCCCTCTGTTGGCACAGCAACACCATACTCTCTACCAGGACTACAGTGGGTATGCTCTGTGATGACCAACATACCGATATTCTTCAAAACTTCGATTGACTCTGCTGTGGGATTGCTCTGTTGTGGCCCATTATCTGTCAGCATGTCTTTCCATTGGAAGGACAACAATACTTCTTCAAGACTGCGTGGAAATCCACTACTTCCATGTGCATTTTCTTTTACTGCTCAGGCATTGAGCAAAGACGCTGCTATTATCCTGTGATGAACGATAAGGACTGTCTTTATGGACTGTGAGAAAATTTTAGCTTTTGACCAACATTGTATCGATAAGTGTGTGCATTTCATTTCTTTCTTATTGTAATTATGAAATTTTTTCAAATCTGTATTGGCCACTGCCAAAAACAATTTGTAAAATTGTTTGTGGGGAGCATGGGGGCTATGTAAGTAGGCTGTTTAGGTTTTATTATTGGTAACGCCGCCACCACATTGCGCTCTGTATGAAAAATCACTGGCTGTGCTGTTTGCAATCAGTGGCTGGTTGGCATTCTTGTATTACTCGTCATTGTAGTTTTGGGCAGCTGGATGCCAACAGCGCGTAGCGTTGGCAGTTGGAGGTGAGCCGCCAGCAGTGGTGGATGTGGGGAGAGAGATGGCGGAGTTTTGAGATTTGTAAGAAAGGATATCATGAACTGCGATATATATTATGACTATTAAGGTAAATACATTGTTTGTTCTCTATTAAAATCTTTCATTTGCTAACTGTGCCTATCAGTAGTTAGTGACTTCCGTAGTTTGAATCTTTTATTTAGTTGGCAGTAGTGGCGCTCGCTGCATTGCAGTAGTTCGAGTAACGAAGATTTTTGGTGAGGTAAGTGACTTGTGAAAGGTATAGGTTAATGTTAGTCAGGGCCATTCTTTTGTAGGGATTTTTGAAAGTCAGATTGCGTTGCGCAAAAAAATATTGTGTGTCAGTTTAAGCACAGTCGTGGACAATTTTTCTAAGGGGACGTTTCAAACTGCTTAATTCCGACATGTGCTATTCGTGTTTACCTGTACTATCGAATAAATTTTGTTGATTGAAGCCAGTTTTTCCGCCCAAGAGCGACAATAACCGTATGATCTACATTCGCGTAAAATCAAGAAAGACGCAACACCTTCTTAACAAAATCGGCGCAGGCAGACATTGCAGCGTCACTCTCCGTCTTCATACGTCACGAGGCGGGAAAGACGTCTTTAATATATCTTCGAGTATCGAAAATCATGTACCCGGTAAAATGAAGAAAATGGAGTCACGTGTAGATAACAAGAAACAACGTGCTTCTCTCGTCTGGGGGGGGGGGGGGGGGGGGGAGAGGGGGAGGTAGGAAATAGTTAGAAGCAAACTCAGTGGCCAGATTAACGGAAGGGGTGATATATTAATTTGGTTTTGCTAGAGTTCAGGTGTTGGACATCTAGTCTTGGCAGATCATGTATGAGTGAGATGCGTTTGCTTCACAGAAAGAGTGTTGTTTATTCTAATGAAGGCCTGTTTGGTCGAAACCTTTGTTCGACAGACTTTCAGTTGTGACTCTAGCAGGCTCAGCATCTCCTCTATATGGTGGGTAGCAACTATCGTTTTCTTCATATTGTGAAAATTTATAACTGTAACGGTAATTTGTAGAAGCCGATATGTGGCAAAACAAGTTAATGGATGTATGTTATATTATGATAACTTGTAGCTAGCGATATGTGGCAAAACATTTTGCCACAGGTGATAATCTAATTAACACCTTGCTGTATTACAATATCGGTTAACAGATGCCAACATATATGGTAAAATTTTTCTAATGTCGAGGTTATATATCTGAACATTTCCATGTTGGTTATAAATGCAGTTGGGTCACTGTAGTAAATATCAGTAGCAGGAGAACATGAACAAAGGAGCAAAATATACAGATGAGAAACAAAATCATTCCGGCCACCGTAGCTGAGTGGTCAGCGCCTCTTATTGTCATGTGGAGGACCCGGATTCATTACTCCGTAGTGCCAAGGATTACTCGTTTTTGGAGTACTGGAACGGGATCCACTCAGTCTTTCGATAACAGCTGAGGAGGCACTTGAATGGCAAATAGCGTTTCGAGGGTCTGCAAAGCCGAAAAAGATAGGGAGAGTGTGCTGAATACAGGCGCCGGAATACCACATCCAAATGACACCACTGCTGCGGGTGACACGGCGCTCGGTCGGTCCCGATTGGCCCATCTGTAACCAAAAGAAAATTAATGACAAAAGAAAAATCTATACAAGGTGATTCAAAAGAACGTTAACAGACGGACATGGCATACAGGGCATATCAGGTGTAGAAGTTTGAAAACGAAATTTGGTTGGAATACTTGCAACTGATAAACAATATTTTATTCAAAATAATCTCCTTTGTCATTTACATATTTCTCCCACCTCTCCAGCTCGCTATGATGCCACGCCAAAAAACAGTTCTTCTTTTGAAACGAACCAGTGAACTGAAGCGTTGTTCAGCGACAGCATGTCCCAGTGATGCAAATAGATAACTGGACGGAGCGAAGTTTGCAGAATAGGTCGCATGCCCTAGTTTTTCCCATCTGAACACCTCGATCGTTTCCCTGGCCATTTTTGCAGTGTGTGATGGGGCGTTATCATGGAACAAAATGACTCTGTGTTGCCTTTTTCCATTTTCCGGTCGCTTTTTACGTAATTCTGAATTTAAATCGAACATTTGCTGTTGGTAGCGATCTGTGTTAACGGTTTCACCAGGTTTTAGTAGGTCCTAGTAGATTACACCCTTCTGGTCCTACCAAATACAGGGCAGCGTCTTCTTTCGAAATTGATTTGATCTTGCAGAGGATGTCGACGGTTTTTCTGAATTCACCCAGGATTCTAAAATACATCCATTTTTCATCACCTGTCAGTATTCGATGGGGAAACAACTTTCTTTTGTATCTGGCCTGCAGCATTTCACAATTGGTCTTTCGATTTGCTTGCTGTCTTTCATTCAGTTCATGCGGAACCCATTTTCCCACTTTCCGGACCTTTCTCATAGCTTTCAACAGAAGAGAACCGGCTTTCTGTGTCACATTCAATTGTTCCGCGCGTTCCTGTTGAGTCTGAGTATCATTTTCATTCAATAAAGCTTGCAATTCGTTCTCTCCGAACTTTTTCGGTGGTTTCATGGATTCGTCGTTTCTCATATCAAAATCAACACATTTGAATTTTTTGAACCACTCGAAAGACTGTGTTTTCCAAAAAGCATGTTCGCCGAAAGCTTCGTCAAACTTTCGATGCAATTCTGCAGCAGTTTTCTTTGAATGATAACAGAAAACCAACGCTGTCCCCAAATCGTAGTTTATAGGCACTAAACTCGACACGAGTTTGAAACAGATACCGATGTATGGAACTTGGGTGACTGTGTGTTGACATTCGTGGTCAGCCTTTACAGGAAGCAGATGGCGCTACGGACGCAGTCTTACGGTCTCTACACTGACGGCTAACACCATCTGGTTTCATACCTCTATACGTGGTACAACAAGGATCAGTAATGACAGAGAAACCGGAAGTTGCAAACGCCACGAGAGGGCGCTACGGTCACGAGACCGAGGCTTGACAGCGAGTGTCCTCTTCACCGATGGGGCTGCTTTCTCACTGGGGGATGTGATGAACGTTCACAATCTGCATACATAGGCAGATTGAAAGGAGTATACTGGGGCACATTTGTATGTGGCACCAGAATAGGATAAGAATATTAATAAATTAAAGTGAAACTAGTACACTATAAACGATGAAAGGCTAGATAATGCGCATCGCTGACTGAGCGATCACATAGCCTAAGAAACTACAGTCCTGCTTGTGTTGGGAGTAAGACAGCGCTTGGCGCACAGTTGAAGGTAGCTGTCTATGAGGAAAAACGATGTAGTAGGAAGGTTTTGGGGTGTGCTGTGTAAGCCACCAAGAGTTAGATTAATGTAGGCATGTCAATATTGGTGGATATGGAAGCAGAATTCTTCATGCAACCAAGGTAAACATGTTAAATAAGTATGATTTCTGTTTTTGCCAGGGCGTTAGTATAGATGAGTTGGCTGATAATTTGTAACTGTTGAGCAACCCCAGAATGTATGTAAACGGTTTTGACAAAAAGAGTAGTTAGATATTTCATTTCTGTAATGCTTTTAAGATTTGTTAGCAAAGCTGTGTGTAATTTGATGATTTGCATTTATGTTGGATTAATGAAGTTAGATAATACTTGCTGTTTGATCCTCATTCCTTGTGAATCAATTGTGAGTAATGTAACTTCAGTTGTCAGATGTTTTTGAAAAGCCAAACTTAACTTGAAATATAATTTTTCTGGCAAAAACTGAGTGTTAGTGATTTACCATAATCAGTACCGCCTGAAGTTGGATTTTCTTAAATGTTCTGAATTTCACATGCATTCAAGTATTATGGCACACTCCTGAGCCTGTAGCTAGCATTTACATTTTATCAATGAGAGATCAAAATATATCGCGTTCCACCGTTGCTGCATTAGAGAGAAGACAATTATTTATTATGTGCACAGGGACCAATGTCATCAAATGTGAACTGGGTCAGATGATTCAGTGCCTAAGGGGCTGAATGTATTTTGCAGTGACTGTATTTCGTTACTGGTATTGGAAGTTACATTGCCAAATCGATTCGTGTAAAGTTTTGCTAACAATAAAGCAGTGTAAGTACACCACTTGCACCTATAACAAGCAACAAGACAATTCGAGTTCTGTATCCATTCCAAAGATCAGACTTCATTCAACGCAATCGTAAAATTTATTACTTCATTTTTGTAAAGAACATTACAAGATGTCAACCCACTTGTTACACGCTCACATGCCTCACAACGCAAATTTTCCCTTAACGTGTTGCCTAACACCGCCGGAAACTGTTTAATTTGGCCGTACTTTCTCATTATCCAACTTGATGGTGCCACGTATCTCGTATTCCTGCGAGAGGTTCTCGTGGACATGCCGAATCATGTTCCCATGCCTATTCGTCTCCGTATTCGATTTCAGCACGACGTAGTTCCGCGCGTTTCAACAGACAGGTCGAGGCATAATTGCAGGCAACTTTTCCCGGCCCCTGAACTGGTCTTGGTTTGCCACTCTCCCACGATCTGTGCCCATAGATTTTTTTCTGTGGGGGTATCTGAAGGGTCTTGTATATGAAACACTCGTTACGTCACCAGTGGACCTTTGTGTGAAGCATTGGTGCAGGATCAAGATGTCTTCGAGAGATATCAGGTATCTTTGAGAGGCTGCGCCGTTCAATGCAGCGTCGACATCAGGCGTGTTTCAAAGCACCTGGACAAAACTTTGAGCGCCTCCTGTAGTGGGCGTCCATTTGTAGCATGCAACTAAAGAACTGCAACGCCATTTAGTAGGCACGGATGACCTTTGCGAACCTCGGTACCTGGGTGATTACTGATCGTTTTTGTATATCTGATGTGCCATGTCACTTTATACATATTTTTTTAATCACCCTGTATACACTACTGGCCATTAAAATTGCTACACCACGAAGATGACGCGCTACAGACGCGAAATTTAACCGACAGGAAGAAGATCCTGTGATAAACAAATGATTAGCTTTTCACAGCAGTGACACGAGGCTGGCGCCGATGGCGACACATACAACGTGCTGACATGAGGAAAGTTTCCAACCGATTTCTCATACACAAACAGCAGTTGACCGGCGTTACCTGGTGAAACGTTGTTGTGATACCTCGTGTAAGGAGTCGTTTCCGACTTTGATAAAGGTCGGATTGTAGCCCATCGCGATTGCGGTTTATCGTATCGCGACATTGCTGCTCTCGTTGGCCGAGATCCAATGACTGTTAGCAGAATATGGAATCGGTGGGTTCAGGAGGATAACACGGAACGCCGTGCTGGAACCCAACAGTCTCGTATCACACGCAGTCGAGATGACAGGCACCTTATCCGCATGGCTGTACCGGTTCGTGCAGTCACGTCTCGATCCCTGAGTCAACAGATGGGGACATTTGCAAGACAACAACCATCTGCACGAACAGTTTGCAGCAGCATGTGCTATCAGCTCGGAGACCATGGTTGAAGTTACCCTTGACGCTGCATCACAGACAGGAGCGCCTGCGATGGTGTACTCAACGACGAATGGCAAAACGTCACTTTTTTGGATGAATCCAGGTTATGTTTACAGCATCATGATGGTCGCATACGTGTTTGGCGAGATCGCAGTGAACACACATTGGAAGCATGTATTCGTCATCGCCATACTGGCGTATCACATGGCGTGAAGGTGAAGGTACGGGGTGCCATTGGTTACACGTCTCGGTCACCTCTTGTTCTCATTGACGGCAGTTTCTACAGTGGACGTTAGATTTCAGATGTGTTACGACCCGTGGCTCTACTCTTCATTCGATCCCTGCAAAACTGTACATTTCAGCAGGATAATGCACGACCGCATGTTGCAGGTCCTGTACGGGCCTTTCTGGATACAGAAAATGTTCGACTGCTGCCCTGGCCAGCACATTCTGCAGATCTTTCACCAACTGACAACGTCTGGTCAATGGTGGCCGAGCCACTGGCTCGTCACAATACGCCAGTTACTACTTTTGATGAACTGTGGTGTCGTGTTGAAGCTGCATGGGCAGCTGTACCTGTACACGCCATCCAAGCTCTGTTTGACTCAATGCCCAGGCGTATCAAGGCCGTTATTACGGCCGGAGGTGGTTGTTCTGGGTACTGATTTCTCATGATCTATGCACCCAAATTGCGTGAAAATGTAATCACGTCAGTTCTAGTATGATAAATTTGTCCATTGAATACTCGTTTATCATCTGCATTTCTTCTCGGTTTAGCGATTTTAATGGCCAGTAGTGTAGTTTTACTATAAGTACTCTAGCGTCAGTCCAAATTCCGTAACAATAAAAAGTTAGGAAATGATTCCATGTTGCAAGCCTTCGGTATCCAACACGAGAGCCGATGAACGGCTGCCATGGCAGTCAAAGTGTTACAATAACAAAAATTGTTCCTAGCCTCTAGTGGATCGAGAGCGAATGACGTAAGTATGGGGTTGAACCCGAGCTCCGAGGGGGCGGCAGGAAGGGTTTGTTTGTCAGCAGCCACACGCCATTGCCACCCCACGGCTGCCGGCGCTGCTGTTGATTAATATTTGACGTGCAATCATCGCGGACGGGCCAAGTATTTTTCATTAAGCGTGACACCTAGTCTAATAGCCGGCACCGGGCGCTCTGCAAACAGAATTTTTATGAGCCCGTTGTAATGGCGACGCAGCGGGTGCGCCCTCTCTCGACAGGGGCGGCGCGTCGTTAGCGACGCGGCAGAACAGTCTCCGGGCGCGCACCGCGCCTCACATATGCATGCCGCTCCTGAATAACTCCACAACGGGGCAGGACTTCTTTCGCACTCGCGGACGGACGCTTCCATTGCACGACGCGTCATTCCAGTAAACGAAGTGGCGTCCGCACTGCCGAGAGCGTGCTGTAATGGAATTTAAATTGTCTGCCACTGCGCGCTTATAAACTGCCAAATAGAGTAATACACAGGAATATGGAAAGAAAATTGAAGCAGTAATACACGAAAATTGGTTCGATAGTGAATAAACTGAAGTGTCCCTATCTTGGTGCGGTGAGTAATGGCACATGCTAAATGTTTGCAAAGGACGTAAGATAAAAAAAGGAAGCGATGCACTGCAACAGCAATATTGTTAGATGAGAGAGATGTGACTCTCACTTTTTCTTTAAGACGACAGAAAGAGAGGAGACTGTGGTGTGTTTTGATGCAGAGAGGACGCGAACATTTTATCGCCCCTCTTATTGTCGAAGTTTTGTTGATAACATTGAATTTGGGTTGCTGTAAATCACGTCAAGTACAGGGGTTGCCCAGAAAGTAATGCACCGATTTTTTTCCTCAACAATTCTTCATTGAACATAATGAGAATTACACACCCGAAAGAATGCTATTTTATCTACTCCCTCTATTTTTCCAAGTAATCCCCTTCCCGTTTTGCGGCCTTCCTCAAGGCGTGAAACAAGGGCGTTTATGTCCTGTCGATACGAATCCTTGTCCAGGTGGCGGAGCCAGCGCTTCACTGTGTCAATCACCTCCTCATCGTCTTCAAAATGTCTTCCACGAATGGCATCCTTTAATGGTCGAAACAAGTGTAAGTCCTAGGGACTAGGTCAGGGCTGTAGGGTGGGAGGGTTAACACTGTCCAGCCCTGTTTTGCTACGTGTTCAGCAGTCCTCGGATACTGTGTGGAGCCGAGGGTTACCTTGTTGCAGCAAAACATCCCCTGGGTTGCTGTGGCGCCGAAGTCGCCCGAAGCTCGTCTTGAGTTTAGTTAATGTGTTGACATATGCTTCTGAATTAATGGTACCGCCTCTTGGCATCACATCAATGAGACTCACGTCTTCACAGTCCCAGAACAAGTGATCATAACCTTTCTGCCGGAAACAATTTCTTTAAACTTTATCTTCTGTGGGGTGTAGGAATGGCGCCATTCCATCGACTCTCGTTTTGTTTCGGGGTCAAAATGGTGAAACCAGGTTTCATCACCTATCACAATCCGGGACAAGAAGGCCTTATCATCAGCTTCAAAACGTTGCAACAAATCAAGACAAATGTTTTTCTTTTCTGTGCGATTTGTGATTCACCGTTGTACACCGCGGGATCCATCTTGCACACACTTTGGAATATCCAAGAGTGTGGATAATTGCACAACACTTGCTTTGCTGATTGACAAATGCAGCTCGACATCAGCTCGATGCAACGTATCAGGTGTGACAGCCGCGGATGGTCTCCCTGACCACTGCAAGTCATGGAGCTCCACCGAACCGCCTTCTGATGACCTCACCCTCCGTACCCGGCGGGTAACTCTACCTCTGTCGACTGCAGATGTTCCATAGACTTTACACAAGCGTGTATGAATATTCCCATGTTTCTTTCTCTGCAGTGTGAATTCAATGACGGCACGTTGCTTGTAACGTACATCACCTACAGACTCCATTTCGAAACCGTCGTGGTGCACCTACGTTATCTGTCGGAAGTAACGGAAACTTGGCGTGCTCACTCAGGACTCATCATATATTACAAACGTAATGTTTGGTTTCGATTGAGAAGAAGTGCGGTGCATTTCTTTCTCGCCCTCGTACAACACAGTGCCTGCCTGTTTATTTGACAAACAGTTGACCTCACCGCATCAAGTTTCTTTCATTAGGCGACACGGTCAACAATGAGCAATCTCTGCTGCGGCAGCATTCGAGACGACAAGCGCAGCAGAAAGAAGAGGAAAGTCTCCCACTGAGAAGAAAATACAACAAACAACATTTAGTATTAAATTTCCTAGGAGACTTATCTTAGATACTTTTCATGGTGCCCCACAGCGCTCGCCCGGTGGAATCAAGTGTCAGTGAGAAAATACTGTTGGTAGTGAACACGAAAACACTGATCCACCAGAGTCTAATGTATTAGATAGTGAAAATGTCAACGAATCTCAACGAGGTGGCAATGTCACAGTCGAAAACATTATACATTCGAACTGAACTACAATGAATGAACAGTACGTTACACTAAATTACGTCACATGGCTAATAGTCGATGGGATTAATTCATAGTCCTCAATAGGAAACGACTCTTCTCAAAATAATTTGGATAGAAACAGTGCAACAGATGTAGGCAATTTTCCAAGCTCGATACTGAGTGAACGGAATGAACACACAAATACTCAGGCAATACACACATTAGACAATCATCATTCGCTGGTACTAACTATGGAACAATACTTGCAGAAATTAGTACAAACGATTTCTGAGTTACGTACAAACTTGAGTATAAAAATTACAAACGTGTTCACTGGCCTCGGCAAATTACAGAAAATTCTCAGTAGCTTAGACCAAAAAGTCAAGATACTTTCAAACGACTTCGAAAATTTGCGTACTAGCTTGAATATAAAATTTACAGATGCAGCCAATATATTCGATACAAAATTTACTAATATGTGCAATAAGCTAGACAAAAACTTTCTAGTATGAGTGTAGATCAAGGTCAAAGTCCACGTAGAGTTGAGGAACTTGCAACGACGCACGGTAGTTTACACATGAAAGCTTAGCTCTAAGTGCTAACAACAATTCAAATACCCGTATCTGAAATGAAGTCATCGTGCGAAAATTTACCGGATGATGAACAAAACTCAAGCAAGACTTAGGGATTCTGACTTAAGGACTAACTTTTTAGGAAACATAGTACGAAAGTATCAGTAAGGAGGTAAAAAGATTAAGTGAGAGAACTGAGGCTGGCGTCTTTAACAGCGATTCTATTCTAACTGACCAGTGAAAGATATACTTCGAACAAACCACCTTCCGCAGCTAATCAAAACATAAAATCAGTGCTAGACGGTATTCCCGTGAACATTGTTTTCACCAAAGGCAGATTATGACGAAACCACGGAAGAACTGTTTGCGAACGGATTTGTTAGTGTCACAATACTCAGTGTAGTACCGCGTCGCTGTCTGATGGCGTAATGCCTGGCCTATCGTCAGTCGTAGTACACGAGGGTCTAATAAAACATAGACAATCACGAGTCTTCTCATAAGGATCCATGAAAACCCACCCCTTGTTGTGTGACAGCTTTTAAAATGATTTACCTTGGCATTATTCGAAATGCAAAAGATTCAGTTCGTTGTTGGTTTCACACTAGGTGTTGCGCGGTTGTGGGCAGACGAAGAGGCAGATTATTGTCGTATGCATGAAGACTCTGAATAGGTCTTCCTAGAGAAATACTGGCCGCAAGGAATTTAGGAAAGATTACGAACGGAAGTTTTTGACTCAGAGCCACTTATCGTTAAATGCGGACTGCGTCGGTGTTTAGAAACACACTTGAACAAGACGACCCAGTGGAGCAATCTCATTCACATGTCGATGTTTTAAGAATACTAAAGAGCCGTTTGCCGATTTACATTCGTGAGAAGCTGGTAACTGTGTCAACTTGTAACCTAGAATGCTATCTTCGTTCGTGGATTCGATTGACCTCATTTATCAGAGTAGTCAAAACTCAAATGAGTGTCACGAAACCATTTGGGTCCAAGGAAAAATGAAGGATTTAATAATCGTGGTGATGGTAATAACAACAATAACGGCAATAATAGCTTAGATCTGTACGAGCACGCGCAGTGCGGTTGGCATCCAAACGCGCCGCCGCAGGAATATAATGGTAATGGGGGACTCGGAAATCGTCAAAGTAAAGCTTTTGAAGAGGGAAATATAGGAATTAAGATTCAGGGTACCGTGGCTCATCATCAAGAAATGACCGTAATGGTCGGGATAATATGCGCGGTCCGACGATAAAAGAACAAGGGAATAGGAACGGGAATGAACACCTAAGCATAAGTAACAATTACTAAAACAAGGCTATGGGAGTGACGTACACCAATATCAGCGAAACACCACACCCAATAAAGCGCAGAACGGGACACGGAAAACCACCGATCACGTTGTAGACATTGTAGAAGTGACTGATGGGAGCAGCAGCACTCCGCTTCCCCAGATTATTAAACGGCGACCGATCGGTCTAAACTCCCCGCCGTCGGCTCAAAACTTGATTGGGGGCATGACGCTGATAAAAATTTATTTGTTAAGGCATGACAAAGAAATCGATATGCGAGATAAACTATATACAGATAAGGCAAATGACATAAAAGGAATAAATGATGAAGTACGAGGGATGGTTAATACCAAAATAGGAACAACAGACGTACATGTGACGCTAGACACATAAGCGACTATGAGTCTTATCTCGTACAGCTTGTTCAGTGAAATAAAAGGGGACTAAACCTATCTACTGTACCTGTGCGGAACTGCCATATTTTACCAGCTATAGGAGATAAGTCAAAGGCCATCAAGCTACAAACCTATAAATCAAAAGCTTCCGCTGGAACCTTAGTTACTTATAAATTCCTAGTGGCAGAGACACAAATAGTTAACTGTCCCCGAGGAATGGATTTTTCAGACAGTACCAAGTAAAAATTAACCCAAGCAATGACAAACGTTATCTTTGCTCAGGAGATAACGTAATTCAGTTGATTTAATGAAAACATTGTCTTCTGTGGATAACCAGTTAGAAAGTAACATAAGTATCTATCTGATGTACTCAGAAGTCTTATACTTGAATGAGCAGTGAATGAACAGATCACATAGGAAGCGACAGTTTTTTACACTATGCAGAGTGAAGTAGAAGAATTGGGTATATTACTAGCCCTATACGAACAACTAGATACAATGTTGTCGCATCTTTACATCTTATTGAAAAGAAACCAGGTTAATTAAAGGATAAGTCTATCATAAGGAAGTCTATCCCCATCAAACATACTTTCGTACATCATATGCAATTCCTAGGACAAAGAAAGAAGCAGAAAGAAAGGAAATACAACATACGATTAACTGGAATATTACTGAACCAACTCATTCGCCATATTGCAGCCATTTCCTAGCGGTAGCCAGACTTGATGGACGCGTGTGATTTGTTTTCGGTGCAAACGGAATTAACAAAATCGCAGTATCTGTAAGAACGAAACCAGAAAACCCGGAGGAGCAATTATTAAAATTCCACGGAGTAAAATGCCTTATCACAATAGTTCTAAAAACGTCCTACTGCAAATCTAGTTGCACCAAGATAGCTAACGTTATACAGCATTTGTCTGCATGGGTCAAAGTTATCAGTTTCGCCCTTTACCATTCAGATTGACTGTAAATGCAGGAGTGTTTATTGTAGCTTTGGATAAGGTGCTAGGCCCCGAAATATTGAGTCAAGTTACAGTCTACGTGGATGATTTACTTATTGTTACAGCTGAATGGGATGAGCATTTGCGCATACTAAGAAGTTTTTTAGAGATAGTTTTCACTTATGAAGTCACAGTTAACTTAGAGAAACGAGAATTTTACAGAAAAGAGGTTGCGTCCTTAGGTCACATCATATCACCAAGAGGCATTCGCCGTGTCCCAGACAAACTAGACCCCTATCCCACAAACTTAAAAGCAGTTAAAAGTATTCATGGGCTTAGCCTCACTCTTCCGTATGTACCTCACCAGCTGCTACATAGTGACGCACTGAGCAATCTTTTGAAGGAAAACCGCAAATGGCTATGGGCAGAAAATTATCAGGACTTTGACGTGATAAAACAAGCTTTGGTAAACCCTGACGTATAGGCACATCCTCATATGATACAAGAACTTTGCCTCAGTACCGATGCATCATTCCAGGACAATACTGTCTTATATCAACCGTGATAATGAAAATAAAAATGTAAACATAATCAGTTTTGCTAGTCACACACTAATACACTCCTGAAAATGGAAAAAAGAACACATTGACACCAGTGTGTCAGACCCACCATACTTGCTCCGGACACTGCGAGAGGGCTGTACAAGCAATGATCACACGCACGGCACAGCGGACACAACAGGAACCGCGGTGTTGGCCGTCGAATGGCGCTAGCTGCGCAGCATTTGTGCACCGCCGCCGTCAGTGTCAGCCAGTTTGCCGTGGCATACGGAGCTCCATCGCAGTCTTTAACACTGGTAGCATGCCGCGATAGCGTGGACGTGAACCATATGTGCAGTTGACGGACTTTGAGCGAGGGCGTATAGTAGGCATGCGGGAGGCCGGGTGGGCGTACTGCCGAATTGCTCAACACGTGGGGCGTGAGGTCTCCACAGTACATCGACGTTATCGCCAGTGGTCGGCAGAAGGTGCATGTGCCCGTCGACCTGGGACCGGACCGCAGCGACGCACGGTTGCACTCCAAGACCGTAGGATCCTACGCAGTGCCATAGGGGACCGCACCGCCACTTCCCAGCAAATTAGGGACACTGTTGCTCCTGGGGTATCGGCGAGGACCATTCGCAACCGTCTCCATGAAGCTGGGATACGGTCCCGCACACCGTTAGGCCGTCTTCCGCTCACGCCCCAACATCGTGCAGCCCGCCTCCAGTGGTGTCGCGACAGGCGTGAATAGAGGGACGAATGGAGACGTGTCGTCCTCAGCGATGAGAGTCGCTTCTGCCTTGGTGCCAATGATGGTCGTATGCGTGTTTGGCGCCGTGCAGGTGAGAGCCACAATCAGGACTGCATACGACCGAGGCACACAGGGCCAACACCCGGCATCATGGTGTGGGGAGCGATCTCCTACATTGGCCGTACACCTCTGGTGATCGGCGAGGGGACACTGAATAGTGCACTGTACATCCAAACCGTCATCGAACCCATCGTTCTACCATTCCTAGACCGGCAAGGGAACTTGCTGTTCCAACAGGACAATGCACGTCCGCATGTATCCCGTGCCACCCAACGTGCTCTAGAAGGTGTAAGTCAACTACCCTGGCCAGCAAGATCTCCAGATCTGTCCCCCATTGCGCATGTTTGGGACTGGATGAAGCGTCGTCTCACGCGGTCTGCACGTCCAGCACGAACGCTGGTCCAACTGAGGTGCCAGGTGGAAATGGCATGGCAAGCCGTTCCACAGGACTACATCCAGCATCTCTACGATCGTCTCCATGGGAGAATAGCGGCCTGCATTGCTGCAAAAGGTGGATATACACTGTACTAGTGCCGACATTGTGCATGCTCTGTTGCCTGTGTCTATGTACCTGTGGTTCTGTCAGTGTGATCATGTGATGTATCTGACCCCAGGAATGTGTCAATAAAGTTTCCCCTTCCTGGGACTATGAATTCACGGTGTTCTTATTTCAATTTCCAGGAGTGTAGAACGTGAAAAGGATTCCACAATCTAGCTTAAAGCGCTTACAGTAGTATGGATATTCCACAAATTTCAATACTTCGTATGGTGAAATCACACCAAAGTACTGAGTGTTCCGTTATCTGATGACCACGTGTGGGGTGCAGTAGATGCTGGGCAGTGAGTGCTCCATTGCCCGGTGGTCAGTGTCGTGTCATCTGTCTACTGCTGCTACATGAAATGACTACATTTAAAATGTAAGGAAATTAATTTTGCACTCCCCCATTTCATGTCAGTAGATACTGGAACTGCCTGTTATTATTTTCGAAGCATTTCTGACATCTACTCAAGAAATTATTGGTGTTTATCTTTTCTTCCTCTTCTTCTGTCACTTTCGCCTTTATCCCGTCAATTAGCAGGGTCGGCATGGTTAGGTACGGATTTGGCAATGTCGATGTTAAGAAGTGACCAAATACCTTTCCTGCAACCACCCCACACCCCCAGGCATGGAATTACTGCACCCCCAGCTGTCTACGTCCAGTGTAATCCATAGAATAGTGTGAACATGGTCAGACGTCTGCGAGTCGTGTAACTGAGGTGGGATGTGGGGACCAGCCCGGTATTTGTGGGATGTGGAAAACCACCTAAAAACCAAATCCAGAGTGGTCAGCACACTGGCCCCCGTCGTTAATCCGCCCGGCAGATTCGATCCGGGACCACGCACCTACATGAGGACAGGAAGCAGTGCATTAGCGCTCTCGACGAGCCTGGCGGGTAATAGAAATTATTAATCACACGATGTAATTCTCTCTGAGATACTGAATTAATTGATTCACAGATATTATCCTTGAGTTTCTCTATCGTGTGGTGAATTGTTGTGTACCGTTTGTCATTCAGTGCACTCCACGAATAAAAATCGCACATAGTTAAATCAGGACTTCTAGCGGGCCAGATATTGTTTCTAACCATTCTTTCATCGAACGCATCATGAAATGCATGCCAAGAAACATTGGCCGTATAAGCCCTTGCCGGATCCAGTTGAAAAAAAAAATGGGATGCTTTGTTCTCTTTGAGTCAGTTCATTAAAAAACTGTCGCAAAATGTTTTGCATATATATTTCACTTGTAACTATGTCATTAAGAAAATGGAGCCCTGTTATTCTGTTACCACTAACTGCGGACCACAACCCTGTTTTCTGATCATGAAGAGGTTCCTCATTAAGCACAATATGTCTATGAACGCTTCAATGTCAGTAGCTTTGGGAATTAATATATCCATGAAAATGGAACGAAGTCTCGTCTGAAAACAGAAAGAGGTAAGGATCCATCTCAGCGTCATGCACTTATCTTAAAACCCTTTCGCAAAATTTTACCTTGTGCGCAGTATCATCAGATCGAAGTTCTTGTACTACTGATACTTTATGTAGCCTTAGCCTCTCTTTGTACAGAGGTGTACGATATTTGTGTCTACAGTGAAAGACGTCTAAGGGACTTTTTAGGAAATTTTCTTGGCGGTATGCAGAGTCATTGAGACGAGCTTCTGTGAGCACTGTACGTCGTCGTTTACGCTCTTTCTGTTGAACACTTCCTCTTTCACAAAGTTTATTCATTGATTTGTGAACTGCATCACGACTTGGAAGTCGAACACCTGGAAACTTCTGTTCAAACAATCTCCGAACACTATGAGCGGACTCCATATGACTATACGAATCGTAAATAAACACTAATTGTGGAACTGAATAAATCTCTCTTGCCTTTGTTGCGTTAGCAAACTTAACTGTTACACTCGTGATGCCTGTTTCACTGTATTTCAGGCTAAACCCCACAGAAAAAGGGGGGGGGGGCATAGTGTGGTCCCACAGGACTCATTCGACCGTAGGCGCGGCTTACGTGGCCGGCCTGCATTACACCGGGTAAGCGATCATCAGAAAAATGGATAACCCTTTATAACGTGATCAGGAACTTTCATTCTCACTGACAGGTAAACTATTGCACAAAAGACTAGTAACATTGTGTCCTTTTCTTCTAGAGCTCTGTTTTGAGATTGTTTATATCAAAGATGAACAGAATACCTTGTGTAGACTTCCACAAGGATTAAATGCATACACAGAATTAATCGAACAAACATCAACCTTTAAAATTCTACTCATTTTCGATGGTACGTAGAGGCTCTGTTATGTGAAAATATTTTAAAAAATATGAGTTGGATTCAAGTGGATGATACTCGATGGAACAAGGTAAGGCAACAGTAAAAGTACTGACAATGCAGACTTGAGAACACACTGTAAGTTACATAATGCAGCCTTGCTTAAGCATGAAATACTTCAATCTTTGTATGTTGTCTGCACAGCCGAACGTATTTGACATCACGCATTCCACTGCCTCATCTTTCAGAAACGCTACTATTTTATCTGTCAGTTCTTTCTTATTCTGCGAAATCCCTTCGGCAGTTGTAGTTGTTCTCATAATCCAGTGTTTGCTTCGTCTATCGTTGTCATTGCTCTGCTTTGTATCAACACCACTAGCAGTGAGGCACTGTTGTGAGTTACTCGTCGACTAAACACTTCAACTACGCTATGTAGCCTCATGCTGTGCTCTTCTTTGGATTCCTTCAGTCCCATTCCCTGTTGCCACTAGCAGGCAATATTGTGGTTACATGGTAGACAAAATGTGGCGCACCGACTGGTGTAAACATCGTTGGACTTATGCGACCGTGCACTCAAGGGATTGCTTGCAAGTACTTTTAGTCTGGAACTGTTCTTCGAATAGTTCTTCAGGATAAAAGATTAGTTTCCTTCCTACTTCAGTTCGCAGGACATCACTTAGTTTTTATTAACGGAATTGTAGTCAACGCGGAACAAATGGGCTAAACCTGCATTCTACAGTTGCTATAACCAGCGTTATCAAAGTTGAATAACATATTTTACTAGTCCCTATTCTGTGTCACTTTCACTGCGTGTGTGATCCCCTAGAACCAACGCATCCGTCGTTCCAGACTCCAGTGTTAGCCCGTTTTCAGCGGCAGCTTGACGCTTCCAGCACCACAACACATACTACTGCGGTATCTGCAGCTACGTCTTTAAGGACAGACAGTTTCACGATAACCTCCGTGACTGACTGTTTCGCATTCGGTTTCATTCCAACACATTCCGTCGGTTTTCATCTCACCGTTACCCGAATATTATTCTACACGCATTTCTTAAGAGTGGATACCCATCTGAACATCCTGCGAGGTTTGTAACTTCCAAAGAGTTCGCCTTTGAGCTTGCTGATGCGAACACTTGTGTTCAATATTGCGTACAATTTTTCATTCAGCGTTCATGGTGCAAATTAACAGTGGTTTACAACATTTCTCGAATGTCGATGATGACTGTGCCATTTCTCTGGCGCGTTGCGTATCCGGCACTATCGATAGCGACTTGTATTTCTGTTTCCGTCTGGTTCGGCCTGCTCAGGCGCTGATGAGGCGGCTGCTGCCCTCTGGAGCGGGGGGGGGGGGGGGGGGGGGGGGGGAGGGGGGAGGCCGCGCTCGGCTCGGCCGTTGGATTCGCAACGAGCTGATGGTATTTTGCCTGCCGCACCGGCACGGAGGTGTGGTCTTGTTGTTGGCGGGCCTCGTTGATTTGGGCATTGGGCAGTGTGGCGTGTTGATGATGTGGGCTAGTGGACAACTAATGGATTCCCGCACGAGATCGCTCGAGGTTCTCAGCGTCTGAAAAGGGTGCCACGATGTCGCTTGGGTTTCCGCACCCAGGAGTTGTAAGGACTGCAGGGGCAGTTTTTCTGTGTGTTTGCTCTGTCCGGTCTGCGTGGCGGGGTTCGTTTCACCTTACTTCACCTACTTCAGCTGTTGTTTATATTTTCTGCGTGATTCCGTTTTAGCCGGAGTCTGGGTGTCGAGTTTTCTGCTGGTGTGTATCCGGTCGTCGCGCCTGTTTAACCCCGCCCCGGGGGCAGCCGTATCTGTTGGTGGGAATTATTTAGCAGTGTGTGCTTCGCGTGTGCTGAGTTGAAATTACTGTGGTCAGGCTGGCTCGGTTGCTGGAGTGTGTGTTATTGCTTTTCTGGCTTGCTAGGGACTGCACGCGCACCCGTTCCGTTTGTGATGTGGCATCAGTCGGATATTTTTATGTGTGCTTGTTAAGTTGCTAGCCATTGCTTTCAGCCGTGTGCTTACTTATTTTATTTAAATTGCTGGGCATTTTCATTTGTCTGTTCTTTTACCTTGATTTATTTGTAGAGTCAAGTAAGCCTAATACGAAGTCCAAGGTGCTAGCAATAGATTTTAGCCTCGTGTGTACTTCATCCTATTTAAATTCTTGGGCATTGCCATTTGCTTGTTCTTTTACTCTTATTTATTTGTTGTGTCAGTTAGCCCTAAGATGATGTCAGACCGTCCTATCTGTCAAACTTGTTTTGGTTGCTAGCGCTCAGGTGCAATATTGCCGGGTCTATCCCGGATTTGTCATTAATTGAGAGCATTTTAATACTGTATTTTTAGTAGTAGGTTTGGCAAGTGCACTTGCGTATGGTATTTATTGTGTTTACCCCTCCCCTCCCCTTTTTACTCCTTCGTATAAACTGATTTTGGCAAGATTGCTAGGTGGCCTTTGTTATTACCTATGTAAGTTTGCCCGCTGCTGTACTCGTAACATGTTTTGATGGGCAAGCGGCCCATGTTGGCGAAAGCTTGGATGTGTTTTGCGCTGTTGATGTTGGGCCTTGCCGTACATATATTTAGTCATCTACGTGTTGTTGTGTTAAGGATTTTAGGGCATTTTTAACTGAGATACCTGTTGAAAATTTTATCACTCTTTTAAAGAAGGTATAGGAAGGAGTAACTTCAACTGAAAATTTAATTGTAAATTATACATTTGTGCTTCACATTTAAAAATTTAACTGAATTAGGTGAAAGTATGTAGTTTAATACACAACGATTATTTGTTAATGTATCAAATTGTAAACAGTTTTGAAGTTTCTCTGTTTACCTGTGGTATATAACACGTTTAGTACTTCATATTGTAAGCAGCTTGATTTGTTTGTCTCACTGTAATTTGTAAGCCACAGTGTAATTTATTACAATTAATTACTTGTTTTGGGGAAATAAACCTTGAATTGTATGTCCACTTTTCATTAACCGAATCCCATCGAAATCGTCCGCTCAATGTCTATTTTGTGAGTGTAATATACACTCCTGGAAATTGAAATAAGAACACCGTGAATTCATTGTCCCAGGAAGGGGAAACTTTATTTACACATTCCTGGGGTCAGATACATCACATGATCACACTGACAGAACTACAGGCACATAGACACAGGCAACAGAGCATGCACAATGTCGGCACTAGTACAGTGTATATCCACCTTTCGCAGCAATGCAGGCTGCTATTCTCCCATGGAGATGATCGTAGAGATGCTGAATGTAGTCCTGTGGAACGGCTTGCCATGCCATTTCCACCTGGCGCCTCAGTTGGACCAGCGTTCGTGCTGGACGTGCAGACCGCGTGAGACGACGCTTCATCCAGTCCCAAACATGCTCAATGGGGGACAGATCCGGAGATCTTGCTGGCCAGGGTAGTTGACTTACACCTTCTAGAGCACGTTGGGTGGCACGGGATACATGCGGACGTGCATTGTCCTGTTGGAACAGCAAGTTCCCTTGCCGGTCTAGGAATGGTAGAACGATGGGTTCGATGACGGTTTGGATGTACCGTGCACTATTCAGTGTCCCCTCGACGATCACCAGAGGTGTACGGCCAGTGTAGGAGATCGCTCTCCACACCATGATGCCAGGTGTTGGCCCAGTATGCCTCGGTTGTATGCAGTCCTGATTGTGGCGCTCACCTGCACGGCGCCAAACACGCATACGACCATCATTGGCACCAAGGCAGAAGCGACTCTCATCGCTGAAGACGACACGTCTCCATTCGTCCCTCCATTCACGCCTGTCGCGACACCAATGGAGGCGGGCTGCACGATGTTGGGGCGTGAGCGGAAGACGGCCTAACGGTGTGCGGGACCGTAGCCCAGCTTCATGGAGACGGTTGCGAATGGTCCTCGCCGATACCCCAGGAGCAACAGTGTCCATAATTTGCTGGGAAGTGGCGGTGCGGTCCCCTACGGCACTGCGTAGGATCCTACGGTCTTGGCGTGCATCCGTGCGTCGCTGCGGTCCTGTCCCAGGTCGACGGGCACGTGCACCTTCCGCCGACCACTGGCGACAACATCGATGTACTGTGGAGACCTCACGCCCCACGTGTTGAGCAATTCGGCGGTACGTCCACCCGGCCTCCCGCATGCCCATTATACGTCCTCGCTCAAAGTCCGTGAACTGCACATACGGTTCACGTCCACGCTGTCGCGGCATGCTACCAGTGTTAAAGACTGCGATGGAGCTCCGTATTCCACGGCAAACTGGCTGACACTGACGGCGGCGGTGCACAAATGCTGCGCAGCTAGCGCCATTCGACGGCCAACACCGCGGTTCCTGGTGTGTCCGCTGTGCCGTGCGTGTGATCATTGCTTGTACAGACCTCTCGCAGTTTCCGGAGCAAATATGGTGGGTCTGACACGCCGGTGTCAATGTGTTCTTTTTTCCATTTCCAGGAGTGTACATGTCCCATGGAAGCTTGATCTCTGCACCTCTTGGATATCTCATTTTCTGCTTGCCTCCTGATGCACATGGTGAGTAATTAGCAGCTAATATTTTTCCTGTCATATTTCTTAACATGCGACTTTCAAATGAGCCTTGCTAAAGATTGAACTGGCTACCTCTATCTTAAGGGTTTCCTTATCAGTAGAGAGCAAATCGTAAAAGTCAGTTCTCTCTTCCCAAGCTGAGTTAGTATCCCGAGCAGAAGGTATAAGGCGGAGAATACCTCAGTGACGGCACTTTGCTTTTTACCAGAAACAAATTTTTCTTTTAAGGCGAGGGTACACTACTACGACACTTCCATCCAGATTAAACTGAAACCATGATAACGTATCGAAATGGTGTCTCTGACTTCTGCCAAGTCTTTCTATCGCATCTTAAATCAGTAAACGCCGAGTTGGACAACCCTCCAGTCAAGCGCAAACGCTGTAGGTGCAAGCAATTGCTGAGCGAACATTATTAGATAGCGTAATTTTAATATAGTGATTTCCTATGTTTCATTTACTTTTATATATTTCCACCATTAACACACTGTTGCTCGTATTAATTTAATTAGCTGGAGTCTATAACCATATTTTCCTCGGTAACGCACACACAGATAAATTAATATGATCTGCATAAATAATTAACGCAGACATTTGCGGTAAATAAATAATTAGATCTTAAACCGGCAGAAAAAATGAATTAATTTGCATGCTACTGTTTGACAAGAATAACAAGTAGATAGAGTAATTATAGCTATGTCATCACGAGCACCCAAATTAAAATATTGACTTAAGGATTCAATAAGTATCACAGATAAATCCACAGAACAGATATTTCATACGCTTACAGGGCTTTGCCACACTGTTGTTCCTGTTTTCTGCACATTATTTCGACGAGCGACCCAAATGTCTTCTTGAGGTGTTTCTGCTAGTTTTACTCTTATGTGTACTCGCTGCCTGGACTACAACATTTTGAACTGTTGTTGATCTCACGTGGCTGTTTATAGCCGAGTTCGATTCCCTTCACCCCATTACGCCCTTTGATACTGTTTTGTTTTACAAAGCATGCACTGGTATTCCGCGTAACTGAAATTCCCTCAGCGTTTTCAGGCTCTGGTGGATGCAATGGCCTGTGAAATTTTAATAAATCGAATGCCGGACCCCAAGCGCTATTTAAATCGAAACCTCCATCCCTATGTGTTAGGTATTCTGACATCTTTATTTCGACAAACTCTTTAATTATGGTGTCCCAGAAACTTAGGGTTTGCAGCACAATACTGGTCACATCGTGTTTCATTTCACGATTATACTCGAGGCTGTGCTCAGCTACAAATGATCGGGTCGGTTTCCTTAGTCAGATGTGTTCCTCGCGTCTTCCCTTGACTGTTGTCATAGTCTGCCCCACGTAACACACCATATTCACGTGGAATGCCACATGCACGTGACTTTCGGAGAACTACTTCGTCTTTAGCGTTAGAAAGACTACTTTTTGTCTTAGTTGATAGGAGCGAAATGCGCTTTATATCATAATTCCGTATATCACAACAAATGATTCTTTTACTTGTACAGTACGTTGTTTCCACGTTTGCGATTTAATAAAAGCCGGCCGTGGTGGACGAGCGGTTCTAGGCGCTACAGTCTGAACCGCGCGACCACTCCGGTAGCTGGTTCGAATCCTGCCTCGGGCATGGATGTGTGTGATGTCCTTAGGTTAGTTAGGTTTAAGTAGTTTTAAGTTCTGGGGGACTGATGACCTCAGAAGTTAAATCCCATAGTGCGCAGAGCCATTTGATTTAATCAAAGTAAAATGTCAAAACAATCAAGCACAAATCATAAAAAGTTCCGTTGTTTGCAGTCTGACTAAGAACGGCCACTTCTTACTGTAGTAAACTAGCTAAAGTCTACCTGCCAATTCCTTAAGTGCAGCAACACAGGCGTCACAGAAATAAATTCTCAGCTGACAGTAGTAATGACGAAAATTCCACGACAGTGGTTGATGTGCAAACTGTACCTCATAAAGAGAGCCGTAAATCGTAGACCAGACCACCCCACGTTATTGCAAGAGCAACGGGCATTCATTTTCTAATAGGATGTTACATCAACACATCGTCCAACGAAATTATTGGATTTAGCATGCCTCAATCGAAGCCCAGAACTATTTCAGATACACATTACACACTCATTTAGTGAAGATGTCATGAAAGTTCATATGTCTCCCTTTCCAAAATTCTTGCTAGAATTCAACCTGAACTTTGCAACATACAGGTCGTGCTTTCTTAGCGAGAAAACGACGCCGGCAGGACTCGTTTATATCTGTCTGACGCGAAAACGATAAAACTTGCTTGATCTTCATTGACCTGATTTTAATTTTAGAGGAAGTAGGGGATGGGTATACATCAGATTATTCCTGACAGTCAATACAGCAGTTCATAAGGGGAATCTACACCTCACATCCGAATTACCAAAAGTGTGTGCTTTTTGCATCTAATTATTTATTTTTGGCTAATTTGACAATACATATGAGAAATATCCAACATTGTCGCCTGGAGAGCAATGAATTGACTCAATACAAAGAAAGCTTCCGATACGAAGATTTTATTGCCCTGACCGCATATATATACACTGGCTTACTAGTTTCGATAGGATTAAGCTGTTATCTTCAGATCCATGCAGTACAGATTATGCTGCCGGTAGTCAACCCAGACACATGTTGAACTTGATGTGCCACACTTTCATGACTGTCTTGCCATAAAGAGTTTTTTTTAAATGTTTGTGGCGTGTGAGTGTGTCGGCTCGGTGGGAATGGTTGTTAAAGTCTGGTTGACACAGGTCGGCGTCAGTCGATCGCGACAACTCCGATATGTAACTGTTAAAACAAATTTCTCACTTTGTTTGATTAGTTTCAGATACTATCTCCCTTTAACAGTTATCCGCGTATCGATGGAGAAGTACGCCGAAATGTATAAGCGGCCCTCGCTTATAGTTGAAGCAATGGTGTTCGAAGGATGTCTGTCTTACTTACTGCTATACACAGCCACTGCACTACTCGATCCAGCCATAACTCCCTTTATCTGAAACAATAAACCAAATATCCTTCGCGTGTTTGCTGCGGGCTCCTAAGCTTACGCGAAACTTGATAACTGTAGTTTTTAAGTCCGGTTTGCAAATGAGTATTCAAACGCAGATAATATGATATCTCGAATTGTAAGTTCCCCCATTCGAGCCGATCCCACATTATAGTCTTGCGAGGATGTTGATTTGTGAAGTATTATAGCGTCGTTAATACGTCGCACGGTGCTAATTCAACAACTCCTACGTCGTAAATCCAGACATGCTGTATTCTTTAAGTAAAGTACAGAAAGCGTAGCCACAAAATGTTCAATTACTGTTGACTGTTAACAGGGCCACTCAATCACCGTTAGCTTCGGCCATCTACCAAGAAAATAATTATTCCACAGTTACACAATAGAGTTCAGTTAAATGATGTAGACGATACGAAGTAGTAAGGTGTCAGGCAAATCCAACACCTTCCACGAATGCCTAAATGCATTTCATACCTTTCCACCGTGAGACAGACGCAGTTCCGAGGGGAGAAACGAGAACAGAAGCAGAGAGCAGAACCGTGTTAAGCTAGAAGGCCCTACGATAAGGGACGGACTTCACACCCACGTCGCCAAATAACCATTAGGACAATGCCAGCTGCAAGTTTTTGCGTGAAACTTTTTCTTGTCTCTGTTACGTCAAGGACCACCCTCCAGCCCATGTTAAAAGCTAGAGCCCTCCAGAAGAACAGTATAGATCTTACGATAATGCTAAAAGGACCAAACCAGCTGCAGGTTTTAGCGTGAGACTTTTCCGCGTCTCTGTTACGTTGCAAACTTTAAAAACATTGCCCCACCACGAAAAGTATAACGTTTCTCATTGGATAGACAGAATTTTTGTAGGCGGAGCTTAAGGTTAACATTGAGACCCTGATTTGTCAGATGAAAAAACAGCCAGATATTTTTTTAAACCAATTTCGGTAAATGGTAGTAAGGAGAAGTTAGTTAGTATAGTACCGAGACGGAGAGCTGGATGGCTGCTTTGCCGCCCGCCCTCCCCCCCCCCCCTCCCCCCCCCCCCACCCGGACGAACACCAACAAGGTAATGAACGCACGCAATGCTGCATAACCATGCATAAAGCTTCACTCAGAACTGCAGAAGTCTCATCTGTTACACCTCCTTTTTGCGTAATACTAGAGTCGATCGTCAATTAAAGCTCATGGTGTTCACATTTGCCACTTGAAATAAAAATCTGAAAAGTTTTCTCTTTTGTGAAACTTAATTTAAACCTAGATTATAGATGTGATATTGCATAGGTCATCCTCCGATCCATTGTAGAACTTGGAAACCCATTCAGGGAATATTCGTTCACATTTTTGTTGAATGCAGTTGGTTTTTACCATCCTGTATTAAAACTCTTCCTTTTATCAATACTTCAATTTATAAACAATGTTTTGTGAGTAGAATAAAATTTCGAATGGTAAACTTAACTGCTTTTTCGGCGTTATTTTACCAGCTAACTAAAAATAGGAAAGCCTTGAACCCCTTCCACTAAATTTAGTTAGTATTAAGATTCTTTTACAGGAAGTGCAGTGGAGCTAACGCTGAAATCATTAAGTATTTGCTGAACTCTTCTGAATTCTACATGTCATGTGTGGTCTGGCGTCTCCTTACCAGCAACAGGTCCCAGGTTCAAACTAGTCATTCCCTAAGAAACCACACTCAGAGCATCGTTGTGCAAAAGTTGTAGGGAGACACGATATAGAACAAACCGACACCACATAGAATGTTAGAAAATGGCGACCCTGCCAGGATGGTCAAATACCATGATTGAAGGTAGACCACACGCCTAACTACGTCAGAAAAATAAGTAAATATCTTGTTCAAAAACTTTGTAAGAAAAAATTTCTAAAGTTATACATAGTCGAAAACAGTAGCTGTAGCGATAGATAGCAAAAGTATTCAGTAGAAAGTGAGTCTAGCAGAAACAATAGCATAATTAAGTTATGAATTTTAATATTGTTAGAATTAAGTTTTCTCTCCAATGCAAGCGCACAGGTGGCAGATACATCGTTGACAAGTTGGTTCTGACCCAACAAGTAAGTGAATGGTTTGTCAAGTCGTGTGAACAAAAACTAATGAAATGCCTGAGATCGTATGAGCGCAACTTGACGCGAAGTAGGGCGCGTGAATTGCTTTTAAAACAGAAAATGAGGGAT
Source organism: Schistocerca gregaria (assembly GCF_023897955.1). Lineage (NCBI taxonomy): Eukaryota > Metazoa > Arthropoda > Insecta > Orthoptera > Acrididae > Schistocerca > Schistocerca gregaria. The sequence continues at coordinate 509,637,977 of NC_064924.1, read as the reverse complement.
TCAGAAAGATTAGCAACGGCAGATTGAGACCTTGACCGAATTGAGGTAGAGACCCAGCATGAAAATGGACAGAGAATAGAGAACAGTACAACAGACGATGCAGTATCGTGAGAAATAGGACATATAACGCACCATAACGAGGATAATGTACGCCAAGGCACAGAAAACCTTGGTCAGCATACGACAGAGGAGCAGGAAAGTAATGAGACAGTCGATGAGGAATCCAACTTGCCTCTTGAATACGTAGAACCCATAGTACAAGTAATCAGAGCTCCCTCACCACAGAGTACAAGGAATGCGAGCAGAAACGTGTCACAGCACAGTTCAATGCAATCGGTTGCAAACCTACAATTGGGTGAAAACACAGAGCGCAGGACGTCGGAAGAAAACGCAATAGGACCACAAATGTGGCAGAATTATTACAATTAATGATGGAAACTAAGACAAGACAAAATAAAGAAATTGCGAACCAAATTAAAATTCACAATGCACAAATGACGAAACAAAATGCAGAAACCACGAGACAAATGCGTGCGATTAAAGAACAAAAAAAAATTTCAGTTACACCTAAGTCATATTGAAGACGAGGCAAAAGAATCTCGAGAAGTGATAGGAAACTTAATAACAGGTCACAATCAATTGATAACAGACATTGACAAGGTACAAGCGGACGTACAAACATTGCGTAATGACATTCAGGACGAGATCAAAATATTACGTAACAACACCCAGGGAGAAGTCAAGAATCTAGGGAAACAGATAAACGTAATTACTAGACAAGCAGCAGGTACAGCGCCTGAAATTGTTGAAAACAGTGTGTTACACAGACGTATTAGAATAGCAGCGCTGAAAAGATATGATAACCGCATAGACAAAATAGAAGCGCAAACGAAGCGACAATTTCAGAAATTGCGAACGGAGTTGTTGCAAACCATTGAAGAGCGTAGTAAACAGGATACAACAACCACAGAGTCTGCAACCACATCCGTATCTGTAACAGCACCGGAAAAACAAACAATTAACGAAGATATTACATATTTGCGATTCCAGTCACAGACGGAAAGTAACATAGGGGAAATCAGACAGCCTGCACAGCAACAAACAGGCTTCGAAATTCTTTATGAACAAACGCCATCACAAACAGATGCGGAACCGCAAATGTATGATTCAAGACAGTTAGGATCGTGCAATGAAGCAGCAAGGTTAGCCAGACAAGATACCCAACCAATACGTGACAATGTAAAGCCAGGTCGCGAAGAGTACAGTGCAATGCATTCAGCTACACGTTCACAACCGATGGAAGAAAAGTATTGCGTACCTCTTCAACGATACTACACAAGGGTAGGCGAAAGTTACAGTGGGCAATATCCAATGGATCTACCACAACCGGAAAGAACGACGGGAGAAATGATCAGAAACAAAAGTGGCGAAGAATCGCGAATTTCATATGGAACTATGACGAAGTACGACAACGATCATTTCCTCACAGTCAGAAAATTTCAACACTTTCGAGAAGGAAACACATTACATCCACGAACTTTCATTGATCAATTCCGAGTAGGATTACCAGAACACTGGACGCTAGCACACAAATTAGACTTTATATGTGCACACATGTCAGGAGCAGTCGCAGAAACTATGCAGAATGTTGCAGCGACATGCCGATCGTACGAAGATTTCAGACAGAAGTTTCTCTCACGATATTGGTCTAGCGAAGCACAGAACAGAGTGAAGTACGAATTATTACAGAAACCATATTTTGAAAATTCAGGAGAGAAGATTCTTGTAAAATTTTTCGAACTAATGGCAAAGAAAAATCAATGCTTAGATGTACCATACAGTGACGGAGAGTTGATTAAATTATGCGCGATGAAGCTACCATTGAAATACCAGCAATCATTTGTAGGTCGCTGAGGCAATGACGTCGAAGCATTTAAAGGTATTCTAAGGGAACTAGAGTTCATATTTTCGGAAGATGACACAAGAAAAAGACGAAGCGCACGTGAAAACGAAAGCAAAAAGCAGTGGAATCCACAAGACACAGTACGAAGAAACAACAATTACGAACCACGTGATAACTTCGCACCAAGAAACGAAAATAGATTGCAACAAAGAACCGGTTATGGATTTAGACGAGAATATGGCAATAACTGTAATTCGCCCAGGAATGGAAACAATTATTACAGAGGGAATAACGACAACTGGAACGGGTGCTGGAGAACCAATAGACCTACAAATTATCAACAAAGAAACCACTATCAACAAGCTGAACAAGAAAAGGTAAGACCACCAAACCCCGATAAACGTTCGAATTGACAGTTAAGTGCCAAAGCCAAAGAGAATGACGCACCGACCCAGGACAATTGCAGCCCCTTGAACAGAGAAGTAAAAATCTTATCACGAGAAGAGAAGAAGGAAGAAACAAATCTGCAGGGACCACATGAAAACGAAGACAAGAAAATAACAATATTGTGTTGGGACGAAATTCACTGGGAGAATACTGACGAGGAACATGAATTACCAGAGGCATCTACAACGAATGTAGGAGGAAATGACGAAGTAATGAGTATTGCAGAGCTATTTGAGATGGAAACCAGGGAAAGCGACTTCAATGAGGATAATGCGCAGTCGACACAAGTTGAAAATAAGTTACTAGTGGGCACACAACCCAACGTGTATAATGAAGGAAGTTATGAGCGATAATTAGAGCATTTAGATGCGATTATGTGGAAGGAGCGACGAAGAAGGAGAAGATACACGAGGATGAGGAAAAAGTAGATGACGTTGAAGAAAGCGTAAATGAAGGAAGATATAGAGAAGAGGAAATAAAAGAGAGAGAAGTAGCAGTCGAAGCTTATCCTACAGAAAGTTCGAATTCACAAGGGAAATTCCTAAAAAGACTCATGTATGATTCAGTGGAAGATTCGTTGATGCAAGAAGAAGAAGAAGAACAGAACCAACCCTTCAAAATTCGACCAATTGTGAAGGCCATAGTAAAGCATATAGCAGTCAATATTGTAATTGATAGCGGAAGTGAACTGATTGCGATCTCAGAAAAAAATTATTCATGCAGTGTAATGCCAATGAGGAATTGCCAGTTCTGAAAACGAGTAAGATTAAAGTAAGAGGTCCTATTAGAAACAATGCTGCAGAAGTTACGAGACAAACAAGGTTAACTCTTTCGTGCCAAGGTCAAAAGATCGAAGCCAACTTCGTGATTATACTTAAACTAACTGTAGATCTGATTATAGGTGCAGATTTTTTAAATGAGAGACGAGCGATAATAGACATGGGGAAAGGTAGCGTAACATTCGGGAGTGTCACACTTCTCTTTGAGCAAAAGCTAAAAGTAGAAGAAATACCAGTTATAAACAAACAATTAAGAATGACGCGAGATAAAGAGGATGAAGAATTAGAACGGTATGCACAAAGAAGGAATCGCCTCAACCCCTGTTAGAAGTCCATAAAGAAATCGACGAAAAATTGCAAGAAGTTCACGGCATTTCCGAACACTGAAAAAGAGAATTAGAGGGTATTTTACGAGATAAAGCGGAGGTATTTTTACCTAAGACTGGCAGTATTAAACACTTTCAGTACAAGTCTGAAGTAAAACTGCACAAACCAATTAGAGTGGCACCCTATACAATCCCATTAAGCTACAGGAATTAGGTATTCCAGGAGATATCTAAAATGTTAGATGACGATATTATTGAACCAGCTACCTCCACATATAACAGCCAGCTCCATATCGTACAAAAACGAGATGGGAGCATCAGGTTAGTGCTTCATTCCAGACAGATCAACACAATCATAATCACTGAGACATATCGCCCAGAGAAATTAGAGGAATTGATACAAAACTTCCACAGTGATAAGAATTTTTCATCAGTTGATTTACGGAGTAGTTTCTGGCAAATAGAATTGGCCCCAGAATGAAGAAAATTTACAGCATTTATCGTATTCGGTAGATGTTACCAGTTTAAACGATTGCCATTTGGTTCAAACATATCACCAGCAGCGTTTATTAGGGGATTTAATACTACACTCAGTCCTGAAATTTTACAAAAAATTACTTGTTATGTTGATGATGTGATTATAACAGAACCCTCTTGGGAACATCACAACGATACATTAAATCAGTTTTTACAGATCATGAAAGAGCATGGGGTCACAGTAAATATAACAAAATCAAAATTTGGAAGGCGAGAGGTCAAAATTCTAGGACACATAATTTCCGAGAAAGGGGTAATGCCCGACCCAGAAAAACTAACGGCCATCAAAGAATTCTGTACTCCATATAACAAGAAAACTCTCAGAGGATTTCTAGGTCTCACCGGATTCTATAAAAAAATTATTTGGATCGACTCTCTCACAACACCACGCCTGTGTGCATTGACTGGAAATAACTCGCCATGGGTATGGGATCAACAAGCCAATGAAGAATTTTTAAACGTGAAAAACGCACTAATAAGAGCACCTATTTTAGCACATCTTGACGTAACACAAAATTTTTCTATGGCCACTGATAGCGCGAAAACAGGTTTAGGAGTTGTTTTATTCCAAGAATACGAACAGGCAGGGCTAAGATCATACAGAACAATTGCATTTGCCAGTCGCATACTCACAAAAAGCGAGAAAAACTATTCAGTCACGAAGCTGGAAGCTTTGACCATTGTATGGGGCTTCCAACGTTTTCGATACTTCCTATTTGGAAGAAAAACAAAAGTATACACTGACCACAAAGCATTAGAATTTGTGTAATCGCCAAACTAACTCATGGGAGGTTAGCCAGAAAGGATGTTAATACTACAAGAATTTGACTTCACTATTACACACATACCAGGACCAGCGAATGTATTAGCAGATGCTTTATCACGATGTCCACAGGGTCCATCCAATAACTTAGGTTTGGAAGCAGCAGAAGACCAGTTTACAATGTACTATACGAAACAAGCACCTTTCGAAAACTACATTACGACAGCATTGAAAAACATAGGCAAAGAACAGGACAAGGATTCTAAAATACTAGGAATCAAACACAAATGGAGAAATAAGGATTTTCCAGACATTCGACAGCACTATCTCGTAAACAAAAATCTTTTATTTTTTAGACGAAATGTTGCAAAGAATGAATGGTTAATTTTTATCCCAGATGAACTAATTAATAAGTACATATTGTATACACATTTAAGTAATGGCCACTTTGGACCAAAGAAATGCTTTTTAAAAACAAAAGAAACAAGCCATTTTCCTAATATGGAAAGACAAATTAGAACAGCATTAGTCAAATGCAATAAATGTATGAGGGCTAAACACGTCACTTTCTAAACCACAACACCTACGTTTCCAATAATCCCTAAAAGATTAAAACAAATAGCTGCAACAGATTTGATGCGTCCCCTCCCACGCGTAAAAAATGGATATATTTTCATATTTGTCGTTTTGGAACTTACTTCTAAATATGTTATCTTGACACCATTAAAATGGGCAACACATCTTATTATAAGTAAAGCATTTAGACAAGATTTTCTCAGACAAGTAGGTCGAGTGGAACGAATAATTTCTGATAATGGCTCACAATACAAATCAGTGCAATGGCAGAACACATTAAAACAACACAAAATAAAACCCATCTACATATCTAAGTACAAACCCAGCGTAAATCCAGCAGAACGATCTATGAAGGACATAGGCACTTTATGCCGATTATATGCAGGCAAAAGACACAACACTTGGGATATACACCTTAAAGATTTTCAAGAAGTAATAAATAAAATGCCACATAGCACTACACTACTACCTCCAGTTACGTACTTAAAAATATTGAACCCCCAAACATAACCAGAGAAAATGTTAGATTTCCTGTTGTACCACGTAAACAGCACAAACATGTCATAGCAACAGCACTCTCCAACATCAGAAAGGTAGCCATTAAAAGAAAAGAAAGAGGAGATAGAACAGCAATTAAAAGAACATTCTCTGTAGGTCAGAAAGTATTTGTAAAACTACACCATCTCTCCAGCAAACAGAAACACAAAATACCTAAGTTTTACACTGCATACAAAGAACCTGTCATAATTAGCCGAATTGCTCATGATAAGGCTGTGGAACTAATGAAACCAGAAACAGGCAAAACCTCTGGACTTCACCATGTGAGCCATATCAAAAAGTTTGAAGATAAATTTTATTACTGGTAAATAATCAGAACAATATTTCAAGATTATATTGCACATAAGATCGTCAGGAGAAACAAGAATAAAGAGAGCAAGGTGGGAAATAAAAAACGAATTTGAGGATTCTTGAGTAGACATTAAGACTCCAAATATCTTATAATTGTAACATGGAAAGGGCGCAAAATTAGTGAAGCTTTTAAAGAAGGCGTAAAAAGAGTAGGTACTAGACATATGTTAGATGATTATAAGTAAAACTTTTTGTAAGAACCACTGTAAAAACTCCAGCAAGGAAGAGATGCAACGACCCAGAAGTTGCAACACGAGAAATATCAAGAACGAAAAGGACGTAATTAGCAAGACACGATTCCTAAAAGGCAGAAGCGTCAAGAGAAGGGAAAGGACAGCACGACCAAGCGAGGACCCTTGTAGAGTGGGCAGTAAATCAGCCCGCTAGGTGGATCCCTGCAGAGACACGACAGGACATCAAACGCCAGAAGGTCTCCAAACGCCCCCACGAGCAAAAAACGGCGCGACAAGAAGACCGCTTGGGCAAGCCACCACTGGCAAAAACTATGTGTAAAAGTCACACTACTGCCATTAAACAGCACGCTGATGCATGAAACTGAAGAAAACTTCCACAAAGTAAAAATGACATGCCCAAACAATTTATCAAACTGTTACTTGGAGGAGAACTTCAAAGCGACTAGTTATCAGTAAATATTTCCATATCCTTCCCAGAGAAGAACCAAGAAGCAAGTGAGAAGCAGAGAAAAAGCAGGAAGAACAGAAGTTGAAGATTCGCAAGATTGAGACCAAGAAAGAAGATGGGTGAAGAATAGACGACATACCTTGCCAAATCCCTATCCTATTGTAAACTAGTTGTCTGTGAAGTATTACAACGAAAAACGACCGCTTTCAGCGACACATAACAATGACTTTCACGCATACAAAGCCAGTAAACCATGAGATTCTCCACTCATAGCTTCACTCCATTATGGGACCTCCACAACAGCAACACAAACTTGCAAAGCCAACAAGGAATGTCGAACGAAGCTGTACATCAAATACTTGCCCACATCCATCTCGTCCAAGTGCATCACCTTCGTGCAAAAACATTCACCAACCTCATGATTAAATATTCATAAGATTGTATGAATGAGTGAAATCAAATTATGTGATGGAGGAATTGTGCAAAAGAAATGTGTGAAAAACTAAATAAAATAAGCACACCAGACAGCTAATAAACTACAAAATAACACTCATTGACCATGGACTTAAGTAAAAAATAGACTATCGATAAAAACAAGTTATTAGTTTTGAAATGGACACTATATAAAGAACAAAAGTAAGGCATAATAAACACTAAAACAATATGCCACTTACTTTCTCCTCATAAAAATAAAAGAATAACTATATTTTACTTATTTTCTCCTTATAAAAAAAATAATAAAAAATTATATTGTTGGATTTTTCCCTTTTTTTAACATTTGTGCAATTTATTAGGATAATATCTCAATACTTGTGTATGTATATTTCTTTGTCAAAGCCATTCTTGGAAATAATTCTTATTTGTTAGTGTAACAATGTTGAAATGAGTGTCTAGAAACAAAAACATTTTACTTGTTCATGATATTTAGAAAATGTGTTAGGAATAGGTTTTACTTAATTACCACATTTATAAAAACGTTATTTCTAAGAAAATCGATGTGAAAGACTCCTCACTTTCGATAACAAACTTCTTAAAAACGAATTTCACACTAAATAAATAAAGAAAATAATTAAAAATTAATAATAGCATAAAAATTTTCTTCTCTTGTCATTTTAAATTATAATGTTGAAGAATATAAAAAGATAAATTAGTAATACAAACTAGCATAGAACAGAATAACGTGGCTGAACAGTACGCAACAAAATTTAGATAAATTAGAAAATTTTTGACTGACTTAGACAAAGATTCAATCATTGCCTAAATTCAGTGCAAAAATTTAAGTTCGAAGGATGGTGATATGTTAGTTGTCAGGCAAATCCAACACCTTCCATGAAAACCCTGACATGATAAGCAAATCCAGTAGTATGCCACATAGCTCCGAATAAATTGTGACATTAAATTAACCAAAGTAATACGAGTAACGAATGAGCAAATGGAATACCACAGACTAGCACAAGAACGCCTAAATGCATGTCATACTTTCCCACCGTGAGACAGACGCAGTTCCGAGGAAAGAAACGAGAACAGAAGCAGAGAGCAGAACCGTGTTCAGCTAGAAGGCCCTACGATAAGGGACGGACTGCACACCCACATCGCCAAATAACCATTAGGACAATGCCAGCTGCAAGTTTTAGCGTGAAACTTTTTCTTGTCTCTGTTACGTCAAGGACCACCCCCCAGCCCATGTTAAAAGCTAGAGCCCTCCAGAAGAACAGTATAGATCTTACGATAATGCTAAAAGGACCAAACCAGCTGCAGGTTTTAGCATGAGACTTTTTCGCGTCTCTGTTACGTTGCAAACTTTAAAAACATTGCCCCACCACGAAAAGTATAACGTTTCTCATTGGATAGACAGAATTTTTGTAGGCAGAGCTTAAGGTTAACATTGAGACCCTGATTGGTCAGGTGAAAACAAAGCCAGATTTTTTTTTAAACCAACTTCGGTAAATGGCAGTAAGGAGAAGTTAGTTAGTATAGTACTGAGAGCTGGATGGCTGCTTTGCCGCCCCCCCCCCCCCCCCCGGACGAACACCAACAAGGTAATGAACGCATGCGATGCCGCATAACCGTACATAAAGCTTCACTCAGAACTGCAGAAGTCTCATCTGTTACACCTCCTTTTTGCGTAATACTAGAGTCGATCGTCAATTAAAGCTCATGGTGTTCACATTTGCCACTTGAAGTAAAAATCTGAAATGCGATGATTTTTCTGTTATATAGTTATTGAGAAGCCACATCAGCCACTGTAATTTAGGAAAAGTTAGATAAGTAATTAAAGATAATTGAGGGTCACTGTAGGCCATTTTGATAGTTTTCTCTTTTGTGAAACTTAATTTAAACCTAGATTATAGATGTGATATGGCATAGGTCATCCTCCGATCCATTGTAGAACTTGGAAACCCATTCAGGGAATATTCGTTCACATTTTTGTTGAACGCAGTTGGTTTTTACCATCCTGTATTAAAACTCTTCCTTTTATCAATACTTCAATTTATAAACAATGTTTTATGAATAGAATAAAATTTCCAATGGTAAACTTAACTGCTTTTTCGACGTTATTTTACCAGCTAACTAAAAATAGGAAAGCCTTGAACCCCTTCCACTAAATTTAGTTAGTATTAAGATTCTTTTACAGGAAGTGCAGTGGAGCTAACGCTGAAATCATTAAGTATTTGCTTATATCATCGCTAGTCTCACTGAACTCCTCTGAATTCTACATGTCATGTGTGGTTTGGCGTCTCCTTACCAGCAACAGCTCCCGGTTTCAAACTAGTCAATTCCCTAAAAATTACGCTCAGAGCGTCGTTGCGCGAAAGTGGTAGGAGACACGATATAAAACAAACCGACACCACGCAGAATGTTAGAAAATATGAAAGTCATAACTGAGTTTATTGTACCTCTGAATTATCTAACCACTGCACTAGATAGCACACCGATCTATCATTCAAGGAATTGAAGATAATACTTACATCAGCACTTCTGACATTGTCTTCAGCTTCCGACAACACGGCGTACCTGTGAAATCTTCATGATTGCGTGTATATGTTTCCTACTCAAGTCTATTTGTAGAGTTTATGTCGACATTTGGTATATTTCTGTGTCCTTCAACGTTCATGACGATCACAGATCACGACGACTAAGTCCCATGTATGATTAACTATCACACTTGTAACTCGTGTTACTTTGCGTGTAATATCTTTTCTGTTGTCTGGCTAAACGGTAAATGTTCTATCACCTTTCTTCAGAACTTTGACTAGTACGTCAAGATGATACTTGAAAAACTTCAAAATTCCACATCGGCCTGAAACAATCTAAGATCGGTCAATAAGCGTGCTTCTATCGCGACGTCTAAAAGAGAGCGAATTAACATCTCCATTGACGTTGCGGCTACAACTCTTTTTTTGGATAAATTATATCTCTGATCACTTTATCTCGTCTGGGTTTTAAACCTCGTAAAACACATATTTTGAATTCTTTATTTAGAATTTCATGCTTTGTAGATTAAGTGATCATCTGCTAGTCTTTCATTTAGTTCTTTCCGTGGAATAGATGTTGTTAGCTCCCTCCTATTTCTGGTGGTCAAACTTTCAATAATATTAATATTTGGTGCTAGTAACTACCGTCAATGTCAGAATAACTAATTTTTATATCTTTTTCTGTCAAAAGGGATGTCATTAGGGGCTCTATATTTGGGGTGTTATTTGTTCTACTCCATTTTTATTATGAGTTCGTTGCAATGGCACCATTACAAACGTGCGGTTTATCGCATATCTTGAGTTCATAACCTGTCCTCTCAAAACTACACTGAAGAGCCAAATCATTGTGACTACTTTCTTAATAGCTTGTTTGTCCGTCTTTGGAACGAAATACTTTGGGGACTTTGCCTATCAAGGATCTAACAGTTCGTTCGTAGGAATTGTGAAGGTAATATCACATTAGATGTCTACGCACAGCTCAAATAATTCGCATAAGTAACGGGCCGCTGATTTGCGTACGCAGTGATGATGCTTGATGGCAATCCAGATAAGTACAATAAGATTTACATCAGGAGAATTTGGTTGTCGAGACATCAACATGAGTTCCCTGCAATGATCATCAAACCACTGTAGTGCGGTTCTGGCTCCCAGAAACGGACAGTTATGTTGCTGAAACATGGCATAGTCGTCAGGGAAAACATCAATCATGAAAGGATGTAGGTGGTTCGCAGTTGTCAGCGTGTCTTCAGTAACAACCTCAGGTGCCATTCAAGCGCCGAAGAATGTCTCGCACAGCATAATACTGCTCCCATCAGCCTATGTCTGTGACACACTGCACGTTTTGAGCCACCGTTCACCTGGATGACGGCGTTTGTGGAGACGATCCTCGAATTAGTGTAGCAAAAATGTGCTTCACGCGAAGAGCCGACACGTTTTTATTGATGGAAGGTAGAATCCCGATGGTCCCGTGCCCACTGCAATCGTAATTGACGACGACATTTGATCATCATCTGAACAAGTTAGGAGTGGTCTGCTGCGGAGTTCCATGTTCAACAATGTGCAATGAACGGTGTGCTCCGAACAGTTGTGTGTGCATGAGCATTGCACTCTTCCGACAGAGATGTCACAGATCACCATTTATCCTGTTTTACAGAACAAACAAGTCTCTGAACCCCATGTTCTGTGAAGAGTCGTGGACGTCAGACCGTTTAGTGCCTAGTGGTAGATTCACTATCCTTATACTTCTTTCCGTAAATTTTCGCGATAGTAGCACGTTTTCGAGATCCTGTCCACAGGTTTTGCACAATAATAATCCGCTATGGTGACGTCTTTCGTGTCTGCTACGCTTACAAACTTCTGTTACTGCATCATGTCCCCGCACAGGCACCAGACGGCATCCATCGTCGCAGTGGAAATTAGTGATAATGCTTTGGCTGATCAGTGTAGTAGTACAGTCTGCATACATGCGGTCAAGGCAATAAAAAACTTCATAGCAAAAGCATTCTTTACAGTGACATTACATATTTATGGGTACTAGAAAAAAAATTCACTTGTCTGTTTAATGATTTTCAGTACCATTAATGTAACACTTTCTAGGGTAAAAATGTCAGAAAACGCATGTCAGTACCTCCAAGTTAGACACCACGAGGAATTTAAGAACTAATAGTAACATTAAACATTTACATAAACACATAAAAGTTTCTTACTACATCGGAGCACGATTATTATGAACATGTATTGCGACGGTACCGAATGGTTTTCTGCTGCTGAATGTCGTTCCTCTTCCAGACAGCATATCATGTGAGCAAACCACTTGCGACTTTACCTGTGATTACTCATACACACTTCGGGTGGGAGCCTCTCTGTTTAAAAAAATAGCTCGTTGTAGTCACAGAGTCGAGCCGTGCACATCTGCTTTCATGCTCTTCAGCTAATTCGCTGCAAATAATAACCTGTACCAGTAATCCTGCAGTCAGATACTATACGCGTTGAGTGGAATTGAGAGTTAATAAAATGCACAGAAATACAAAATAAAAGTTATAAATGTTCTGGCTGTTGATATACTTTCCGGGATGTGAGGTCGTGGTCCAAGAACTTTTTCTGCTCCTTACGTTTCGTCCAGGACTGCGCTGGACTTCCTCAGAGGCGCTGCTCCGCTGAGTCTTGGCGACTGACTGGTCGGGTGTCTGAGAGCGACTTATATATAGTGAGAAAGGGGGGCGTGGTTCAGGTGACACGTGATGAACAGTGATAATCCATAGAAAAGATAAGGTTGACTATCGATTACCACCTTGTCAAGATAAAAATTGTTAGCAATTTTGTAGAGCCACTGTCCATATATCGCTGAGTTTCATAGCCTCCTCTTTTCTATTAAAATTATCGTGATGTTTATAAATTTCAATAGCTTCTCTGTATAGGCGTGGATAGTAATTTAACGTTGTAGATAAAACTTCGGTATCCGAAAACTTCACTTGGTGGTTTCCTGGTTGAAGAGCATGTTCCGCTACAGCTGATTTTTTTATCTACAACGTTAAATTACTATCCACGCCTATACAGAGAAGCTATTGAAATTTATGAACATCACGATAATTTTAATAAGAAAGAGGATGCTATGAAACTCCGCGATATATGGACAGTGGCTCAACAAAATTGCTAACAATTTTTATCTTGACAAGGTGGTAATCGATAATCAACCTTATCTTTGCTATGGATTATCACTGCTCATCACGTGTCACCTGAACCACGCCCCCCTTTCTCACAATATATAAGTCGCTCTCAGACACCCGACCACTCAGTCGGCAAAACTCAGCGGAGCAGCGCCTCTGAGGAAGTCCAGCGGAGTCCTGGACGAAACGTAAGGAGCAGAAAAAGTTCTTGGACCACGACCTCACATCCCGGAAAGAATATCAACAGCCATGTCACCCGGTCGTGAAAGCCTTCATTCTACAATCAGAAGACTCTACGGGGAGGATTTCTCAAAATCAGTTAGACGTCTGGAATTTTTACGTAAGAAGAGAGCACATCTAATTTGTACTTTAACTTTTTTGTTACGTTGTAGAGATTCGTCTTCTATACCGAACTTTTTAAAGCTGAAATGGATATTCCTGACAGCTCGTGTACATCGGATTTATGATCATAGAGAAAGAGCATTACTTCGAGAAAGGATACATCACACAAGACGAGAAATGAATTCTGTTGACTGTGAGCGACTGAATCTTCATTTATTCTTAGCTTGTAAGACGCAGATAGATCTGTGGAATAAAATTGATTATCTTACGTTTACAACTATGGAAGTTACCATAGAAATGACTACTACTAGACATAAGAAAAAATTCGGAAAGTTACAAGCTAATGTACCAACTACAAGTAATACGATGATGATTGATACTGTTATAAACAAGTCAAAGAAAGTGTTATCTCAAGACGAGATTTCCGTCCTTGCAAAAGGAGGAAATTACGCTACAACACCTGTGAAAGTACCACTGAAAGATATTATCGCGAATATAGAAGCAGGTATACGGAATATCCCTAAGGCAACCGCGAATGCAATTCGGATTGAAACCACTAGAGTTTTAAGCCACAGCAGACCTCTAGAAAGTAATTTAGCAAAACGTGAGAGGAAGCCTCTTAAGGATTTGAATGCAAATGAAGAAATTGTGGTTCTTCCTGCAGATAAAGGGAACGCTACTGTTGTTATGAATACAGAAGATTACCGAAGAAAAATTTTGTACCTTTTAACGTCAGGACAGTATAAAAAACTTGCGAGAGATCCTGCAGCCGGTGTACTCAGGAAAACTAATAATTTGATTAAGTCATCTACCTCTATCCAAAAAGAAGATAAAAGAACTTTGTTGAAAAGTGAAGCTATGTGTCCCCGATTGTATGGTGTACCTAAAATTCACAAAATAGATTTTCCTTTAAGACCCATAGTCAGTGCCATCAATTCTCCCACTTATGAAATAGCAAGATATTTAACAACTTGTTTACAACCATTTATTGGAAAAACAGACTCATATATAAAAGACTCGCGTCATTTTATTGAAAAACTAGAGGGACTAACTCTGGCCCATGAAGATATTCTTGTAAGTTTTGACATTGTGTCCTTATTCACAATGATTCCTGTTAACGAAGTTATGATTTTCATAGCGGATATTTTTCCAGAAGACTTGACTGTTCTTTTTAGACATTGTCTCACATCAAGTCAGTTCCAGTGGGATAATGAATTTTATGAACAACTTGATGGAGTAGCAATGGGTAATCCATTAGGCCCTGCGATTGCCAATCTTTACATGGAGAGATTTGAACAATCAGCTCTAGAAAAAGCTAATAACAAACCATCTCGTAGGTATCGATATGTAGATGACACATTTGTGGTTTGGCCCCATGGCAGAAAGGCCTTGGACGATTTCTTTGATTATTTAAATAAAATTCACCCAAAAATACAGTTTACCATGGAAATAGAAAAGGATAACAGAATATCTTTCTTGGATGTCTTAGTTATGAGACGGTCTAATAGAAGCTTGGAATATAAAGTTTTTCGGAAAGCAACACATACGGACAGATATTTACACAAACATTCTAATCATCATCCACAACAAAAAAGAGGTGTCATAAAAAGTCTTGTCGATCGAGCGCAACGGATATGTACACCTGAACATTTGGATGCTGAAGTGAGACGTCTGAAGCAGGCTTCCGAAAAAAGCGGCTACTCAAAAAAAAGAGATAAATAGAATTTGGCGTCCAAGGAACAGAAGACCAAATGATAAGAATGAACCACAACGACAGAAAAATACAGTAGTTCTCTCTTTTATTAAAAAAGTAACATATCGGATCGGTAAGATTTTACGAAAACATGACATAACACCGGTCTTTAAACCAACAAAGAAAATAAGTCAAGTACTACGATCTGTGAAGGATAAACGCCCTCCTCTGTCGACATGTGGTGTGTATAAAATTCCATGTACCTGTGGGAAAGTTTATATTGGTACTACCAAAAGAAGCGTAAATACGCGACTGAAAGAGCATAAAAGTCTTTGTCGACTTGGAAAAAGAGAAAAATCAGCTGTAGCGGAACATGCTCTTCAACCAGGAAACCACCAAGTGAAGTTTTCGGATACCGAAGTTTTATCTACAACGTTAAATTACTATCCACGCCTATACAGAGAAGCTATTGAAATTTATAAACATCACGATAATTTTAATAGGGAAGAGGAGGCTATGAAACTCAGCGATATATGGACAGTGGCTCTACAAAATTGCTAACAATTTTTATCTTGACAAGGTGGTAATCGATAGTCAACCTTATCTTTGCTATGGATTATCACTATTCATCACGTGTCACCTGAACCACGCCCCCCTTTCTCACTATATATAAGTCGCTCTCAGACACCCGGCCAGTCAGTCGCCAAGACTCAGCGGAGCAGCGCCTCTGAGGAAGTCCAGCGCAGTCCTGGACGAAACGTAAGGAGCAGAAAAAGTTCTTGGACCACGACCTCACATCCCGGAAAGTATATCAACAGCCATGTCACCCGGTCGTGAAAGCCTTCATTCACAACTATAAATGTTCTGTTCTAAAATCAGTAATTATTGTAGACGACAGATAATTATGCTGAATAAGGTTTCTCGTGAAAGGACATATCAAATAAGCGAGAAGTGATCTTACAATATTCAGTTAAAAATACAAACATAAACAAATCCTTATGAAATGGATTAATGTTACATTCAGAAAGCTACGAGAATGTAAAGAAAATCATCAAACCATATTTTAACTAGAGGTACACAAAAACTAAGTCAATTTCGTAGTCACAATACTTGAAATATTCACCATCTGAAAACAGTTCAGAGTTCAACATGATGATTTACAAATTATCACACACGATACAAAGTATGGTAATTCATGCGCTGTCTATTATCAATTCCACAATACAAGCGGTCAGAGTTAGATTCCTACACTTGAGCGCATTCAGACTTCTCGATATTTAAAGTCCCTTCAAAAGATAAAGTATCGTATTGGCCATTCCCAGTCCACAATCAATCACATACACAGTCAAATATCACTCGGTAACTGCACGTAGGTCTGTCTTCTTCCAGCACAAACACAAAAGTGTCCAAAACCGCTCCCATGAGCTCTTCGGTCTAGGGGGCACAGTATTCACTTAACTGCCACAGTTGTCCACCACTGTCTGCTTGGCTGAAGGCCGTCCCAGTCAAAAACACATCTAATGAAATTATGTGGCTCAACGAGGCCACTTCCCAGACCAAACTAACACATTGCCACAATATTAAAATAATAAACCTCGTACACATTTTTTATGCTCAGATCATTTACAATAAATACAAGCAATAGCTGGTTCATAAATAAATTAGCAAGCATTTTTGTGCAAATGTGCTCTCCGTAAATGACAACAGATTGTCGTTAAACATCTTTGAGCATTTATTATGCCTTTTTGACAAAAGCGTCTTTCGGTTCCGATTGCAGTTTTGGTGTCCACTAATTCATGCAACGGTCCACTTTTAAATTAGCACAGCTTTTATATCACTTGTAATCAGTCTCCAAATAAAGTTACTGTGAAAACAGTAAACTGTTCATTAAATAACTGCACACATATGACAATATGTGATATATTTATACTGTATTCATTTGCTGTGTAAATGCGAAGAATAAAAAGTTCTGACGAACATTTGCATAATAAAACGATATGAAAACGTAGTAAATCAAGAAATAAAATAGATACATAACTTTCAGACATGATGGCTATAGTGCAATGCTATCATATGAGATATCATAAGCTGAAATTGCATGAAGCGTTTGAAAGTTAGCTCAGAGGTTCATTGGGAAAATGTTTATTCGCTATGAAATATTAACTTCTGCAGTTTTAAAGATATTGAAATGTTGTTATGTTACTGGATGTGCCTAATTTTTCTGAGTTTGTAGATGTATTTAGATTTGCTGTAATACTTGACTGTGAATTATTATAGATTCATTGAGGGGTAAAAGAGCTTGTCTACCAGTCCGCCATTTCTTGGAGCATTGTCTCCTGCACAAAGGTCATGCGAGCAACTGCTGTCCAAATCCCCAGCTTTGGGATTTACCCATTTACGGCTAAGCGCTCCTTTTTTCTGCACGTGAGCCCACCTGCGGCCGCAACGCTATGCCCTTGTCCCGGCAAACTACAATCAACCAAGCAAGCACTGAGTTCCCGTCAGCCATAGGTGGACGAACAACTCGCCTACATACTCAAAACATTACAGTACGTACGCTGAGCAGTTGCATATTTTGAGAAAAAGCAAAGGACTGTCCGTAATGAAGTAGAAACTGTTGCTGCTTAAATATTCCGAAGAGAGACTTTCGAGGGAAAGAGAAGCTTGCAACTGGCAGAAGCGTTACTCTCACATAATTACCATTCCATCGGTAGGCCCCTTGGATATGGTGTCCATGGGCTGGATATCACTCTCTGGAGCCGCATGTGTGTGTTCAATCGAAACACATTCTGATTTATTCTACAATGTTTGACTTATTAGCGACGATCGCTTCTAGGTATTGATACTGTCGTAGAATGCCTATGGCTGGCGTCCAACAGTGCACTAACTCATCTTTCGATAAAACCTTCAGTGATGAAACTTCATCTGAGAAACGTAAGTGATGCTCACAAGTGAACGGAGCCACAAGAGGCTGGGGTCAAACAATTTCATTCCTTTTATAGCTTCGGTCCAAGAAAAGTGACGTAAGGAGTCATCCCTTCCACCGTGTCCTGATTCCACAGGCTTAAAGGACTCCACCGGCGTCCCTTTCTACAGAAACAGCGGCGGTAGACTTGCTTCTTAATCTTGATTAACAAAATAAAAATAGACGGCGTGGCAACGGAGACACATTTGTTAAGGATCTTGGCCCCGGTTTTTTAAACTGGAACAGAAGGAGATTCTGACGCGTCGAAAGATTTGATGATAGGTGACGTCACGGTGATACAGTCTGGGCTAAATAAAAGTGGCCTGTAGAATAGAGTTACAGGATACAAAGAAACAGAGCAGAGGAAAGGAAATTCAGGACTGGTCTGACTATAATAGATGTTGAAAGTGGCCACCATTCATCTCTTGGCACTTTTGGGTCTCGGTCTGCACGTTGTTGAAGGCGGATCGAAGCCTGACAGCTGGAGATGATGCAGTCTTATCTGAAATATTCTGTTGGAGTCCTTGAAGAGTATGAGGGTTGGTGCAGTACATCTTGGACGTTAGGGCTCCCCACAGAAAGTAATCGTGCACTGAAGGATCAGGTGACCTGGGTGGCCAGCTAGGGCCGCAACCAGATTGGCCACTGTGACAAATCTGTCAGGCGTGAATATTGTATAAATGTGCTCCAAGGTTCCGCCAGTTGCCGCATCTTGTTGGAAAAATCGGTAGGTATTTTCCCCCTCTGTTGATGCATACATTCAGGTCCAGTCGTATCCACTCGCCTGAGCCACTTTTATTTGCCCCCTCTGTATTATTGCCTTAACTAGTTTGACTCCGAGCCTAGGAGTACATTGTTATAAAAAAGGGTATTTATCTATGCGTCTGTATAAATGTTTCCTTACACGCTGTTGTTAAAATATATGTTACAGATAAAAAAGAAAGAGCGCCGCTGCAAAATCGCGAACAGATTGCCTGCATCTCGAGCGGTACAGCATGCGACTGTCGACAACTAAAAGATGATCCGGCGGCCATTCTTCATAGTAAACTAATATTCAAATGTGGTTGTAACAATTTAGATTTGCTTCAATGCTTTAAAAAGGTTTCGTGGCTGAATGCGAATTAATGGTTGACCTTTGGGTACTCATGGGTCCGGGTAGGTTCTGTTCATATTTGCCTGGATGTCCAGGCATAGTCGTGAGCTAGCTTGCACGGGTGATAAATCAGCCGTAGGCAGATTGGCTGACAGGAAATACTGTGGCTTCTCGGGTTTCTCCACCGGTTAAATACGGTAGAGCAGGTCCCGATTATCATCGTTAGATTTGGTGTTGAATACGTGACAGCACTGCTAATACAGAGACATCTTGTGAAGCAGCAGTACTGAAAGAGGCGTATACTAATTGCAAGATTATTGCGGCATTCTGCTGAAGTGTTGTATCTTGACGAAGTTGATAGTTTGATCCAAGGATTTGTTGAAATCGGTCTGCTATCTCAGAACATCTTATGGCTAGTGGTCCTGTCCCGTACCGTCTAAGGTGACCGAGTGGTTGCTAAATTTGTGTTATGGTTGTCTGCACTGAGCTAGATATTGACTCTTTCCCAGAAAATTTTATTTTAAAAAGGAATTTCGCTTTTTCCATACAGCGTTCACGTTGCGCGAAAGTTTTCATACACTCCTGGAAATGGAAAAAAGAACACATTGACACCGGTGTGTCAGACCCACCATACTTGCCCCGGACACTGCGAGAGGGCTGTACAAGCAATGATCACACGCACAGCACAGCGGACACACCAGGAACCGCGGTGTTGGCCGTCGAATGGCGCTAGCTGCGCAGCATTTGTGCACCGCCGCCGTCAGTGTCAGCCAGTTTGCCGTGGCATACGTAGCTCCATCGCAGCCTCTAACACTGGTAGCATGCCGCGACAGCGTGGACTTGAACCGTATGTGCAGTTGACGGACTTTGAGCGAGGGTGTATAGTGGGCATGCGGGAGGCCGGGTGGACGTACCGCCGAATTGCTCAACACGTGGGGTGTGAGGTCTTCACAGTACATCGATGTTGTCGCCAGTGGTCGGCAGAAGGTGCACGTGCCCGTCGACCTGGGACCGGACCGCAGCGACGCACGGATGCACGCCAAGACCGTAGGATCCTACGCAGTGCCGTAGGTGACCGCACCGCCACTTCCCAGCAAATTAGGTACACTGTTGCTCCTGGGGTATCGGCGAGGACCATTCGCAACCGTCTCCATGAAGCTGGGCTACGGTCCCGCACACCGTTAGGCCGTCTTCCGCTCACGCCCCAACATCGTGCAGCCCGCCTCCTGTGGTGTCGCGACAGGCGTGAATGGAGGGACGAATGGAGACGTGTCGTCTTCAGCGATGAGAGTCGCTTCTGCCTTGGTGCCAATGATGGTCGTATGCGTGTTTAGCGCCGTGCAGGTGAGCGCCACAATCAGGACTGCATACGACCGAGGCACACAGGGTCAACACCCGGCATCATGGTGTGGGGAGCGATCTCCTACACTGGCCGTACACCTCTGGTGATCGTCGAGGGGACACTGAATAGTGCACGGTACATCCAAACCGTCATCGAACCCATCGTTCTACCATTCCTAGACCGACAAGGGAACTTGCTGTTCCAACAGGACAATGCACGTCCGCATGTATCCCGTGCCACCCAACGTGCTCTAGAA
Source organism: Schistocerca gregaria (assembly GCF_023897955.1). Classification (NCBI taxonomy): domain Eukaryota; kingdom Metazoa; phylum Arthropoda; class Insecta; order Orthoptera; family Acrididae; genus Schistocerca; species Schistocerca gregaria. The sequence goes on along the minus strand of NC_064924.1, from coordinate 509,617,262 downwards.
GGTGTAAGTCAGTTATCCTGGCCGGCAAGATCTCCGGATCTGTCCCTCATTGAGCATGTTTGGGACTGGATGAAGCGTCGTCTAATGCGGTCTGCACGTCCAGCACGAACGCTGGTCTAACTGAGGCGCCAGGTGGAAATGGCATGGCAAGCCGTTCCACAGGACTACATCCAGCATCTCTAAGATCGTCTCCATGGGAGAATAGCAGCCTGCATTCCTGCGAAAGGTGGATATACACTGTACTAGTGCCGACATTGTGCATGCTCTGTTGCCTGTGTCTATGTGCCTGTGGTTCTGTCAGTGTGATCATGTGATGTATCTGACCCCAGGAATGTGTCAATAATGTTTCCCCTTCCTGGGACAATGAATTCACGGTGTTCTTATTTCAATTTCCAGGAGTGTAGATCTTTCTCTGAATCGTTCAGAATTGTACCGCAAACGAGCCATTAATGCGAGATTCGTGCAAAATTATCACATTATCTCTCAATTACAGAACTATTGTGACATGTGGCTATTCATTAAGGAAACGTTAGTGGGAAGCACTTGCCAACACTTGAAGAGGCAGAATATTGATATGGTTGTGTAACCTCAATGCCTAAAATGGAGGTGACGCCTAGATTTTTTGTTGTTGCATATTTTATCTTCATTATCTTTGATGTTTTAGGAGTTTAGCTTTGCTGGGCTCTTTCACAGCCGATGACAAACTGATGAAAAGAGCGAAAAAAGGATCAAATAAATATTTCATGGGTCAAAAAATTAAATATCACTTCTCATCTCCTCGTTTGAAGTAAACAGAATTGTCCCCTAATTAATATTGAGTCCACAAGAAAGAAATAAAAACGAAATAATATTTTAAAAGAGACATAAAGACATCACGAAGATATTAGTAATTTTATGTAAGCTGCATTAGAGGGCAATGCGCCAAAGATACAATTTACCTGTTTTACAGCATTCTGCGTGGTAACGATCATTTGCCTGTTATTTGAAAAAAGAAATGAAAATGGAAGTAATTAATTTGTGGAGATGAAATATCTAAATTCTGTTACAGTAATTTTTATATAAAATGCTTAAGAGTAATTTTCATGATAGGAAAAGAAACAAAGAGAAATAGTAGTTTGTAACTGATAAACAACAAAAAGAAGACTAATATTATATCTGTGCTTTGGAGGTTAACCAGATCTCTGCTTGGAGCTAGCAGATTTTACGCAATGAAAGAAAGAAGGCATATCGTTCGTAAACATATTTCGGTAAACTGCAAGTAACAGAATATTAGATATCTTAAAATTTGAGAAAATATTCACCATTTCAAGCAGGATACTGAATATTTTGTGAGTAATAACGAGAAATGATTACATTCTCTGTACAAGTCAGCGACATAGTGGATGTCCCACTGCCCTTACAGAATTGTACATCAGTTACTGATTCATGGTATAGTTGGAATACTTTATACGAAGACTATCCACGCTACATTAATAGTGTAGTAGAGCAAAGCGTTAAAAAGACGTGATTTACGATTTAATGAACAACTGTAGAACTACGTAACCATATGCTAGGTATTCACAGGCTGTAAGAGAAATTAAGAGATATTAAAAAACCAGTAATGTTTTTCAGGAATACTGAAGGCATTTGATAAGTTTATTCAAGTATTAACAAATGAATACATTATGGATTTTACCTATTAGTATGATAAAGGTGTTGTTTTGGTTTGAATTCTTGAGTCTGCATCGGATGAAATTCTAGACTTCATTTTAGAAATGTAAACTCGTACCCTTACATGTAAACCCTTAACGTTGCTTGGATCTTTGTATCACGCACAAGCCTACCTCAGTCAGATGCGAAATTGCGTAATGTTGCATGTATGTGATTAAAACAAATACAGAAAAGGAACCAAATATACTCGACACAAACAGAGGAACAGCTGTCCATTTACGTACACTATCGTTAAATGCTTGCGAAATGTTTCTAGACAGTAATACATTCAGCACAGTGCATAGAATGTCGTCAGCGTGTATTCAGATAATATTGAAGTGCTCCTACATTCTGTGAATAAGTTATTACTTTGTGGGACGGCACAGGGAGTTAGCACTGGTGCAGTGATAAATTTTAGAGGCACTCCAGTACTTATTTTGTTGAACACTGTCAAAGACATAGCTGAAAAAAGATTACTTCTACAATTCCATTTCGTATTATTCCGTTGGAATGCAATAACCATCAGGAAAACTGTTGTTGCATGCGTACCTTGGCATGATCTAGAACGACAAAGCTTTTGTAATCAGTGATCTTTCGTAATTTCTTAAACAAGTGAATGTACATATAATAACTTAACAGAAATCAGTCAGTTTGCGGTTCCTTACGATCATGGTGAAATATCCTGTCAGATGGTACTTCTTGCAAAATTAACATAAGAGTTCTTAACTAAAAGAGTAAATCATATTTTAATATGGATGATCAGTTCCACATCATTCCACAACAGATTCCTGAATTGAGAAGAGTGAAAGAGCAGGGAAAATTACTGAATATACCACCTGGAAGCGAAAGAACTACAGGAAATAGTGGCTGTCATTGAAGGAAGGAAAATGAGCCATGTAATGAAATTGGGTACAAATAAAATAAAGGTCCTTTAGCTATGAGAAAATAAAGAGTGAAGAAAATGCTAAATGGAGAAACATTAGAACATTAACAAGATTTAAATACCAAAGAATAAAACAGAAGGTGTCTGAAACTACAACACAGAAATTAAAAGCATGACAGCAATGGAGAAATAATCATTTTGTTAAAAAATTGTTCAAATGGCTCTGAGCACTATGGGACTCACCATCTTAGGTCATAAGTCCAATAGAACTACTTAAACCTAACTAACCTAAGGACATCAAACACACCCATGCCCGAGGCAGGATTCGAACCTGCGACCGTAGCAGTCCCGTGGTTCCGGACTGCAGCGCTAGAACCGCACGGCCACCGCGGCCGGCTAATCATTTTGTAAAGAAAAGTGAGTTTTCTACAGTAATGTGGACAAATAGCTAGGGAGTGACTTGTAGAGTGTTCTACACTGCGTGTTCTGCTGTATAGTAGTAAAACGTGGGCGATGGGGAAGAAAGACAGAACAAGGTTGCAGGCATTTGAGATGTGAACATGGCCGACAATGGAAAAAAGCTAGGATAGAAGGGGACAAAAATGTGGGGTACCGAGAAGAGTAGGAGAGCAAATACAATAAGCGAAAAAATTAAAAGAAGGGGAATGAACTGGATAGAGTACGTTTTACTGAAGGAGAGCGATGTATAAAAACAGTTTTAGAAGTATATATGCAAGTGAACAGGGGGTAGCGAATAAGGTACTTTAGGGGCCGGACGATGTGCTGCAAGCCTGCATATACCGCATAATTAAGGAGGAATAGATGTACCTCCTGAAACGGAGTCATAAGGGACCTGATAACATACAAGAAAAGTGAAGACGTTGATGATCCGCATATTGTCGTCAATTACTCCTTAAAATCGTCGTCTGCCATTATTCTCCGCTTTACACATAAGAAGGAGGTTTCAAAGTAGTAAGAGGTTCAGTCTTTGCTGCTTGACATGATGCTACAGTCAGTCTACAATGAAGAGCGATTGGAGAGTACCCTTCCTATTTACCCCATAACGTCACAACAAACACATACAGGCTATTCGCAAAGTTATAGAGACCATACCACAGCGCGCCTTTTAAATTAGTAGCGACACAGTGACCGGACATGTCCCGGTGGTGATTATTTATCACTAAATATGTTAACAATCCACCCCCTCCCTTGAACCATGGACCTTACCCATTGTGAGGTGGCTTGCGTGCTTAAGCGACACAGATAGCCGTTCCGCAGGTGCAACTACAACACAGAGATATTTGTTGAGAAGTCAGACAAACTTGTGACTCCTAAAGAGGGGCAGCAGCCTTTTCAGCAGTTGCAGGGTCAACAGTCTCTTGGATTACCTGGCCTTGTAACATCAACCAAAACGACCTTGTTGTGCTAGTACTGCGAACGGTTGAAAGCAAGGCGAAACTACAGTTGTAATTTATCCCTAGGGAATGCATCTCTACTGTATGTTTAAATGAGGATGACGTCCTCTTGGGTAAAATATTCCGGAGGTAAAAAATAGTCCCCCATTCGGATCGCCAGGAGGGGACTGTCCAGGAGGATGTCGCCATCAGGAGAAACAAAACTCGCATTATAAGGACCGGAGCGGGAAATGTTAAATCCCTTAATAGGGCAGGCAGGTTAGAAAATTTAAAAAGGGATATGGGTACATGAAGTCAGATATAGTGGGAACTGGTGGAATTCATTCGTAGGGGGAACAGGACTTCCGCTCAGTTGAATACAAGGCTACAAACACAAAGTCAAATAGGGGTAATGCAGTAGTAGGTTTAATAATAAGTAAGAAGATAGGAATGCGTGTACCTACTATTAACAGCATAGTGAACATATTATAATAGCCAAGATAGACATGGATCCCACACCTATCACGGTAGTACAAGTCTATAGGCCAACTAACTCTGCCTATGGTGAAGGGATAAGAGAAATGTACGATGAGATAGAAGAAATTATTCAGACAGATGAAGGAGACGAAAATTTGATTTTGATGGGAGACTGGAATTCAATAGTAGGAAAAGAAAGCGAAGGAAAAATAGTAGGTATTTACTGGGTGAAGAAATGCAGGAGGAAGCCGCCTGGTAGAATTTTGCAAACAGTATAATTTAATCATCGCTAACGTTCGGTTTAAGATCATAAAAGACGGCTGCACATGTGGAAGAGACCTGTGGACATGGGGAGATTTCAGATCTATTATACAATGGTTAGACAGAGATTTAGGAAAGAGATATTACACTGTAATACATTTCCAGGGGCAGAAGTGGACTCTGGCCACAGATTATTGGTTATGAACTGTACATTAAAACTGGAGAACATGGAAAAGGGTAGAAAATTAAGGAGATGGGACCTGGCTAATTTGAAAAAACCTGCGGTAGTAGAGAGTTTCAGAGGGAGCATTAGACAACAGCTGACTAGAACAGGAGTATTTGACGGATGGGTAGAGATGAAATATGAAGGAAGTAGAGGATCTAATAGGTAAAAAGACAAGTCCTAGTGGAAATAGTAGAGTCCTTCAATAACATAAGAGATACTGAGTTTAACTGATGAAAGGTGAAAATTTAAAAAGCAACAAATGAAACAGGTGTAAGGGAGTAAAAACTTCTAAACAATGAAACTGACAGGAAGTGCAAAATGGCTAAGTGGGAATGTCTAGACCACAAATGTAGAGATTTAGAAGCCTATTTCATTACGGGAGTGATAGGTACGGCGTATAGAAAGATTAAAGATGCCTTTGGGGAAAAGAAAAGTAGCTGTGTGAGTATGGAGAGCTCAGATGGAAAACCAATAATAAACAAAGAGGGAAAACTAAAAGATGGAAGTAGTAATAGAAGGTCAGTACAAGGGAAATGGAAATGAAGGCAGTACTATAGAAAGGAAAGAGGACTGCAAGAAGACATTAATTGAGCACTGAAAGAAATAAGTGGCAACAAGGCCTCCACCCCACCCTTACAGCAAAGCTGTACGTCGACGATGTTCTACCACAAGTTTTGTTGCCTTTCATGGCAAGCCATCCTGGGCTTACATTTCAGCAAGATAACGTCCATCCTCACTTTTTGATAGTTTCTACTCCTCGTTGTGTCCATGCTTGCTGTATCCTACCTTGGTCAGCAAGGTTTCAGGATCTCTTCCCGATTCAGAACGTTTGGAGTATTATCTACAGGTCCCTCCAAACAGCTCTGGGTATTGACGAACTAACGCAACAACTGGACAGAGTTTGACACGACACGTCCCCTCCTCACCTCCCCCCTCCCCCATTCATTAACTATGGACTTTGTGTTGGTGGGGTTGCTTGTGTGTCTCAGCAATACAGGCAGCCTTTCTGTAGGTAGAACCACAACAAAGGGGTGTCTGTCGAGAGACTAGACAAACATGTGGTTCCTGAAGAGGGGAAGCAGCCTTTTCAGTAGTTTCAGGAGCAGCAGTATGAGTGATTGATGATCTGGCCTTGTAACATTAACTAAAGTGGATTTGGTGTGATAATACTCTGAATGGCTGGAAGCAATGGGAAACTACAGCCATAATTTTTCCGATGACATGTAACTCTACGATGTGGTTAAATGATGATAGCAATCTCATAAGCAAAATATTCTGGAGATAAAATTGTCCCTCATTTGGACCTCTGGGTGGAGACTACTAAGGAGGATGCCTGACCATGAAAAACAAAACTTACGTTCTGCTTGTCAGAGTGTGGAATGTTAAATTCCTTAATCAGGTTGATAGGTTAGAAAATTTATAAAGAAAAGTAGATAAGGTGAAGTTAGATATAGCCGGAGTTAGCGAAGTTCAGTGGTAGGAGGAACAGTACTTTTGGTCAGGGGAATACACAGTCATAAATACAGAATTAAATAGATGTATTGTAGGAGCAGTTTTAGAAATGAATAACAAAATTGGAATGCTGGTAAGCTACAATGAACGGCATAGTGAACGCATCATTGCAGCCAAGAGTAGTACAAGTTTATGAGCCAACTAGCCCTGTAGATGAAGAAGAGACTGGTGAAATGTATGATGAGGTAAAAGAAACTATCCAAATAGTTAAGGCAGACGAAAATTTAATTGTAATAAGGGAACAGCTCAGATGGAAAACCAATACTAAGTAAAGAGTGAAAGCTGTAATAAACGGTCTGTACAAGCGAAATAGACATGAAGGCAGTGCTAGAGAAAAGAAAGAGGACTACAAGAAGAATTTGACACAGCGCTGAAGGAACTAAGTGGCAACAAGATTCCTGGACTAGTTAAAATTACTGAAAGCCTTGAGAGGGCAAGCCATGACAAAACTGTTCCATCATTTGTCTATATGTATGAGACGCGCGAAACACTCTCAGATTTCAAGAATGTAACTATCCCGTTTCCAAAGAAAACAGGTGTTAACAGATTAAACTATCAGTTTAATAAGTCATGGTGGCAAAATGCTAACACGAAGTCTTTACAGAAGAATGGAAACATTGGTACTATCCGATCTCAAGTAAGATCATTCCGGATTCTAGAGAAATGTAGTAACACGGGTGGTAATGCTGACCTTAAGATACTCTTTGACGATAGGTTACAGAAAGACAAACTTACGTTTACATCGTTTGCGGACTTAGAAAAATCTTTTGACAGAGTTGACTGGAACACTCTCCTTCAGATTCTGAAGGTAGAAGGGATAAAATACAGGGAGCGAGAGGCTAGTTAGAACTTGTGCAGAAACCAGATGACAGTTATAGGAACCGAGGCGCATGTAAAGGAAGCAGTGTTTGACAAGGGAGTGAGACAGTGCCGTAGCATATCCCTGATGTTCTTAAATCTGTAAATTGACGAAGTAGTAAACATAACCAAAGAAAAATTTTAGTAGGAATTAAAGTTCTTAGAAAAGAAATCACATGAAACTATATGGTTCCAGAGACCTTTCCAAGCCGCAAACATCTATGATGTACACTTTATATGGAGACTGAAACTATTCATGAAAATTTATAACAAGGACATTATTCGAAACCGGGATTTGTGTTCACTAGGCAGATGCGCTAACCACTAAGCCACCCTAGCCAACTAGCTCTGCATCCCTGCATGAACTACCTTCTCAGCCTAAATTCCCATTCAGGCCTCAGCCCATCTAGTGTTCCCCACAGATTGAAACAGCACTGCGGAAGCTCTGCGACTGTACTGGAATAGCAACTCAAAACTGAATGAAACGGGGGATCCTGCACGAAACCCAGGTGCAGGTGCTTTATTCAAATGAAACTATGTGGTCCAGGAGACTTTTTCAAGTTTCTAAACTATATATGCAGACTGAAGACATCCATGGACAACGTTATCTAGGCAACTTGCAACCGGTAGTAGGTTCTGGGATAGTCGCTTGGTAACATACACTAGCAGAGAATCCGACGTTGCGTAGGTATGCATTTATTCGAATCTTCTATTTGTCCATCTCCTCCTTCCCTTCCTCTCTCTATCCAACTCCTCCTTCACCCCCTCTCTGTCCATCTCCGCCATCCCCTCTTTCTGTCCACTAATTACATCACCCACTTTATTTCCATCTTCCTCTGCCCTCTCTCTGTCCACCTTCTCCTCACCACTAACTGTACCCAGTTCTTCCTTCTCCCTAGCTGCTTGTCCGTATCTCCTCCCCTTCTATCCCGCGTTATGGCTTTCATGCAATAGGAGGCTGATGGTTATTGTCACCGGAGTATTTCTTTCGTGAGTGTAATTAATACGTGTACCGAATTTGTTTGAAACCGTCCCAGAGATGTAGGATGATTTTTTTTATCCATGGCTTTGTCCACGTGTGCACATGTCAAACAAATTTCGATTATGTGTAACATATTTTATTCGCATTTGTACACATATTTCCGCTGTATCTCTAGCGAGTATTTCACTGCAGTTTCGTTTTCATGCAGATCAATTTTTATGACGTAATACAGTCTAAGATAAAAAAGAGAAACAACTCACCACGAAGCAGTTATCCGAATGGCACGGAAATTGGCAGATTGTACACGTACGGACAAACATACGATTATAGTTTCAGAAAAAGTGGATGACATATTACGGATAAGGTACTTCAGAAATTGAGCAGACCATTAACACGTTGGTGTACCTCTGACCCTTATGCAAGCAGTTATTCGCGTAGGAATTGATTTATAGAGTGGTTGGCTGTCCTTCTGAAAGATGTTGTTGTTGATCTTGTGGTCTTCAAACCGAAATCTTGTCTGATGCCGCTCTCCTCGCTTATCTATTCTGTGCAAAGCCTCTTCGTGTCTGAATAACAGCTGCAATTTACCACTTTCAGAATCTGCGTACTGTATTATCTCTTGCTATACCTCTACGATTTTTACTCTCCATCCGCCCACACTTCCTTCCAATGATAACCTCATGATCCCTTGATGTCTCAGAATGTGTCTTATCAACCGATCCCTTCTTTCAAGTCAAATTGGGCCACAAATTAGTTGTCTCCCGAATTCTATTCAATACCAACACATTAATTACATGATCTCCCCATCTAACCTTCAGCATATTTCTGTAGCACCACATTTGAATAGCCTCTATTCTTTTATTTCGAAACTGTTTGTCCTCCATGTTTCACTTCCAACCAAGGCTGCACTCCGACAAGTACCTCCAGAAAAGAGTTCCTAATACTGAAATCTATATTCTATGTATACAAATTTCTCTTCTTCCGACACTCTTTTCTTGCCATTGCTAGTCTACAGCTTATATCCTCTCTACTTCAGCCCTCATCAATTATTTTGTTACTCAACTAGCAAAACTCATCTACCACTTTTAGGGTCTCGTTGTCTCATCAGATGACATCAGCATCGCCTGATTTAATTTTACTACATTCCATTATCCTTGTTTTGCTTGTGTTGATGTTCATCCTATATCCTCCTCTCAAGTCAATGTGATTTCCGTACACCTGCTCTTCCACGTCCTTTGCTGTGTCTGACAGAATTACAGTGCCATCGGGAACCTCATAGTTTCTGATGTATATAGGCAGTATTAAGCTACGAATAAAAATCTGCACCAAGGCCATGATTCGAACCTAGGTCACCTACTCACAAGGCAGGTGCACTGACCGCTACTCCAACCCAGCACAGTGGCTTTGCAGAACTGCACAGACTACCGTAGCACAACTGCTTCCTCAGTCCCAATTCCCATTCTCACCTCAGACCATCTTGTATTCAAGCAGCATTGCAGAGGCCCTCCAACTTCACTGGAGTAGCACCTCAGCATCGAGTGAAACGGGGGTTTGTGCCGGAAACGCAGGCATAGGTGATTCAATGAAATGAAACTATGTGATTCTAGAGACCTTTTCAAGTCTCAAACGTGTATGATTGTATACACAGGCTGAAGTGACAAATGAAAATTTGTAACAAGGCCAGGATTCGAAACCAGGGATTACCAGGTGGGCTGAGGTGTGAATGGCAGTTTGTATTGAGGAGGAAGGAATGCCAGGGTAGCCCATGCAGGTGTGCAGACCCACTGTGCCAGGGTGGTGTAGTGGTTACTGTAACTGCCTAGAGAGCAGGAGGGCTGGGTTCCAATCCTGGACATAATCTTATGCTACTAGTTTAATACAATGAAACACGTATTACATTTGGAAAGTGTGTGTCTTCAGGCAGCACAACTAACGCACTTCATTCGTTCAGTATTTGAGAGCCAGAGCACTTAGCCACTTCCAACAAACTTTACACAGCATTCAAAACTTCTACAGAACTTTTTCTCGGTGACATCCCCCACAAACTGACGGAACGGGAAAAGGTTATCGCTTACTACATTTCGCTGTTCATACAGTAAAACATCAGCATCACACATGACGCTTAAATTTATTACTTCGTTATTACCTACACTATTCCCAGCACAAGTGGCAGACAATATCCACATACACCACTGTACGTAATTGCGCAATTGTATCATTTTATGAGATATAGTTTAAGGGATATGACGTCAAAGACATTTAAATCCGTGAAATACTAGCTTCTATTCAAACAGCCCTCTGTGAAATATCAACACCAAGCGTGACGTTTTAATTTATTACTTTTTTAGTAATAACTCTTTTCGCAACACATTTTTCAGACAGTGTCTACATACTGCTTGATACTGTGATGATGCAATAAACTTTCAGGGATGATAGAGGAGGGTAAATGTATCATTTTGTGGTAAGGGACCAAGGTGTGGGAACGACCGAGTCGAAAGCTGTAAGCGAGAGAAGTTCTCATACCTCTGATAGTGGATTTCTTCTGACGCAGGCGCTTTTTTTCTTTACAGACTTTGGGAGGAGTGTGAGCGGACAAGCTGCGGGCTGAGATTAGAGCGGCAGTTCCCCGGCGCAGAGCACGTGGCTGGCGGTTGCTACGGGGCCGTGGCGAGCGGCTGGCGATTACGGGGCTATGGAAAAACTCGAGCCGGAGATAGGCAGGGCCGCGTATGGCCGTGTTTTCGTGCTTGGAGGAATTTATATTCCAGAGGAAAATTGATAAAAACAAAACTAAGACTGAAACAGAGGTGCGATTTGGCACTCATAGATAGAAAAATATGTAAAGCTAAATTACCTAGACGCGACACGAAAATATATAATAGTTTAAAAGCTATTGTAAATTTATGAAAGTTCAAAAGTTAGCATCTCAGCAATGCTTTGGACGATTAATATAAACAAAGTGTCTATGGATGCAGCTAGTAGAGCTGCATCGATCAATCATAACCGATTTAGCAGAAGCTGTACCATTATTTAATGAGAGGTCGAAATATAGGATTCGACTGAGAGAAACGGTGTTTTTGGTAATAAGTAAATTTAAAGAGACGAAACTAGTGGCAGCGTTCTGAAGTTTAAAGAGGTAGATTAGTAATTAAGTACGTATTTTTATTTGTTTATTTATGTTTAGTATCAAAATCCGGGAAAAGAAATCTCACTCCAAAAGGAAATTATTTGTAAAGAAACGGTGACAGATACAGAAAATTGGACCTTAAATTGTCATTTCCCGGAAATTTTCCATACTTTTCAATGCATCATATGTGTTTTTGTGGTTAGGTTTAGAATATTCGTAATTCTTTTTGTTAAACATTGTTTTGAGTTAGGCAGTCGTTTTGAGGGTACATAGGGCGGTCGTCTTCCATCTTTGACGACAGCTGGTTCTGAGCGAGGCTGAGAGCCGGACGTGCCGCTCATCTGGACGTAGCAGCGGGTTGGTAGCCACGTTCGAAAGCGATCAAGTAGAATGCAATATAGTGGTTTAGGACAACAGACAAGATTGTATTTTGTGAATTGTGAACAGACTCTAGAGTGCCATTATCGCGACGTATGAATTGTATAGTGAGTTATTAACAGCCATCCTTATGTAAAATCGCCTCAAACTCCATTTTAAGTGTTTACTCACTATACTGAAGAAAAAAATAAACTACTTGTTCAAATTATAAATCAACGTGAGTGACTCAACATTTTTAAATTTCTTCGCAGGACCTGTCTGCAATGTTTTTTTAATATTTTATTTCAGCTTAAAAATTGAGTTTACGACAGGTGTGAGCTGGTACCCTATGCCGAAGATCGTAGCCAAACATTGAAACCAGTCACATCTCTGGACCACTCAGTTAATCTGAGAGTAGCAAATATATATATACTTTCGTGGCGTAGCAAGTGGGGGCTCGAGCCAAACTATTTGAACTTCAGTGTGTAGTACCCAGTACCGTCGTACGAGGTAATATGGAGTAAAACAAGGAAAAATTGTCTAGAGAACGTGGGTTCTAAAATCCGTACCCTAAGGGATACATACACTTACTTGTTCATGATTGCAGCTGTGAGGCACGGATCTCCTCAACAAGTGTTCACAGCTATTAGGGTATGCATTTTAGAGCACATGTTTACAACATAATATTTTATTGTTTTGCTCCGTACTAGCTCCTCCCAAAATATGGCATGGAAAGAGCTTGCGGTAGAAGAGGTCCACAGTCAGAATTGTCAGAACAATTTTCGGTTATAACTTTTGACTCAGTCATTTTCCGGACCAGTGTCCCTCACCTCAAATTGATGTAGTTATCCACCGCTATCATTTCTGAAAGTATGTATCTTCAACACGGAATCACCCTCGGAGTAACGAAATGTAACGTTCGTGTAATGTTATATCGTTGCTTAGCTCGAAGTTTAGGAGATGCGACGTCATAAATATAAAGATGCGCGAAAAACTGGGTTTCTCTTAAAATGCAGTGCAATTTACCTACACTATGTGATCAAAAGTATCCGGACACACCCAAAAGCATATGTTTTTTTATATATACACTCCTGGAAATTGAAATAAGAACACCGTGAATTCATTGTCCCAGGAAGGGGAAACTTTATTGACACATTCCTGGGGTCAGATACATCACATGATCACACTGACAGAACCACAGGCACATACACAAAGGCAACAGAGCATGCACAATGTCGGCACTAGTACAGTGTATATCCACTTTCGCAGCAATGCAGGCTGCTATTCTCCCATGGAGACGATCGTAGAGATGCTGGATGTAGTCCTGTGAAACGGCTTGCCATGCCATTTCCACCTGGCGCCTCAGTTGCTCAGTTGGACCAGCTTTCGTGCTGGACGTGCAGGCCGCGTGAGACGACGCTTCATCCAGTCCCAAACATGCTCAATGGGGGACAGATCCGGAGATCTTGCTGGCCAGGGTAGTTGACTTACACCTTCTAGAGCACGTTGGGTGGCACAGGATACATGCGGACGTGCATTGTCCTGTTGGACCAGCAAGTTCCCTTGCCGGTCTAGGAATGGTAGAACGATGGGTTCGATGACGGTTTGGATGTACCGTGCACTATTCAGTGTCCCCTCGACGATCACCAGAGGTGCACGGCCAGTGTAGGAGATCGCTCCCCACACCATGATGCCGGGTGTTGGCCCTGTGTGCCTCGGTCGTATGCAGTCCTGATTGTGGCGCTTACCTGCACGGCGCCAAACACGCATACGACCATCATTGGCACCAAGGCAGAAGCAACTCTCATCGCTGAAGACGACACGTCTCCATTCGTCCCTCCATTCACGCCTGTCGCGACACCACTGGAGGCGGGCTGCACGATGTTGGGGCGTGAGCGGAAGACGGCCTAACGGTGTGCGGGACCGTAGCCCAGCTTCATGGAGACGGTTGCGAATGGTCCTCGCCGATGCCCCAGGAGCAACAGTGTCCCTAATTTGCTGGCAAGTGGCGGTGCGGTCCCCTACGGCACTGCGTAGTATCCTACGGTCTTGGCGTCGCTGCGGTCCGGTCCCAGGTCGACGGGCACGTGCACCTTCCGCCGACCACTGGCGACAACATCGATGTACTGTGGAGACCTCACGCCCCACGTGTTGAGCAATTGGGCGGTACGTCTACCCGGCCTCCCGCATGCCCACTATACGCTCTCGCTCAAAGTCCGTCAACTGCACATACGGTTCACGTCCACGCTGTCGCGGCATGCTACCAGTGTTAAAGACTGCGATGGAGCTCCGTATGCCACGGCAAACTGGCTGACACTGACGGTGGCGGTGCACAAATGCTGCGCAGCTAGCGCCATTCGACGGCCAACACCGCGGTTCCTGGTGTGTCCGCTGTGCCGTGCGTGTGATCATTGCTTGTACAGCCCTCTCGCAGTGTCCGGAGCAAGTATGGTGGGTCTGACACACCGGTGTCAATGTGTTCTTTTTTCCATTTCCAGGAGTGTATTAAATGCATTGTGCTCCCGTCTACTGCCACGTACTCCGTATCAGCTTAGTAGTCATTAGACATCGTGAGAGAGTAAATTGGTTGCTCCGCGGAACTCACGGACCTCGAATGTGATCAGCGATTGGGTGGCACTTGTGTCATTCGTCTGTACGCCACATTTCCACACTCCTAAACATCCCTAGGTCCACTGTTTACGATGTGATATTGAGGTGGAAACGTGAAGGGACATGTACCGCACAAAAGCGTACAGGCCGACCTCGTCTGTTGACCTACAGAGAACGCCAACAATTGAAGAGATTCGTAATGTGTAATAGGCAGACATCTATCCAGACCCTCATACAGATATTCCAAAATGCATCAGGATCCAGTGCAAGTACTATGACAGTTAGGCGGTAGGTGAGAAAGCTTGGATTGCATGGTGGAGCGGCTGCTCATAGCCCACACATCACAGGAGCGTAACCATTGGACGATTGAACATTGGAAAAACGTTGTGTGGAGTGGCGAATCATCATACACAATGTGCGATCTAATGGCAGGCTGTGGGTATGGCGAATGCCCGATGAATGTCATCTGCCAGCGTGTGCAGTGGCAACAGTAAAACCAGAGGCGGTGGTGTTGTGGTGTGGTCGTGTTCTTCATGGAGGGGGCTTGCACCCCTTGTTGTTGTGCTTTGCACTATCACGACACAGGCCTACGTTGATGTTTTAATCACTTTCTTGCTTCCCACTGTTAAAGAGCAATTCGGGGACGCGACTGCATCTTTCAACACGATCGAGCACCTGTTCATAATGCAGGACATGTGGCGGAGTGCTTACACGGCAATAACAGCCGTGTGATGGACTAGCCTGCACAGATTCTGATCTGAATCCTATAGAACATCTTTGGGATGTTTTGGAACGCCGACTTCGTGCCAGACCTCACCGACCGACATCGATACCTAATCAGTGCAGCACTCCGTGGAGAATGGGCTGCCATTCCCCAAGAAACCTTCCATCACCTGATTGAACGTATCCCTGTGAGAGTTGAAGCTGCCATCGATGCTAGTGCCAACACCATATTGAATTCCAACATTACCGATGGAGGGTGCAACGAACCTGTAAGCTATTTTCAGCCAGGCGTCCGAGTACCTTTGATCACATAGTGTACGTACTCATACAGTGTTTCAAGTTTATAAAACTTCGCGACTTTCAGAAACTTTTCTACACTTTTAAACGCTTGCACGCTTAATGTAATGCATTCAACGGAAACTGAAGGGGATCACTGCTGGCAGCTGCGGTGGGACATTACGTGAATTCAGTGGCGAGGATTGAAAATACGTATCGCGCTGGGATTTGAACCCACGATCTGCTGTTTACCAGGCAAGAGCGTTAACCATGCGCCATTCAGCACACAGCGGCATCGCAACTGCTCGGTCTATTTCGGACGCCATCTTGAGTACTGCTCGAGCGTCTGGGATCCCTATCAGGTCGGATTGAGGGAGGACATAGAAGCAATTCAGAGGCGGGTTGCTAGATTTGTTACTGGTAGGTTTGGTCATCACGAGAGTGTTACGGAAATGCTTCAGGAACTCGGGTGAGAGTCTCTAGAGGGAAGGAGGCGTTCTTTTCGTGAATCGCTAATGAGGAAATTTAGAGAACCAGCATTTGAGGCTGACAGCAGTAGAATTTTACTGCCGCCAATTTACAATTCGCGGAAAGACCACAAGGATATGATAAGAGAGATTAGGGCTCGTACAGAGGCATATAGGCAGTCATTGTTCCCTCGTTATGTTTGGGAGTGGAACAGGGAGAGAAGATGCTAGTTGTGGTACGAAGTACCGTCCGCCACGCACCATATGGTTGATTGCGGAGTATGTGTGTAGATGTAGATACCGATCCAAATTCCTACGTATCGGCAGTCCCTGTTCGTTGCACTTACGTTCGCTACTATGATATTCCCGCAGGAGGTCAGATGTATTTGTGCGTCCTCACTGACGAAGGTGGATCCGTTGCCCAGCTAGGCTCATCAATTATACGCATGCGTGGTTTCTTATCTTTCGGGCCGGCCGAAGTGCCCATACGGTTCTAGACGCTGCAGTCTGGAACCGCGAGACCGCTACGATCGCAGGTTCGAATCCTGCCTCGGGCATGGATGTGTGTGATGTCCGTAGGTTAGTTAGGTTTAACTAGTTCTAAGTTCTAGGGGACTAATGACCTCAGAGGTCCCATAGTGCTCAGAGCCATTTGTTTTTCTTTCGAACGTGGCTGTGTTTACATGGAACGGACCGCGTTCTCTGATCCAACTGCTACTTGGAGAGCATTGGAACCCACCATTTGAACCCACTCACGTACGTTACGTTCCCAAACAACTATGGAGTTTTTACGGATGGCTGTGTGCCATATCACCGGGCCGCAATTGAACGCAACTGGTTTAATGAACATTTTGGACAGTTCGAGTGAACAGACATCACCCATTTATGTAATAAAACATTTAACACTTTAACTTGTTCGAAAAGTAATGAAACATTTGAAGCTGTTTAAGCTATTGGAGATCTGTTCTAAGAATCGATGGTTTAGTGATTAGTGACTAGCGCGAATAGAGTCATGTGAGTAATGAAGGTAGAGTGTACTGCTTTACGGCAGTTGCAGTGCTCTAACGGAAAGACCATATTCTGCACCCACAAGTGCTGTTCGCTCTTCAGTTTACAGAACAAAGATTACAGACTTCGGACCGCACTGAGGCGACGAATATCGTGGGATAGCGATATGCAGATACACAGATGGCGCTACTACGGCGTACAAAAGTCGCCGGAGAACCTGTCATCTATAGTCAAGTGATTCGTGTGGAAAGGTTTCTGTTGTGATTATTGCCGCACGACAGGAGTTAACAGATCCTGAACTCGGTATGGTACTTGAAGCTAGACGCAAGGGACATTCCACTTCGGAAATCGTTAGGCAGTTCAATATTCCTAGATCCACACTGTCAAGAATGTGCCGGGAATACCAGTTTTCTGCCATTACCTCTCATCACCAACGACGCAGTGGCCGACGGCCTCCACTTAACGACGGGGGGAGCAGTGTTTACGTAGAGTTTTCAGCGCAAATACAAGGAATACTGCGTGAAATTACGGCAGAAATAAATGTGGGACGTGTGACTAACGTATCCGTTAGGACAGTGCGGTGAAATTCGGCGTTAATGGGCCATGGCAGCAGACGACCTACGCGAGTGCCTTTGCTAACATCGCGACATCGCCTGAAGCGGCTCTAATAGGCTCGTGCCATTGTCGGTTGGATCCCAGACGGTTGTAAAACAGTGGCCTGGTCAGATGAGCCCCGACATCAGTTGGTATGAGCTGATGGTAGGGTTTGAGGGTGGCGCAGGCCCGACGAAGCCATGGATCCATATTGTTAACAAGGCACCGTGCGAACTGTAGAGTATAAATATCTATGGAGTGAGCATTCGAATGCGCAGAATGAGAAATCTGTCCGCAGTGTCTCCTGCTGCTGAAGTCACGTGCTACTCGTAAGGCGCATGTTAGTCCGTATAGCGCGTAGCGTATTTTGAGTGTTATTACTTCTCTAGAACAGATAGATCACCTGCAGAAGTATCCTGAAACTCTGTATATGCATTTTATAGATATCTTAACAATTTTATACCTGCAACTGATACAGTTTAAAAGCTGTCAAGAGCAAGGGTATTGTGCTTTTCCGTTACAGTGTCCTAGCTCGGCTCCACTATACTTACGTCTTTTAGGGTGCGCGCAAAGAAGTGACAGCCAACAATATCTTTTTAAGTATTCTATTGCACTAATTCATTTCCAAACCTCTCCCTATCAGAGCAATCTTCAGCGAAGTGCTTAGAGCACACTTTTGAATATTTTGTAGGGACGAAATTCTTTAGTTTTTTTTGTGGAGTTATGTTTAGTCTCTCTGTTCTTCTTTCAGGAAACTAGAATACAAAAATTATATAATGTAAGAAACTGTCTCATGCAGTAGTTCTTAGATACACACAAGGGTTTGAGTATATGAATGAACTGGAGGAAATTAGTCACACTGCCTTTCATAAATTTTATTTGCAGATGAACAAAGCACGAATATTTAAAGACCAACAGGCAGCTTAAACGCATGTGCAAATTTCTCTAACATTTCTCTCGTAAACACATGGGCAAAAAAAAAATGCAGAAATTTGCTCTACAATGCAAGACATTATAATACCGCGTCTTGATATTCTTAAGCACATAAACCACCTCACAACAGTATGATATTCACAATCCCAAATTTGTTCTACGTACCTATGAAAAGTAACTGTTCGTCCTCCTTCCACGTACTTCTCTTTACATCCGTAGCAACAACAGTACTGCACAATGGCTGTTATTACTAGTAAAACGTGTAGAAACGTATGTAAAAGCAGGTGAACACATGTGATATTCGAGATTCGCTGTTACCACAAATTGCAGACAAGCAGCGGCGTCCCATTACCACGTCTATAGTCCCATTTCTTGTTGAGAACATGCGCAGTAGGTTTTGCTCACTCCATAGCTATTTATACTCTAGGTTGCAGACTAGTGGTGTTTTCATAAAGATCTGGGCTGTGTTTACATGGAATGTACTGGATCCTGTGGTCCAACTGAACTGCATATGTCCAGCTACCTGGAAATCATTTACAGTATCAAGGACTTCAGGTTCTCAAACAACGATGGAATTCTTACCGATGACGGCAGCCAATGTGGCCGAGCGGTTCTAGGCACTTCAGTCTGGAACCGCACGAGTAGTACTGTCGCAGGTTCGAATC
The DNA here is from genome assembly GCF_023897955.1 of Schistocerca gregaria. Lineage (NCBI taxonomy): Eukaryota > Metazoa > Arthropoda > Insecta > Orthoptera > Acrididae > Schistocerca > Schistocerca gregaria. The sequence continues at coordinate 509,598,220 of NC_064924.1, read as the reverse complement.
CTGCGTCGGGCATGGATGCGTGTGATGTCCTTAGGTTAGTTAGGTTTGAGTAGTTGTAAGTTCTAGGGGACTAATGACCTCAGAGGTTGAGTCCCATAGTGCTCAGAGCCATTTGAACCATTTCTGTACCGATGACAGCAAGTCACCAGGCCACAATTTGATGAACATTTTGCACAATCCAAGTAAATGATTCTGCCATCCAGATCGCCCGACATGAATCACGTCGAATATTCATGGGACATAATCGAGGGGCCAGTTCGTGTGCAAAATTGGGCAGCGGCAACACTATCCCAGTTAGAGGGCTATAGACACAGGATGGTTCAATATTTCTGCAGAGGACTTCCAACGACTTGTTGAGTCCACGCCAAGCCGGGGAAAAGAAAGAAGGTATGACGGAACACTAGAAGGTATCCCACGATTTCTTTTTTTTTTTTTTTTTGTCACCTCAGTGTGAAGAAAACCTTATTACGGCCATGGCCGCTGAAAGTAGAGCCTCATCAAAGCTTCCTATAATTTGTAATAATACTGTGTAACAGATTAGTTGAAACTCCAGATTACACTGGACTCGCATTCGGGAGGACGACGGTTCAATCCCGTGTCCGGCCATCCTGAGTTAGGTTTTCCGTGATGTCCCTCATTCGCCCCAGGCAAATGCTGGGATGCTTCCTTTGAAAAGACACGGCCGACTTCCTTCTCCGTTTTTCCCTAATCCGATGAGACCGATGACCTCGCTGCCTGGTCTCCTTCCCCAAACAACCCAACCCCCCAGCTCCGTATTAAGACACAATAACCGAAGTTCTCAGACATGCGAGGCAGGCGGCGTCTTGAGACTGTCAGCGCCGTCCGTAACCCGCTATTACACCGGCGCAGCAGGCGATACTGCAGGACACTCGGGCGTAATTTATTTTCCGTTTCAGGTCATTACGGCGCATTTAAATGTGGCCCACGGCGGGGCGGTGGCCTAATTTAAATTACCCCCCTGCCGGCTTCGCGTGTCGCCGGCGGAGCGACCTCTCTGCGGGCGACGGGAGGCGCACACTGCCGCCCTGCCGGCCCTCCGCCGTAAGACTTAATGCGTTATTCATGGCGCAGCCGGCGCGCTGGAAGTAGTAAATAAACAGATACTTTGCGAGGAGCACGTACGCGCTACGGCCAGATCGGCTAATTGGCGCTGGAGAATGGCTCGTCCTGGGCGGCGGCCGTGGACCGTGGTACGCTGGCGGTCGCGGGCGGGGAGGAGGGGGTAGGGACGAGCGCGCGCACACACACACACACACGCAGCTGGCACGCCCCCGCTAGGGAGGGCGGTTGCTGCGGCGGGCGCGTTGCATAATGCATGCGCCTTTACGACTTCCTTCCGGCTAGTGCGCGCCGCGGCGCCGGCTCTGGCTGTGGCGCCGCTGCCGGCCGGGCACTTGCTTACAGTCGACGCTCGCATCTCATTGGCCAGCGAGGCGTCGCGGCGGCACGGGCGCACCGGCCGCCGGAGACCGACTCTGCCGGAGGCAGCGAGGCGCGTATCGGCCGCGCCGCTGCGCCCGCCTGCGGTCGCACCGCACTGGTGACAATGTCATGGGTTGCCGCCACGCCTCACGGGGAGCGCCGCTCAGTGGGCCAAAATATTGAAAACGTGGCCAAAAAGGAAAAAAAAAGTTTAAAGATGGGGATTTTGGACCATCAGGTTGGCAGCAACTGATCTGCCGGCTGTCCGGACGACCAGATGTTCATTTGTTCGGTAATATCTCAAGTCAAATGTGTAAGGTGTCAGGCAAATCCAACACCTTACATGAAAACCCTGACATGATAAGCAAATCTACTAGTATGTCACATAGCTCCGAATAAATCGTGACATTAAATTAACCAAAGTAATACGAGTAACGAGTGAGCAAATGGAATACCACAGACTAACACAAGAATTCCTAAATGCATGTCGTACCTTCCCACCGTGACGCAGACGCAGTTCCGAGGGGAGAAACGAGGACAGAAGCCGAGAGCAGAACCGTGGGGAGGGGCTGGGCACCCACGCCGCGAGCCTACCTGTACAACTATACAACCCGCACGTTTTAGCGTCAGGCTTTTTCGCGTCTCAGGTATGTCAAGGACAACCCCCAGCCCATGTTAAAAGCTAGAGCCCTCCAGAAAAGCAGTATAGATCTTACGATAACACAAAAAGGGCCACTACCACCCGCAAGGTTTAGCGTGAGACTTTTTCGCGTGTCTGTTACATTAGGATCACTCCCCAGCCCATGTTAAAAGATAGAGCCCTCCAGAAGAGCAGTATAGATCTCACGATAACGCTAAAAGGACCACACTAGCTGCAGGTTTTAGCGTGAGACTTTTTAGCGTCTCTGTTACGTTGCAAACTTTAAAAACATTGCCCCACCACGAAAAGTATAACGTTTCCCATTGGATAGAAAGAATTTTTGTAGGCGGAGCTTAAGGTTAACATTGAGACCCTGATTGGTTAGATGAAAACACAGCCAGATAGTTTTTTATAAACCAACTTCGGTAAATTTTAGTAAGGAGAAGTTAGAGAGTTGGTTCCCAGACGGCGGGCTGGACGGCTGCTGCGCCGGCCGCTGCCGCCCTGACGCTGCTTAGACACCGACAAGGTAATGAACGCACGCGATGCCGCACTTTTTTGAGCGCATAAGGCTTCACTCACAACTGCAGAAGTCTCATCTGTTACACCCCTTTTTTGCGTTATACTAATGGTGATCGTTAATTAAAACTCATGGTGTTCACATTTGCCACTTGAAGAACAGATCTGAAACGCGATGATTTTTCTTTTATATAGTTATTGAGAAGCCACATCAGCCACTGTAATTTACGACAAGTTAGATAAGTTATTAAAGATAATTGAGGGTCACTGTAGACCATTTTTGATAGTTTTCTCTTTTGTGAAACTTAAATTAAACCTAGATTATAGATGTGATATGGCATAGGTCATCCTTCGATCGATTGTAGAACTTCGAAACCCATTTAGGGAATATTCGTTCACATTTTTGTTGAACGCTGTTGGTTTTTACCATCCTGTATTAAAACATTTCCTTTTATTAATAGTGCAATTTATAAACGATGTTTTGTGATTAGAATAAATTTCCAATGGTAAACTTAACTGCTTTTTCGACGTTATTTTACCAGCTAACTAAAAATAGGAAAGCCTTGAACCCTTTCCACTATATTTAGTTAGAATTAAGATTCTTTTACAGGGAGTGCAGTGGAGCTGACGCTGAGATCATTTAGTATTTGGTTATATCATCGCTAGTCTCACTGAACTCTTCTGAATTCTACATGTCATGTGTGGTCTGGCGTCTCCTTACCAGCAACAGGTCCCAGGTTCAAACTAGTTAATTCCCTAAAAAACACGCTCAGAGCGTCGTTGCGCGAAAGTGGTATGGAGACACGATATAGTACAATCAGACACCACCATGAATGTTTAGAAATGCAGCAGTTCATTGTTAGCGTGCGCGTAGCTGGCCAGTCGTGTTGTTGAAGGGAGTTATTTATGGTTTGTGCAAGTGAAACCAATACTTTCAATATGGAATGTATTCCAGGAGGTATGTACTGGTGAAAAAACACTTATATCACTATTAAATCATCAATTATGTACGTTTACATTTCAATTAATGGACTACAGGAAACTGAATGACAAAATCGTAAAATGCGTTTAAAAAATAGAGGTAAGTTACGAATTCCACGACATTCCGCTTTCTTTTGCGCTGTGTACGCAAGTATATATTATTACCTTTGTAAATTAAGCTTCAAATCATGCGAGTACTTGCGACTCTTGCTTTGAGCCACGTTTTAAGCGACACTTGCTAAATGTCATTGTTCAGACATCTTCAAAAATGACAGTTGAATCAATTAATTATGAGTTTTATTTGTACAATTTAAATTACAATCGACACGTAGAAGCATTGTAAAGAATAAAATAATTAGAAAAATGACGAAAAGAGTAACACAGATTTTTTTATAAAATTTCAGTTACATCTGATTCAGCGTATTCCAGAATCGGATTTTCGAGGAAATATATTTTTCTAATAACAAAAGAGTATTTTTCAAATGATTTGGAAGGGGTCATAGAACATTTGGAGAGGTCGTTGACATACAATTAAAATTCCCTATGATGTGAGGCCTACCATTTCGATTTTTTTGTCAAAGTTAAGAAGCAAATATAAGGAAGCAACTCGGCGACAAGAATATTTTTTTCAAGAAGGACGAAACCTGGTTAAATACAATAGTATAAATTCCGATTGATTCGAAACCTGCAAGTGTGACTAAATCAACAGGCCGACCTGCCACATAATTTGAAACATTATCTGATAGGTCTAAAAGAAGGAGAACTGAGGAGTTTCGTACGAAGTTCAGTCCCGTCGAATTATCGTTCGCCACCCAAGTGAGTCTTCGATCTTCGGGGCACCCAGATGCTGCGAAGATTGTGAAAGACGTCACACTCTCAAGTCCATCCAAGGTGAAAAAATACAAGGCAGGCTTGCGATTTTCAACATCATCGCCATCCTCATATGATGCAAATGAAGGTCTAGCACTCCTTTTCGACTTGAAATTGTCAAAAGAATCTTACCAGCATTTGAGAAATGGGGCTAAAGGAAAAGGCTTAAACACACTATATCCACCGTATTCAGCTGTTTTGGTAGCAAAAAACTTGCTGCCCGCCAGACGTAACCCTCACTTTTACCGAATCAAAAGCGGAGGTACGGTTGCAAGCTTTGTTGGACCACACTGTTCAACGTGTTCTACTGCTGAAACGAGACGATGTTTTACATATGAGCGATTCGGAAATGTCTAGTATGGCCCTTATTTGTAAGTGGAGCTTTGACGAAACCTCCGGGCAAAGCATGTATAAAATAAAGTTTTCAGATTCGAGTATTTCAGATGCAACTTTATTTTTCACTTCGCTTGTTCCACTGAAACTTGCAGGTGTAAATGAAGAAACTAAAGAAGAAAAGATCTTATGGATTAATCCGAAGCCGTTTCAACCCTCCTTTGCAGGCCACTGAAGTCAGAATTTACAAAGGAAACAGAGCAAATGTCTTCAAATGAGAAAGCGTATTACGACAAACAGATCGAACAATTCCAGTCATTCGAAACAGTTATTCATTGGAAAGACATTTCCATTAAATACAATTTAAGAATGACCATGGTAGATGGTAAAAGTGTGCAATGCTATCACCAACACGAAACTCTTCACGCCTGGATTCGATGTTTTGAATGTTGTATTCATTTGGCATACCAAATGAGAACGAAAAAGTGGCAGGCACGTAAAGCAGAAGATAAAGAGGAAAAAGCGGTACTGAAAGCCAAAAATCAAAAAGCTTTCAAATAGCACCTTGGAACTGTAATTGACATGCCGAAACAAGGGTTTGACAGTACGAATGACGGAAACACCGCTCGACGTTTTTTTGAAAACACTCCAACATCAGCACTGATAACTGGAGTTTCCGAAGAACTAATCCACCGTTTCGATATAATTTTGCAGACGATTTCGAGCGGACGTCAGATCGACGTTGAGAAGTTTCGAGCATACGCCTTAGCAACTGCCAGGCACTACGTGAAAGAATACCCCTGGTACAACATGCCAACAGCAGTCCATAGATTGTTGATTCACGGTCCAGACATTATTTCTTCGGCCATTTTACCCATCGGTCAACTATCGGAGGATGCTCAGGAATCAACCAATAAGTTGATAAAGCAATATCGCCTGAGTTTTTCTCGAAAGTTTTCAAGAGTTAAGACTATGGAAGACGTGTTCAGGAGATTGTTGGCAACGACAGACTCCCACGTTTTTTCCTTACGCGAATCTTCGCCGAAGAAACTGAAGAGTTTGTCGCCAGAAGCCGTTGCCATCTTAGTTCCTGTGGCGGAAGACTATGAAGATTCAGACGAAGATGCAGATAATGAGGAAACAGTGTTTGAGGATGATAACGATTCAGTTGAAGCAGAAGATGAAAAAGAATAAGAAAATGCTTGTAAATTAAGTTATAAAAAATTTACAAAATAAATAATTGTAATTAAACTGAAATAATTTTTTGTAATATTTTGTACCATCTTGTAACCTATATTTGGTCCTTTCTTCGAGGTTTCCACTTTTTTGGTTTATTTTTTAAGCATTAACTACAATAACCCCTAAATACTGACTTTTATATGAATAAAAATATATACATATAAATAAATAAAAAGACATAGATTTTGACCGCCATCTTAGATCCACAATTTTTAAGTTTTTTAAACTGTCATCATCAGTAACCTCGATAATTCCCTAAAAATTGCTTTTATACGTAAAAAATTATAGTAGTGTACATAGAGCCTGCCATCTTGGGTCTACCATTTTGTTTGTTTCATTTTTTGATATCATATTCTTAATCAGAAACTCCGTAAACCCTTACATACTAAGTTTGGTACAAATTGAACAACTGCTTATATTTTGACCAGCTTTTTGGGATTCTGACCCACTGTGCGCCGGCTCTGCGATCTGGAACGCACTGCCGCGGCTCTATATAAATGAGCTGGCTGACAATCTGAACAGCTCTCTTAGGTTTTTATCAGATGATGCTGTAGTTTACCTTCTAGTAAGGTCATCCGAAGACCAGTATCAGTTGCAAAGCGATCTAGAAGAGATTGCTGTATGGGGTGGCAGGTGGCAGTTGACGCTAAATAACGAATAGTGTGAGGTGATCCACATGAGGTCCAAAAGAAATCAGTTGGAATCCGATTACTCGATAAATAGTACAATTGTCAAGGCTGTCAATTCAACTAAGTACCTGTGTGTAACAATTACGAACAACTTCAGTTGGAAAGACCACATAGATGATATTGTGGGGAAGGTGAGCCAAAGGTTGCGTTTCATTGGCAGGACACTTTGAAGATGCAACAAGTCCACTAAAGAGACAGCTTACACTACACTCGTTCGTCCTCTGTTACAATATTGTTGCGCGGTGTGGGATCCTCACCAGGGGGCATTGACGGAGGACATCGAAAGGTTGCAAAAAAAGGGCAGCTCGTTTTGTATTATCACGTATTAGGGGACAGAGTGACGCAGATATGATACGCGAGTTGGGATGGAAGTCATTAAAGCAAAGACGTTTTTCGTCGCGGCGAGATCTATTTACGAAATTTCAGTCACCAACTTTCTCTTCCGAATGCGAAAATATTTTTTTGAGCCCAACCTACATAGGTAGGAATGATCATGAAAATAAAATAAGAGAAATCAAAGCTCGAACAGAAAGGTTTAGGTGCTCGTTCTTCGGGAGTGGAATGGTAGAGAGATTATGATTGTGGTTCGATGAACCCTCCGCCAAGCACTTAAATGTGAATTGCAGAGTAATCATGTAGATGTAGATGTAGACTGTCATGCGATATCCGGTTACTTACTACCTAACACTACTCACCAAAACTAACCGAAGTCTGTGATGTAAACCTGGGTGAACATTAATAGAACCGACAACCTGCAGAGATGGATTCCGAACTGGAAATCGAGGAAAATACACTCGTCGTTGATGTCGTGGTCTTCAGTCCAGAGACTGGTTTGATGCAGCTCTCCATGCTACCCTATCTTGTACAAGCTTCTTCATTTCCAAGTACCTAATGCAAGCCTGCCCGGTTGGCCGTGCGGTCTAAAGCCATCGGCACACGGACCGTGCCGTCGAACGTTAACGTTGAGCGTGCAAAGTTAAACGTGCGGTCGAACGCTCAGGAACAATGCGACTTGTGCATACGGTACGTGGGCACCAACGTGGTATACGCGATCGCAACGCACACCAGCGGCAGTTCAGGGTTGTTCCTAGTTCGTAAGTCACACTGATTACTCAACGGGCGCGCGTAAAATTCCCACGTTAGCTCTATTAAGACGCACATTTCCTTCATCGTCCACGAAAAGGAAAGTACCATGTCCATTCAATAAGGACACAGGCTTATAAAAGTTCCATTACAAACAGTGCGGTACAAATTAGGAATACTTCACTGCATAAGATAAACATTATTTCATCACTCCCAAATTTTAGTAAAACCCCAAGGTCAGTTTTACTTGATCACTGTTCCTACCAAGTAGCAGGATCTTTGCAACATGTCAATTACGAAGCGTAAAAGAAAAGGAGCAAAATATTTTTATACAAGTAGCGCAAGGTGTTCTGTAGATTAAGCCAATCGAACAGTCATCCCTCAAAAAAAGATGAGCTTATATTTACATAACATCAAATATTATAACTTATAGTTACATTAAACTAATAACAAAGTTTCAGAACCTAACACAAACGCGAATGTTAGGAAGAAAAAATTTGGATGTATAAATACGCGAACCACCGCCCACCAAAGACTCATTCTTGAAAAGAGACGCTGTTCATTACGCTAAAACAATATCACGCCTTTTGGTCTTAGCCATATTATATTAGTCGTGCTAAAAACGTTAATAGCAGGTAATTATGTTACTTACTGAAATTTAATTATAACAAATTGTACCAAGAACAATGCGTTTTGGGTGGATCTTCAGTGTGTCGCTGACTTCAAAAGCATACTCTCATATTAAGCAAGTTACAATAATTCTTTTGCCACGAATGTCATCTTCTCATTATTTTATTGGAACGAATAACACAACTAACAACGGGCTTTCCAGTAATTCTCAATTTGCTGGTGCTCAGAAACGGTATATATACATATAGGCTCGAAATGAATGCCAATGTGGCGCCTCACAACTCTGCACTGAAGGGAGACGGCGTGCGTTGGCGTAGGTGGCGTTGTGTCATCTCATTCGTCAACGCTCAGACGCACGCTCACAATATCTGACATGCCAGGGTCCCCGGCACGAATCCGCCCGGAGGATCTGTGTCGAGGTCCTGTGAACTGGCCAGTCTGTGGATGGTTTTTAGGTGGTTTTCCATCTGCCTCGGCGAGTGCGGGCTTGTTCCTCTTATTCCGCCACAGTTACACTATGTCGGCGATTGCTGCGCAAACAAGTTCTTCACGTACGCGTAAACCACCACTACTCTACCACGCAAACATAGGGGTTACAGTCGTCTGGTCTGAGACGTTCCCTGGGGGGCCCACCTGGGCAGAACTGCACAATAACCCTGGGTTCGGTGTGCGGCGGCGGGGGGGTGAAGTGGGGTGCGGGCCACTGCGGCTGCCGAAGGAACGGAGCCTATCCGTCGTTTCTAGGACTCCGGTTAACATACAATACATACAATACAATACATTCTTTAACCTACATCCTTCTGAATCTGCTTAGTGTTTTCATCTCTTGGTCTCCCTCTATGATTTTCACCCTCCATGCCGCAATCCAGTACTAACTTGGCGATCCATTGATCCTTCACAACATGTCCTATCAACCGATCCCTTCTTACAGTCAACTTGTACCACAAATTCCTCTTCTCCCAAATTCTATTCAGTACCTCCTCATTAGTCACGTGATCTATCCTTCTAATCTTCAGCATTCTTCCGTAGCACGATATTTTAAAAGCCTCTGTTCTCTTCTTCTCTAAACTACCCGTCCATGTTCCACGCCTATACACGGCTACACTCAATACAAATACCTTCAGAAGAGACTTCCTGACACCTAAACCTGCACTTCATGTTAGCAAACTTTTCTTCTTCAACAACGCTTTCCTTGGCGTTGCTAGTGTACATTTTATATCCTCTCTACTTCGACCATCATCAGTTATTTTTCTCCCCAAATAGCAAAACTCCTTTACTACTTTAAGTGCCTCATTCCCTAATCTAATTCCCTCAGCATCACCTGATTTAATTCGACTTCATTCCATTATCCTCGTTTTGCTTTTGTTGATGTTCATCTTATACCCTCCTTTCAAGACACTGTCCATTTCGTTCAACTGCTCTTCCAGGTCCTTTGCTGCCTCTGACAGAATCATAATGTCATCGGCAAACGTCAAAGTTTTTATTTCTTCTCCATGGATTTTAATTCCTAATCCAACTTTTTCTTTTCTTTCCTTTACTGCTTGCCCAGTGTACAGATTGAATAACATCGAGAATAGGTTATAATACTGTCTCATTCCCTTCCCAACCACTGATTCCCTTTAGTGCATCACGCCTTTAATAACTGCTATCTGGTTTTTGTACAAATTGTAAATAGCTAGCCAGCATCTCGTGGTCGTGCGGTAGCGTTCTCTCTTCCCACGCCCGGGTTCCCGGGTTCGATTCCCGGCGGGGTTAGGGATTTTCTCTGCCTCGTGATGGCTGGGTGTTGAGTGATGTCCTTAGGTTAGTTAGGTTTAAGTAGTTCTAAGTTCTAGGGGACTGATGACCATCGATGTTAAGTCCGATAGTGCTCAGAGCCATTTGAACCCATTTTTTGTAAATAGCTTTTCGTTCCCTGTATTTGACCCAAGCCACCTTCAGAATTTGAAAGAGAGTATTCCAGTCAACATTGTAAAAAGTTTTCTCTGAGTCTGTGAATGCTAGATACATACATTCACGTCCAGAAAAAAAAAAAACAGAATACCTTGAACGACTAGAGATAGAGCGTTGACTTTCACACGACATGTGCTTTGGTATGTTCAGCAGAAATGGTTAGCATTTCAATCATTTCGGTTCAGGTGTCCTGTTGCCTAGTAGGCACAGGGTCCGCCACGAGCCCTGGTAAGTGGTTCTAAGCATGACAGAATAGACGCGTATAAGGCGCTAATGGTGTCCTGTGGTACAGGCATCCATTCAGCAGTCACCTGGTTCCATAGTTCATCTGTGGTGGTTGGCATGGCTCACAGTGCTTCACCCTGTCCCATACGTTTGGGATTGTCGACAAGTCCGGTGATCAGGCGGTCCAGGGCAAAGGCTGACATCCCGTGACACCAAGATGGCACGTGTTCGTGCAGAAACATGTGGCCGTGCATTGTCTTGCTGAAAAATGACGCCTAGGGTGTTGTGCAGAAAGGGTATGGCTACACGTTGCAGAATGTCATTGACGTAGGTCACACTGGTTACAGTGCGCTCAACATAAACCAACTGTGATTTGTGGTTGTACCCAATACCACCCCAGACCGTAAGGCCTTGAGGTGCCGCTGTATGTATTGTTTGAATGCAGTCGCGGCGATGCCACTCTAATTTGCGGCCATCGTTTTCAGAGAAACAGGACTAGGTTTTGTCCAAAAACACTATCTAATGCCATTCCTGTTTTCAGTGACTTCGTTCCATGCAACATTGCTGTCTAGCATGTTACTGCACATTTTGCAAAGGAAGGCAGAGAAGTGGAAAACGCGCTTGTAACCCATGCCGTACTAGACGACGGCGGGCTGTCACCCCTGATAGTGTAAAATGTTGTACACTGTTCCACTGTTGCGACAGAGTAGAGGAGAACGCAGATCTTCCCTGCAATTCCGTTCGGATGAGGTGTCGCCTTCTTAGGGGTGGTCTCGAAGGTACGACCTAACCCATCTCGTCGCGTTCCCAAACCGTGCGTGGAGCGTTCCTCACACACCCATTCCACTGCCGAAACACTTCGTCCCACACGAGCAAAATTTTCAGGATGCATGCATCACATCCTCTTATACGAATAATGCGCCTAGATTCTAACTCAGTAACCACTGGTTACTGGCGGTGCGGTTCGCCCGTACGTCTGTTAGGCATCCTGCACGCCTGGTCAAGTTAATAGCAACGACGAAAGCCTCAGGTACATTTCATCGGTACTTGGTGTTGCAAAGCGATATCGATGCTGACCTTGAACCCGTGGGCCGACATGGTTCAAATGATAATCACTTTGCAGAATATATAATGCACATGTCTTGTGAATATGAACGACCTATCTCCAGTGGTTCAAGTTGTTCTGTTTTTTCTCAACATGAGTGTAGTTCTCAGGAACATGTGTCTGGAAATGAATGGTACAGTTACATTACATCCACGTCACAAAAGGTGTTCAAAATGGCCTCCATGGCGTTGGAGTAGCGGTTGTCATGCAGGGTATACATAATCGTACTTTGGCTTACACCATGTTGGCGAGCCACTTGCCAGCAGCTTGTACTAGCGTTAGTCTCGATGTCCTATAGTACCTGGTCCTCCATATCTGGTGTACGCACAGTCTGCCGCCTCCCCACACGTTCGTCTGTCTGAAAAGACTCGTGATCGCACAAATGCCCAAAAAGGGCTTGAAATGTTGTGTGATGGGTTTGGTGTACTGTGAGGGTACTTCTTTTAGTATAGCCGTGCTGTCTCTCGACCTTTTCCATCTGCTTCGTAGTACACAAATACCATCTCTGCTTGCTCCTGACATAGCCGGCCGGAGTGGCCGCGCAGTTCTAGGCGCTATAGTCTGGAACCGAACGACCGCTACGGTCGCAGGTTCGAATCCCGCCTCGGGCATGGATGTGTGTGATGTCCTTAGGTTAGTTAGGTTTAATTAGTTCTACGTTCTAGGCGACTGATGACCTCAGAAGTTAAGTCGCATAGTGCTCAGAGCCATTTTTTGCTCCTGACATTAATGCCGGACCATTCTGATGCTTACTGTACGCTGCGTCTAACGTTCTCGAGCAGCGTTCCGGGGCTTGACTTTTACGCCGGAACATATTTACATCCTCATAATTGCTTTACTAGCCTCACTTCTATGCAACTGGCACAAAATTTGAATGGATGTCACTCTTCGTGTGAAGAAAAACGTATCGTTTATGTCACGCAGCTCCTTCTTGGTGTTGTGATGTTATTTCCGTCCGCGTACCTAGCATTTGTCATGAATCCTGTTTATTACTTTATTTCTTACAGTCCAATTTATTAGGATCAGTATATTCACATTAGATTCTATAGTAATTACGAATAGCATTTTTGTGTTCCTGAGTTGGGACACTTGAGATACCAACGAACAGAAGAGTTCGAAGCACTCATCCTCAGAGCAAGTTTCTTATTCAGCTAAGATTTGCCACATGTGTGGATTTAGCCTTCTGACGTAAACGCCGGTAAGTGCAATTCGCAGTAAGATTTCCTATATAACAAATTATAGATAAGGAAGGGAGTCGTTTGTCAGAATATGTAACTCGAGTTTCCTTCCGCTCCGTACACGTATGCAAATATTTTGTCGTAAATTCAATTGACAGTCACATCCGATTTTAGTGATAATGTTCTCTGAAGATATTCTTCTAACGAAGAACGAACGTTGGACATAATATTGGCTCACACATTATCTCGAAAATGTGATCCACTGAGATAATGTAGCTTAATTCCGCTGTTTGAGCATATATAGGATGATTAGTGAAATTATCCAACTTGACCACAGTTATGGACACACTTGAATGTAGTACGTATTTTTTGTCGGTTTGTATATTTAGGGGACGTGGGTAATACGGCCTCCTGTAAATATTTATTTCCCATCTATAAGAATAACCTCCCCCCATGAACCATGGACCTTGCCGTTGGTGGGGAGGCTTGCGTGCCTCAGCGATACAGATAGCCATACCGAAGGTGCAACCACAACGGAGGGTATCTGTTGACTGCTGAAAGCAAGGGGAAACTACGGCCGTAATTTTTCCCGAGGGCATGAAGCTTTACTGTATGATTAAATGATGATGGCCTCCTCTTGGGTAAAATATTCCGTAGGTAAAACAGTCCCCCATTCGGATCTCCGGGCGGGGACTACTCAAGAGGATGTTATAAGGAGAAAGAAAACTGGCGATCTACGGATCGGAGCGTGGAATGTCAGATTACTCAATCGGGCAGGTAGGTTAGAAAATTTAAAAAGGGAAATGGATAGGTTAAAGTTAGATATAGAGGGAATAAGTGAAATTCGGTGGAAAGAGCAACAAGACTTCTGGTCAGGTGACTACAGGGTTATAAACACAAAATCAAATAGGGGTACTGCAGGAGTAGGTTTAATAATGAATAGGAAAATAGGAATGCGGGTAAGCTACTACAAACAGCATAGTGAACGCATTATTGTGGCCACGATAGATACGAAGCCCACACCTACTACAGTAGTACAAGTTTATATGCCAACTAACTCTGCAGATGACGAAGACATTGAAGAAATGTATGATGAAATAAAAGAAATTATTCAGATAGTGAAGGGTGACGAAAATTTAATAGTCATGGGTGACGGGAATTCGGTTGTAGGAAAAGGGAGAGAAGGAAACGTAGTAGGTGAATAAGGATTGGGGGAGAGAAATGAAAGAGGAAGCCGCCTGGTAGAATTTTGCACAGAGCACAAACTAACCATAGCTAAAACTTGGTGTAAGAATCATGAAAGAAGGTTGTATACATGGAAGAACTCTGGAGATACTAAAAGGTATCAGATAGATTATATACAGGTAAGATAGAGATTTAGGAACCAAGTTTTAAGTTGTAATACATTTCCAGGGGCAGATGTGGACTCTGGCCACAATCTATTGGTAATGACCTGTAGATTAAAACTGAAGAAACTGCAAAAATGTGGCAATTTAAGGAGATGGGACCTGGATAAACTGAAAGAACAAGAGGTTGTACAGAGTTTCAGGGAGAGCATAAGGGAACAATTGACAGTGATGGGGGAAAGAAATGCAGTAGAAGAAGAATGGGTAGCTTTGAGGAATGAACTAGTTGAGGCAGTGGAGGATCAAGTAGGTAAAAAGACGAGGGCTAGTATAAATCCTTGGGTAACAGAAGAAATATTAAATTTAATTGATGGAAGGAGAAAATATAAAAATGCAGTAAATGAAGCAGGCAAAAAGGAATACAAACGTCTCAAAAATGAGATCGACAGGAAGTGCAAAATGGCTAAGCAGGGATGGCTAGAGGACAAATGTAAGGATGTAGTGGCTTATCTCACTAGGGGTAAGATAGATACTGCCTACAGGAAAATTAAAGAGACCTTTGGAGATAAGAGAACCACTTGTATGAACATCAAGAGCTCAGATGGAAACCCAGTTCTAAGCAAAGAAGGGAAAGCAGAAAGGTGGAAGGAGTATATAGAGGGTCTATACTAGAGGACAATATTATGGCAATGGAGGAGGATGTGGATGAAGATGAGATGGGAGATGCGATACTGTGTGAAGAGTTTGACAGAGCATTGAAAGACCTGAGTCGAAACAAGGCTCCCGGAGTAGACAACATTCCATTGGAACTACTGACGGCCTTGGGAGACCCAGTCCGGACAAAACTTTACCGTCTGGTGAGCAAGGTATTTGAAACAGGCGAAATACCCTCAGACCTCAAGAAGAATATAATAATTCCAATCCCAAAGAAATCAGGTGTCGACAGATGTGAAAATTACCGAACAATCAGTCTAATAAGCCACAGCTGCAAAATACTAACACGAATTCTTTACAGACGAATGGAAAAACTAGTAGGAGCCGACCTCGGGGAAGATCTGTTTGGATTCCGTAGACATACTGGAACACGTGAGGTAATACTGACCTTACGACTTATCTTAGAAGAAAGATTAAGGATAGGCAAACCTGCATTTCTAGCATTTGTAGACTTAGAGAAAGCTTTTGACAATGTTGACTGGAATACTCTCTTTCAAATTCTAAAGGTGGCAGGGGTAAAATACAGGGAGCGAAAGGCTATTTACAATTTGTACAGAAACCAGATGCCAGTAATAAGAGTCGAGGAGCACGAAAGGTAAGCAGTGGTTGGGAAGGGAGTGAGACAGGGTTGTAGCCTCTCCCCGATGTTATTCAATCTGTATATTGAGCAAGCAGTAAAGGAAACAAAAGAAAAATTCGGAGTAGGTATTAAAATCCAGGGAGAAGAAATAAAAACTTTGACGTTCGCCGATGACATTGTAATTCTGTCAGAGACAGCAAAGGACTTGGAAGAGCAGTTGAACGGAATGGACAGTGTCTTGAAAGGAGGATAGAAGATGAACATCAACAAAAGCAAAACGAGGATAATTTAATGAAGTCAAATTAATTCCGGTGATGCTGAGGGAATTAGATGAGGAAATGAGACACTTAGAGTAAGAAAGGAGTTTTGCTATTTGGGGAGCAAAATAACTGATGATGGTCGAAGTAGAGAGGATATAAAATGTAGACTGGCAATGGCAAGGAAAGCGTTTCTGAAGAAGAAAATTCGTTAACATCGAGTATAGATTTAAGTGTCAGGAAGTCATTTCTGAAAGTATTTGTATGGAGTGTAGTCATTTATGGAAGTGAAACATGGAGAATAAATAGTTTGGACAAGAAGAGAATAGAAGCTTTCGAAATGTGGTGCTACAGAAGAATCCTAAAGATTAGATGGGTAGATCACATAACTAACGAGGAGGTATTGAATAGGATTGGGGAGAAGTGAAGTTTGTGGCACAACTTGACTAGAAGAAGGAATCGGTTGGTAGGACATGTCCTGAGGCATCAAGGGATCGCCAATTTAGTATTGGAGGGCAGCGTGGAGGGTAAAAATCGTAGGGGGAGACCAAGAGATGAATACACTAAGCAGATTCAGAAGGATGTAGGTTGCAGTAGGTACTGGGAGATGAAGAGGCTTGCACAGGATAGAGTGGCATGGAGAGCTGCATCAAACCAGTCTCAGGGCTGAAGAACACAGCAACAACAATATAAGAATAACGTCATGGAGGACGCCCAGCTCCAAGGCACAGTTCTGTGGCAGATGAATTTCAGGCGGATAATGTAATGAACTCTAGGAAGATCTTACATAAGACATGATTTGGAGGAGACTTTTTTGAAGGTGTTGTAGCTACGATTTCTACAGTTTCCGACACTACCACAGCAGCTGATGGTACTATCTGGAATACAGTATCAAATGGATTAGTGGGTGAAACGTGTATAGCAGCAGCGGACACGTTACGCTGTTAGCCTGCGTTTGAAGAAACAATCCACGAAGTCGTTAAAATTACCCTGTTGCTGAATTGGCTACAAATGTAGAGTTACATGCATGGTCTAAAGGTAATTGTGAATCCCAGTTCTTTGAGAAGCGTCTTCCTCCTGAACACATACGTATATTAACAGAAGTTCACAGTGATAATTTCCTACAAATTTTTCACGTTTACCACCGAAACAACCATTTAAAATTTTTTGCAGCGGACTCACTGGTACGAATATTTACCACGCTATAGCTAACCGTGGACTTACAAATACAGAATAAATTGAACAGTTTAATAACCATTCCAAAAGAGGACGTAATCACATGCATTATATTGTTATGCTGTATAAAACATTTTATGGTTAGGTACAATGAATCTGTGCGACAATGCCTGCGAAATAAGGATATATCGAAGTCAATTTGGCAGTGGGAAGCGTCTATGGGACCAAACTGCTTAGGTCATCGGTCCGTAAGCTTACACACTACTGAATCTAACTGAAACTGATTTACGCTAAGGAGAACACAACACACATCCCGAGGGAGGACTCGGGCCTCCGACGGGGAGAGCTGCGCAAACCGTTGCAAGGCGCCCCAGACCACGCGGCTACTCCGCACGGCATCGATGTCAATCAGAATCGTCACGTATTATCAATCAGGGCAGGTGGACTACGTACTAATTAACCATTGCTAATATATCTGCGAAGGGAGAAACGATGAACAGAGAGGAAGAATGAGGAAAGTAAGGAAGTAACAATGTGATTGGCGAATTAGGAGAAAATCAGGGGACTGATTAATTACAAAACATATAATAAATTAAGAAGAAGCTACTAAAAACAATGAAAGCGGAAGAAAATGGTCGTGCAGTGAGTAATAAATGTTGTCGTTTTAAAGAATTAATGGCGCTCTATGAAGGGAATCCGTCACACGGAATTCAGGACTCTACATTCAGACCCCTTCATCACCTGCTGTGCAAAAGTGGATATCCTCCACATACATCTACGTACCGACAAATAAGCGTGTTTCTTTCGTTTAAGATACATGCTGTGAATCTTGTGCTACAGCTAATATGAACTTACACTACCTGCAATGTTCTTGAACTGGACTAAACGTTCTGGTTTTAGAGAGTCTCCAACTGCTGTGTGGCTAATAACGGATAAATGTTTCATCTTCTGAGATAACGGCTTTACCTCAGTAAAAATTGTATACTGCTGCAAGACATGAAGCGATTCTCGCTGCTTATGACGTTACACTCGTGCACAGGGATGAGCGCGTGCACCAATGCGAACGAGGCGAATCAGGATCGTAAGAATTTGCGCTCGATTGCGTGTGTGACAAAATTTGTAAGTATAGGTTAGTAACACATGAATGTCAGATGTTAGCATATTTATGCACGAATCATTTTACAAAGTCACCTGACATATTTTATTTTGTCACTGCGCCAATCACAAAAGATATAAATAAATAAGAGGAGAGAATGAGAATAATCAGAGAATCAATAAAAATCTGCCAGAAAGTACATAATAAAAGGCTAGACTAGAACTACAACTAAATTTACTTGCGAGTAAGCTATGATGTAAGGTTTACGTAACGCAATAAGGGCAACAGTAGGTAGCGGTCAGAGCCTAACAGGTGACGTACAGTCCTTTGCGTACTGAAATGCGTCTGTCAGAGCTTTCGCTCATTTGTCTCATGTGATAACAATTTCTCCCACTCTGATAAAAAGAACGGATATGGAATTCAAGACGTAACAGAAGTAACTGCTTAAGGATAGTAACTACTACATCCTGCATACCATCTTGTAATTGTAGTTTATATACAGTTCCCAGTAGAGGTAAAGCACGAGAAGTTTTTTTAATCGTTACAGCGGTAAATGAGCTCCCAACTGGTACTAAATCCGGATGGCCAGCGCTCCTTTAGTGCAAGGGTATAGCCACGGGCAGCATGCGAAAACACGACTCTCTGTGGTCCCTAACAAAGTCGCGGGTAGCATCGGACGGTCCTTTTGTGTCTCTGGACAAAAGGTGGCTCATGTAGTTTGCGTTTACAAAGTCAATGCGGGAGGAACCTTCAAAGGACAGACACCAGTTACACTCCACCATTCACCTGAGACATGCTTTCCTCGTGCAGTGCTGGAAAAACTTGTGGAGTACAAATTTTGAGACTTGTTTGTTCACAGGCTCGTCACGATATAGCAGCGCCATGGTGTGCGGCTACTCGTCATTTTCGCACTTCTTCGGAGAAACTATAGCTGAGATATGGCTTTAGTGGCGCATCATGCCGGCTGTTGGAAAGCTCTCTCTCTCTCTCTCTCTCTCTCTCTCTCTCTCTCTCTCTCTGTCTCCCTCTCTCTTTCTCCCTCTCTCTCCCTTCCTCTCTCTCTCTCTCTCTCTCTCTCTCTCTCTCTCTCTCTCTCTCTCTCTCTCTTTCACTCTCTTTCATGCTAACTTGCAATGGGACATTTTTATTTTGTTCGGCAGAGGTTTCGAAGAGCTGATCTCTACTCACCCCACTGGTTGATCACTAGTTCACCATTTTGATTGGCTGAGGAAGTTTAGCTGAGGCTTCTTTCTCTCAAACTACTTCCTGGGGAGGGCAACCAAAATTATGAATAACACTAACAACACTCACCACTCAATAACCAATCAAATTATCATAGAAATGATAACGATTGGAAATAAAAAAAGATAAGGTATTTCCAAATGCCGCATAGCTGTATGAAGGTGCTTTACTCTCAGCTATTGGTTTCACATCAGTATGGACTCATCTTTCGGTTTATAATAATTATATTTCCATAATGTAGATGGACAGCTGCAGAGTCCCAACTTTCGGGAAGCTACACAAGTTAAGAGTCAAACCAGGTCGTGGGTTGCCATAATAAAATGGAGTGCACCATAAAAGATGCTAGTCGAAATGTACAAATCAAGACTGTTGAATGAGCCAGGCCGGACAACAGCCTGTAGGATATATTATTAGATGCGACAGACACCAGCTGTATAAATCCAACGTAAGTAAAACTTAAAATCCCGTGTGATGTAATGTACTTCCGCCGTATTACTAACAGGCGGATGTGATGTAAGCAGCCTGTGAAAGCTAGCAATTCACGCACATCACGAGGGATTTTAAGTTTTACTTAAATTGGTTTTATACAGCTGGTGCCTACCGAATCTTATAATATATCCTACCGGGAATTATCCGGCTTGGCTCATTCAGCAGTTTTGCTTTGTGCGTTTTGACAAGCATCTTTCAGGTGTATTCAATGCTATTATGAGAACCCTGTAGTGTGCTTTGACTCTTAACGTGAATGACTTCCTGAAATCTGGGACTCCGTAACTGTCCATCTACATTATAAGCGTCTATATTGATGTGAAACGTGTAGTTGCGAGTAAAGCGCTTTTATACAGCTATGCGGCTTTTGGAAACAGCTCTCATTTGTAACTTTCTAATTGTTATAATCTTTATGATAATTTTAATGCTTACTGAGTGTTCTTGTTGTTCGTCACAATGCTTTTTTTCTCAGGAGGCTCAGGAGGAACTTCACCTCCGACACCAGATGTGGACGAATGGGGGATCAGATTTCAATTGGCACAAGCGCTGACACTCAGGAGGGCGCTAATGCTGCCTTCACACTCTGTGGTCAGCTTTAGGTTTCGATACGATGTAGGACGTAGAATTTAGATACGAATACGCGTTCGTAATCCTACGGGTATTTTGACAGAAATGATTCAAACGGCTCTGAGCACTATGGGACTTAACTTCTGAGGTCATCAGTCCCCTACAACTTAGAACTACTTAAACCTAACTAACCTAAGGACATTACACACATCCATGCCCGAGGCCGGATTCGAACCTGCGACCGTAGCGGTCGAGCGGTTCCAGATTGTGGCGCCTAGAACCGCTCGGCCTGCCCGGCCGGCATTTTGACAGAGACACGAGGGTATTCAGTTACACATCAATGATTCCATCACTTTGTATGTCCGATTCGCGATTGGGTATCAACTAACCGAACAGTGTCCTCAGGTTTTCATAAAGTTTTTTCATGCAACAGTAAGTGCACGTCGTTATTTTCCTGCATGTCTGATTAACTTTCAGACAACATGACAGATGTAGTTGTTGCTGCACCACCGGTGAATTCAAATGTAGCCGAGATCGTCAGAGCTGCTAACTTTCATTCTTGTCTTTGCCGTTTCCATGCGGCTCATTCATATGCGTTAGACGTACTATCAAAGCAGTTCTTTAGCATGTAAATTAACGTTGTTGTTTCTCTGACATGTGTGAATATCTTGCACATGTCTTTTTTATTTGTGTGTTTATGTGAGTTATTAATTCAGTAAATCTGGAGTCACTGTATTTGTTCCGCAG